>NC_140243.1:6929422-7544422 GCF_949987555.1 Borostomias antarcticus
GTGCAAATGAGTGTGTGTGTGTGTTTTCCAGGTTTGAGTGAGTGTCTAGGCCTTGGGTGACGCTCAGGGCCTCCTACAGAGACGAGGGTGTGGAGTTGGAGGGGGGGGTGGAGGGTGGGGGTGTATAGAGTGTGAGCAGCTGATGAAGCCTTCAGAGATCCCACAGGGTTGTGGGTAGTCAACTCCTTCCCCTAATAGCTTCAGTTCATGCGTCAATCTCGACCCCAAACCACCTGTGGTAAGACTGAACCGGTACCGATAATAGCCGTAACTAACCTCCTCTCATGAATTATGCTTAAGTATGACACCCAGACAGAGCGTCTTGTCTGAACTCAGTTGAGAATGTACAAGACCTCTTTTGGCTGGAACAGAATCAGAACTCTACAGGCCCACCTAGAGAGAAGGCTGGACTCCAACACCCACAACCCCCTGCCTCGCCCCACAACGTGTCTCCATTCTTTCCCTTCACATTGTTTAAATTCCAGCCAATCAACATATGGTAATGCAACCTCAGCTACAGTGTGTGTGTGTGTGTGTGTGTGTGTGCATAGGCCTTTTGCCAGCTTTTTGCTATTTTTCCACTATTACAGTGACTATCAGGTAAAAGTATTCAAAACACTCCTTCTGAACAATAAACATAATTAAGGCTCACTATTCCAAACCTCTCACGGAATTCACGACAGACGCCAGCAGCCTACAGTATTATAACCATATTTTCCCCATTAATTCACTATGATGTGATATAATATTTGGCTGTCACGTCACACGTTACTGTTATATAACTGTATAAAGGTCATATCAGTGCCTCTGTGTGTAGTGTGTGTAAGAGTGTGAATTTGCGTGTGTGTGTGTGTGTGTGTGACTCACCTTCACACTTGTGGCTGGTGTCGCTCTGGCGGTGACCTGCGGGACATTTGCACTCATAGGAGCCCACCGTGTTGATGCAGTTCCCCCCGGCACACAGCCCAGGGATGGCCTGACACTCATCCACATCTGGAGGAAGGGACAGACAGGAGGAGGGGTGGAGGGAGAGAGAGAGAGGGATGGAGGTATGGAGAGGAATGGAAGGATAGGAAAATGGAGAAGATTGGAGGGATGGAGGGATGAAAAGGAGAAGAGAGAGATAGGAGTGGAGGGGGGAATGTTGGAGGGTGGACAGAGAGAGAGAGAGAGAGAGACAGAAAATGTAAGACGAGTGAGAAAGTTAGAAAAAGAAAGCGAGAGAGAGAGAGAGAGAGGAGAGAAAGAGAAGATCAAGTATAAATCACACAGTGTTCAACATGGGCAGCTTTAAGATAGTCTATAAGTCTTACTCTACTAAGAGCCTCCTACAGCTTTACTGCTCACTAACCCCTTGTCATATGGAGTCCATAAATGAGTGAGGAAGCTGGATCACTAGGGTCTGAGAGGCACCCCTGCCTTTAAACTGCGAGCGGGGCGAGTGTGCATTCATTACATTACACCACGGTCATCAATCATACTGTATGCAGTAGGTGGACACATGGCTAAAGCTAGCTTTCCTCTCAGCGAAGTCCAGCTTTGATTTGGGGATTAAAACGTTAAGAGCGGGAAAGAGCAGGGCAGATGTTGGCGCCCGTCCTTAATAAGCCCATGACCAGACGGGGCTGCAGACAGAGAGTCTTGTTTGGGCAGGAAATGTCTTCATTACTGTAGGTAGCCTCGGCTAACACAGATTTCCCAGCATGTCGTGAGTCACGGCACGTGTGCCGGGGATAGAGCGGCGAGCCAATGACAGGGTCCGAATCAGGGTTGCTCTGTACAAGGGGGCGGGGCGCTCTGCTCTTCACCTCTTGTCGTCGTCCTCCTCCTCCTCCTCCTCACACATTCGCATGTCATTAGCTCACTGTCTGGACATGCCGGCTTCACACATACACACACACACACACACACACACACACACACACACACACACACACACACACACACACATACTGTACATTGTTTCAGCGTAGCCAGAGGAAACCTGCGACCCCCCCTCCATCTAACTGTTAGCAGTCAGGTTGGAGGGCCCAGCCTGACATGCTGTCCACTGGATGTGTACTGAGCCTGGTATGTGTCTAGACAGCATTGCAAAGTTAGACACACGCACGCACACACACACACACACACACACACACACACACACACACACACACACGCGCACACAAATAGACACATAACCCATATGTTTCGGCATGCCCTGGGTGGGAATCGCCCCCCGGTCTCCCACGTGACAGACACCGTTTTAACCAGCTGCACCAATGAAAAACGATCTCTTCATTGGCACAGGTGGACGATATTTATACTGGGGAGTGAGTTTAACCAACAACTCGCCACCTACTCAAGGACTCACAAGAACCCAGTTACACTCGGTTACACACGCACACACACACACACACACACACACACACACACACACACACACACACACACACACGCACACTCTGTGGGCACCTGGCCGTCCATCTCTGTGCCAGTCTGCAAGATGGATGTTGGCACGCTTTGCCACTGCCCAGCCAGAATTCCCCTCCATACGCACGCACACACACACACACACACACACACACACACACACACACACACACACACACACACACACACACACACACACACACACACACACACACACACACATACACACCGCCTGTTTCTAATCAGCCAAATACCTTCAATCTCTGCTCCTTTTTAGCCTCAAAATGTGCTCTGGTGTTGAAGTGTGAGGCCTGCCAGAGGCTGAGGGAGCTAGCTGGAATGCAGTCCTTACATTCGGATCCATGTGTGTTCTTTGTACTGCGTCCAACAGGACTCGGGGCTGTGAGGCGATTAGAAGTCCGCTTTGGAATGCTTACAGTGTACATAGAGAAAAATTGATCGGGTCTGGGAGGAAAACGTGACTCCTCATATTGAAATGTCTTCAACAGACAGGCGGTCAGGAAGGAGGTGATTGAGGTAAATACAAAACAGGGAATGGAGTCATGTCTACAGTACGCCTATGGGTCTTTTTTGTGGTCATGTATTGGACTAAAAGCTTGAAGTTTGTTTCTGCTCTACTGTAGTTTATTAGTTTGAGGCAGCTGTTTGACACGGAGACATGGAGAAGACGACATTCCATTCTGTTTAAGGATGCTTTCTTTCCAATCCTTCCCATCATTAAATATAATCTATCGATCCTCGTATCTGGGCTGGAGTAAGATATCAGCAGCCCGGAGAGGAGAGGAGAGGAGGAGAGAGGAGAGAGGAAGGGAGGAGAGGAGAGGTGGGGTGAAGAGAGGGCTCCAACATGTCCTCGTAGGCTCTGATGACTGCCCAGAGCTTCCTGGATGTTCCATGATGTCATGTTATTGTCCTGCTCTCAGCTGCCATAAACCTCAGGTTTGGACAGGCGATGATCACACTTTCTGTCCTCCTGCTGTGACCTGTCAGGGGGCACCCCCCCCCCACAAAATGGCTACCATGGATCAGGGAATGTATAAAGTTCCACCGTACAGTATGTATATGAGCCTTTATAACTGTACATTCTTCGTTGTGGAGAAGGCATGTGGGCCCCACCCTTATCCCTTAGATCTGCAGCGCTTTGAAAGCAAGCAAAAGGCACTGAGCTACAGTATTTAGGTAACCGAGGTGAATTCCATTTCCATGAGGTTGGTGGCTAGACATCTCCCATTAAGATCTCCCCAGTGGGGTTAAGTGAGGTGGAGGTGGTGGGGAGGGGTGTCCCAGGCTCCATCTGAACACTGTTGGGGCTCTGTGTTTATCCGGGAAGGGACAGGACCCCCACATGTGTCCTCTATTGATACAGCCTCAGTGCTTAGTCTGGCCAGGCTAGGCTGGGGCTGGACCACTGGGTTTTTAGGGAGAGAATGAGAGAGAGAGAGAGAGAGAGAGAGAGAGAGAGAGAGAGAGAGGGAGAGAGAGGGAGAGAGAGAGAGAGAGAGAGAGAGAGAGAGAGAAAGAGAGAGACAGAGACAGAGAGAGAGAGAGAAAGAGAGAGAGAGACAGAGAGAGAGAGAGAGAGAGAGAGAGAGAGAGAGAGAGAGATAGGGAGAGAGAGAGGGAGAGAGAGAGAGAGAGAGAGAGAGAAAGAGAGAGACAGAGACAGAGAGAGAGAGAGAGAGAGAGAGAGAGAGAGAGAGAGAGAGGAAGAGAGAGAGAGACAGAGAGACAGAGAGAGAGAGAGAGAGAGAGAGATAGACTATTTACACAGACACTGGTCTGGTCTGGCCCTTGGAATGTTGATGAGTGAAATTCAGTTCATATGTTTGTCTCTCTCTCCCTCTCTCTCTCCCTCTCTCTCTTTCTCTCTTCGTCATTCTTTCCCTCCCTCCCTCTTCTATTATGTGATAGGGACAGGGATGACACATTGCTGTTTAAACATAACGCCCATGACGGCATCTGTTATGGTGACAGATAAAGTAATGGTTATGGTATTTGTAGTGTGTGTTATAGTGTGTGTGTGTGTGTGTGAGAGAAAGGGTGTGTGTCCCACTTTGCAAGCAAAATAAATGATGTTTCAATTATGTGTGTGTGAGTGTGTGTATGTGTGTGTGTGGGGGGGGGGGGGGGGGGGCTCAACTCTTATCAAACTCAGTGGAAAATCATCCAGGTGTGTGTGTGTGTTTATGTTTGTAAGCAGGCATGTGTTTATACATGCCTACCTATGTGTTTACGGTATGTGTCCGAGTGTGTGTGTGTGTGTGTGTGCACGCGCGTCTCACCCTGACACGCTCCAGTGCGGATGTTAGGGATGAATCCTCGTCGGCAGGGGTGAGGCTGGGCGGGGCACATCTCGCAGGGGTGTCCCCAGGCTCGACCAATGGTGGCGCAGCACAGCGTCTTGGTGCACACGATGCCGCTCAGCTGGCCCTGACACATCTGGTTGTTCACCTGCGTGAAGCAGGGGCCGGTCCGGTAGTCTGGGGGTGGGGAAGGGGGGGCATAGTTAAGCTAAGGACGCCATGACCTCGTCTCTGAATGTCATTCAAAAACAGTCCAAATGAAGAGAGCAGAAACATTTGGGAAACGTTTCACACCACGAGCGTTGGATGAACAAAAACAAAAACAAAACAATGAAAGCTCTTTCTCAGAGCTGCTGTAGAAGTGTATGAAATGAATGAAGTGATACCGGGGCCCCAACTGAGCCCAGATAGAGGACACCGTCTCAAGGAACGCACCCCCCCCCCCCTACCCCCCCCCCCCCCTCGCCCCCTCCATGCTCCTTATGTCTCTATTAACCCATAGAGTGAATATGAGCTGCTGCACATTCCAGGTCTGGGCTCTTGTCTGGGGCTGTGGTGAACAGTGGCCTTCCCTCTTTACCGGGCTAATGGGATAAACAGATAATTGGAGGCGTAGAAATTGCCGGTTCCCAAAAAAAACAACTTTCCCGTGACATTCTTTGTCTAGACAGACCCAGGTCTGAACAGTTGAGGAGGATGCCAAGTAAGGCTGTGGGTGTGTGTGTGTGTGTGCGTGCATGTTTGTGTGTGTGTGTGTGTCTTGAACCACAGACTGGGGACACGTTGTCCTGCCCAGCTACCTTGCTGTGCCAGTATCCAGGGACAACGACGCCGTAATCTAGTTAACTGCACTTCACCAATCAAACACAATAATGATCTCACAGCGAAACCCTTCACAGCAATACAATGTCCGTTCAATCGCACATAATAAAACTCAAACGCTGCCTAATGACGGCTCCTTGTGTGAGTGGAGGTTTGTTAAGTTCACGCCAGTGGCGCCAAAGCTAATATAGGATTCATTAGAGGTGCATGGTGGTCACACCGCGGCTGGCTGCTGGTCCAGGCCCAGCCAACCAGGGGATTGAAACGTGAGATCTACGGACAGAGAGAGATCTACGCTGTTGCGGTGTATTCCTCCCTCTGTAGTCTGGTCTCTTATTGCTTCCTTGTGCTAAATGGAAGGTAAATCACATCCTGTCAACCCTGACACAAAATGCAAGAGAGAAGGAGAAAGAGAGAGGAGAAAGAGAGAGAGCAAGAAAGTGAAGGAGAAATGGAACCAGAGAAAGTAGGTCAAACTCAGAGAGGGGGAATGGGGCTTGCAGAGCCCCCTTTGTCTGTCTGTCTGCCTGCCTGTCTGTCTGTCCCGTCTGCCTGTCTACTTGTCTCTCTCCCACTCTCTCCTGGACAACTGGAGTCCAGGAATGCGAGTCCCCCTCAGAGCGGGGCCGAACCCACTGCTGCGCCCGCGGCCCTGCACATCTGGGCTTGATTAATCTGGCCTGGCCGGGACAGCGGAGGGACGAGCTCGGATCCACATGTGTCCATCCGTGACCTCAGACCTCGGGTCCACATGTGTCCATCCGTGTCCTCTAAATCACCAACCCCCCCACCCCCTCCACTGTGCCTCTAACCCTCCCAAACTTCCTGCTTCCAGCCTGCAAATGAATGACGTGTTTATAGCCAACGCCGATCCGAACTGAAACTCAACGCTCTTGGTGGTAAAATAATACCAATAACCACATCCTTTCGTCCCTAATAAACCACAAGGTTGTGAGTATGGGCGCGGGAATGGAGGGGGCGGGGGGCAGAAGGGGGACTGCTCAAGCCGAAAGTATGAGCTGAAAAAGAGGGAGAGAGAGGAGAGGGAGAGAAAAAGAGGATGAAGGCAGATAGTTCAGCATCCGTTCCCAGTTCGGTGGGTTTGGGGTTGATTAGTTTGAGGTTCTGGACTCTCTCTCATGCCCTGGCCTCACAAAGAGCTCAGGACAGCTCAGAGCTGCCAAGTTCACCAAGGCACTGTCTGTATTTGCGCACACACATACGCACACACACACACGCGCACACACACACACTCACACATGCACACACACACACACGCACACACTCATGCATGCACACACACACACACACACATGCACACACACACACACACATACACACTCACACATGCACACACACACACACTTGAGGAAAACAGAACAGAGTGGCGTGCCACACCGACAGCCACGCCAAACAAAGACTGGCGCTCTGATGCTGGGCTCTTTTAATGGACTGAATAACAATCACCAGGCCAGCACGCCATGTCTCACTGCTGCAAGGCCGAATGACACACCACCAGGCACGGCAGGCCGGCCAAGTGTGTGTGTGTGCGTGTGTGTGTGTGGGAGTGAGTGAGTGCATGTACAGCTAGACCACATTCAGAGACATGCCCATTCCAGGGCTAGACAGGTTCGTCAGGGGGAACGGGAGGGCTGGCCAGTGCAGGTCGACAACATTCGGAAGCAATTTGGTCTGATTGCAGTTAAAATTGCTCAATAGATGAAAAAAGAAAATTCTCCAACCCCTCCCTACTCTTCAGCAATCCCTCCAAACTCTGTCCTCCAAACCTGAATCCATAGTGAGCCACCTCTGTCTCCCATCCAGTCATCTCCGGTTACGCTCTGATCCTCTCAGCTGTGAAGAACATGGTGAATCCCATTCTTGGCTCTCTGACACAGAGAATGTAAAACAGTGTAGCCCACATGGCTATAGCTCACAGTATCCTCACAGCCCTTATGCAAAGAAAATATATATTCCCCTATATATTAACTGTCAGTATATTATACTATGTACAGTAAAATATATGGAGGAAATATACAGAATAATATATGATGAATACATAACATATTGAATAATACATAAGGAATTGCCGCTTTTCATATATTGCAGTATATTGGAAAATATAACCACTAGTTTCCTTTATTTGGAAATGTTTCATAAAGGAGGACTTCACATTTACTAATGTTTACTTTATAATATTTATTACACCGCAATCAGCGTCAGGAGTCACAAGACCACTGGCATCACTAGCCAAGTGTAAGACACCAAGAGTTGGGTTAATAAGTTCATGGATGGACTTGGTTACATTTCACCTACATCGGGTCTCTGCCAAGCCAATCACATTAAGGACTTCTCTGCCAAGCCAATCACATTAAAGACTTCTCTGCCAAGCCAATCACATGACATACTTCTCTGCCAAGCCAATCATATGACATACTTCCCTGCCAAGCCAATCACATGACATACTTCTCTGCCAAGCCAATCACATAAGACTGCTACAGCTGATGAACGTCATATTCCTTTCTTTCTTTCTTTCTTTCTTTCTTTCTTTCTTTCTTTCTTTCTTCTTTCTTTCTTTCTTTCTTTCTTTCTTTCTTTCTTTCTTTCTTTCTTTCTTTCTTTCTTTCTTTCTTTCTTTCTTTCCCTCACCTCAGATGAAAGTCTTTGATGACACGGAGAGGAAATAATGAGGTGAGAAAGGGAAGCTAATCCAATACGGAACGCCGGGCCTTCTGGGAAACGGGCTCCAGCTGTGTGATCACAGAGGAGGGAGGAGACACCGATAAAAAGAGGTTCAGGTCAATGACAGACAGAGAGAGAGAGAGAGAGAGAGAGAGAGAGAGAGGGAGAGAGAGAGAGGGAGAGAGAGAGAGAGAGAGAGAGAGAGAGAGAGAGGAGGATGCAGCCCATTCCACAGTGATTCATGCTGGATGATATACTGTACTGTATGTGTACAGGAGGAGTATCATTAAGATAAGACAAACTCGCTGTGAACATTCTTAGATAAGAGGACCCTCTAAAACCTGGCTGATTACAAAGCAAAGCCAGCATTTAGGAGAGCAGGGGTCAGCCATGCCTGTTCCTGAGGCGAGGAAACATGAGGCTGAGGCACTGAGTGTCCCAGCGTTTCCTGTCCTGACGGTCGCTCCTCATCCAGCTGGGAGATTTACACAGTGACTAAACAGAACGGAGGGCGTCGTCTTCACCTCCCTGCCGTCCTTGCTACAACTCACCCCCTTATCTTGCCGCCTAAAGGGGATGTTTCCCACTTAGCCTGCAAAATGTGTATGTGCGACCGTCCTTTGACTTCGGATTTATGCGCGTTCACATGTCTCTGCATGCATTTGAGCGCACATGTTTATATGTGTGTGTGTGTGTGTGTGCTTGCATGAGTGTTTGTGTGTGTATGTGTGCGTTTGTGTTCGTCTGCCTTTATGCTTTTCTCATTTAGGCCAACTATGTACAGTTACTCTTATCAACACCATTATCAACAGCCCCTAAATCCCCCTGTCCTCCAGCCTAATGGCTCCAAGTGGAATTGTTTGGAGTTTACTTCTTCCATGCATTAGTCGGTCCAAACATGATGCTAGGTTTCCCTGCTCTCCACAGACAGAGTGGTGGGAGAGCAGAGAGAGAGAAAGAGAGAGAGAGAGGAAGAGAGAGAGAGAGGGGGGGGGGGAGGGGAGATAAGCTCTGATGGAGATCTGCAGCCATACGAAATGGTTTCTGGCACCAGTTCTCCCAACGCCTGAACGCTAAGTTAACAGATAGCATTCTTCTCTGGAGCCGAAGCCAGATACATTTTAGAGTAATTATGCAGAACACACACGAATGCATGGAAACTGGGAGAGAATGAGGGTTAGGGACACACACACAGCTCCCATTAACTCCCATTAAATCTGCCTGGCCATTGCCGTGCTCAGACCCAGTCTGTTCTCACTCATTTCAACTCACGTTTAGTCTGGAGACAGACAACCATTTTACAAAAGATAATTTCCTTCTTTCAAAAGATAATTTCCTTCTTGTACTACTGCAACTATTTGTACAGTAATCCGGAAACAACTTATTTGTGCTTTAGCCAGCTTGTCTGTTTGGCAAGGCAACAAAAGTATAATTGACTGCAAAGACACAAGGCTACAGTATTGTTTCTATTTGCTACTAACTTTGGTAACTATTTCCATACCTGCTGGTGAACACACTATCCAGCTGTTAACAGGAGAAGGGGAAGTCTGTACTCATCAAATCAACTGATTTTCCATCATCAAAGGCTATCAACTCGCGTCCCAAGCGTCCCAAAAGGACCGCTTCAGTATTGATTTAACAGGCACTATTTTGGGGGTCCTCAATTCACGTTGTCCTCGAGACGGCCAATCAAAATTTAGTGCTGTCATGAAAAGCAGACTGAATCAGCATGCAATGTCCAATAACACATAAAACCAAACATGATGATGATGTCATTAGGGTAGCGGTTAGGGTCAAGAGAGGCAGAGCAGAGCAGTACTCATTACAGGAGCACAGTTCTCCGAGAGAGGTTCTCAGTCTCTGGGTTTAACTGGGCCCGTAGAAAGACATCCCTCTCTCTCTCTCTCTCTCTCTCTCTTTGGGAACCAGCCCTCCACCAGACCCAGCAGCACTGAAATAGAAACACTTCCTTCTTTCCCAGCACCTCAGCATTGCCTGACGTCATTGGCCGATACGGCAGAGCTCTCCTGCGTTCATTGGTTTATTTGGAGCTGGGCTATAAGCTGGAGCTGGGCAGGGTTAGCTTGGGTTTAGCCCACCAAGACGTGTGGGGGCCTGGGCCAGGGCCAGACCAGGGCCGGACCAGGGCCGGATGGGGCAGTGTTGGACCGACGCCTGGTAAATGCTGCTGCTGGGGTAATGACAGGGTTGGGTGCCATGTCTACAGGCTGGAGGACTGGAGGGTGGAGGGATGGAGGACCGGAGGGTGGGGGGCAGAGGGCCGGAGGGTGGGGGGCTGGAGGACTGGAAGTCTGGGGGGGCAGAATACAGGGGGGCTGGAGGTGGTGGGGCTGTAGAGTGGATGGTGGAGGGTAGTAAGGTTAGAGGGTTATAGAGTGGAGGGTAGTAAGGTTAGAGGGTTGTAGAGTGGAGGGTAGTAAAGTCAGAGGGTTATTGAGTGGAGGGTACTATGGTTAGAGGGTTGTAGAGTGGAAGGTAGTAAGGTTAGAGGGTTATAGAGTGGAGGGTAGTAAGGTTAGAGGGTTATAGAGTGGAGGGTAGTAAGGTTAGAGGGTTATAGAGTGGAGGGTAGTAAGGTTAGAGGGTTGTAGAGTGGAGGGTAGTAAAGTCAGAGGGTTATTGAGTGGAGGGTACTATGGTTAGAGGGTTGTAGAGTGGAGGGTAGTAAGGTTAGAGGGTTATAGATTGGAGGGTAGTAAGGTTAGAGGGTTATAGATTGGAGGGTAGTAAGGTTAGAGGGCGAGCTGGAGGGGTGGAGGACCATAGTGGTTGTGGACGATGGGAAACATTGTCCTCAGACTGCAGACATAACTCAACTGACTAGAGAGATAGTCTGTCAGTCTACGTTGTAACTCATGCTAATAGCCCTCTGCCTGTCTTAACACACACACACACACACACACACACACACACTAACACACACACACACACACACACACAAACCTTTGACCAAGATTGAGACAGCCTCTCAAAAAAAACAAAAAAAACCACGCCTGCAGGGACCTATTTGATCAGCAAAGTCTTTGTGACTCATCTCTCAGCAGCAGAAGGCCCCCTACCTCTCCCGTCATCCCCACAGGGGTTTGTTCTACTGGTTCTCCTCTCCTGTCATCACCACAGGGGTTTGTTCTACTGGTTCTCCTCTTCCGTCATCACCACAGGGGTTTGCTCTACTGGTTCTCCTCTCCCGTCATCACCACAGGCGTTTGTTCTACTGGTTCTCCTCTCCCGTCATCACCACAGGGTTTTGTTCTACTGGTTCTACACCCTCCATGTTTTCACAATGTACTGGCCTGGCGGAGCTTTCTTGAGTCTGAGGCTAATACAGCTGGACTTCTTCCCCACGCAAGGCTAACTAACTATCCCATCCTTCCTTGCTCGGTTGGCAGCCATTATCCCAGGGTTTACGTGTGTGAACTAGACCACAAGTCTGTGGTGGGATGAGGGGGCCGAGCGATCGTGGAGGAGAAGGAGAGAGCGTCCGTTTCATAATCCAGTCCCAGAATGGCCCGGAGGACGCCAGTGATACCTCAGCTGGGTCCAGTGCGGAGCCATCTGCAGGGCTTGCCTGGGTCAGTTGGCACCAGATACGCACACACATGAGCACACACTCGCACACACACACACACACACACACACACACACACACACACACGCATGCACACACACACACACGCACGCACGCACGCACGCATGCACGCACACACACACACACACACACACACACACACACACACACACACACACACACAGAGGGGGCGCTTGGGGGTTGACATGGCGGCTGCTGGGGTTCGATGGTCTCCATTTTCTCTTCGCACGGATGCAAGACTGTTTGTACTCGCCCGCGCCCGGCTCTGTGTACACAGCTGGGGAGTCCATTTTTACTTCTAGCCCCCGCCCCTCCCTCCGTCCCTCCATCCCTCTCTCACTTCATCCCTCCATCCCTCTCTCTCTCCCTCGCTCCGCTTCTGGTCAGGAAATGTCCACTGCTCACGCTCTCCTGTCATTCCAAAGGGGCTTTTATTTACGGCCAGATGTCCGCGAGGCTCCGCCAAACCCCGCCCCCTCCAGTGTCATGTTTGACAAGAAAACAAGCCCAGAGTTGCATCAAGCTGGGGGGCGTGGGGGAGGATAACTAGGGGGGAGGTGTGTGGAGAGGGCGGGGCCAGGTGAGAACAGGAGGCCTGGGGTCAGCGTCCTACTGCCCTCTGGCTCCTCCTCCTCTCTCAACACCGCATGGCCTGAGACGCCCACCCAGGGCCGGCTCTCTGAATCTAGCCCCCCACTCACCCCCCACCCAGACTCACCCCCCACCACGGCGTCTCTGCTATCCACTCCTGGACACATGCAGGCTGGTCACACCGTACGTCATGCCCACACTGATATCATCGCCACTACACACATCAAAGCGTCAAACACTTCCTGGTTCACTATCTGCCCGAGCTCTGATTGGCTGGCAGAGTGATAAAGGTGTTGTTGTGGCGCGGTCCGCCCACCACCCCTCCCCGTGGGATTGTGTGGCGTCTCTCTAACCCAGATCCTGCCCCCCCGTCTGCGCGGTCTGTGTTGATAAAAGCGGAGTCTGTGTGTGTCTGCGTCTGTGTGTGTCTGTGTATGCGTGTGTCTGTGTGTGTGTGTCTGTGTATGCATGTGTCTGTGTGTGTGTGTGTCTGTGTATGCTCTGTGTGTGTCTGTGTGTGTCTGTGTGTGTGTGTGTGCGCGTGTGTGTGTGTGTGTGGAGGGGTCAGGGAAGCGTTCCTACCTCTCTCGCACTGTGGACCAGTGAAGCCGTAGACACAGGCGCATCTGTTGGGTCCGATACAGCGACCGCCGTTCTGACAGCCGCTCTCACACACCGCTGGACGGGGGCAGAAGAGAGGACAGGTACTGCAGCCGTAACACACACACACACACACACACATGCTCAAACAGACACGCTCAAACACACACATACACACACACACACCGCTACTCACGTTGTCCACAGTGGCTGCCTGTATAGCCCTTCTGACAGGTACAGGAGTCCTCCTGGCACATGCCGCCATTCATGCACCTGACGTTACAGGACTGCACTGTGGAGGGGGGGAGACAGGGAGAGACAGGAGAGAGACAGAGGAGAGACAGGGAGAGACAGGAGAGAGGCGGGGGAGAGACAGGGGGGAGACAGGGGGGAGATAGGGAGAGACAGGGGGGAGAGACAGGGGAGAGACAGGGGGGAGATAGGGAGAGACAGGGGAAAGACAGGGGGGAGATAGGGAGAGACAGGGGAGAGACAGGGGGGAGATAGGGAGAGACAGGGGAGAGACAGGGGTGAGACGGGGGAGAGACAGGGGGGAGATAGGGGAGAGACAGGGGAGAGACAGGGGTGAGACGGGGGAGAGACAGGGGGGAGACGGGGGAGAGACAGGGGAGAGACAGGGGGGAGACGGGGGAGAGACAGGGGGGAGACGGGGGAGAGACAGGGGAGAGACAGGGGGGGGACGGGGGAGAGACAGGAATGTGATAGAAGGGGAGACGAGACAGAGGGCAGAGACAGCGTCAACAACAGATGCGTTGGCGACCTGAACATGAGAACTGCACTGCTGACTGACCACACACACACACACACACACACACACACACACACACACACACACACACACACACACACACACACACACACACGTACACACACACACACACACAAACACACACACACGTACACACACACACACACACACACGTACACACACACACGCACGTGCAAATACACAGCACGACGATTGACTTTGAACACGATTTCAATTGTACAAAACCGTTTAACAGTGAAAGTATTGCAGACGTCTGTGGAGTAAGCCCCAGGCCACATAGCCGAGCCCAGAGCTAATCAAACAGACAGGGGGAGGGGGGGATGTAAGTCGAGACAGCTGTATCCTACAGTCAGACAGGAATGTGCTGAGAGCCTACAGACAGGGGGGGAACAGCACAGGCTTCAGACACACACACACACACACACACACACTCACACACACACACACACGCTCACACACACACACACACACACTCACTCACTCACATTCACACAGACTGATCGACGGACAGACAGACGGGTGGAAAGACAGACAGAGAGACGCACGCACAGACATGAACACCAGACGCACGACACACACACACCTACAGACTGACGTTCAGGAGTGGGTGAGGCAGGAGCTGTGATGGAAAACAGGACCACCGTTTCTCCAATCAGACCTGGCATACACCCCAGGGTGTGTGTGCGTGCGTGTGTGTGTGTGTGTGTGTGTGTGTGTGCATGAGCCGATGCCTTCACACACCTAGCACATTTTAAGGGCTCTAAATGGTCTTCCTGACAAGCACCCCTGATTGTGCTGAGCCAGGTTAACGTCACAAAAAGAAAATGCACAGGCATCTCTCTCTCCCTCACTTTTGTATACCCCTTCCTTTTGCTCTTTCTCTCTCTCTGTCTTCCTCTCTCTCTCTCTCCCTCTGTTCTCTTTCTGTCATGTTTAATTATAGTAATTCATTTTCCGTTTCATGTCCCTGGCTGCAGGGACTGGTGGTGGTAGCTCTGCCTGGCTCTCTCCCTGACTTCGCTCTCTGGTGCTACCAGTCCCTCTGACTCGACCTATCTGGCTCTGTGTCGCACTCTGAATGACTGTAGTCTCCGGGTACAGTAACACGGCGTGGACTGAACTTCCTCAGGTCAACTATACGGTATCATTCTGTCTGTCTGGACGGTTTATGAAGAAGGACTTCCTCCATCGGAAGCTATCATGAACACACGTAAAGCATCGTTTGTTTATTTAAAAAAAAAAGGGTTAAAAAAAAACAAGAGCATTCTTCTGATGTCACTGTAGAGAACCCTCTGAAAAAAACGTTTTTCGGTTCTAGGTTCGCCTATTTTCTGAGAGTAGAGGGTGCTCTTATTACACCGTTGGCCAAATCTCATTCCAACTGACCACGCCTGGCTGGCTACCGGTCCTCTGGCTGCTCGTATCTGGCCCTGCTGGCGTCGCCTGGCCCTGACTCGGCTGGACAGCGCTTGGCGCGGACGGACAGGTCGTGATGGATTAGTGGGCTGGCGTTCTGCGGTGCACGCCAGGGTCATGCCACGCCGCGGAAGACGGATCTCCTGCACTCTCTCTGGGGTCCTATAGCCTCAGCTCAACCCAGCCCAGGGCACCAGGCCATCTCCCCCAACAACAACCCCGGAACGGCTGCATCTGCCTTGCCCCCGCCCTCTCTCTCTCTCTCTGTCTCTCTCTCTCTCTCTCCTCTCTCTCTCTCTCTCCTCTCTATCTCTCTCTCTCTTTCTCTCTCCCCTCACCGTGTCTCCAGGCCAACTGGGACACAAAACATGAGAAAAGGCTGTGTGGACTGATTGCAGTTCCCCCGACTGCGGAACAGACCCAGATGAAACCGGTCCAGTATGACGTCATCCAAACCCAAGCCAAGAGATCTCTTGGTACGGCCCCCCTGCCCCACCCCACCACTAAATCCCCCCCCCCCCCCAAGCCCCACCCCACCACTAAATCCACCCCCCCCCCTTCCTAACCTGGTTCAGGATGTGATGAGTGTTTTCCCAGTAGTAGGGGTAGGAGGGCGGGGGTGGGGTTGGGGGGTGTTAATGATCTCACTGTCTAACCCTGCTGACACCCCACTCCCCACCCCACAACCCTCCACACACACACACAGGCTGAGATGGTCCGTTCCTGTGATCCGTGCCCAGAGAACCACACGTGCAGAACAACAGTCAGGGGATGGAGGTATGGAGGGATGGAGGGGGTCTCGCAGACATTGGGGTAATGTGAGGGACCACAATGCACCTCTGTGTAGCTGGCGGAGGTGGGGGCAGACCCGGCGTTCACATCTGTGTGTTTTTTACGGGGGGGTTGGGAGCAGTGCACAGGAAGCGCTGGTTTGGTGGTGATGGTGTGTGTGTGTGTGTGTGTGTGTGTGTGTGTGTGTGTGTGCGTGCTGGAACACCGAGCAGCTTTACAGGCTGTGTTCTCTGCTGATTTATACACAGCACCTGGGAGCAGTGACATGGCCTGCTCAGGGTCAGAGGGCAGACGTAGAGTAAGGACCGACACCAGGTCTGGTTCCCTTGACAACGTTCCACCACGCTCAGGATCTCCACCCCCACATAGCTCACACAGGGTCTGGGTAGCTGTCCTGTGACTTTCAACCCGCTAATTGAAAAACACACAAAGGTACTAATTTGACACTGCATATGTCATGATTAGAGGTCCCTCTGTGGACTCACTTTCCCAGAGTGCAGTGGGTGCTGTGCCCCAGTGAGCTGACAGCTGTTTCTCAGGGGGACCGAGAGGTCGCTAATGTTCATGCCATGGCTGGCAATTAGTGGATAATCACGGTTGTGGGACGGAGATTGTGAAGATGAGTGGACTGATCTCACAGCTGCTCCTTTTTGTCCAACAGCATGGTCAACTGTCAATGGCCGCTGGGGTGTCTGGCTGAGGTTCGAACCCCGAGAGTCCAGGCTTTTGGCTCTGGGAGCTAAGTTATTTATTTCCCCATAGCATGACGGGGTACTCTGAGCGATGCTCGTGGTCCTCGAACCACCCCCTTAGCATGGGAGCAGTTCAATCACTTGGTCAGTGGGCAGTGCCCCCAGAGTCGCCGTAACTAACAAGAACATAATTTGCATCTGTGCTTCTTGGACAAGAGGAGCACTTAAGTCATTTTGAGTTATGGATAAACATCTGTCAGGATTAATCATAGATCAACACCCAAATCACAAACACGTTGCCGTGGAGATGCTATCAATAGCCCTACTGGGCAGCGGAGCGACACTGGAGACGTTGTAATTAAGGGTGCTTCCAAATGCGTCACCGTGTACAGTAACTTCAATCTGCTTTCGACTGCTCTTAATTATCTAGTAAATGTGAAGGATTGATTGAGCCTTCAACGCCGCAGGCCTAACGTTAGGTAGACGCATATTATGTACTGCTTATGAGAGAGAAAACATGAATGGTTTTGAGCAAACCCAGTCCTGAGCCCAGTCTACAGCTTTAGCACATATGGAAGAGCCATCAGCTGAGGGATGGTTTTATTAGTGAGAGTATGAAGTATCAAATATGGCTGCCTCTTTGACAGAGACCCCCCCCCCCCCCCCCCCCGGCAGTCAGCTGACCTCCACTAATGAAGGCTTGTCGTTCCGCCAGCCACTGGGTATACCCCTGCCATGTTTCATCTCAACAGTCGTTAACCTGAGTAACCTTTGAACCCTGTTAAACCTCTCAGAGGCCGGTGAGAGGTCTGCTTGTGACGCAGAACCTTCTCAAACAGTGTTGAACCAAAGCCCACGCCTACCAAATGTCTTGCCTATTTGCCAAATGGACTTCATAGAACAATAAAGCAACCCCCCCTCTCTCTCCCTCGAAACCAAAACTGAATCCAGACCTGTCATGGCCATCGACACCTCCGCTGACTATATCTAGACGATCCAGAGGCTGAGAGGCAGGTCTGGAAAACCCCTATAAATCTCTCTGTATGAGAGCGGAGCTGGAGAGTGTGACAATCGTTTCGCTGCAGCTCTGGGAAGCTCCTCACTCAGGGACATGACTTCATCCCCTTCTGACTTCATCCCCTTCCCTGACGAGGCGCTGCTGGATGCCTGTCTCCAGCCCTCTATCTATCCCTCCCCCCTTCCCTCCCTCTGACTCTATCCCTCTACGCCTTCCTTGCTCCATCTATATCCTTCTATCCCTCCTTCCATCTCTCTATCCCTTCCTCCCTCCCTCTACCCACCCTCCATCCAGTCAGCCTACAGGGGGAGGCCTGGAACGGTTCCCCGTGTCGGGGAGCTGTTTTCTCAGCACATAAAGCTGCCGTGTGTCCCTCTCTCTGGGGCTTCCAGGCAGAGTGGAGGAGATCCTGTTTTACACCTTAGGGTCAGACGGGCCGGCCTGCCCTCAGTGTGTATGTGTGTGTGTGTGTGTGTGTGTGGGGGGGGGGGGTTATGGTGTGTATGGGATTTTGATTGGGGCAAGGCGTGACTGACGAGACAGCATGGGACTCGAGTAGAGAGAGAGAGAAGGAGAGAGAGAGAGAAGTGAGAAGAGAGAGAGAGAGAGAGAGAACAGTGGGGCTGAACACTACTGGCACACATGGTACTTAATGCACTATCAGGCCAAATTACCACAGACTACACACTCTACTAACACACATTCAACATACACATACAGTACACATACTACACACACATACTACACACATCTTACCACAAAGCCTTGTAAAACTAAAGACTCTCTCCGCTGAACACTCTGAGTAGAGTTAAACTGGACCCAAAGGACTAATCAGAAAGAGCCAGCCAAGAGCATTAATCCTGACAAACTCTGTGACCTGGAGTCTGTAAAAAACTGTCCAGGGCTGTGTGTGTGTGTGTTTGTGTGTGTGTGTGTGTGTGTGTGTGTGTGTGTGTGTGTGTGTGTGTGTGTGTGTTTGTGTGTACATGTGTGCATGGGTGCCTGTGTGTGTGTATGTGTGCATGCATGTGCATATGAGAGAGAGAGAACATCTAGATTGGGTTCTGAGTGGGACTGGGTGGCTGTTGGAGTGTTAAAATGTACTGTGTGGTACAGCATACTCTATGGTACAGTGCTATGTGGTAGTGTTGTCTGGTAGTGGTAGTGTGTGCTGGGGATGGGACTGGTACTATGTCGTAGTGTGTGGTAGTGTGTGGTAGTGTGTGGTATTTGGTGGTATTCGGTGGTATTTGTCCTACAAAGGCAAAACGAAGTAACTGAAAAACATGGCTTTAACATCTTTAACTGGCCAGCCAAATGGGTTATGGGTATATAATGATATGTATAATTGTACATGTATTCGTGAGGTAATTTATATGTCCAAAAACCATTATGGTTGATTTGACCTCAGTCCATGATGGCTGATTTGACCTTTGACTCCCGTCCAAAAATGTAGCTTCTGCGTTTTGCCTTTGGAGGGTGTGGTAGTCTGTGTTGGGGTTGGGATTGGTACTAGATGGTACAGTATTTGATGGTACTCTATGGTATTCTATAGTACTGCGTCTTTGTGGGTGTTGGACTGACCTCCGACCCCAGACCCACAGCTGGGGGAAAGCTGGCCGCTGGAGCAGGTGCACATGTTGGGCCTGGAGCAGAACCCATCACCACACGAGTTCCTGCAGATCGCTGGAGAGAAGAGGAGACAGATGTTTACATGAGATACGACTGAACTCACAGATCTGAGAACTGTGAGAACTAAGGACAGTGTGTGTGTGTGTGTGTGTGTGTGTGTGTGTGTGTGTGTGTGTGTGTGTGTGTGTTTCTGGTTGACTTCATACTTCCCCCACAAACCGAATAAACAGGATATTTCATGTTTAATTTTCAAATGCTCTGTGTTATTATAACCCTCTGCGTTGGCAGATGGGGATGAGCTGAGCTGTATAAGCTGAGGCTACTTACGGACGATGCACTGGTTTCCCCCGGGGAGGGTCTTCCAGCCTGGGCAACAGTAGGAGTGGAAGCGGGAGCCACACACATTGGGCCTGGGGGAGAACAGACAGAGAAAACAGAGTTCAGGACTCACACAGACCCCCCAAACGTTCTTTAAGCAAAGCCCTCGGAAAATACACACGGGGTATGAGTTATTTTTCTGACGGCTCAGGGACCCCGTCGCTTTTTGCTTTATGTGCAAACAGGTCTAACGTTGATATGAGCCCCCATCCCCACGACTCACACGAAAAGCAGCCGTTTATTTTCAGTCATGGCTGAATCTAAATTTCTCAATAAACAGGGGAGATATTTACAATTTCATCCCTGTGAGCCCCTGGCCCTGCTCTCTGGAAAACCTCCCAGTGTGTGAGAGACCCTTCCCCCGCCAGGCCCCTGCGCTGGATGCTGACTGGTGGAGAACTCCTTGCTTGACCCTTGACACCTAACACATGTCAGAGTCATCATGTGGCCGAGAGCGGCAGAGTGGCCTGCCAGGCTAGCCACAGCCTCCACCAGAGGAAATGGCTGAACCACATCTAGAGCGAGCACACACACACACACACATACACACACACACTCACACACACACACACACACACACACACACACTGAGACTCAGTTCTCTGACAAGCTCACCCAGCTCATCTCGTGGTAGGACTGAAGCTCTGAGGGGCAAGGAGCATATACGGAACACTCACCCCACAAGTCTTGAACTCTTGATGGGTGTGGATTCTAGAGTTAAAACGTAAGAACTTATTTGAGAATGCGGATTACCCCCCTTTTATTATATGTACGTTTTCAGGGGTCCACCGTCTGCTGGGTTGGTGGTTCGCTGTTTACATTTCACTATTGGACACCTCAGCTCTGTAGGACTGTACCGGCACTAAGGATCAGCTCAGATGCTGCAACAGGAACTGAGGGGGTCCAGTTTAAATGAACATGCTGGAACATGCTTCATCATCCCTGCCCCTGGCACTTCTTAGTCCTTCTTAACATTGGTCCTAGTTAAGTTTTTTTTGCCATAGCTAAGCACCTGATGAAACTTCTCAAACTAAACAGAGCTCTTTAGCCCTTGGACTGAATCAGCTCAGTTACTAACAGGCTTGAACATAAAAACAATGCCTCTGGGACACCCTTAGAGGAGCATGAGTAAAACAGCTCTGCATTAATCAAGCATGGGTGAACTTCAACGTCTGTCTCATGCAACCTCTGATAACCTCCACCTCTTCGCTGGGGAAGCTCTCTGTCTGTCACCTGGAAAACACCAGCTGTTTGGATCTTTAGATGGGCTGGAAGCAGAGCAAAGGACACCTCAAACTACGTAACCAGATGGCACGGGGGGGGGGCGGGGGGCTACGGGGAGAAAGAAGAGAGAAGGGCCGAGAAGAGAGAGAGAGGAAATTTTTCGAGATAGAGAAAAAGTGAGGAGAGGGCAAAGAGAGAAGGGAGATGGAGCAACAGCAACGAAGGCCGTGAGGAGAGAGGGGGCAGGAGGGATGGTGGGAAAGGAACCAGAGATCAGTAGGAGGGCAAGGAAAACAAGTTTATGTTCAGGAGAGAAGGAAGGAGGAGCAGGGACGAGCGGAGGGAGGGGAGCGGGAAACAGAGCAGATATGGCAACAGAGAACGGAGCAACATAAGCAAGGACAGGCGAACCCCGGAGGGGGGTGCATTTCTGGGTCAAACGCAGATGCCGAGGCGGGGGGTTGGGGTGCTTTGGAAATCCATGGAGCAAGAGCAACATTCCTCCACTTAATGGGCCGTAACAGATTTGTATGCACTGCTACCTATCAGTCCGCACAGATCCGCCGCTCCCCTGCTCCCTGGAACCAGAGGGGGGTCAATAAGGAGGGGGATTAGAAGGGTTTACCCTCAGGTCAGGTATGGACTGGTCTGTTATGCCTGAACCACCCTCACCCACCCCCCTCCAGGCTATCCTGGCTTAACTTGGCCTGGCATGGCCCCTTTACAGGAGAGAGAGAAAAATAGGGAGAGAGAGAGAGAGAGAAAGAGAGAGAGAGAGAGAGAGAGAGAGAGAGAGACCAGAACGAAGGAGAGCTTCAGCCCCAGGGATTTACCCTAATATTGAAACGTCATGCTGTTTTCAGCGTTCAGATTTAAAGGGGATTAACTCTTCTCTTGGTGGGAGCAGCCTTTGATGTTACCCCTGGCCCCTGCCCCTCTCGTTACCTCTCATTAAGAGTGATAAAAGAAAGATGGCTCCCACTTTATCCGGCAGAAATATTTTACATTTTAGTCATTCAGCATAGCAGATGTTTTTCATTCAAAGTGACTTTGTCTAGAGTAAGTGAACCGACGGTATGTCCCAGTCATCATCACTAAAGCCTTCTATAAGAACATGTGACACCATCACAGTTACAGTGTTAGAGAAATGAGGAGGACTTATTATATATGAAATATGAAGACCGGGAAGACAAAGGGCCATTCATAATGTGAAACCCCCTACAGCGAAGAGGGTGGGATCCATGAGAGACAAAGATTGTTGTATTGTAGGATATCGTAGGTATGGGCATAGTAAAGTACATGGGTTCAGAGCCCATCTGCACAGATCATATTGGACACCTTTGACCATTACCCGCTTTGAAAGGTGCTATGAACAAAAGCACACACGGGTACAGTAAGTACTGTAGGTACTTTATTGATCCCTGAGAGGAAATTACTTTCTTCCTCCAAATACTTTTGTGAACATTGAGGGACGACTGGACCCAAGTTGGAGATACAGAGCATCGGACTCTCAGATCTTTTGATCCTGCAGCCCAAGAGGAGAGATTTGAGAGGCCCCAGGCTCCACCCGATGGAAAGTGCACACTCAACAGTTATGAGACAGAGGGCCTGAGGCCCTTCACATGTAGGATTCCAGAAGGTCGTAAGGATCACCACCAGACAGTTCGACTTCAGGAGGCCCCCCTCCACCAAGTTGCAGGGACGATAGAAGTGAGACTGAACACTGGCTCTCTATGAAGACAGACAGACCAGCTGGTGTGATGGAAGGCAGGTCAGTTGGTTATCAAACAGGGGGGCGGGGGTGTAATCCAGAGCCATCATGACCTAATACTCCAGGTTACAGGTCAAAGGTGAGTTGGCTGGCATTTGACCCCTCAGCTGGCCCTGCTGTTTCTGTCAGGTCCTGGGATGGCAGGGCAAGGAGAACGTGTGTCCGAGCAACTAAATCTTTCAGGCAATAAAACTGTCCTGCTTCTTTCCCTTATCTGGCCTGAATCCTGAGCTCACTCTAGTCTAGACCTCGCTGGGTTCAGGGGGAGTAAGGAGAGGAGGAGGAGGAAGAGAAAAGAGGAGGGAGGGAGGGAGGGAGGGAGGGAGGGAGGGAGGGAGGGAGGGAGGGAGGGAGAAGGGAGAGAGAGGAGGGGTCTCTCTCAAGGGGGATGTTTCATACGTTGTTTTCTACAAGATCGACCATCATTCCATTCCACCATTTGTATTTTCAGATATTGCCAAACTGACGTTGCTTGTGATAAACTGTAACCATAGACAGAGTGTTTACAGTCATGGAAATAAATCAATCAACTCCACCAACAAAGAGCCCATACATTGTGTGTGTGTGTGTGTGTGTGTGTGTGTGTGTGTGTGTGTGTGTGTGTGTGGGTGTGTGTGTGTGTGTGTATGTGTGTGTGTGTGTGTGTGTGTGTGTGTGGGTGTGTGTGTGTGTGTGTATGTCTGTGTGTGTGTGTGTGTGTGTGTGTGTGTGTGTGTGTGTGTGTGTGTGCAATATTCCATAGCAGCTATGGTTGTTCTTCACAGGGAGCTAAATGGAAACCAGATCAGCTGGCTCACATGCCACCAGCTATCTGGAAAGGGATCAGTCTTTGTCATCTAGCCCAAGCCTGAATGGAGGCTTAAAATGCAGACACATAAAAAGAATAAAATGAAGGGGACCCTAATGCATAGCTATAAAGCAGGCAGGGAAACTGGCCATCTCTCACACGTCCCAAATACTCATCCTGAACTTTTTTTTTCTTCCCTCTTCAAAATACCATCTGATATAGAGAGCCACAGGGTTTTTGGCCAGGCATGTGCCAGGGCAGCCACGGGGGATTGCAAGCCGAGGACCCTGTCCAGTCCCAGGGAGTGGAATTGACATTACCTTGGACCAGAACCTGAGCGGCTCTGTGTGTTCCTCCACTCTGAAGGGCCAACCGCCTGCCAAGTAAGCAAACGTCCAAAGCATTCGCCAGAGCTGAACTAGGCCAGGCCAGGCTAGGTTTAGCAGAGCTGAACTGGGTCAAGCCAGGTTAGGTTTAGCAGAGCTGAACTGGGTCAAGCCAGGTTAGGTTTAGCAGAGCTGAACTGGGTCAAGTCAGGCTAGGTTTAGCAGAGCTGAGCTGGGCCAGGCCAGGCTAGGTTTAGCAGAGCTGAACTGGGTCAAGTCAGGCTAGGTTTAGCAGAGCTGAGCTGGGACAGGCTAGGTTTAGCAGAGCTGAACTGGGTCAAGTCAGGCTAGATTAAGCAGAGCTGAGCTGATAGGTCTGGCTGCCTGTAAGGACCCCTCCCCTCTCCCAGGCAGGAGACCTTATTAGCCTGGGAGGCTGTTCCATTCTGCCTGGCATGAAGAGTTACGAAACACAAGAGTTCTCTCTCTCTTTCTCCCTCTCTGGCTCTCTTCTTTTGTACCCCTCTTTCTTGTGTTGATCTACCATGCCCTCAGCCTTTCTCTCACACAGACCACTCTCTCCCTTTCTCTCTCCTTCATCCTCCCCTCTCCCTTTCTCTCTCCTTCATCCTCCCCTCTCTCGCCTCGCCCACTGCCCAGGTTTGGCCAAGGTAACCGCAGACGTCCAAAAACCAGACCCCCCCTCCCACCTCCTCCCTCCCCCGGTCTATCGGGGTTGGTCGGGCGCCAGGCTGCGCGGTGCCTAGGGAGCCAGTAACTGGGAGTCAGTCAGCATCAGGCCGGGCAGCGGCGGAGACGGGCCAGAGGATCTGGGCAGAGCGAGCTCTCGGGGCCCAGCAAATAAACACAAGTACGGAGGAGGCCAAGGCCGGCATAATGACCATCATTAAAACAAATAGCCTCTCTCCCTCTCCCTCTCTCTCCCTCTCCCTCCCTCTCTCTCTCCCTCTCTCTCTCCCTCTCCCTCTCCCTCTCCCTCTCCCTCTCCCTCTCCCTCTCCCTCTCCCTCTCCCTCTCCCTCTCCCTCTCCCTCTCTCTCTCTCCCACACGCGGCGGGACCTGGATCTGGGGGAACCTGAGGCCGAGGTGGGGAAGTGTGAGAACCGTAGAGTGGCGGCGAGCTACGCTGCCCCGAGACCCGCGGGCAGCACTCTGGCTTCAGCTCGGCTGGCGCTCTTCACTTCCTGTGGCGCTCCAAAAATGTGAAAATCGTCTATTCAGGACGGTCACTGTAAGAGTTTGTCCATATCTGCTGAGTCGTGAGTGTTGTGGCGTTGCCTCTAATTAGGGGGCAGGGTACTCATGTGAACTGGAAGCCCTGGTTTAAGTGGAGGTGTGCAGAGAGCTTAACAAAGTTACAGGGAAAAGCCACAGGCCATTGTTGAGCATTCCCATAAAGGCAATATAATATGCTATGTGATGAGAACAATATGAGATTGTGAAAGTCCTGGCTGCCTCCTCGCTCTGCAGTCCTCAACAAAGCAGTTGTGAGTAACATCTATTAAGAACATAATTATTCCACTTCTTGATCTCAGTGCCTTTCAGCACACTGCTCTGGTTCACTAAACAGATCAGAATTTCTGGTCAGAGGAGACTGTTAAAACAGAACTTCTTGTCATCGAGATATTATATCTGTATGTATGAAATAGTCTCTTGGTATCTACAACATGTGCAGGACATGTGACCGCCACATAGCAGATGACATGTAGGTCACTTCTGGCTGGTTCAGAGCAGCGTGACAAAATGGCTCCATAGAGGCTTGTTTGGCTCCGTCATACACGGGACGCATCAATTTATGTATTTAGAGAGCAGCCGAGCGTTGTGTGTATTAGTGCCATATTCATCAGTCTGAGTGACGGGCAGACTACTCTGTTTATTGTGCTCAGTGTGAATCATTACTGAACATGTTATTAAAGAAAACACTGGTGCCATGTGTGTGCTTTAAACTATCCTCGGCAGTGGAATTACTATTTCATTCCTCCATGGAGACAAGCTTTCTCTCTCTCTCTCTCTCTGTTTCTCTCTCTCTCTCTCTCAATCTCTGTTTCACTCTCTCTCAATCTCTCTCTCTGTTTCTCCCTCTTGTTCCTGTCTCTCAATCTCTCTGTTTTTCTCTCAATCTCTCTCTTAATCTCTCTCTGTTTCTCTCAATCTTTCTCTCTCTGTTTCTCTCAATCTCTCTCTCTGTCTCTCTCTCTCTCTCCCCCATGCTTTCTGTTGCTTCGTCACCTGCGGCAGTGAAACAAATGCCTCTTGTCGTGCCCCCCCCCTGCCCCCCCCCAGTGATCCAAATACCTAATTTCCTGCCCGGGTCACAGGGGAGGCGTAAGCAGAGGGAGATGAGGGACTGATTGGAATAACTGATGCTGACATTTGAAACAGGCCCCAACAAAACATCCTTTGTTTTTCCAAAAGGAGTGGGAAATCTACAGTAAAAGGCTCCTTGCTCCGTTGACATGCATCCACACCCAGTCACTGGGGAGCTGAGGAGGGGGTGAGTGGAGGAGACTGAAGGGTGATGATGGAGTGGAGACTGAAGGTTGGTGATGGAGTTGTTGGGGGGGTTATTGTGTTCCATTATTCACTCCTCCTGGAACAACCCGCAAAATACACACGCGAGCACGCGCGCACACGCACACGCACACACATTACTGCCCTTTGCCCCCACTTTGAGTGATTACCTCAGCTTGCAACATTCTAGCCCAAAAAATCTCCCTTGTGGTCTCAAGTCATGTTCTCGTGAGTAATACTCTTAGGAGGCTGCATACATTCAGGTCATTGTATCCACTCATCCTTCTCTCATTAGACCTACACAGACCCAGCCCGTTTCCCATGAAAATGTTGATTCTCTGGGAATACTGAGGGATACTTGCCATACTTTTTCTGTGTGGCAAGGAGCCTATTAGCTTCGAACATGTGCTGCCTTAGAGAGAACAATGATGTATTCAGCATTATTTAGCACGGAGGCTTACTTGGCCATGACACAGGCAGCACAGCAGTGGAGCTGAACATGCGTTGCCCAGAGAACTGAGAGGAAAAAGCCACACATACTGTAAACCAACTGTCCAACTGAGTCCCACATCCAGACCATCATCTGCTGTCCATCATATCGGCATGTTTCAGTTGGTTGCAACAACACACGCACGCACACACACACACACACACACACACACACACACACACGCACACACACACACACACACACACACACACACACAGGCATACACCTCATACACAGTCACAATTTAGCCACTTGTACACAAACACACACACACACACACACACACACACACACACACACACACACACCAGAATACAATCCAGAGAGATTCCAACTGCTCCTTACCCTCTGAGTGTCTCCTGGCCCCTCCTGCTGTGTCTCCTCTCATCCACCTTCGCAGTGAACCGGCCGGCCTGGTACCCTCCGTCCCCTGCCTGGCCCAACGCCACGTCGGCCGCCGCCCAACACACCGCCGCCCATCCCAGTAGCACCTGGGCAAATTTCCCTGCTCCCATTGGTCGGCCTGGTGTGGCTGCTGTCTCAGCCCCTGGTTCCTCTGCTGCTACCGATGCTGAAGACTCTCAGGATGTGATGTCACAGCGTCTGGGTCTGTTCTCCTCCTAGACGGTGCGGAGCAACACAGACACGCACGACACAACACGTCTGAGCGGACCTGGACCAGACCCAGTCCGGCTGTGCTGTCCAGTGTGGGGCTGGAGGGGGAGGGGGAGGGAGAGAGGAGAGGAGGGGAGAGATGAGAGGAGTGGAGGGGGACATTAGCACAATGTAATGGACCCTCTAATCTTTTGCAAGTAGAGGTTTGGGCTCAAGGTTACAGTAGGCTACTAAGATTAATGGACACATGCCACCAATGGGGGTGGCCTTGTAACATCAGAGTGGTTTCTGGATGGTCAGTCATGGTCACTAAGAACGATTAAGATCGAGTTAATACTGTCTCCGGGGCTACTATCACAACAGAAAGCTTTCAGATCACCTTCGCTAAATCATCTTCTTCAGCTTATCAGGAGAAACCATTTATGTGGGTGTGACAAACAGGCCTAGGGGGGGGGGCTTGACTCATTCAGCCATAAGAAGAATTACACCACGTTTTTTTGTTCCACACTCACAACAACCAGGAACTGGATTTCAAAATGTAATTAATCTGCAGCCTAATCACAGACGCTTCACGTCTGCTCTGACTGCAGACGGCATTAGGGCTCAGGCTACGTTAAGAAACGTTCAGCAGTGACTGGACACCGTGGGGATCATTCTGTACTCGACTCATTAAAAGCCGAATGTAAGACGGCCCCTGGCGATGCAGTTTACACGGGGGAAAGATGAGTTGGAGCATTTTCTCAGCAATACAGGGGAAAACGGGAAACAAATATGGCTGCCCTCCATGGAAGGAGTAGATAGACGTCCGGTAACGGAACTTCCTTCAGTTTCACCAGGAACACATACACACGCACACTTTATGAATGAGAATGTCCAGACACCTACATGAAATTAAGCAAATATTTTATGAGGCATTCGCTTTCAGCGCCATTCTACAGCGCCCTCCCTAGAGATAGCGAGTTTAGTGTTTAATTGTTACCCACCAGTTTGATAGGCTACAACACTTTCAGTGCGAAGGAAAGTGAGTGGCTCTAGTTACAGTCATCTTGTTACAGTGAATCGATGTGGGCGGGATCAATGCACAAGACAGAACAAAGAAATGCCCGATCAATTACCTACTACTGCAGTGAGCGAGCCCTTCTCCAAACCCGTTACCTGTCAGATTACCGGTGCGCCTTATCGTTTATAAATTTTGATGGCCCGCAAAACTGTATGAAAGAAAGTAAGTCAAACTATTATTTTTATGCCTATCACATGGAAATGTCTCTCAAAAAGAGACTAAACAGTTGAGAAATAGTTTCTAAAGGACTTAGGCTAGCTACTTCACACGAATTTCTTTATTATTATTATATTTTTTAAATTATTTTACAACTTTCGGAATAATATGCAAACCCCTGGGTGGACGGAATCATCATTCACGAAACAATACCAAGTTGAAACTGAATTGCAAATTAGGCTACTCAAAAGCACATTTCGTATGCGAAAAAACATTCACACGCATTCAAATTCAACCAGCTATATAACGATAAGCGTAGCCTACACCTTATTTTCCTCATGTCACTCAAAAAGCCGGTAAAACAGACTCGCCTCCGTACATCCACACTATACAGAAAGTGATTTTCCGACCAAACTTGCGAGAAAACTTTTCCATCCTCTATTTGGCATCTTCTACATTCATTAGCCTACACATGTAAATAGCCTATAATGCCGTCTAAAATACAATGGACGCCTATTCATATAACAATAGTGAATCTTTACGGTTATTGATAACGATTGTCATAAATCAATAATAGCACAATACCTTACAATTGCTGGAGTGCCTTGAAGTCGAGCAGCCCCGAGTCGGAATTTGAAACGGGATATGTGTCCCAGAATGGGATATTGAACTGTTGCCTTGTGAGAAAAGGAGAAAAGTTAAAGAATTGCCCTGATTGGAAGAGGGGAGGTGCTTTTTTTAAGACACAAGGAGAGGGGGGTTACTAACGGACTGCAGGACAAACCCACATTCCTAAAGACTGAACACTGTTAGAGAAAGGGACCATGTAGGCCTAGTGAGTGAACCCTGCACTCTCACACATCATTCTCCCAAATTCTCCCATATCTAGGCTAATGACCTAATCAAAATAAATCATCATCATTATTATTATTATTATTATTATTATTATTAAATCAAACAATTGATCAAGCGAACACAGATATAAATGGGATTTTTGGAGGTATAAGGGAAAAAAAGTAACTGCCCAGAGTTAAGATGTGACAAACATTAGCTTACTGTCTGGAGATGATGGTGTCGCATGTGGGTGTTTGAATAACCTTGTCTTTTCCCATTATCTATTGATGACCCTCAGCCAATTTGTGGATGAATGTTAAAACAGCCCTAAGACACTATGACTCTGGGGGAGCGTGACAAATGTACGCATGCTATTTAGATAGGCCTGCTATTTACTGCCCTGGCCCACAGGCCGCAGTCACTGACCCATCCTTGTGCATTGTTGTCACTGCTGGTAGGAAGTCCAGCCAAATTAACAGTGCCTCTTGTCATCTGGGTGGTATATTGAAGGGAGCAGCTGAGTACATCCCAAATGTTGCTACCTCCAGTGTAGACCCCTTACCCTGCATATTTGTCTTAGGAAACAGGTTGGGGGCAACACAAGCAAACCGCGTTTGTCAGGCGTGCCCTAAAGCAGTCTTCTTAGCGGCCACGGTTTGCAAGGTGGTCGTATAAGGTCCCCTTTTACCTAGCAGGAGATCGGTGTCTGTTGATTTGAGAACAGAACCAGCTGCATGGGTCGTGGACACATGAGGGGAATTTACTGTTTCTGCTTCTTCCAGGGGACATTCTCGCAGTTTTTGGATGGATGTTTCTAAATCCTCAGTATATGGACACTCCCCAGTTTAAACAGAGAACTGAGAATGTCATGGAGAACCCAACATGTTGAGGCCAGCTGGCTCGCACAGACTCTAACGTTAATAAAACTAATTGGGGAAATTTGTATGAAATCATGTCGTACCTCTCAAAGGCTCCCAGACTCACACGCAAACACGCACACACACACACACACACACACACACACACACACACACACACACACACACACACACACACATACATTCACATTCAGGCTCTCACTATGTCTCTCCCCCACTCAACCACACACTCCCACTCATGTACTGTACGTGCACACACACACACACACACACACGCACACACACACACACACACACGCACGCACACATCATACTGTATGTGTGCATGTGTGTGCTTGTCAGGGCAGTCCACTCTCACTTGGACCGGTGCACCAGACCCAACCTTGAATTTTCGGCGCCGACGCAGCCTCGAGCAGGACTGATTGGTGGCGTGCTGGTCTAGCTAGCGTGTTGGGGCGGCCGGCCCTCCAGAGACACACTGACTGGAGGAGAGAGAGGGAACAAAGACTTGAACACCCTCTATCTCTGTCTCTCATCCCCCCCGCCCCACCCACATACTCACACACAAACACACACACACTAAACAGAACCACATTACCCCCATTCCTGATCCCTCCCTGCACAGGGCACAGGGAAATAGTGTTACTAAACTCTCTCTCGGCCATGCCCACTTTTCTCTTTTCTCTCCATCTTTCTCTCATTTTCTCTCTCTCTCTCTCTTTCTCTCGTTCTCTCTCTTTCTCTCGTTCTCTCTCTCTTTCTCTCGTTCTCTCTCTCTTTCTCTCATTCTCTCTCTCTGTCTTTCTTCTCTCACTCCCTCAGTTCAGCTCAAAGGGCTTTATTGGCATGGAAAACATGTTTACATCGCCAAAGCAAGTGTGAAATAAAACAAAAAATGTAAGTACAGTTAAAAGATTAGAATAAATCAAATATCTGGAAATGTGTAAACAGAGTTGTGTCTATACAGATGAGTAAAGATAACTGTCTCTTTCACACACACACACACACACACACACACACACACACACACACACACACACACACACGGACTGGCTACATGAAGTCATGCAGAGATCATGCTACTCCAAAACACCCAAGTACAGTTTGGTCCAGACCTCGCTCTCCTCGTAGACATTCACAGTAAAGCCATAGAGCGTTGATTCTTTTATTCTTCGGCCCACTGGTGTCCTTCCTATTTGGTAACACCCTAGACATGTTTGCATAGTGCATAGTAAAGTAAGCACACAGCATGGCCAAGCATGCATTGTATATCTTTTCTGGTTGCCCATTGACAGCATTAAAGGTTGTTATAACATGGTCAAGTATGCTTTTAGAGGACCTGCTGTCAGTGTTAAAAGCACTCTGGCCATGTTGCCTGGCCCCTCGTTTATAAAAAGCTATTTGTTTTACATCGTTCATCCTAAGAGATTACATGTGTGTCGCTTGCAGAATGGCCTGCAGAATCCAGACACGTTGGGGTGAGGGGGGGTGGGGGGGGATAAAGCTGGGGTCCTTCTCACCGTTCGCTGCATATGAAGGATGACAGGGCAGTACAGGAACCAGATGAGGATCCAGTCAGGCTCCATATGAGGTTTAGCCTAACACAATCAATACACGCACATGCTTGTATTGGTCGTGTTGGGCTAAATCTTGCACATACACGCACACACACAAACACACACACTTAATGAGAACGGTCCCGTGTCACTGTTGGCCTTGGAGCTAGAAACAAGAGTGTTGGTAGGAAGTGCGTGTGTGTGTGTGTGTGTGTGTGTGAGAGAGAGAGAGAGAGAGAGAGGTGACTGGGGGTGAGCTAGCTAGATTCTTGGTCCGTCGCCTGGTCTGTTCCTGATGTTGATGGAGCCCTGGGAGACCACAGGGGACCTGGAGTCTGTCAGATGTTCTCTGGCCCAGACACGAGAGGCATCGCTCTGCCCGTTCACCTCCCTGACAGGGCCTCAGCCGGGGTGGATAAGCCACATCACTCATCCTGCTCAGCGTGACGGATGACGTGCATATCTGGGTCACAGGAGGAGCTGTATGTACAGTAGCGTAGACCTTACCGTAACTTTACCGTACCCGGGACCTACCACACTGCTGATTGGGATTGGGATGCCCAGATAGAGGCTGATGTTTGAGCTGGGTGAGTGCTACAGTAGTGACATGCTGGATTAGATCTTTATGGGAGAGTGATCAGGGGGTCTCATCAATGGGTCTCAGTAACTTGAGTAACATGTCCTCCAGGTTACAGGTCTGCGGTTCATCTTTCCAGAGTCAAGAGATGTAAGACCCATGCAGAACTTTCTCCTGTAGAGGAGAGAGAGAGAGAGAGCGAGAGAGAGAGAGAGAAAGAGAGAGAGAAAAAGAGAGAGAGAGGAAACAGAGAGCAAAATGAAAAGTGAGAGAACCATATGGAATTATGTTGTTTTCCAAATGCAAGACAAGTAAAATAAGACATGCACCATTTAATACTCCAAAACCTGGAACAGTTTGTATTCTCTCCTGGATGACACCATTCCCAAGTTTCCACACTGCACCCTGTCATCATGTTGCTCATTCACCCAACATGTTTTGGAAATGAGTGGCTCTGGGGTCAGTTAAGTGGTGAGGTGTGTGTGTGCGCGCACGTGTGTGTGTGTGCGCGCGTGCACAAGCTATGACGCATGAGCATGTCAGTGTGTATAGATGTGTGTGTGTGTGTGTGCATGCGGCCAGAGATGGGGTTGAACGAGGGTTTGGAAGTGTCCTCCTCATGCTGGGTTTGTGGTGTGCTCCGTTGGGGTCAGGGCGGAGCGTGGCCGGGCGTGGAGGCGTTCCCAGCGGGGAACTCTGTGGTTTGGCCACGGTCACACCAGGGAGGACCATAAGTCTCCCCTCCACATGGGGAAAAAAAAAAACAGCTGTCATCTTTAACTGGGGACTTTTAATTTTGGCTCAGTCAGTGGGACTGTGGTCAGAGTGAGGTAGAGAGAGAGAGAGAGAGAGAGAGAGAGAGAGAGAGAGACAGAGAGAGACTGACAAACAGAGAGAGGAAGAGAGGGAGACAGACAGAGACAGCGAGAGATGGAGAGAGAGAGACAGACAGACAGACAGACAGACAGACAGACAGACAGACAGACAGACAGACAGACAGACAGACAGACAGACAGACAGACAGACAGACAGACAGACAGACAGACAGACAGACAGACAGACAGACAGAGGGAGAGAAAGCGAGGTTGTCAGGACTCAGGATGGGGTCATGCCAGGAGATCTAGCTAATCACTCAGGGAGATCATTACTGTGGGATTCTGGGTAACCGTGTGGTGAAAGAAAGAGGCCAGTTTGTGGTGAGGGCTGGAAGTTAGCGACACCACATTCCACCATAAACCTCTTTGACCAGCGCGCCAAGTCGTTTATCGTTGTTTTGCTTCAGTGTGTTCCTGAAAATATCAGAGCAGCCAACGTTACCGTCATCCCGCTGCCCTCAGGATAGGGATATTCTAGGAAGCCTACCTTACATCATCCTGATCATGGTTGAAGTAACTGATTCACAGCTCTTTGAAGCATCGTTTTTGTTGTTTCCTCAGCACATGCTCTGCTTCCTCCACTATCCTCCTCCTCCTCTCCTCTTCTCCCCATTTCTCCCCTCTCCTCTTCTCTGCTTTTCGCTCCTCCCCCATTCCTCTCCGCCTTCTCTCCTCACCTATTCTCTCTTCTCCTCTCCTCACCTCTCCTTCTTCTTTCCTCACCACTCCTTACCACTCATCCTCTCCTTAACTCTCTTCCTCCTCTCCTCTTTCTCTCATCTCCTCTCCTCACCTCTCCTCACCTCTTATCTCCTCTCCTCACTTCTCCTCCTCTCCTCTCCTCTCCTCTCCCCCCCCCTCTTCTCCTCTCCTCTCCTCTCCTCTCCTCTCCTCTCCTCTCCTCTCCTCTCCTCTCCTCTCCTCTCCTCTCCTCTCCTCTCCTCTCCTCCTTTCTTCTCCTCTCCTCTCCTCTCCTCTCCTCTCATCACTTCTCCTCCTTTCTTCTCTTCTCTTATCTCCTCTCCTCTTCTCTCCCCTCCTCTCCTCACCTCTCCTCCGCTCTCCTCTCCTCTTCTGTCTTCACCTCTCCTCATGCAGCTGCTGGGCTACAGTGATGCAGTGTTGGAGGAATGCAGCACTTCAAAGACAACACGACGAATGACAAAGACCGCCAGTGTTCGGGGGGATGAGAATGTGTCATCTCATAAAAAACACACAAACATACTGATCCACTTATGTTAGGGAGAGGAGGAGGAGAGGAGAGGAGGAGGAATGGCCTCACATGTCTCCTGCAGACTCCATGAGCACAGAGAGGAAATGGTGGACACGTGAGAGGGTCTCCTTCCCTGATAGGCCACCTGGCAACGTTCCACCTTCTCTCCGCCATACTTAGCCTCTTAAAAACATACAGAGGAGAGGAGAGAACAAGGGAGGAGAGGGGGATGGAGAGGGAGAGAAAGAGAGAGAGAGAGAGAAAGAGAGAGAGAGAGAGAGAGAGAGAGAGAGAGAGAGAGAGAGAGAGAGAGAAGAGAGCGGTGTCTGTTATATGGGTGATGTTTGGGGGGAGCTTTTGAAGCTCTGGGCCATGCAGTAAGACTTCCTGGAAAAGAACTCAGAAATTCCATTATCCTTGTAACTGTGAAAAGACAGAGGTTAGAAAAAAAGAAAAAAGTGAGAGAAAGAAATGTAGCAAGATTCCAAGAGAGCGGAAAGAATCCACTGCTTGCTAACAGTTAGCAGGACTAATGGTTTTCAGATGTGTGCAGCGTCTTTTATTCTAAGAAAGCACATAATACATTCCATCTCGCAGGAATCCAAAGAACAGCTGGAATTTACAGCAGAGAGCCACAACTAGAGTCAAACACAACATTTACTTTGTGTATTAAGACATTATGAGTATTGTCTCTATCATAAAATATACCTGTGCCTCTATAAAACCTTCAGCTGTATTGATTAAAGATTTGTCTTATGTCTTCTGTATGTTTTTATGGGGGGTTTCTCTCCATTTCCTGTTCATTCCAAGGGGATCCTGGTCTAGGATAGGGTGAGGTCATCTCACGTCTTGACTGTAAAGCTATCTGTAGCAGCTTTCAGAGGCCACAGCCAGGCAGCCAGCCAACCAGTCAACCAGTCAGCCATCCAGCCTGTGCACCAGTAAACCAGACAATTAGCCAGTTAGCCCGCTAACGAGTACACCAGCCAGTCATCCAGCCAGCCAGCAAATCAGCCAGTCAGCCAACTAGTCAGCCAGCCAATCGTCCAGCCAGCCAGCCATCTAACCAGTCAGCCGACCAACCAATCAGTTAGGCAGCCAGACAGCCAATCATACAATTGGCCAGCCAGCGAGCCGAACAGCCAATCAGCCAGTCAGCTAGGCAGCCAGCCAGCCAATCAGCCAACAAGTCAGGCAGCCAATCAGCCAGGCAACCAGCCAATCAGCCAGCCAGCCAGCCAGCCAGCTCCCTCCTCCAAGTCTGCCGTCTTTATGAGCGGGGAAAGGCAGACAGTGATTCATAGCCATGTCCTCGCACCTGTGAGTCTCCCATCCACCGCCACGCCTCGGCGCCCTGTTATCAAGATCCACATGGTTTTATTTTGTCCCGACAAAACAAATCTAATCATTGGCTTGTTTCTTAACATAAAATACCACCTCCTCTTCCCCCTCCCCCTCGCTGATAGGTCTGGGAGTGCCCATGCCGGCCCAGAACTGCTCCCCTCTGAGACAGCATCTGTGCTGCATTTGTAGACCCCTTAGTGAGGGGCAGCCCTCCAAGCTGCTTGCCGTGACTTGTGCCTCATGGAGAAAAAAGGGGGACTCAACCCCCCACCCCCCAGAGAAGTGGCGAGTAATGGTGGAGGGGAGAAGGTGTCCAGATTTTAAGGAACAATGTGCTCCGCTCTACCGAATTCCAGTGTAGCGACTTTGATACATCCCCGACCCCCCTCCAAACCCCCAGTTTTGGAATGTTTGCACTTTAGCGTGCCATAAACCTGTCCTCTCGGTTTCGCTGAGGTAATAGACTAGCGTGGGCCATAACCCAATCCCCGCCGGGACGTACGCGGTGCCTGTGTGCTGCCTTGCCGACGCCTGCCTGCCCTGTCGGCCCTGTGCGTGAAACAGCTGACCCTGCATGTGATTCGAAAGCCGCAGGGTTCGGTTCACGTGTGGAGATTTGAATCCCCCTTTGTCTCGTACAGTAGAGAGTCGTAACCCTCACCCATTTGTCTCATACGCTTTTGGTTAGCGTCTTCTTCTCAGCCTTCCCTTCCATGGGGTGTTGGAGGCACAGAGCAGAGCGCTCCCAGGGCTTGGGAAGAGACAGCCCGGACGGGGGGAGACTGCTAAACCAAATCTCAAGTTTCACCAGGGCTTCAAGATGTGGTAAGTGGTCTTTTTCTCTTTTCTGAAGGAAGGCAAGAGAGAGAGAAAGAGAGAAAGAGAAAGAGAGAGAGAGAGAGAGAGAGAGAGAGAGAGAGAGAGAGAGAGAGTAAGCGCAAGAGAGTCAGCGCAAGAGAGTCTGCTTTTGTTTTGGCTGTGTGGATGCCAGGGATATAGCCCACACAGTGACATTGAACATGCATACTGTCAAAGCCTTTATCCTCCTCCATTTCCCCTTCTCCTCAGAGCAGCTCAGCTATCCCACAGATCCTCAGGATCCAGCCCTTACTGTTCTACAGCCAGAAGCCTGGAACTCTGACTACGGTGTGGGACATTATAAACAACACAGTCTGCTTCTATCACCTTCATTCTCTTACTCTCTCTCTGTCTGCCTGTCTCTCTCTTTCTCTCTCTCTTCCTTTCTGTCTGCCTCTCTCTCTGTCTGTTTCTCTCTCTCTCTCTCTCTCTCTGCCCCCTCCCCTCCCCTCTTTTCCTGTCGATCCCCTTGTCCGTCTGTCCTGGGTGCAGAGCAGAAAGTTTGGTTAAGCAGTGAGCAGGAAGGTGCTTCTCAGTCAATGTATCTTAGAGCAACACCATCTCAGCCCAGTGATAATAAAGCAGGGGCCCCGGGTCCTATGTCCAGGCCTGGCTCTGATCCTGGGCTTATTTACCCAGCCGAGCCCCATCTCTCTCACTCTCCCTCATGTTATTTACTCTGAAACTGACCCTGGCTGGTCCAGGTCACTCTGTCAACTGTAACCGGAGCCTCCCGCATGACTTGGGGGCGGATGGTGAGACTGGGTAGAATGGTGGGCCTATTCTTGGTTTCAGGCCTGGGATATTGCCCACCTATGGAGACAGATATTGTACCCTTGGTCCCAGATCCACCCCCCCCCTTCCTGGCGCATGTACACCTGCGTAGATTATTGGTCAGGTCTGGAGAGGCTGAAATGGTATGGCTCAGCTTAGGCCGCATAGATCTGCCATCTTGCTTATATCCAGCCAGTGCTTGTGTATATCTACATCAGTGTAGGGGATACTTTGATTGATGCATTCTCCTTGATCTGTTGCTGGCTTTTCCGCTGAGCCTTCTAGTTCACGGCACAGATGTGTCTCTGTGCACCAAAGGTCAGGAAGTTCTTATCAGGCACGCCAGACCAGACCATGCCAGACCAGATCAAACCTGACCAGGCCAGGCCAGACCAGACCTGACCAGGCCAGACAAGACCAGTACAGGCCAGACCAGACCTGACCTGACCTGACCAGGCCAGGCCAGGCCAGGCCAGGCCAGGCCAGGCCAGGCCAGAACAGATTGTATGGGCGACATGTGATAGCTGGAGGAAGACACGTAGCTACTGAGTGGTGAACATACAGTACATACATACTTCACCTAATGATCTAACAGTTACATATATCAAAGCTGGGATCATCTCATGACGTGTCCTTCCCAGTACTGTGCCATCAGGCCAGATGAACTGACCTAATGGCCTGTGAGGCCAACAATCTACAAAAACAACAACTCCTTTGTCTGGCTGGTGCCTCCACCTGAGAGGGGGGGCTTTGGAAAAGCCACAAAAGACTTTTTATGAGTGTGAAACTCTAGTAAAGCAGGTGTACTCTGGACAAATGGATGGACAGCCTGTGCCATCATTAGAGGTTTGGAACAACAGATGCTAAGATGCTTCGCGGAGGAGCAACCTACCTGCGCGCATCCCACGTCTAGCATACTTCCTGCAGCTGTTTTCACAGGGACGCCAAAACACAGATGATTAAGGGGCGAGGAGGATCTGCTGGCAGGATGTGTGTTTGTATGTGTGTGTGTGTGTGTGTGTGTGTGTGTGTGTGTGTGTGTGTGTGTGTGTGTGTGTGTGTGTGTGTGTGCTTGTACGTATGTGTGTGTGTGCTAGTGACAGAAACAGACAGACAGACAGACAGACAGACAGACAGAGATTGCAACAGAGAGAGACAGAGAGAGAGAGAGAGAGAGAGAGAGAGAGAGAGAGACAGAGGGGGGGAGAGAGAGAGAGAGAGAGAGAGAGAGGGGGTGTATACATGAGCGGTGTTGAATATTTCCATTAAAACAGCATGAAACAACATTACAGGAAATGGCTCTATGGGAAGCTATCTTCAGCTGATCGTTACCAGGAACAGAGAGGGATGTTGAGAATGCAGTCAGATTCTCTGTGACTGTGACACATTTGTTTAAGGTCACATTCTATTCCTGTAGCCCACGCTGATGGTGAGCCTAATAAAGAGTGTATCAGTGGAGACCACCCAGGAGTTTAACACAAACCACAAACCAACTCTGAAGATCTGAAGAGATAATCAGTCAGGTTTCACACTCTGTACATCTAATGTAAACAGTCACCATTCACACACACACACACACGCACACACACACGCAATCACACACACACACAAACATACAACAATCCCATATCCCCACCCCACTCCACTCCCACACACACACACACACACACACACACACACGCACACACACACACACACACACACACACACACACACACACACACTCACAAACATACAACAATCCCATATCCCCACTCCACTCCCACACACACACACACACACACACGCACACACATACGCACACACACACACACACACACACACACACACACACACACACACACACACCACACAGACCTTGTATGTGTACAGACAAACATGCTCATACGTATGTGCATACAGATGTCATTCACACACAGACATTCACACTACCACTACATTTTGCGTGTCCTCTGAGTGTGTTTGTGTAATTGTCGCTATAGTTTCCTGGTTTTGGTTGATCAGTTTAGGTTAAGGGAATCAGGTGGCCAGCTGTGTTTGCCTATATCCTGATGACAAATCCCCTCCTATCTCTTTCTCTTTCTCTTTCATGTACACACACACACACACACACACACACACACACACACACACACACACACACACAAGAATGCTAGCATGGACACAAACAATCACACATACATACTGTACACACACACACACACACGTTTTGACACACCCGCCCTGCTGAAACCACACCAGGCTGCAGTACATCTGTGTGTGGAACCCAGAAGAGCACACACACTTTTACAGTATCTAACTAACATCCACATCTCTAGGTGGGGTTCTCCCTCAGGTCTTCACTCAATGATGATGAACTATCATATTTCTCTGCTAGTGGGACTGGACAGCCTCCGTGCTAACGCGTCCTAGCTGGGGTGTGTGTGGTAGAACTACCGTGTGTTCCAACAGGCCCCCCTCACAAACCGGCCCTCACACCCAAACTCAAACGTCTGTTTGCTGGGGCATTAACAAGTGTGATCCTGTTCGCCCGGGCTGCGGCTGGTTGTCACCCTTCTGGAACTCCCACATGGAGGCTTTGAAGTGACTGCTGCTCCCTCAGATGGAGGGTGGGGGGGGGGGCTGGAGGAGCCCAGCTGTTGGCCCAGCCAGAGGGCCCAGTGGTCAGGGAGCAACAGGATACTGTCAATATTTGTCACCCTCTCTCCGCTCCGTGTTTCAGCATTCTGTGGACTGAACAGGAGGGTCAAGGTGGTGGTTTTGTTAAAGCAGGGGATTTACCCATGTACTCCCAGCTGTTTGATCCAAACTCCCTCAGAACAGAAGCCATCTAAACCCGACGACTTATTTTTCTGAAATGAATTGCCGATGCCGTGATTTTAGGTGTGTGCGTGCGGTCTTACTGAGGAGATGTGTGAAGCCTCACTTGAACATGGCTCTTGAGCATCTGCTCTCTATCATCTGTTGAGGCTTGGCCTGTTTGAATATGCTCTCTGTAACCCACAGCAATGTCAGTACTGTGTGTGTGTGTGTGTGTGTGTGTGTGTGTGTGTGCATGTGTGTGTGTGTGTGTGAGTGTTTGTGTACCGCGTGGTTATAGTCTTGAAAGGTTGTAGTAGTCTACGGTAAACAGAGATTTGATTTGATTGATAGATACAGTAGATAGATTTGGAACCAGTGTCTTCTATAGTACAGGTAAACACCAACCCAGCGTCCACCATGAGCTCCAAACCATCTCCCTTACTGTACATCAGGACCGTACGCAAACTGAAAGGCAGAAGTCCTCCCCCTGTGTGTGTGTGTGTGTGTGTGTGTGTGTAGCCAGAGTAGCAGTAGGAATGTAGCTCCCTCTATCTCCAGCCAGTCCATCTTCATTACCAACCATTCCACACATTCTGGTCAGCTGATTTACTGCCCCTCCGGGCTGGAGATGTAGTGCAAATTCATCCTCCCTCATGACACATACAGCTCTGTGTGGAGGCAACTCAGCACTCTCAACTAGCTACCTCTCCTCAACCACCTCCTCACCTGGACTGCTGAGATAGATATAGACAGGTAGAGAGAAAGACAGAGAAAGAGAGAGAGAGAGAGAGAGAGAGAGAGAGAGAGAGAGTGAGAGAGACCCATATTGATCTCCAAAATGCCATTACATGATTATGATGACGATGATGATGATGATGATGATGATGATGGTGATGGTGGTGATGATGGTGATGGTGATGGTGATGATGATGATGATGATGAGGATGATGATGATGATGATGATGATGATCGTGATGATGATGATAATGATGATAATGATGATGATGATGATGATGATCGTGATGATGATGATGATGGTGATGATGATGACGATGATGATGATGATGATGATGATGATGATGACGATGACGGTGATGATTAAAAAAAAACATTGATTAAAAAAACAAACATCTTTGTCTGAGGTGTTAGATAGCACCCACCAGTGGACAACAGCCCAGCAGCTCACAGCTAGATGCTAATTATCTCCAATGTGTTTCCACTTAGAGGCACACTGCTGTTCTTTCAGGTTGCGCTCATGGGCAGAGGAAATTGTCGGAATAGGATGCAGTCAGAAAGGACTTTGATAGTCCTTTGATAATGACAATAATTACAGAAATGATAATGAAAGATGTCCTGATGCAGTAATTCTATGATGTCAACCGGAGACAATGAGAGGCCTTGGTGAGACAGCTGTGTGTCCTGACCTGCTGCACCGAGAGAATGACGAGCGCTCTGGGCTAGTTTAGATACACTTCACCTGGATACGTTACATAGTTTTAGGCTATGTTATGTTGTTGGAATGTGCTAGTTTAGGTTATAGGCTAGGCCAAATTAAAATGTGCTTCTGCTTAGCCAGTTTAGGCTAGGCGAAATTAGAATGTGCTACTGTAGTCTAGTTTAGACAGGCGCTAGTTTAGTTTAGTCTAGGCTAGGCTAATTTAGAATGTGCCAGGCTATTTTAGGCCTTAGGTTTTTACCTGTCCCTGTCAGATCTCCACAAGAATGTAATACTATGGGCCAGGGTGTGTAGAGCTCAGGGTTGACACATCTCAACACCTGTAAAGGTGTTCTAAATCTGTCAACCTACTTTCTGTCCACTCATCAACCTACTTTCTATCCGGACGGCGACTCCATCTGTCCCTCTGCAACTCCTCCAGAGTTACGGGTGAATTTGACCTTTCACACTCGCTGATGTTCCTGAACAGCAGTTGTTGTACATAGTTGTGGGTGATTAGTGGCTGAGCACCGTTAGGTGGGAAGAGAGAGAATAGCCCACAGGGGTGGTTTTCCAGCTGGCCTCACCTAGTTCTGCTGTCAGGAGGGGTGGGTGGAGCCCAGCCCGGTTGGGGGTGGGGGGTTTCAGATAGATATGTATGTGAGAGTAGAGCTCCTGCCCCCCCCCCCCTTCCCCTCCCCTCTCAGGCTGACTGTCAGACAACTGGGGCCATTTAGTCCATTAGCTGAAGATTAGCCCCATAACCTCTCCATAAACTCCTAGCCTCCAGGCCCAGCTGTGTGTTCATAATATGAGTTGAGTATGAATTTCCAAAGAATGTTTACCCTTGCCTCATTTGCTCCCATTTTTAATTTTCAGTCCACTTATTGTCATTTTACTTTACACTTTTATTTTTTAATGTATACATTAAATATTGTTAAAACTTCTCCCTCAATGTGTTGTCGCAGTGTTTCTTTAGCTGATAGAGCTCTCTGGACCTTGATCTTCCAGGAGGAACAGCAGAGGATCTGAACACCTGTGGGTCTGATGACCTCAGGTGATGACGCCAGCCCACAGTGGTTCAGGGGGCTAATGGGCCATGGTCCAGGAGTCTCTTAATACTTAGAGAGTGATGAGATGAGACAGATCATGAGATGGACATGAGGGACTGACCACAAGACAGGAGAGTTGCTCAAGGCCTTTAACTCTCTCTCCCTCCCCATCTCCCTCTCTCTCACCCTCTCCCCATCTCTCCCACTCTCTCCCCCTCTCTCTTTCTCCCCAATCTCCCTCTCTCTCTCCTCCTCCTCACTCCCTCTCCTCCTCCTCTCTCCGTGCTGACGGCCCCATGACATCCCTCCCTCTCCACCTCATGCTGGCCCGTTAATTGAAGTCATAAACAGGTTGGTGAGAGAGGCTTTCTAGAACCAGACTTTTAACTCAAACAGAGGGTGACTTTGTACTTGACTATCAGACCCCCAGAGCAAACACTCCAACTTGGAGGCCTATAGAAGACAGAGCTAAGCTAATTTTACCCACACCCACTCTGAGACAAGGATAACACAACAACTCAAGGAATACAGTCCGAAAAATGTTGCTCTGGGGTAAGAGGTTGACATTCACCTCGCAATCTCTTCTCAAGATGGAGATGTGCTCATACACACACACACACACACACACACGCACGCACACACACACACACACACACACACACACACACACACACACACACACACACACACACACACACAATAATTAATACAAGAAGACGTACTGAATGTTTGTTGTATTTTTTTAATATGCACCATTCTTTTTCAGAGTGCAAGAACATCTGCCCAGGGACTGCAGATGAAAACTAGCTATGTTGGCTAACACTGGCACATTTACAGAAATGTCAATTAATGTGCACTGTCCCTGAAATTTTAAACCAAATAAAGTAAAGTAAAGTACAAGCCTTTGAAAGCTGTTCTCGTGTTATGAAAAAAATATTGTCTCATTCTGGTTTTTGGACAGAAGACAATCTACAGTATCCCATTTTGATATTGTCAGAGCATGGAAATAGCTATAAATGTTATTGCAACATGTTCCTGTCTATTCATAATCAAATACTTATTTATAAAAAAGCAAGAGATTGAATCCCATGTAACAGAATACAACAATGGTAGAGCCAAGCTGCGAAGACATTCAGAATGAATTGCAGATTTGGTTTTGTCAGGGAAAGATTTTTTCCAGGTCATCTATCCCAAAGATTTGTACTGTACAGGAGAGCCATGCATAACACTGGTATGTTGGCCCAAGAATCACACATCTGGCGCCACCTGCTGGAAGACAGAAGTGGGACTAGAGGTATCACAGGAAGGAATGAGGTCAAAGCCAGTGAGTTAGATTTTCAATTACCCCAGAGCAACATTTTTTGGACTGTACTCCTTGAGTTGTTGTGTTATGCTTGTCCCAGAGTGGGTGTGCGTAAAAAGAGTTTAGTGCTGTTTTCTTTAGGCCTCCAAGTTGGAGCGCTTTCTCCGGGGGTCCAGCAGTCGACGCCAAGAACAACAGGATGAAAAACAACTGGGAGAGAAGAAGAAGGGAGGATGAGGGGGGAGGGATGAGGAGACAGTCGTGGTTGGTACTTATGAGATTTTCTTTCCGAGTGAGAGAAGTCCCCAGCAGTGCTTTATAGGCAGCCTGAAACAGTGGCCCTGTTGTGAAGGTAACCTCTGGGAGCAGACATGAGACCTGGCATGGAGAGAGGGAGAGAGAAACAGAAGGGGGAGTTGGAGAGAGAGAGAGAGAGAGAGAGAGTGAGAGAGAGAGAGAGAGAGAGAGAGAGAGAGAGGGAATGAAAGAGAGATGGAGGCCTAGTCCAACTCCGCTGTCTTGATAAGTAGGGACAATGCTGGAGAGCTACAGGGACCATCTGTGGGTAGGCTGAAACTAGGCCTTGTGTGTGTGTGTGTGTGTGTGTGTGTGTGTGTGTGTGTGTGTGTATGTGTGTGTGTGTGTGTGTGTGTGCGTGTGTGTGTGTGTATGTGTGTGTGTGTGTGTGTGTGTGCGTGTGTGTGTGTGCATGTGCGTGTGTGTGTGTGCGTGTGTGTGTGTGTGTGTGTGTGTGTGTGTGTGTGTCTGTGAGCTCCGGTCAGGATCCCGTGGGAAAGCAGCGTGTGTGTTTCCTGGAGGACCCCTCTCGCTGCGCTAAAACCTCGCTGGCTCCGGCCGGGTCTTCAACAGCTCAGCGACGATGTGAAATATTGGTTTCCTGTCCACATTCCGTACCTCCCCGGTGGTGTTATTATTGGCCCAGGGAGAGGGCTACCAGGGGACTGGGTCTTAGCGGGGCCTCCCTCCTGTCTGCTCCCCAAGGCACATCACAACTGACTGGCTGTGGTTTAACTTCACTCACAGACACTCTCCAGCCGTTTGGGGCCACCTGATGAGTGCACAGTTCGCTGAAAGCCAGAACACGAGTTAACTCTCTCTGACCTGTTTGTTTGTTTGTTTGTTTGTTTGTTTGGCTAAGCATTCACTCTTTTCTAATGCTTATCTGTTCACCATTCTGTATTGTAGGCTATGTTTTTGTGTGCTATCAGAGCAGTTGATCCAAGTACACTGTGTGTCCGTCTGTCAGCTTGACTGCTTTGATCACGTTGGTTAATTTGAGCCACCCCATGAGTCTGCTGTGACTCTGTGTTGTGATTGGCTGAGGAACAGGATATGAGCTCATCATACAGCCTTCATGTGTTTGGACATCAGGGTCTCTGGCCCATGACGGTGGTAACAGCCATCCAAGAACGCACACACATGCCCATACACACACACACACATGCCCATGCACACACACACACACATGCCCCCCCACCCACAGGCACGCACGCACGCACACACACACACACACACACACACACACCCACACACACACACACACACACACACACACACACACACACACACACACACACACACACACACACACACACACACACAGTCCTCCAAATCACACACTGTTTTCTCAAAGCTTATTGGCCCAGTTGGTCTTGAGAAAGCCACACTATAAAACTCTCCCTGGCTTCCTTTCAAGACCAACATTGAGAGTTTTTTCTCTCCCCTCAACAATGTTTTAAGACTTTCATCTGTTCTATCTGTCCTTCCCATGCTGCTTATTTTGCCCTTGTGAGCGTGCACAGGCATGTGTGAGTGTTTGTGTGTGTGTGGGTGTTTGTGTGTGTGTGTGTGTGCTCGTGTGTCTGTGTGTGTGTGTGTGTGTGTGTGAGAGAGAGAGAGAGAGAGAGAGAGAGAGAGAGAGAGAGCTTGCAGGCCTCTTCTGGCTGACTAACTGACTGACTGGTGAGGCTGGTTACACACACACACACACACACACACACACACACACACACACACACACATCAGTCAAGCCTACATTCCAGCGTGGGTCAAATAACACCATACTTCTCTGATTGTTTTCAGGGCATACATCACTTTGCTGAGAGACCCTGTGGCAAACATGGCCTGTGTAAACTAAACTCCCTACAGAGAAGGAAAGTCACAACATTACAATGTGTGTGTGTGTGTGTGTATGTGGGTGTGTAAACACAGCTTGCTGGTATAAAAAAAAAATAGCGCTGTTGTAATAGCATGTTAAAAACACTAACTGCTGCAATGACAAACATGTCACACCATAGGACAGGTTGGGTCATAGCCCTCTCTGTGGAGATGCTATCACGGCCTCTGTCCCAGAGCCAGGAGTAAAGCTGTCAACAATAAACATGACAGTTGTCTGGGGCACAAAAACACAGGAAACATGTGGCCATGAATCCCATGACACTGTAAATCCCATGTACAGTGGGCGTGATAAGAACGGCTGCAATTTAGAGACGGTGTTTAAACAAACACTAGAGTCTGGTGTACAAATGCAGAACTGTGACATGTGAGGAGTCATTTGAAGAGCGAGCGCTCCAAAGCTAACAACGTTTCCCCTCGACTGTGTCTGTTTTCTCCATAAAACCTAGCTACCTAACCGTAGGGGATCATCTTTGTAATCCACAGCCGGTGGATAGAGCCGAGTCAGAACTAAGTCACATCCGCAGAGTGTGTCGCCAGTCAGGGCCACCCCCTCAGGTGACATGGACATCGGGGAGTTAGGCCTACTCTAACCTCCAGAGAGAGTGGAGTGGTTTACAGTGGGGACAGCACCCCCCTGTTCCACACACACACACACACACACACGCACACACACCCTCAGGACTGTTTATGTCGGTCGGAACAATGGTCGACTGACAATACCATTTCTTCATGTGGCCACGCCCCTGCCACACACACACACACACACACACACACACACACACACACACACACACACACACACACACACCACACACACACACACACACACACACACACACACACACACACTTCTCAAACCAAACCTGGCATTACTATGTCATGTGATTGCTGCAATCAGTGCCATCGGTTCTCTTGCCTCGCCGTTTGTTTTCCTGGCTGTTTCCCAGGACGGAATGTGTGGAATTCCCCCTCCCAGTCAACTTGAGTTCTCTGTCTCTCTCAGCGCACGGGACTGTGGATGCTACGAGGACGTCATGTCATACATTAGCCTACATGAGCCAGGAGCAGCCGCGTATGCTGCCCTCTTTCAACATCTCTTGTCTTGTCAACCATTTCAAATGCGTCCCTACAGTCACTGTCACTCATTTCTGGTTGTTTGGACATGGCACCTCATTACAAACCTCACAGTAGGCCATTAATTCGATTGAATGGTGTCTAGTGTCTGGTGTCTAGTGAAAGAAATGTGAAACAGTGTAACACAAACATAAGCACTTTCCCGACACACACTCTTGCCAGGAATAACTGGTTTAACTATGGTGAGTAACACTCTCCTTCTAGCCTGAGGAGTTTCCCAGGAATACTGACTGCTTTGTGCAATCCGCCAAATGATTTCATCCTGTCATAAATGTGCACAACTGCTTTTCCCAGGCTTTTCGCACCTCAGGAATGGGTCATAGGTTTCAGTCAAGGATGTTTGAAGGCAACCAGGGTTGGGCATGCCTTAACTATTACATTTCCTCATGATCTGAGAGCCAGGCGGTGACATATAAACGATTATGTGCCGCATGTAGGTAAAATGTGCTTATCTAGTCCACCACTCACAAAGGACAGCAGAGCGCTGGAAGATGTGTTGATGTCATCGATATGTCGGTTCGGAGGGACAGTGCCCGCCCCCTCATGGAAGCAGGTTGCGTCAAACGCCTCCTCCTTGCCAGTTAAGCGCCGCTGTGTTTCCATCCTATCGTTCGAGCGTGGGCAGGTAATAACAATGGTGATACAATGGGGTATTGTATTATTAACAAATTTGAAGTTGCATTGATACATTCTTTCCTTGTTTTCAGTTGAATAATGATTTTATAGTATTATCAATCGATCATCTTGCAGTCCCGTTTGGAGAGACATGTGTTCAAGAAATTGTAGGTTTTAAATGGTTTCTAATCGTTCTATTTGATCACAGTAGGCTATGGTGGATCAATGCTGTTGCTGTTGTCTTGTAAAGATAATGCTTACTTGGCACCCTGTGTGCACCATGTATCCCTGTTTAGGTGGGTGTTTTGGTCTGGCTTGTCTGTATGCGCGAATATTTCAATTGGCGTCAAACGACAGCCTGTGTTAGTGATGGCAGGTGATCCAGCCCTGTAATAAAGCAAAATATTTCGATGTAAACATGAAGAAAAACGCATGTGGTAATCGCGCAACGAGCGCGTTCAGGGGGAAGGGGATTCAGTGCGAGTTTCAACAAGATAACATTAATTACTGGACTGGTTTTCTAAATTTTGATATTGCTGAAAGATGAGAAACTCAAATATAGCTGGATATAAAATTACAAAATATACTAAACTCACCGTAAGAATGAATGTTTCACTTAGTGTTTGTAAAGAGTGAATCAATGAATCAATGAATATCTGCTTTTCTCTCTCTTCTCTCTTAAAATAGCCATCTAGAGGGTCGCTGCTGAGCTCTGCAATCTAATATTAATCATAGCATCAATGTTTCAGTAGAGTCCAACTCTCACATTGACTCTCCTCTCTCTCCTGTCCTCTTCCTCTTCTGTCCTCTCCTCCTCCACTCCTCACCTTTCCTCCTCCTCTCCTCTCCTTGTCTTTCTTCTCCTCCTCCTCTCATTGCCTCTCCTCCTCTTCCTCTCCTCCTCTCCTCTCTCCAGGATGAAGGAAATGCTGGACCAGTGGCTATGGCAGCAGGAGTACTGGTTACCTCCTGGCTTCACCTGGAGGGACCTGGAGGGGAGCGAGGCTGGTCACTACCCGCAGCCCCGCGAGCTGCTCTGCACCCTGCCACTGGCCCTGGCCTTCATCGCCCTGCGCTATGTCTTTGACAGGTGAGCTACAGAACAATACACAGTGCCTCAGGCCTGGGCACATTAAAAGTGGTAGGCTACATACTATTTAAAACCATGCAAGAAAACTTGACCTATAAGGTCAATTCATAGCCTCACTCCTTTCCATGTGTTTTGAGCCGGCTGGTCGGTTGGCTGACTGGTCAGGGCTGGTCTGATGGGATGGCTGCTGGGCGGCTGGTCGGTTGGCTGACTGGTCAGGGCTGGTCTGATGGGATGGCTGCTGGGCGGCTGGCCGGTTGGCTGACTGGTCAGGGCTGGTCTGATGGGATGGCTGCTGGGCGGCTGGTCGATTGGCTGACTGGTCAGGGCTGGTCTGATGGGATGGCCGCGGCTGGCCGGTTGGCTGACTGGTCAGGGCTGGTCTGATGGGATGGCAGCTGGGCGGGATAATGGCGTCTTGGTCACCCTGGCTGTAGAGATGGCAGCTTGATGAGTTGTTAGTTTCTTGCTGCTGGAGGAAGGAAAGGCTATTAGTGTTTTCCTCTGGGATTAGGATAATGCTCACATCGGCAGTGTGTGTGTGTGTGTGTGTGTGTGTGTGTGTGTGTGCGTGTGTGCGTGTGTGTATCTGTGTGTTGGGGGAGGGGTGAGTGTTGTTGTTGTTGATGGTGGTGGTGCGTATAATATCACTATGCCAATGCTTATTCAGGCTGTGTAATACTGTATGTGATTTTGTCTGCATGTAACTGTATTTTATTACTACAAAATGAAGTGCCTTTCAAGAATATAAAAGCTTCCTGAATCGGAATCACTACAGAACAGTAGGTGGGTGTGGGTTGTATTACTACAGGGTAATTAGATAACCAGTAATTACCTGTAAAATATCATAAATAAGTGACAAAAGTGTTAAGGGAAAGTGTTGATGATGAGGAGGAAATATGTTATTGAGTGGAGAATGTGAAAGACAATCACTGACGTAAGGCAGATGCTAGACAGAGAGTGAACAGAAAAAAGAGCAGTCTGCACATTCAGCTCCAGAGTGTGTGCACACTGATGGATGCTCTCCACAGTCTGTTTGGAACAATGATTCCACCTCTTAAACATTGTTCGGGGCTCCAGAGGCTTGAAGGTCAAATGGTCTTAAAGGGACTCAGAGAAGGGGCTCATAGAATAGAATATCAAGTTCTTGTGTAACAAGTACGGGTACAGGTACATTGGAATTACTTTAATTGCTTGTCCTTAAAGTATCTTATCAGTGCTAATCAGTTCCTCATTCCAGTCCTACTGTAGATACTCAGCTAGACATTTAAAGGTTCCCACACTGGCAATTTACTGTACTATCTGTCATCCAGCACGCTATCAGCATCATCCTCATCTACCTATCCCATTCCATCATGGATGTCTATGTCTGTGTCCATGATGTAGGCAGGGCAATTAAATAACGTTTAAGGGATATAATCCCTCATAAGGGATAGTGTGTAATGTTCCACGTGTGTCAGTGATCGGAGTGCCAGGATGGCAGCCACCTCCTGACAGATGCAGTCTTCAGGGAGAGGCGGCCCCACGGTGGAGGGGGTTAGAGGCGGAGGCAGACGCAGGAATGAGCGGCCTGGAGACAGGTTGTTGGGATATTTGATGGACAGTCGTGATAGGGTCATCTTTTGCATGCCTGCTTTTCCTTTTCAGCAGTTTCCTCTCTGCTGTTATGCTGCTGGTTAGACTGTGCTGAGCGGAGCTGCCGTGGGGTTTGTTTTGAACATGGGTATTTTCATGAGGGAGAGTAATAACTGTAGACCAGTAATAGTAGTAGTAGTAGTAGTAGTAGAAAGAGATACTCTAACACCCGTGAGTCAGAGTCATGCACGCCTGTGTGTTTGTTTGTTTGTTTGTTTGTGTGCGTGTGTGTGTTTGTTTGTGTGTGTCTGTTGTGATAGAGGTGCGGTGCAGTGCAGGCATGGTTTGTTTACATGTGGGGCGGTGTGTGTGTGTGTGTGTGCGCACGTGTGCGCACGTGTGCGTGCGTGTGTATGTGTGTGTGAGGGTGCATGCAGCAGCTGTTGCTTGTTAACATGGGGTCCCTGTGTAACCAGAGAGCATAGTGTCTCCCTGCTAAGCAGGCTTGACCTTCTCATCATCTCTCTGATCTCCCTCCCTGCCTGCTTTTGGATAATTATCTCTCTGGTATAGTTACATCCAAACAAACACACACACACACACACACACACACACATGCACACACACACACCCTCAGTAAGAAAAACAAACACAGATCAAGTGCACTTGTAAGGTAAAACACCAAGGCTGTCTAGCCAAATGTCACACTAAGCAGGAGAGGCCCAAGACTCGAGGTAGTCATTGACACTTGTTGTTGTGGTTGTTGTTGTTGTTGTTGTGCTTTATGCTGGAGACTGACACGATTGACTACCCTGTTCCTACTGTAGGCCTTTTCACAGCTGTTGATGAGATGTTAATGACTAACAACAATAACTAACAATGATCAACCTCATCCCAAAGGCAAAATAACTGTGTTAATTCTCTCATCTCATCTCCTCTCCTCTCTTCTCTTTTTTCTGATCTTATCTGCTCTCCTCTCCTCTCCTCTCCTCTCCTCTCCTCTCCTCTCCTCTCCTCTCCTCTCCTCTCCTCTCCTCTCCTCTCCTCTCCTCTCCTCTCCTCTCCTCTCCTCTCCTCTCCTCTCCTCTCCTCTCCTCTCCTCTCCTCTCCTCTCCTCTCCTCTCCTCTCCTCTCCAGGGTGGTAGCCATTCCACTGAGCAGGAAGTTGGGTGTTCGGGACCGTGTCCGGGTTCGAGCCCCGCCTGTCCCAAAACTGGAGACCTTCTACAAACAGGATAAACAGCAGCCCTCATATGTCAGTCTGACACACACACACACACACACACACACACACACACACACACTTACAGGAAGGGAGGAAATTATAGGTAGTGATTCAGAAGCATAAAGGTGACTGGTTCACATGAATCATGACAGGAAAACTGCATGTTACACTGTGGTTATTGCTTTAGTACAGGGAGTGGTAGCACACCTATTGAATATCCAGGCATGCCATTGCCATGGGGTGTGTTTGAAGGTTAAAAGTACAGTATTTGCAAGCGTGGACCTGCAGGCATCTACACCTGCCAGGTCGTGTGATGCTTACATCTGACTGCTCAAGGAAACACAAATGTTTCCCGTCTTTTTGGCCATGGATATTTCCTGCCTGTAAAAGCAACCCATGTGGGTGGTATTACTTGGCTACCATTTGTGTCAGTCCTCACACTCTCTGTGATCAGTACCTGGATTTGCAAACCTCACATTTCCATAAGGCACGTCTCCGTGGATGCTTCCGGAAGGCTGAAGCATCCACAAACCACGCCAAGTATGACTGTCCTAGATCTCGGCTTATAGGCTGTGACTTTCCAACCTTTGTAGACCCACCCCCACCCCCATCCCCCTGCATGTCCCCCCCATCCCCCCGCATGTCCCCGCATGTCCCCCCCATCCCCCCGCATGTCCCCGCATGTCCCCCCCATCCCCCCGCATGTCCCTGGAGCCCCCTGGCCCCGCCTGGTGCCGACACGCTCCTGTAGTAATTAAGCGTCTATGTCCTCAAGAGCCTGGAAACATGAGCCTGTCCAGAGTGAGGGATTAGGGGCGGAGTGGTGGTGGGAGTGGGGCTGCTACTCCTGTTACACTCAGACCAGGGGATGACAATGGCTGGGTTAAACACATCTGTTACTAGAGCACCCGCATACTTCTCCTCCTCCAATATTCAGTTGGTCAAACCTGGATTCCTCGCTACTGGAGGATAAAACATGATCATAAAACAACAACTTTGCTGCTCACTAGTGCAGCTGAGAGTGATTGCTCTGGTTGTCTTTCCTGGGTGAGAGAGAGGGAGGGGGGAGGAAGGGGGTCTCTCTGAGGTTACTGTGAGAGAGAGGGAGGGGGGAGGAAGGGGGTCTCTCTGAGGTTACTGTGAGAGAGAGGGAGGGGGGAGGAAGGGGGTCTCTCTGAGGTTACTGTGAGAGAGAGGGAGGGGGGAGGAAGGGGGTCTCTCTGAGGTTGCTTCTCCTGTAAAGTTGGCAATAGATTATCTCTTGTGCAGTTGTTTGTGAACAACTGAATAGTCAGACTAAATCGCATGTATGATGGAAACGTGGTTTTGTATGGCAGGCTTACTGTAGACACAGGAAACAAACTACTGTAACTCTAAATGTCCAGAGGTTGTATTGTGTCCTGTCTTGTGTTCAGGGAGAGATGGTGAGCCTGGTGAAGCAGTGTGGACTCTCTCAGAGGCAGATTGAGACTTGGTTCAGATACCGTCGCAACCAAGACAGACCCAGCAGCACCAAGAAGTTCTGCGAGGCTTCGTAAGTCCAGTCTCAACCAGCTTTACCCCCACATATTGATCACGTCATGTTCTTGATTAGATTCCTGAGGACTTTGAAGATGCAGAGCAGATCACTATTTAATCTCTAAATGTCTGCTTTGCAGTTGGAGGTTCATGTTCTACCTCTGTGCATTTGTGGGAGGTCTTGCTTCACTGATTGGTGTAAGTATATCAAGTATATCCTAGAGAACCCCTGGCTACCTTGCCATAACCATGGCTAGCGTCATTCACTAACTGAATGGATACGTCAGAGGTGTTTTAACCGCTGCTGTGGCGTGTACATTTTGGAAGGGATGAAGACTGTCCCAGTGACTGTGTTCTGTTGTGTTCCTCCTCCACCCTGCAGAGCCCCTGGTTCTGGGACCTGCGGCAGTGCTGGCAGGACTACCCCAAACAGGTGAGGACTTCACTTCACACACCACCTAGTCTCGCATAGCCAGACCTTTCTCCACACTTCCTTTACACTGTGCCAGCTGGAGAAAGGTCTGTCTGGACTCATGACGATTCGGGGATAGGGGGGAAAACAACTATTTCTTTATCACAATCATCTTTGACAGAACGGTTGCTAGGTTGTTTCTCGTAGTCTGGATTGAATCTGATTGGGTCGGGATTCAGATCCATCGCAACTGATTGGGCAGTAATATACTAATAACAAGGCTTTTCCCCATAACCTACATCCGTTGAGTCAGACTACACACCACACAACCCCTGGTTATTCAGCAACATGGAATAGAATTGACTTCCATGAGTGTTTCAGCCCACTCCTGAGCTAGAGGTCACAAGCAAAAAGGATTTATCTCTAGGATCCATACACCGTTTGAGAAATCCTGTTGAATACAATGCCAGGAAAGGCTGTTTTGTGATGCTCCGCTCCAACATTGACAGTTATGCCTGGAGGAGCGGGCCTCCACCCCCCCCCCCCCCTCCTCTCACCCTCTCTCAGATAACATGACATTCCTCCAGAGGACCTCACCCCGCCCCAAGGGGCTAGACCCCACTTGAAAAGAAAACACAACCTCCATATCTGCGCTTCTACTGATTACAGCACCGGGACCCTTCTAATTCTGTATACCTTTCCCTCTGTGTGAGGCCTGAATTATCTGTGCTGGAGGAGAGGAGTAGGAGGTGGTATTTAGGGTCACAGTGGCCTAGTCAACTTCCCTTCATTGTGTTTCTGCAGCCTCGGAGGGCTGTTGTTTGGTGTTTAGGTTACGTCAAGGCCATTTAGGTTTTTGTCAACATGTTCAACGAATGTTCTATGATGTTTGTCTTTAATCTGTTTTCAATGTTAGATTCTGTTGGTGTGAGCTTCTGTTTAAGGACAGGTAAATTTTCTTTGGAGTTATGAGGTATAGGCAGGGTTTTTGTCATTATTTTCCAGCCTCAAACATGGGCTCTTCCAGGTATGAGGAATCCTGAGTCTCTACACACACACACACACACACACGCTCACACACGCTCACACACACACACACACACACACACACACACACACACACACACACACACACACACACACAAAAACAAAGTGCTTTTGTAAAAGCTCAGCTGTGTGGACTGTGAAGCCAGAGATGGTTGCTAGGACAAAGGCCTCCTTGGTAACTGCTTGCCCCCCCCCCCTCCCCTCCTGCATACAGGTGGGTGGCGGAACCGCAGACAAGCTACAATTTAACTCTTTACTGCCTGCACTGCATCTCCTAGCACCCTTCCCTGCCCCTTAGTAACAGTTTGGACACAGTGTGGGCTATAGGGCCCAGGCAACAGCCCTGCGGGACACCCGTGCTGATGTTCAGTGTGGATGAGGTGTTGCTGACTATTTTCACCACTGTGAGTCTTTCCGTGAAGAAATCCAGGGTCTAGTTGCATAAGGTGCTGCTCAGGCCTACACCTCTCAGCTTCGGGACCAGATTGATGGGGCATACTGTGTTGATGGCAGAACTGTAGTCAATGAATAGCATCCTGACTTCGGTGTTTTTGTGTGTGGCGACGCACCAAAGATAGCAAATGTCCGGTTGTCACTCCCTCCCTCCCTCCCTCCCTCCGTTGGGTTGTTGACCTGCAGTTCTATGTTGCAACCACAAGAGGCAGTGTTTTTTTGTGCGTGGCTGTAAGCCAGCGCACCTACCACAAGAGGCAGTGTTTTTTTTGTGCGTGGCTGTAAGCCAGCGCACCTACCACAAGAGGCAGTGTTTTTTTGTGCATGGCTGTAAGCCAGTGTATCTAGACAAGAGGCAGTGTTTTTTAATGCATGGCTGTAAGACAGCGCACCTAGAATAGCGTTTGTCCGGTTATCACTCCCTCCCTCCCTCCGGTCAATGTTGACCTGCATTTCTCTGTTGGTACCACAAGAGGCAGTAGTCCCAGCACACCAAAATAAAGAAGGACACCAAAATCAACCTGCCGATCTCCACTGCACAAGTAGAGTAGCGGTGAAAGCATAGGACTCCCACCCGGGAGACAGGGGTTCAAGGCCCCAGTGGGGATGACTTTATGGGACTATACCCCAAACTTCCACATGTTCATCCTTTCACTCCAACCTTTACCCCTTGCCTTATAGGTCAGATCCTGTCCCAACCCCAACCCTTATTCTAACCCCAACCCACACTAGGGACTGGAAGAAGGACACCAAAACCAACCCACCGAACTCCGCTGCACAAGTAGAGTAGTGGTGAGAGCATAGGACTCCCACCTGGGAAATGGGGGTTCAAGGCCCTGATGGGGATGACTTTATGGGACTATACCCCAAACCTCCACACATTCATCCTTTCACTCCAATCTTTTTATCCCTTAACTTTGTACAGAAACAGAAGTCTAACCAATTGCAGAAAAAAAGCTAACGTTACAGGAATCATCAGTGTAACTGCTTTAGCCACTGACCGCTACCATTAATGTTACGGAAGCTGCTGCTAGTTGTTGTGAGCTCATGAGTGTATAAGCTTGGCACCTCGTATGAGAAAGCAGTATTTGCCTAGAGATTCGGCCCTGTGTTAGGCATGCTCAATAAAGTGATGATTAGACGTTTTTGGCCTCCTTAAAGTTAAAGTTCTGTTCCACACGAAGATGATGCTTTTGAAATACACTTGGCTATAAACTGGCTATCCCGCTCTTATTGTGCTGAATTAGAATTGGAAGCATTGGAACTGATGTGTCCAGGTGACAAGACCCATCTTTATTTATCAGACATTATTTCAGGTCATTTCAATTCACAGCTATTTCAGTGGCATGACTAGCTTCCGTTCGACCAGTCCTGAACAGAAACAAGCCAGCCACGCACATAAGCCAGGCTGTTCCTTTAGTTCTTTTTGTCCCCTTTGATGGCCTTCTCCAGGGGGCATCTGCTGGGCTTGTAGAGCTCTGTGTCGCCTGACTGGTGAGCAGTCCTCCTTTCCTTCATTTTTGTCCTGATGTCTTAATTCATCCAGGGTTTCTGGTTGGGGAACACCTTGGATGTCCTGGTGGGGATGCAGCTGTTAATGCAGTCCCTGACGTGGTTGATGGCAGATCGTGCCCATCCGTTCAGGTCTGGGGTGGATGTTTTGTAGTAGCCCCAGTCAGTATTGTCCATGCTTACTTGCAGTCTACCCTGGTTCTCCTCAGTAGCACAGAGGTGTGGTCTGACCTCCTGAAGGCCAGGCGTGGAAGTGTGCGATATGTCCCCTTGATGTTGGTGTAGCAGTGGTCGAGTGTTTTGGTCTTCCTGGTTGCACAGGACACATGCTGAGAGTACTTAATGCCGGTGAAGTGAAGGAAGGAAGACAAGAAATTCACTGTAGGCTATGTCCCCTGGATTGATGTGCTGTAAAATGGAAATCATTTGTTGTTGTTTGTGTGTTTGTTTGTTTGTTTGTTTGTTTGTCGATCTCTCCGTTATTCTCTGCAGCCCGTGGCAAAGGCTCATTACTGGTATTACATGATGGAACTGGGATTCTATTGGTCACTGCTGCTGTGTGTCTCTGTGGATGTGAAAAGGAAGGTGAGTGTCATTCTGTAGTATGAAGTTGACATTCGGCAGGTGTATTTCTGAGGACCCTACGGTTACCAGTTGGGCAACAAGTGGGACGTTTTTGGCTTCACGCCTTCATCAGCATATAAAATGATGTGTTGAAGCCGAGCCGGAACATCTGCTTCTACTCATCGTCCTGACCCAGGCACCTGATACCTCCACCAAACTTGTTACTTGGGAGTAGTGCTCACTTTCTCACGGTTTTAAATTTTTCAAAGCACAGAAATCAAGCACGGTTTTAATTATAAGTTTATCATGATAAATTCAATCGGATTTTATAGTGGTTTATCATTTTACTGGTTATTGTTACATCCCTACTCTCGGCCTGCAGAATCTACAATAGCAATTTACTTTCCAGCAGTTTGGACTAGATAAGCACAGATTCTTTATCTATGCCGGCTGGTTCGATACCTGTGTCTCCAGTTTTGAATAATGTTTTTGAGAACAACCAGGATGGGCAGACGGGCACTTTGCACCAGTCAGATCAAATTGCTAATGTTGTCATCCCATGCCTGCTTGTTTTACTGAACTTCCTCGTCATTCTGGTTCACTTGTTTCCTGCTAAAAAGTCCCATTGAAAAATCCTCCCACAGACATTGCATTGAACCCCAACAGTAACTCAGTCTGTTCTGTGGGAATAGATGTTATTTTGTTTCTTTCTGACTTCACAAATTGACACCACTGAGGTCAGATTGAGGTTCTAGTGTGTGTCCTAAGCTGTGTGGTCTCGGGCTTTTTCCAGGATTTCAAGGAACAGATCATCCACCACATCGCCACCATATTCCTCCTTGGCTTCTCCTACTGTGCCAACTATGTGCGCATTGGCACGCTTGTGATGCTAGTGCACGACTCATCGGACTTCCTTCTGGAGGTAAGAGCAACTGGACCTGATGTTACCTGCTACACACTTAATGGGTGTGAACATACAGTATAAAGTACTGAATGTCCTTTCTGGGATTATGTACATTCAATAATTAAGTTGTTATTGCCATTTGGCCACAGACTTTCAGTTGCTTTAGTCCATAAGGTTTTTGTTTCCCACAAAGGACAGCGATCATTCCATTCCATTTAAGTATGTGAATCTGACGTCGCTGGGGGAGTGGATGGCTGGATGCATTACAAGCTCCCAATAAAATTGATCTTAATTCCTTATTTTCTAGTCCCCCAGCTTTGTAGCCTATCTTAACTTAGCTCAGTTAGTCTAGTTAGTCGACAGTTTAGTAAGTTTAGTAACTTTTTTTTAGCCTTTTCTGCCACTTTTCCAGAGTTTTGGAAGTGGCCCGGTCTACCACTAGGGTAACTAACGTTAGCAAAGCTAGCATAGCACAGCCAGCTAACCAGCTAATAGCTCCTTTGTTTGGAATAGCGTTAGCCGACAATCATGACCTATGGATATGGACCCGATTCCGATCAAGAGACCTATCGGAACAAGGTGAACATACAGATGCTCATCAAAAACGGCATACAGACAAGTGCTTACTTCTAACAACTGAACATACAAGTAACAACATAGGGCATAGACTACATTTTTATTATTTTATTATTAGACCCCCCCATGACCCATGATCTCCTCTTACCACCCCTCTGCCCGGACGGTTAACCCCCCATCCCCCTGCAACTGGTCTGTTCTCACTGACCAGTCTCTCAATGCCACTATCCTGCCCTTGCTGACCAACAACTGATAACTTGACACTTTGAGCACATTGCACCTTGTCTACGACCACAACGGTCTCTGCACTACTGTACACTTAAACACTTGAACCAACACTCTGAACAATTTGAACACTATGCGCAACTGTATACTTGAACATTAATTGCACTGCCTACATCATGGACACAGACACAGTCGTCTATGATTGGATGAATTGTAGATGAGGATGATACTGATAGACTGCTAGACGACAAATAGTATACTGTAGTAAATTGACAGTTTGGGAACCTTTAAATGTCTAGCTGAGTACCTAGGACTGGAATGAGGAAATGATTAGCACTGATAAGTTTTATATATTTGTATATTTTGTACCTACTTTTTACTTTGCTTATTGAGCACATTGACTGTAGGAGCTAGTGGAAAACATTTTACTGCTCATTGTACTGGTATGATGTAGTACAGTATGTGATTAATACACTTTGAACTTGACATTGCAAACTTGGATTTGAATGCAGCCATTGTTTGCTACCAGCTAGCCTCCCTAAAGCTCTAATTTTTACCCTGACTCACAGACCTATTATGATTGCACAAACAATCAAACACATCTGTTGTAAATAACTCTGGTTATATTTTTGTGGTAGATGTAAAACATTTGTTTTGGGGGATTAAAATGCATTCTCAGGGGATAGGAACTGAGAAAAGTAAACCCCTTGTTTCACTTTTTCAGAAATAAACTTTATTTTTTATTTTTTTAAAGGAACTCGTCACTCAGTGTCACATTTCACTGATCCTATCTCAAAACAACCACTACCACTGTAACTTCAGCTGTGACAGTCTGTCCCTTATGACTTTAAGAGCTGTTTTTGGCCTTCTTCCGTGTGGTAATCAAGACTAGTCTTGCTCCATCAACAGTCTGCCAAGATGTTCAACTACGCTGGCTGGAGGAAGTCATGTGATGCGATGTTCGTCATCTTCGCCCTGGTGTTCCTGGTCACGCGGCTAGTGGTTTTCCCTGGCAGGTAAGACTCGAGCTAACCTCTTAAAATACCTGTAATACCTAGAATAGAGGGGAAAGCACATTTTGTTCTGGTGTTGTACATTGTATTATTCCAGTTTTCTCTCCCGCCATTGTTGTTCTGTCAGAGTTGTCCACACAACGCTGGTATTGTCCATGGAATTCTTCCGGCCTTTCTTTGGGTACTACTTCTTCAATGCTCTGCTGCTGACCCTGCAAGCACTGCACATCTTCTGGGCCTGGTTGATCCTGCGCATGGTCTACAAGTTTGTCTTCTTGGGGAAGGTCAGTAGACTCAACCCATCACCTCCCTCCTTATATGGACTGAGGGGCTATAGCCTGACTTCACTTGGGTCTGCTTGGTCACATGAACATCTCCTTCTGCAGGTGGAGCGTGACGAGCGTAGCGATGAGGAAAGCCAGGCCGAAGACAAGGAGGAGGAAGACGAGGAGCCAGAGGAGGAAGAGGAGTGCAGCTGGGAGCAGAGGAAGGGCGCCCTCAATTCCAAACTGGCTTCGCTTGCCAACAACTGTGTCCTCAACAACCTGACCCACCAGAGGAATATGAACAGCAGATTGCCCAAAGCCAGATAGTACCTTGCTCTGCTCCGGCAGGGCTGTACTGATGGCTAGTTGTTTTTTCACTGTATATTGGTAATATATGATTCATTAGCATGGCTTTATATATTACCGATATGGCCTATTCATGATTTCTGATTAAGTCATTTCACTGTTCAATTTAATTACTGTACATAACCATAATCATCTTTTCTGGCCAATCAAAACTGGAATTTATTTTCCTGCATTATTTTAAGTTGAAATATGTGTTTCTAGATTTTGTATTTATATGTGAGTGTAAAATGTAAATACTGATACAACATCCGACTGTCATAGTGCAGCATGTCAATATTCCTCCCATAAGAATACATCTTATGGCTAAATGAGGATATCTGTCAAAACCAAAGTTATCTGATATATGAACATCCACACTGTTTACACACACAGGGACTGCATGTACTAAAGAGAGTGAATAGACGGAATACCTAATAGACTAAGATGGAAAACGGACTGTGCATTCAAATTGTACATATAGTCATAGATATCTAGAATAAATTTCACTTAAGAATGGCGATGGCACCCCCTTGTGCCGAGATGAGGAACATGTCTCCTTGTAGAATATTGTAGTTCACTTGCTCTCTCATAGTTACAGTATACATGGCTGTATAATGAGTCCACAGGCATTTCAATGCCTAGTGCTGATGAGAAAAGAAGTCGATTTTTTATCGATATTCTTCTTCATTATGTTTTATTTTAGAGTAGAGAGTTCATCGTTATGTTTTATTTTCCAAGCTATTTAGAAAGTCATTGTGACAAGTAGAGAGTGGCTTGCAGCCTGCTTCTCCAAAATGTTTTATAACTCCTTGCTACTGAGCTTAGTTTTGTGCCTTGGCTGCTATTTTTACACTTTTTCTGCCACACAACTACACTTGTTATTTAGCTTTGTGTACAAGGTAGGCCTATAGCTTTAGAGGAACTTTACAGCTGTTTTGCGAACATGGACCTGGAAAGCAAGTTTTGCCTACGAGAGTCATAAAGACACTATTCAGGCGAGGGACTGTTCTTGAGCTAACCTGAATCTACAAATGTGAAATTATGTCAGGAACCAAATTTTAATGATTGTCTGTATCTATACATTTTCTTTTTAAATGACTAATGTATAGATTACAGGCTCTTCTAAAGAGAATCAAGCCTATGTAATGTCATAAGTTCACAAGTGACAAACAGTTCATGCACTGAAAACCTAATGCTGTGTAAGGACAAAGTGAGCTGTGGACCTCATATACGCCTAGAAGAATCTGCCTTGATTATCTTGATCATACTGGAATACACAGCTGAGTGTGCTTCCCTGGACTGTTATAACCAGTTTGGGAACACGCTGGACAGCTGTGCTCTCCATTGGGTTTTCACTGCCATCGGTTCCTAAAGGGCTGATTCAGTGGATGAATCATATTGATACCATGTTACGGGATGTTTATTTTATTACAAATAAATACATGAATCTTAACAGGAAAAACCCAAAATGGATGTCGCAGAAAAAACATATGATTAGTCTTTTTTGTTCTGTTTTGTTCTGCAACTTGAATGCACATTCCTCAAGGTTTGTTCACCCTGTGGCCAGTTTAACACTATCAATAAATTACTTTTATTGACCAACAGAATCAACATGTGTCGAATCATTCCAATACAATAGTTAAAGGAGAAGTAAAGGGAAAATGCATGTTTAGCCCTGTTTTAAGGTTACTTATGATCATATACAATGGTTCAGATCAAAACGTTGACAAAGCTAGCATTTTCGAGAAAGTTGATAATTGCTCTACCACTGTTTTGGTCATACAATGGATGTGGATGGGCATCTTGAAAAATCATTCAAAAACATGTTAAACTCTGTATATGATCATAAGTAACCTTAAAACAGGGCTAAACATGCATATTCCCTTTACTACTCCTTTAATATTTATATTACAGATGTGTGATATGTTGCTTCCATGCACAACAGGCTGGACAGGTAGTTTAACTGTACACATGGCACTACAGTAACAATCTGAAGAGTGTTAAGGTAGAGGAGAGGATGTTGGCTATGACAGATGGGATTCCTGGCGCCACTCTGGTGTCATGTGACCAGACGCATGGTAACAGCGCCTCGGAGGGGCACGGGGCAGGGGATGGCGTCGTCCACCTCCACACAGGTGTCAATATAGGGGTCCAGCAGAACCATGTTGGGAAGTGTTTTGTTGATCTTCCTCTCATTCAGCAGGTAGATCTGGCCGCTGACTGTGGCGCAGCCGCCAAAGAACTTCCTGTCTAAACACTCCTCCTCCAGGGTTGTCCATTCATCTGTCTCCACATCCAGCCTCAGTGCCTTACCTCCAAACAGGTAGAGGGCCCCATTGAGCTCTGTTGCTAGAAGATCATACCTGGATGATATTATGAGAAAATGTAATTGGTGTGGCAGTAACCTGATGAATCACTTTTATTCCCCCGTAACTTATTGATAGGAAATGTTGTTCTTTTTTTTAAATGGCATTGTTTCTATGGTATATGTCTCCAAATTAGCTTCTAGAGAATGGTTACCTTGGTAAGGGGCAGTACGAGACGACATCCCATTGGTCCTCCTTCACCCTGTACCGCTGGATGCCGCCGTACGCCTCACCGTTCTCATCCAGTCCGCACGCCACGTAGACACAGGAACGCAGGGTGGCACACGCCGCCCTCTCCACGGCCCGGATCATGGGACTCCCCATCACCCACTCCTCCGCCCCCAGAACCAGCCTCTCCACGTCAGCCACGGGCCCCTCATCCATGCTGCCCCCCAGGACAAACAGCTCCAGACCCAGCCCCACGGAGCCGTGGCTGTGCCGGGACTTCCGCAGGGCCGGCCCCTCCACCCAGCGCTCGTTCATACACTGGTACATCTTGACCCAGTCCACGCTGTACCACACCACCTCATCACGGAAATTGCCCCCCGTCACCACCACGTTGTCCCCTGCAGGGAGAGGGTTGGGGGGGGGGGGGGTGCAGGGTGCAGACAGAGAGAAAAATAGAGAGAGATGATGAGAGATGATCTCCTACTGCTGTGGCAAAATCCTGTGAATGAATGACTGAATGATTGAATGCATGAACGCAAATGTGTATGCCTGACTTTATGCCATTTGTTCGTTTGAACTCCTAGTGCTTTACAGTAGCCTACTTCTCCATGTACAGTCTTTACCTACTGCAGCTACAGAGTACTGGGTGAGGTTCTTCCTCTGCAGGGGGGCACAGTTCTGCCACCTGCCGCTGCGAGGGTAAAACTGGTAGAGGGCCTGTTTGTCCTGGTCATGGGGCCCGCCCAGGATGTAGAGGGTCTCTCTGGCTCTGCTACGGGGCAGCGACCGGCCCATGGTCCAGCAGGCTGGGAAATGCTCATTGAGTTTACAGATGAGCTTGGCTTGTGGGTCAGACCCCTTCACCCGGGTCAGGAGCTCAGTTATGTAGGACAGGGTCAGGCTCTCCGGCCTCACGAGGCCCACCAGCTCTAGGAAGTCCTCCTCACGGCTGGGGTCGAAGGTTACCCAGCGCAGGATCACCTCCAAGACCAGGTCTTCTCTGGGGGCGAAGAGGTCGTCGCTGGAGAGAAGGTCGGCCATGCTCTCTTTGGACAGGAACAGGAAGTCCTCCTCTGAGGCGATGGCAGGGAGGTGGGTCAGGGTCACGTCGCGGGCCGCTGTGTAGAGCTCCCAGCAGCACCTCTGCCAGGCGTAGCCCATCATCCCCAGGCAGTTGCTGAGGTGCAGCTCTCTCTCCAGGAACTTGCAGCACAGCAGCCTGGCTCTCTCCAGCTGGAGGAAGTCCGCCGTCTCCAAGATCCTCAGAACGTTGTCCCGGTTCAGAGGCAGCCTGGAGGTCTGGGTGTATTCCATCAGAGCACGGAACTGCGCCACGCCCACCCCTTTGATCTCCACGTGGCGCTTCCCGCTCTCTCTGCCGCCGCCATAGAAGAGGGCCCTGAAGTAAGGGCTGTCACGGGCCAGTCGCTCACGGTTCACGAAGAAGGACTCCGCCTCCACCTGGAGCACTGCGTCAGGCATCCCCTCCGAGGACGGGGGGTCCTCCCGGGTGTGTGGTGGTTCAGGGGACGCTGGGGCTCTATGGCTGTATGCCTCCAGCAGGTCTTGGTTTCTGCAGGCCATGGCACAAACACATAACAAACTCCTCGGTCCTCCCCCTGCCTGTCTCTCTCTAACTAACTGGGATATAAATAGCTGTGCCTGTCTCCTATCCTAGCGGCCTGTTTTTTACCACTAACTCAACACTGAAATCAGGTCATAGTGGAAAACAGTGGCTAAATATAACTTAGGCCTTGCTCTTGCCTGGGAGACAGCTGGGGAATGACGTTCATTCGTTCGTTATTTAGAAGGATTACGCCAAAACTACCAGAGTGATTTTCATGAAACTCGGGGGAGGGGTGTAGCATGGACCAACTTAGAACACATTTAATTTTGGAGCAGATTAGAATCACTGGGGGGATACACAAATTAAAATAGAATAAAATTTGCCCATACTTGGATCATCTCCCTTCAGTTTATCCTTACTTCTTGTGCTAGGTGTACCGTACTGTCCAGCGGCCGAGTGGTGAAGGCGTTACTCTAGTCAGGAGTCCCAGGTTCGCGTCCTGATGAAGATATTGTTTATGTGCGTGGCTGTAAGCCAGCGCACCTAGGATAGCAAATGTCCAGCAGTTGTCACTCCCTGGTTCCCTCCCTGGCTTACTCCCTATGTGTCTCTGTCCCGTTTTTGACCTGCAGTTCTATGTTGCTACCACAAGAGCATTTACCGTTTAGGGCCACAGGAGGGCAGCAACAGGCTTAGATAGACAGTGGTTCCAGAACCTGCAGTTCTATGTTGCTACTGCAAGAGAATTTACCGTTTTTGTCCACAGGAGGGCAGCAACCCCTGGGTGGGCTAGAGACACACTTTTCTTCACCGGTGGGGGCAGATGGGTAGCCCGGAGAGGGCTCCACTGCCCCTGACCCAATATGACGCGAGGGGGCGGAGTCTCGCCACCACGCCACGGACCCCACAACTCAGCCTTCGAGTGGGCTAGAGACACAGGGTCTTCACTGGTGGGGGCAAGTGGATGGCCCGGAGAGAGGTAAACTGTCCACGACCAGTTCTGACCCGAGGGGGCTCGCATCACGCCACTATCCACTCCAAGGATCACACAACTCAGCCCCTGAGTGGGCTAGAGACCCACGGTCTTCGCCAGTGGGTGCAAGGAGATTGCCCAGAGGTCACTGTACTGTGCTCAATCAGCTCTGACCCAAGCGGGTGGAGTCTCGCCACCACGCCACTATCCATGCCATGAACTCCACAACTCAGCCCCTGAATGGGCTAGAGACACACGGTTTTCACCAGTGGGTGTATGGAGATTGCCCGGAAGTAACTGCACTACACCCAAACCGCTCTGATGCGAGGGGGCGGAGTCTCGCCACCACGCCACGGACCCCACGGCCAATGGGCCTAGGATATAGACAATTAACTACCGGTGGAATGGTGGTGGAGCATCCAAGGACCCGCTGTAGGTCCGCTAGCTTTGTGTTATATTCCGCCGGAGGTCCGCCAACTCGTCCATTGAGGACCCGCTGTAGGTCCGCTAGCCTTGTGTTATCTGGGTTTATCCCTTACCTTTGTCCAGAAACAGAAGTTGAACCAATTGCAGCAAAATAGCTAACGTTACAGGAGTCATCAGTGTAACTGCTTTAGCCACTGACCGCTAATGTTATGGAAGCTGCTGTTAGTTGTTGTGAGCTCATGAGCTAACTGGCTATCTCACTCTTATTGTGCAGGATTAGCATTGGAAGCATTGGAACTGATGTGTCCAGGCGACAAGACCTATATTAATTTATCAGACATCATTTCATGTAATTTCAATTCACAGTTATTTCAGTGGCATGACTAGCTTCCGTCCTACCAGTCTTGAACAGAAACAAGCCAGCCACGCACATAAGCCAGGCTGGACCTGGCCTGGTTCTTTAGAGAACAATGGCTCTTCCTTACAATGAGGAATCAAGTCAGCTTTAGATATCATCTTAGATATCAACTTTATTTATTTGCTGTTTAAACAACCAATTCTATCTTATGCTTCTATGCATGTAAAACAATATCAGATTCATGAGAAACAAATCAGATAAACACTTTATTAGGAAAAGTTACATTTCCTTAGCCTGTGGTATTTCATATAAATCATGCTACCTGAATTACTGTTTAACCTCTGCCTCTTGGCCAGGTCGTCATTGTAAATTAGAATTTGTTCTCAATTGACTTACCTGGTTAAATAAATATTTTTAAAAAGATAAAATAAACTAGTGCTGCGAGCAGCAGTGAGCGGGCCCTCGCACCCCATGCGGGTCGGGGTGTGGCGCCGTTAAAGGGTGTGCTATTTCGGTGTCCAGTACTGACAGAAACTTCCTGTCACCAGTAGGTGGCGCTCTTAGCGTGACTCAATACCGACGCATAGATGTGTTCAGGACAGTACCTTGATGAAGCGTGAGAAATGTTGTGTAAATCGGACAAAGTATGTAGGAGTTATGAGGACTTCCTGTAAGCAGTAGGTGGCGCTGTAGGTATGACGCAATACTGACCTACAGATGTGTTCAAGATGTGACCTTCATCAAGCATGAGCAATTTGGAGTAAATCGGATAATGTATGTAGGAGTTATGAGTACTTCCTGTTTCACCAGTAGGTGGCGCTGTAAGTGTAACTCAATACCGACGCATAGATGTGTTCAGAAGGTGACCTTCATGAAGCGTCAGCAATTTGGTGCAAATCGGATGATGTATGCAGGAGTTATGAGGACTTCCTGGTTCACCAATAGGTGGCGCTATAAGTATGAAGCAATACTGACACATAGATGTGTTTAGGACAGAACCGTCATGAATCGTGAGATAAATCGGACAAATCGGATAATGTATGGAGGAGTTATGAGGACTTCCTGTTTCACCAATAGGTGGCGCTATAAGTATGACGCAATACTGACACATAGATGTGTTCAGGACAGAACCGTCATGAAGCGTGAGATATATCGGACAAATCGGATAATGTATGGAGGAGTTATGAGGACTTCCTGTTTCACCAATAGGTGGCGCTATAAGTTAGACGCAATACTGACACATAGATGTGTTCAGGACAGAACCGTCATGAAGCGTGAGATATATCGGACAAATCGGATAATGTATGTAGGAGTTATGAGTACTTCCTGTTTCACCAATAGGTGGCGCTATAAGTATGACGCAATACTGACACATAGATGTGTTCAGGACAGAACCGTCATGAAGCGTGAGATATATCGGACAAATCGGATAGTGTATGTAGGAGTTATGAGGACTTCCTGTTTCACCAATAGGTGGCGCTATAAGTATGATGCAATACTGACACAAAGATGTGTTCAGGATAGAACTGTCATGAAGCGTGAGACATATCGGACAAATCGGATAATGTATGGAGGAGTTATGAGGACTTACTGTTTCACCAATAGGTGGCGCTATAAGTATGACGCAATACTGACACATAGATGTGTTCAGGACAGAACCGTCATGAAGCGTGAGACATATCGGACAAATCGGATAATGTATGGAGGAGTTATGAGGACGTACTGTTTCACCAATAGGTGGCGCTATAAGTAAGACGCAATACTGACACATAGATGTGTTCAGGACAGAACCGTCATGAAGCGTGAGATATATCGGATAATTTGGATAATGTATGGAGGAGTTATGAGGACTTCGTGTTTTATGGCGAAATGTCAAACTTTGGCGGGGCGCCACGGCAAGGGTGTTTGGTGAAAACTCAATTTTTTTGATAACTTTTGATCACAAAGGTCTTAAGATGAAGCTGACCCGATATGAAGTTGATCGGATGAAATCTGTAGGAGGAGTTCGTCGAAGTACGAGGCATGGAAATGGTCAAAACACGGACAAAATGGCACATTAAGAGCAAAATGGCGGACTTCCTGTTGCATGTTGGGTATAGCTCTAAGAGACATTTTAGTGTGTCTCGATGAACTACATTTGCCCACCGAATTTCGTTCGCCTACATCAAACTGGAAGGTGGGGCTCGCCATTTTAAATTTTCCAGGGGGCGCTCTTGAGCCGTTTTGCCACGCCCATTTCCGTCACCCATGAATTATCAAATTTTTCACCGGGACCGATGTATCTGCAAAGTTTCATCCGTTTTCATTGATGTTTAGGCCGCCAAAAAGGCATTTGTTTGGGGAGAAGAAGAAGGAGAAGGGAGAATAATAATAATCCTTCGAAATACAATAGGGCCTCGCACCGCCAGTGCTCGGGCCCTAATAAATAAACTAGTGCTGCGAGCAGCAGTGAGCGGGCCCTCGCACCCCACGCGGGTCGGGGTGTGGCGCCGTTAAAGGGTGTGCTATTTCGGTGTCCAGTACTGACAGAAACTTCCTGTCACCAGTAGGTGGCGCTCTAAGCGTGACTCAATACCGACGCATAGATGTGTTCAGGACAGTACCTTGATGAAGCGTGAGAAATGTTGTGTAAATCGGACAAAGTATGGAGGAGTTATGAGGACTTCCTGTAAGCAGTAGGTGGCGCTGTAGGTATGACGCAATACTGACCTACAGATGTGTTCAAGATGCGACCTTCATCAAGCATGAGCAATTTGGAGTAAATCGGATAATGTATGTAGGAGTTATGAGTACTTCCTGTTTCACCAGTAGGTGGCGCTGTAAGTGTAACTCAATACCGACGCATAGATGTGTTCAGAAGGTGACCTTCATGAAGCGTCAGCAATTTGGTGCAAATCGGATGATGTATGCAGGAGTTATGAGGACTTCCTGCTTCACCAATAGGTGGCGCTATAAGTATGACGCAATACTGACACATAGATGTGTTCAGGACAGAACCGTCATGAAGCGTGAGATAAATCGGACAAATCGGATAATGTATGGAGGAGTTATGAGGACTTCCTGTTTCACCAATAGGTGGCGCTATAAGTATGACGCAATACTGACACATAGATGTGTTCAGGACAGAAGCGTCATGAAGCGTGAGATATATCGGACAAATTGGATAATGTATGGAGGAGTTATGAGGACTTCGTGTTTTATGGCGAAATGTCAAACTTTGGCGGGGCGCCACGGCAAGGGTGTTTGGTGAAAACTCAATTTTTTTGATAACTTTTGATCACAAAGGTCTTAAGATGAAGCTGACCCGATATGAAGTTGATCGGATGAAATCTGTAGGAGGAGTTCGTCGAAGTACGAGGCATGGAAATGGTAAAAACAAGGACAAAATGGCACATAAAGAGCAAAATGGCGGACTTCCTGTTGCATGTTGGGTATAGCTCCAAGAGACATTTAAGTGTGGCTCGATGAAATACATATGCCCACCAAATTTCGTTCGCCTACATCCAACTGAAAGGTGGGGCTCGCCATTTTAAACTTTCCAGGGGGCGCTCTTGAGCCGTTTTGCCACGCCCATTTCCGTCACCAATGAAATATCCGATTTTCACCAGGACTGATGTATCTGCAAAGTTTCATCCGTTTTCATCGATGTTTAGGCCGCCAAAAAGGCATTTGTTTGGGGAGAAGAAGAAGGTAGAATAATAACTAGGGCTGCGAGCAGCAGTGAGCGGGCCCTCGCACCCCACGCGTGTCGGGGTGCGGCGCCGTTAAAGGGTGTGCTATTTCGGTGTCCTGTGCTGAGAGAAACTTCCTGTCACCAGTAGGTGGCGCTCTAAGCGTGACAATACCGAAGCATAGATGTGTTCAGGACGGTACCTTGATGAAGCGTGAGACATCTTGAGTAAATCGGATAATGTATGGAGGAGTTATGAGGACTTCCTGTTTCACCAGTAGGTGGCGCTGTAGGTATGACGCAATACTGACTTACAGAAGTGTTCAAGATGCGACCTTCATCAAGCATGAGCAATTTGGTGCAAATCGGATGATGTATGCAGTAGTTCTGAGGACTTCCTGTTTCACCAATAGGTGGCGCTATAAGTATGATGCAATACTGACACATAGATGTGTTCAGGACAGAACCGTCATGAAGCGTGAGATATATCGGACAAATCCGATAATGTATGGAGGAGTTATGAGGACTTCCTGTTTCACCAATAGGTGGCGCTATACCTATGACGCAATACTGACACATAGATGTGTTCAGGACAGAACCGTCATGAAGCGTGAGCTATATCGGACAATTTGGATAATGTATGGAGGAGTTATGAGGACTTCCTGTTTCACCAATAGGTGGCGCTATAAGTATGACGCAATACTGACACATAGATGTGTTCAGGACAGAACCCTCATGAAGCGTGAGATATATCGGACGAATTGGATAATGTATGTAGGAGTTATGAGGACTTCCTGTTTCACCAATAGGTGGCGCTATAAGTATGATGCAATACTGACACATAGATGTGTTCAGGACAGAACCATCATGAAGCGTGAGATATATCGGACGAATCGGATAATGTATGGAGGAGTTATGAGGACTTCCTGTTTCACCAATAGGTGGCGCTATAAGTATGATGCAATACTGACACATAGATGTGTTCAGGATAGAACCGTCATGAAGCGTGAGATATATCGGACGAATTGGATAATGTATGTAGGAGTTATGAGAACTTCCTGTTTCACCAATAGGTGGCGCTATAAGTATGATGCAATACTGACACAGATGTGTTCAGGACAGAACCGTCATGAAGCGTGAGATATATCGGACGAATTGGATAATGTATGTAGGAGTTATGAGGACTTCCTGTTTCACCAATAGGTGGCGCTATAAGTATGACGCAATACTGACACATAGATGTGTTCAGGACAGAACCGTCATGAAGCGTGAGATATATCGGACAAATCGGATAATGTATGGAGGAGTTATGAGGACTTCGTGTTTTATGGCGAAATGTCAAACTTTGGCGGGGCGCCACGGCAAGGGTGTTTGGTGAAAACTCAATTTTTTTGATAACTTTTGATCACAAAGGTCTTAAGATGAAGCTCACCCGATATGAAGTTGATCGGATGAAATCTGTAGGAGGAGTTCGTCGAAGTACGAGGCATGGAAATGGTCAAAACAAGGACAAAATGGCACATTAAAAGCAAAATGGCGGCCTTCCTGTTGCATGTTGGGTACAGCTCCAAGAGACATTTTAGTGTGGCTCGATGAAATACATATGCCCACCGAATTTCGTTCGCCTACATCAAACCGAAAGGTGGGGCTCACCATTTTAAATTTTCCAGGGGGCGCTCTTGAGCCGTTTTGCCACGCCCATTTCCCTCACCCATGAATTATCAAATTTTTCACCGGGACTGACGTATCTGCAAAGTTTTATCCGTTTTCATCGATGTTTAGGCCGCCAAAAAGGCATTTGTTTTGGAAGAAGGAGAAGGTAGAATAATAACTAGTGCTGCGAGCAGCAGTGAGCGGGCCCTCGCACCCCACGCGTGTCGGGGTGCTGCGCCGTTAAAGGCTGTGCTATTTCGGTGTGCAGTACTGAGAGAAACTTCCTGTCACCAGTAGGTGGCGCTCTAGGCGTGACTCAATACCGAAGCATAGATGTGTTCAGGACGGTACCTTGATGAAGCGTGAGAAATGTTGAGTAAATCGGATAACGTATGTAGGAGTTATGAGGACTTCCTGTTTCACCAATAGGTGGCGCTATACGTATGACGCAATACTGACACATAGATGTGTTCAGGACAGAACCGTCATGAAGCGTGAGACATATCGGACAAATCGGATAATGTATGGAGGAGTTATGAGGACGTACTGTTTCACCAATAGGTGGCGCTATAAGTATGACGCAATACTGACACATAGATGTGTTCAGGACAGAACCGTCATGAAGCGTGAGACATATCGGACAAATCGGATAATGTATGGAGGAGTTATGAGGACTTCCTGTTTCACCAATAGGTGGCGCTATAAGTATGACGCAATACTGACACATAGATGTGTTCAGGACAGAACCGTCATGAAGCGTAAGACATATCGGACAAATCGGATAATGTATGGAGGAGTTATGAGGACGTACTGTTTCACCAATAGGTGGCGCTATAAGTATGACGCAATACTGACACATAGATGTGTTCAGGACAGAACCGTCATGAAGCGTGAGACATATCGGACAAATCGGATAATGTATGGAGGAGTTATGAGGACGTACTGTTTCACCAATAGGTGGCGCTATAAGTATGACGCAATACTGACACATAGATGTGTTCAGGACAGAACCGTCATGAAGCGTGAGATAAATCGGACAAATCGGATAATGTATGGAGGAGTTATGAGGACTTCCTGTTTCACCAATAGGTGGCGCTATAAGTATGACGCAATACTGACACATAGATGTGTTCAGGACAGAACCGTCATGAAGCGTGAGATATATCGGACAAATTGGATAATGTATGGAGGAGTTATGAGGACTTCCTGTTTCACCAATAGGTGGTGCTATAAGTATGATGCAATACTGACACATAGATGTGTTCAGGACAGAACCGTCATGAAGCGTGAGATATATCGGACAAATCGGATGATGTATGCAGGAGTTATGAGGACTTCCTGCTTCACCAATAGGTGGCGCTATAAGTATGATGCAATACTGACACATAGATGTGTTCAGGACAGAACCGTCATGAAGCGTGAGATATATCGGACAAATCGGATAATGTATGGAGGAGTTATGAGGACATCGTGTTTTATGGCGAAATGTCAAACTTTGGCGGGGCGCCGCGGCAAGGGTGTTTGGTGAAAACTCAATTTTTTTGATAACTTTTGATCACAAAGGTCTTAAGATGAAGCTGACCCGATATGAAGTTGATCGGATGAAATCTGTAGGAGGAGTTCGTCGAAGTACGAGGCATGGAAATGGTCAAAACAAGGACAAAATGGCACATTAAGAGCAAAATGGCGGACTTCCTGTTGCATGTTGGGTATAGCTCCAAGAGACATTTTAGTGTGTCTCGATGAAATACATGTGCCCTCCGAATTTCTTTCCCCTACATCAAACTGAAAGGTGGGGCTCGCCATTTTAAACTTTCCAGGGGGCGCTCTTGAGCCGTTTTGCCACGCCCATTTCCGTCACCAATGAAATATCCGATTTTCACCAGGACTGATGTATCTGCAAAGTTTCATCCGTTTTCATCGATGTTTAGGCCGCCAAAAAGGCATTTGTTTGGGGAGAAGAAGAAGGTAGAATAATAATAATCCTTCGAGTTTCAATAGGGCCTCGCACCGCCAGTGCTCGGGCCCTAATAATAATAATAATAATAATCCTTCGAGTTTCAATAGGGCCTCGCACCGCCAGTGCTCGGGCCCTAACTAGGGCTGCGAGCAGCAGTGAGCGGGCCCTCGCACCCCATGCGGGTCGGGGTGTGGCGCCGTTAAAGGGTGTGCTATTTGGGTGTCCAGTACTGAGAGAAACTTCCTGTCACCAGTAGGTGGCGCTCTAAGCGTGATTCAATACCAACACATAGATGTGTTCAGGACAGTACCTTGATGAAGCGTGAGAAATGTTGTGTAAATCAGATAACGTATGTAGGAGTTATGAGGACTTCCTGTTTCACCAGTAGGTGGCGCTGTAAGTGTGACTCAATACCGAAGCATAGATGTGTTCAGGACGGTACCTTGATGAAGCGTGAGAAATGTTGAGTAAATCGGATAACGTATGTAGGAGTTATGAGGACTTCCTGTTTCACCAGTAGGTGGCGCTGTAAGTGTGACTCAATACCGACACATAGATGGGTTCAGAAGGCCACCTTCATGAAGCGTCAGCAATTTGGTGCAAATCGGATAATGTATGCAGGAGTTATGAGGACTTCCTGTTTCACCAATAGGTAGCGCTATACGTATGACGCAATACTGAAACATAGATGTGTTCAGGACAGAACCGTCATGAAGCGTGAGATATATCGGACAAATTGGATAATGTATGTAGGAGTTATGAGGACTTCCTGTTTCACCAATAGGTGGCGCTATAAGTATGACGCAATACTGACACATAGATGTGTTCAGGACAGAACCGTCATGAAGCGTGAGATATATCAGACAAATTGGATAATGTATGGAGGAGTTATGAGGACTTCCTATTTCACCAATAGGTGGCGCTATAAGTATGACGCAATACTGACACATAGATGTGTTCAGGACAGAACCGTCATGAAGCGTGAGATATATCGGACAAATCCGATAATGTATGGAGGAGTTATGGGGACTTCCTGTTTCACCAATAGGTGGCGCTATAAGTATGATGCAATACTGACACATAGATGTGTTCAGTACAGAACCGTCATGAAGCGTGAGATATATGGGACAAATTGGATAATGTATGGAGGAGTTATGAGGACTTCCTGTTTCACCAATAGGTGGCGCTATAAGTATGATGCAATACTGACACAAAGATGTGTTCAGGACAGAACCGTCATGAAGCGTGAGATATATGGGACAAATTGGATAATGTATGGAGGAGTTATGAGGACTTCCTGTTTCACCAATAGGTGGCGCTATAAGTATGATGCAATACTGACACAAAGATGTGTTCAGGACAGAACCTTCATGAAGCGTGAGATATATCGGACGAATTGGATAATGTATGTAGGAGTTATGAGGACTTCCTGTTTCACCAATAGGTGGCGCTATAAGTATGACGCAATACTGACACATAGATGTGTTTAGGACAGAACCGTCATGAAGCGTGAGATATATCGGACAAATCGGATAATGTATGGAGGAGTTATGAGGACTTCCTGTTTCACCAATAGGTGGCGCTATAAGTATGACGCAATACTGACACATAGATGTGTTCAGGACAGAACCGTCATGAAGCGTGAGATATATCGGACAAATCGGATAATGTATGGAGGAGTTATGAGGACTTCCTGTTTTACCAATAGGTGGCGCTATAAGTATGACGCAATACTGACACATAGATGTGTTCAGGACAGAACCTTCATGAAGCGTGAGATATATCGGACGAATTGGATAATGTATGGAGGAGTTATGAGGACTTCCTGTTTCACCGATAGGTGGCGCTATAAGTATGATGCAATACTGACACATAGATGTGTTCAGGACAGAACCGTCATGAAGCGTGAGATATATCAGACAAATTAGATAATGTATGGAGGAGTTATAAGGACTTCGTGTTTTATGGCGAAATGTCAAACTTTGGCAGGGTGCCACGGCAAGGGTGTTTGGTGAAAACTCAATTTTTTTGATAACTTTTGATCACAAAGGTCTTAAGATGAAGCTGACCCGATATGAAGTTGATCGGATGAAATCTGTAGGAGGAGTTCGTCGAAGTACGAGGCATGGAAATGGTCAAAACAAGGACAAAATGGCACATTAAGAGCAAAATGGCGGACTTCCTGTTGCATGTTGGGTATAGCTCCAAGAGACATTTTAGTGTGTCTCGATGAAATACATGTGCCCTCCGAATTTCGTTCCCCTACATCAAACTGAAAGGTGGGGCTCGCCATTTTAAATTTTCCAGGGGGCGCTCTTGAGACGTTTTGCCACGCCCATTTCCGTCACCCATGAATTATCAAATTTTTCACAGGGACTGACGTATCTGCAAAGTTTCATCCGTTTTCATCGATGTTTAGGCCGCCAAAAATGCATTTGTTTTGGAAGAAGGAGAAGGAGAATAATAATAACTAGGGCTGCGAGCAGCAGTGAGCGGGCCCTCGCACCCCATGCGTGTCGGGGTGCTGCGCCGTTAAAGGCTGTGCTATATCGGTGTGCAGTACTGAGAGAAACTTCCTGTCACCAGTAGGTGGCGCTCTAGGCGTGACTCAATACCGAAGCATAGATGTGTTCAGGACGGTACCTTGATGAAGCGTGAGAAATGTTGAGTAAATCGGATAACGTATGTAGGAGTTATGAGGACTTCCTGTTTCACCAGTAGGTGGCGCTGTAAGTGTGACTCAATACCGACACATAGATGGGTTCAGAAGGCCACCTTCATGAAGCGTCAGCAATTTGGTGCAAATCGGATGATGTATGCAGGAGTTATGAGGACTTCCTGTTTCACCAATAGGTGGCGCTATAAGTATAACGCAATACTGACACATAGATGTGTTCAGGACAGAACCCTCATGAAGCGTGAGATATATCGGACAAATCGGATAATGTATGGAGGAGTTATGAGGACTTCCTGTTTTACCAATAGGTGGCGCTATAAGTATGACGCAATACTGACACATAGATGTGTTCAGGACAGAACCTTCATGAAGCGTGAGATATATCGGACGAATTGGATAATGTATGGAGGAGTTATGAGGACTTCCTGTTTCACCAATAGGTGGCGCTATAAGTATGATGCAATACTGACACATAGATGTGTTCAGGACAGAACCCTCATGAAGCGTGAGATATATCGGACAAATTGGATAATGTATGGAGGAGTTATGAGGACTTCGTGTTTTATGGCGAAATGTCAAACTTTGGCGGGGCGCCACGGCAAGGGTGTTTGGTGAAAACTCAATTTTTTTGATAACTTTTGATCACAAAGGTCTTAAGATGAAGCTGACCCGATATGAAGTTGATCGGATGAAATCTGTAGGAGGAGTTCGTCAAAGTACGAGGCATGGAAATGGTCAAAACAAGGACAAAATGGCACATTAAGAGCAAAATGGCGGACTTCCTGTTGCATGTTGGGTATAGCTCCAAGAGACATTTTAGTGTGGCTCGATGAAATACATATGCCCACCGAATTTCGTTCGCCTACATTAAACTGAAAGGTGGGGCTCGCCATTTTAAATTTTCCAGGGGGCGCTCTTGAGCCGTTTTGCCACGCCCATTTCCGTCACCCATGAATTATCAAATTTTTCACCGGGACTGACGTATCTGCAAAGTTTCATCCGTTTTCATCGATGTTTAGGCCGCCAAAAAGGCATTTGTTTTGGAAGAAGAAGGAGAATAATAATAACTAGGGCTGCGAGCAGCAGTGAGCGGGCCCTCGCACCCCACGCGTGTCGGGGTGCGGCGCCGTTAAAGGGTGTGCTATTTCGGTGTCCTGTGCTGAGAGAAACTTCCTGTCACCAGTAGGTGGCGCTCTAAGCGTGACTCAATACCGAAGCATAGATGTGTTCAGGACGGTACCTTGATGAAGCGTGAGACATGTTGAGTAAATCGGATAATGTATGGAGGAGTTATGAGGACTTCCTGTTTCACCAGTAGGTGGCGCTGTAGGTATGACGCAATACTGACTTACAGAAGTGTTCAAGATGCGACCTTCATCAAGCATGAGCAATTTGGAGTAAATCGGATAACGTATGTAGGAGTTATGAGTACTTCCTGTTTCACCAGTAGGTGGCGCTGTAAGTGAGACTCAATACCGACGCATAGATGGGTTCAGAAGACCACCTTCATGAAGCGTCAGCAATTTGGTGCAAATCGGATGATGTATGCAGGAGTTATGAGGACTTCCTGTTTCACCAATAGGTGGCGCTTTACGTATGACGCAATACTGACACATAGATGTGTTCAGGACAGAACCGTCATGAAGCGTGAGCTATATCGGACAAATTGGATAATGTATGGAAGAGTTATGAGGACTTCCTGTTTCACCAATAGGTGGCGCTATAAGTATGACGCAATACTGAAACATAGATGTGTTCAGGACAGAACCGTCATGAAGCGTGAGATATATCGGACAAATTGGATAATGTATGGAGGAGTTATGAGGACTTCCTGTTTCACCAATAGGTGGCGCTATAAGTATGACGCAATACTGACACATAGATGTGTTCAGGACAGAACCGTCATGAAGCGTGAGATATATAGGACAAATTGGATAATGTATGGAGGAGTTATGAAGACTTCCTGTTTCACCAATAGGTGGCGCTATAAGTATGACGCAATACTGACACATAGATGTGTTCAGGACAGAACCGTCATGAAGCGTGAGATATATCGGACAAATTGGATAATGTATGGAGGAGTTATGAGGACTTCCTGTTTCACCAATAGGTGGCGCTATAAGTATGACGCAATACTGACACATAGATGTGTTCAGGACAGAACCGTCATGAAGCGTGAGATATATAGGACAAATTGGATAATGTATGGAGGAGTTATGAAGACTTCCTGTTTCACCAATAGGTGGCGCTATAAGTATTACGCAATACTGACACATAGATGTGTTCAGGACAGAACCGTCATGAAGCGTGAGATATATGGGACAAATTGGATAATGTATGGAGGAGTTATGAGGACTTCCTGTTTCACCAATAGGTGGCGCTATAAGTATGATGCAATACTGACACATAGATGAGTTCAGGACAGAACCGTCATGAAGCGTGAGATAAATCGGACAAATCGGATAATGTATGGAGGAGTTATGAGGACTTCCTGTTTCACCAATAGGTGGCGCTATAAGTATTACGCAATACTGACACATAGATGTGTTCAGGACAGAACCTTCATGAAGCGTGAGATATATCGGACGAATTGGATAATGTATGGAGGAGTTATGAGGACTTCCTGTTTCACCAATAGGTGGCGCTATAAGTATGATGCAATACTGACACATAGATGTGTTCAGGACAGAACCGTCATGAAGCGTGAGATATATCGGACAAATTGGATAATGTATGGAGGAGTTATGAGGACTTCCTGTTTTACCAATAGGTGGCGCTATAAGTATGACGCAATACTGACACATAGATGTGTTCAGGACAGAACCGTCATGAAGCGTGAGATATATGGGACAAATTGGATAATGTGTGGAGGAGTTATGAGGACTTCCTGTTTCACCAATAGGTGGCGCTATAAGTATGACGCAATACTGACACATAGATGTGTTCAGGACAGAACCGTCATGAAGCGTGAGCTATATCGGACAAATTGGATAATGTATGGAAGAGTTATGAGGACTTCCTGTTTCACCAATAGGTGGCGCTATAAGTATGACGCAATACTGAAACATAGATGTGTTCAGGACAGAACCGTCATGAAGCGTGAGATATATCGGACAAATCCGATAATGTATGTAGGAGTTATGAGGACTTCCTGTTTTACCAATAGGTGGCGCTATAAGTATGACGCAATACTGACACATAGATGTGTTCAGGACAGAACCTTCATGAAGCGTGAGATATATCGGACGAATTGGATAATGTATGGAGGAGTTATGAGGACTTCCTGTTTCACCAATAGGTGGCGCTATAAGTATGATGCAATACTGACACATAGATGTGTTCAGGACAGAACCGTCATGAAGCGTGAGATATATCGGACAAATCCGATAATGTATGTAGGAGTTATGAGGACTTCCTGTTTTACCAATAGGTGGCGCTATAAGTATGACGCAATACTGACACATAGATGTGTTCAGGACAGAACCTTCATGAAGCGTGAGATATATCTGACGAATTGGATAATGTATGGAGGAGTTATGAGGACTTCCTGTTTCACCAATAGGTGGCGCTATAAGTATGATGCAATACTGACACAAAGACGTGTTCAGGACAGAACCGTCATGAAGCGTGAGATATATCGGACAAATTGGATAATGTATGGAGGAGTTATAAGGACTTCCTGTTTCACCAATAGGTGGCGCTATAAGTATGACGCAATACTGACACATAGATGTGTTCAGGACAGAACCGTCATGAAGCGTGAGATATATCGGACAAATTGGATAATGTATGGAGGAGTTATGAGGACTTCCTGTTTCACCAATAGGTGGCGCTATAAGTATGATGCAATACTGACACATAGATGTGTTCAGGACAGAACCGTCATGAAGCCTGAGATATATCGGACAAATCCGATAATGTATATAGGAGTTATGAGGACTTCCTGTTTTACCAATAGGTGGCGCTATAAGTATGACGCAATACTGACACATAGATGTGTTCAGGTCAGAACCTTCATGAAGCGTGAGATATATCGGACGAATTGGATAATGTATGGAGGAGTTATGAGGACTTCCTGTTTCACCAATAGGTGGCGCTATAAGTATGATGCAATACTGACACAAAGACGTGTTCAGGACAGAACCGTCATGAAGCGTGAGATATATCGGACAAATTGGATAATGTATGGGGGAGTTATAAGGACTTCCTGTTTCACCAATAGGTGGCGCTATAAGTATGACGCAATACTGACACATAGCTGTGTTCAGGACAGAACCGTCATGAAGCGTGAGATATATCGGACAAATTGGATCATGTATAGAGGAGTTATGAGGACTTCGTGTTTTATGGCGAAATGTCAAACTTTGGCGGGGCGCCACGGCAAGGGTGTTTGGTGAAAACTCAATTTTTTTGATAACTTTTGATCACAAAGGTCTTAAGATGAAGCTGACCGAGTATGAAGTTGATCGGATGAAATCTCTAGGAGGAGTTCGTTGAAGTACGAGGCATGGAAATGGTCAAAACAAGGACAAAATGGCACATTAAAAGCAAAATGGCGGACTTCCTGTTGCATGTTGGGTATAGCTCCAAGAGACATTTTAGTGTGTCTCGATGAACTACATAAGCCCACCGAATTTCGTTCGCCTACATCAAACTGAAAGGTGGGGCTCGCCATTTTAAATTTTCCAGGGGGCGCTCTTGAGCCGTTTTGCCACGCCTATTTCCGTCACCCATCAATTATCAAATTTTTCACCGGGACTGACGTATCTGCAAAGTTTCATCCGTTTTCATCGATGTTTAGGCCGCCAAAAAGGCATTTGTTTGGGGAGAAGAAGAACAAGAAGGTAGAATAATAATAATAATCCTTCGAAATACAATAGGGCCTCGCACCGCCAGTGCTCGGGCCCTAACTAGTGCTGCGAGCAGCAGTGAGCGGGCCCTCGCACCCCACGCGGGTCGGGGTGTGGCGCCGTTGAAGGGTGTGCTATTTCGGTGTCCAGTACTGACAGAAACTTCCTGTCACCAGTAGGTGGCGCTCTAAGCGTGACTCAATACCAAAGCATAGATGTGTTCAGGACAGTACCTTGATGAAGCGTGAGAAATGTTGTGTAAATCGGACAAAGTATGTAGGAGTTATGAGGACTTCCTGTAAGCAGTAGGTGGCGCTGTAGGTATGACGCAATACTGACCTACAGATGTGTTCAAGATGCGACCTTCATCAAGCATGAGCAATTTGGAGTAAATCGGATAATGTATGTAGGAGTTATGAGTACTTCCTGTTTCACCAGTAGGTGGCGCTGTAAGTGTAACTCAATACCGACGCATAGATGTGTTCAGAAGGTGACCTTCATGAAGCGTCAGCAATTTGGTGCAAATCGGATGATGTATGCAGGAGTTATGAGGACTTCCTGTTTCACCAATAGGTGGCGCTATAAGTATGACGCAATACTGACACATAGATGTGTTCAGGACAGAACCGTCATGAAGCGTGAGATAAATCGGACAAATCGGATAATGTATGGAGGAGTTATGAGGACTTCCTGTTTCACCAATAGGTGGCGCTATAAGTATGATGCAATACTGACACATAGATGTGTTCAGGACAGAACAGTCATGAAGCGTGAGATATATCGGACGAATTGGATAATGTATGTAGGAGTTATGAGGACTTCCTGTTTCACCAATAGGTGGCGCTATAAGTATGACGCAATACTGACACATAGATGTGTTCAGGACAGAACCCTCATGAAGCGTGAGATATATCGGACAAATCCGATAATGTATGGAGGAGTTATGGGGACTTCCTGTTTCACCAATAGGTGGCGCTATAAGTATGATGCAATACTGACACATAGATGTGTTCAGGACAGAACCGTCATGAAGCGTGAGATATATCGGACGAATTGGATAATGTATGTAGGAGTTATGAGGACTTCCTGTTTCACCAATAGGTGGCGCAATAAGTATGACGCAATACTGACACATAGATGTGTTCAGGACAGAACTGTCATGAAGCGTGAGATATATCGGACAAATCCGATAATGTATGGAGGAGTTATGAGGACATCGTGTTTTATGGCGAAATGTCAAATTTTGGCGGGGCGCCACGGCAAGGGTGTTTGGTGAAAACTCAATTTCTTTGATAACTTTTGATCACAAAGGTCTTAAGATGAAGCTGACCCGATATGAAGTTGATCGGATGAAATCTGTAGGAGGAGTTCGTCGAAGTACGAGGCATGGAAATGGTCAAAACAAGGACAAAATGGCACATTAAGAGCAAAATGGCGGACTTCCTGTTGCATGTTGGGTATAGTTCCAAGAGACATTTAAGTGTGGCTCGATGAAATACATATGCCCTCCGAATTTCGTTCGCCTACATCAAACTGAAAGGTGGGGCTCGCCATTTTAGATTTTCCAGGGGGCGCTCTTGAGCCGTTTTGCCACGCCTATTTCCGTCACCCATGAATTATCAAATTTTTCACCGGGACTGACGTATCTGCAAAGTTTCATCCGTTTTCATCGATGTTCAGGCCGCCTAAAAGGCATTTGTTTGGAGTAAAGAAGAAGGAGAACTAGGGCTGCGAGCAGCAGTGAGCGGGCCCTCGCACCCCACGCGGGTCGGGGTATGGCGCCGTTAAAGGGTGTGCTATTTCGGTGTCCAGTACTGACAGAAACTTCCTGTCACCAGTAGGTGGCGCTCTAAGCGTGACTCAATACCGACGCATAGATGTGTTCAGGACAGTACCTTGATGAAGCGTGAGAAATGTTGTGTAAATGGGACAAAGTATGTAGGAGTTATGAGGACTTCCTGTAAGCAGTAGGTGGCGCTGTAGGTATGACGCAATACTGACCTACAGATGTGTTCAAGATGCGACCTTCATCAAGCATGAGCAATTTGGAGTAAATCGGATAATGTATGTAGGAGTTATGAGTACTTCCTGTTTCACCAGTAGGTGGCGCTGTAAGTGTAACTCAATACCGACGCATAGATGTGTTCAGAAGGTGACCTTCATGAAGCGTCAGCAATTTGGTGCCAATCGGATGATGTATGCAGGAGTTATAAAGACTTCCTCTTTCACCAATAGGTGGCGCTATAAGTATGACGCAATACTGACACATAGATGTGTTCAGGACAGAACCGTCATGAAGCGTGAGATAAATCGGACAAATCGGATAATGTATGGAGGAGTTATGAGGACTTCCTGTTTCACCAATAGGTGGCGCTATAAGTATGACGCAATACTGACAGATGTGTTCAGGACAGAACCGTCATGAAGCGTGAGATATATCGGACAAATTGGATAATGTATGGAGGAGTTATGAGGACTTCGTGTTTTATGGCGAAATGTCAAACTTTGGCGGGGCGCCACGGCAAGGGTGTTTGGTGAAAACTCAATTTTTTTGATAACTTTTGATCACAAAGGTCTTAAGATGAAGCTGACCCGATATGAAGTTGATCGGATGAAATCTGTAGGAGGAGTTCGTCGAAGTACGAGGCATGGAAATGGTCAAAACAAGGACAAAATGGCACATTAAGAGCAAAATGGCGGACTTCCTGTTGCATGTTGGGTATAGCTCCAAGAGACATTTAAGTGTGGCTCGATGAAATACATATGCCCTCCGAATTTCGTTCGCCTACATCAAACTGAAAGGTGGGGCTCGCCATTTGAAACTTTCCAGGGGGCGCTCTTGAGCCGTTTTGCCACGCCCATTTCCGTCACCCATGAATTATCAAATTTTTCACCGGGACTGACGTATCTGCAAAGTTTCATCCGTTTTCATCGATGTTTAGGCCGCCAAAAAGGCATTTGTTTTGGAAGAAGAAGGAGAAGGAGGAGAATAATCCTTCGAAATACAATAGGGCCTCGCACCGCCAGTGTGCTCGGGCCCTAACTAGGGCTGCGAGCAGCAGTGAGCGGGCCCTCGCACCCCACGCGTCTCGGGGTGTGGCGCCGTTAAAGGGTGTGCTATTTCGGTGTTCAGTACTGAGAGAAACCTCCTGTCACCAGTAGGTGGCGCTCTAAGTGTGACTCAATACCGATACATAGATGTGTTCAGGACAGAACTGTCATGAAGCGTGAGACATATCGGACAAATCAGATAATGTATGGAGGAGTTATGAGGACTTCCTGTTTCACCAATAGGTGGCGCTATAAGTATGACGCAATACTGACACATAGATGTGTTCAGGACAGAACCGTCATGAAGCGTGAGATATATGGGACAAATTGGATAATGTATGGAGGAGTTATGAGGACTTCCTGTTTCACCAATAGGTGGCGCTATAAGTATGACGCAATACTGACACATAGATGTGTTCAGGACAGGACCGTCATGAAGCGTGAGATATATCGGACAAATTGGATAATGGATGGAGGAGTTATGAGGACTTCGTGTTTTATGGCGAAATGTCAAATTTTAGCGGGGCGCCACGGCAAGGGTGTGTGGTGAAAACTCAATTTTTTTGATAACTTTTGATCACAAAGGTCTTAAGATGAAGCCGACCCGATATGAAGTTGATTGGATGAAATCTCTAGGAGGAGTTCGTCGAAGTACGAGGCATGGAAATGGTCAAAACAAGGACAAAATGGCACATTAAAAGCAAAATGGCGGACTTCCTGTTACATGTTGGGTATAGCTCCAAGAGACATTTTAGTGTGGCTCGATGAAATACATATGCCCACCGAATTTCGTTCGCCTACATCAAACTGAAAGGTGGGGCTCGCCATTTTAAACTTTCCAGGGGGCGCTCTTGAGCCGTTTTGCCACGCCCATTTCCGTCACCCATGAAATATCAGATTTACACCGGGACTGATGTATCTGCAAAGTTTCATCCGTTTTCATCGATGTTTAGGCCGCCAAAAAGGCATTTGTTTGGGGAGAAGAAGAAGGAGAAGGAGAAGGAGAAGGAGAAGGAGAAGGAGAAGGAGAATAATAATCCTTCGAGTTTCAATAGGGCCTCGCACCGCCAGTGCTCGGGCCCTAACTAGCAATTTGCTGCCTCGTTCTAATATGGAAGGATCTTTGTGTCGTATAAAATTGAAACGTAAGCTAACTTATAAAGGGCATTATGAATATAAGTTTGTTGACACTATGCGTGTGAGGCGAGCATTGCAATATTTAAAACAAACAAATGTGCATTATAGAGATGTAGAGTTTAATGAAGAGTGGCTGAATGAGTTTTGTAGGGAGCAAGATGAGGTTTCAGGGAAGGAGCCTGATAGTACTATAGATGAAGCATCTTCAGATGTTGGTGAAGATGAGCTTTTGCATGATAGACAACAACATTGTATGTTTCAAGACACGTGTCTTATGCCTGTTGACATTGGTCAGGAAGTGCTCGATCAATATTTTGATGGTGTATTGAATCTGGCACCAGCAGAAGGGAATAATCCTGTTAAATTGCTTTCTGATCATACAAACGAAGCCAAATGTTTTCCAGTGTTGTTTCCACAGGGATGTAATACATATCATCAAGACAGAGCAAATCGTTTGACATTATCGCGATATTTTAATAACAGAATTCAACATGCTGATGGTAGGTTTGCACAAAATGTGGAATATATCTTTTTTGCTCAGTATATGTCAGAGATAGAACAGGTTATGTCAAGTGTGTCTGTAGCATTACGGAAAGGAAAATGCCATAGTTCTCGAGGAGTACATGCTCAGGAAAAAGTTATGTTAAACCATGAAGAATCTTTGAAAAAGTTGTTGGAGTTTGATGATGGGTATCGTTTTCTTAAACCAATTCGAGGTACACCAGCTTTTTGGCAAGGAGCACAGAAAGACCTTCTTGCTTGTGTCCGTCAGCTCGGCGTGCCAACTTGGTTTTGTTCATTTTCCTCAGCTGATGTACGTTGGAAAAATCTCCTTAATAGTATTTTGAAACAGGAAGGTAGAACACAGACAGTAGAAGATTTAGAGTGGGCAGAGAGGTGTGACCTATTGCGTCGGAATTCTGTGACTGCAGCTAGGATGTTTGATTTTCGCTGGCATTGTTTCTTGAGGGAGGTACTTATGTCGCCATTGCATCCAATTGGTAAAATTGTTGATTACTTTTATCGAGTAGAATTTCAGCAGCGCGGATCACCTCATGTCCATTGCCTGTTTTGGATTGAGAATGCACCATTGATTGATAAAAACACAGATGAAGAGGTAGTTGAATTTATTGATAAATATGTAACATGTGAGTTACCAGCAGAAGATGACACATTACACGAAATTGTCACATCTGTGCAGCAACATTCAAAGCGACATTCAAAAACGTGTAAAAAGAAAAAGACGGTTTGTCGTTTCAATTTTCCAAGGCCTGCATCTAGTCGTACATTTATATGTCAGAAAACAGAAGGTGAAGAAAAGGTATGTATTTGTCAGGGAGAGGAGACAGGGAGTTCTGCATTGTGTGCAGCATGTGGAAAACCGCGTCAGAAAGAGTCAAGTAAGATGAAAAGAGATCACGCATCAAATATAATGTCAAAAATCAAGGAGGCTTTGTCTGATGAGAATAATACCCATGATAGTGTTGAAGATTTGTTTCAAAGTGTAGGGATTAATCAAGCAACTTTTGAGGCTGCATATAAAAGTTTAGCAAGAAATACACATATTGTGTTAAAGAGGCAGGTTAATGAAGTTTGGGTAAATCAGTATAGTAAGCCTCTATTAAAATGTTGGTCGGCCAATCTTGACATTCAGTATGTAGTAGATGCATATGCATGTGTTGTTTACATAATTTCGTACATTTCAAAGGCAGAAAGGGAGATGGGACTTTTGTTAGCTAACGCCCAAAGAGAAGCATCAAAGGAGAAAAATGTTGAGGCAAGAGATGCACTGAGAAATCTAGGTAGTGTCTATCTCCATAACAGAGATGTGTGTGCTCAAGAAGCTGTGTATAGATTAACAAATATGCATCTGAAGGAATGTTCAAGGAAAGTATTTTTTGTACCCACAGGCGAGAATATAGTAAGAATGAGTTTGCCATTAAGTGTGTTGAAGCAAAAGGCAGCATCAGAAGACATAAACACAGATGATATTTGGATGACTAGTTTTGTTGATCGTTACAAGAATAGGCCAAACGATAGTGTTTTTAATGACATGTGCATTGCAACATTTGCATCTGAATATCGTGTTTTGAGTAAAAATGAGAAATGTAAGACGCAGATTAAATTAAACAAAGGTTTTGGAACTGTTGCTAAAAGAACACGGACAAAACCTGCAGTTATTCGTTATGCGCGCTTTTCTGAAACCAAAAGTCCAGAATTATTTCATAAGAGTATCATGCAGTTGTTCTTGCCATATCGTTTAGATAAGCAGCTTAAACCTCCAAGCTGTGAAACATTTCAACAGTTTTACAAGAATGGGCTTGTTAGATTTAGTGATGGATCAAGACATTCAGTAAAGTCAGTTGTTGATTTAAACAGAAGTAAGTTTGAAATTGAAGCAGATGAATTGGATAATATCGAGAGTAGTATTAATACAGATGGTGTTTTAGAAGATGCCTGGTGTGAACTGTGCCCAGAGCAAGAGTTGGAGCGTTTACAGTGTGAGCAGGAACAGAAAGACAAAGAACGGATAGTTGAAGAACCCGAGGAAAATATTCCAGATTTAGCATTAAATAGACTAAAAGTAGCACATTTGGAAAAGCAAAATAATATAATGGGTAGAAATGATGGTTTGGCTTTAATTAGATCTTTAAATGAGACTCAGCTGTCTATTTTTTATCAGATTCGACAATGGTGCCTAGCAAAAGTAATAGGGAAAAACCCAGATCCATTCCATTTATTTATTACAGGGGGTGCAGGAACGGGAAAAAGCCATTTAATAAAAGCCATTCAGTATGACGCCATGAGATTATTGTCAACAGTCTGTCGTCATCCTGACAATATTTGTGTTTTGTTAACGGCTCCTACGGGGATAGCTGCTTACAATTTGCGTGCCGCAACCATTCACCACACATTTAGCATCGGAAAAGATGTTCGTTTACCGTACACACCTTTGGGTGAAGAAAAAGTGAATTCTTTGCGTGTTAAATTTAGTGATCTTCAAATTTTGATAATAGATGAAATATCAATGGTTGATCACAGGCTGTTGTCTTATATTAATGGAAGATTAAGACAGAGTAAACAAAGTCTCTCCCCATTTGGAAACGTTAGTGTAGTTGCTGTTGGAGATTTTTACCAGTTACCTCCAGTAAAAGGGAAACCGCTGTATGAAGACAATCTAGGTATAAACTTGTGGTCTACTCTATTTAAGGTTGTGGAATTAAAAGAAATAGTTAGACAAAAAGATAATGTGTTTGCAGAGTTGTTAAACAGAGTAAGAACCCGTGTTAAGAAGACCCCGATGTTGAAAAGCGACATAGAAATATTAAAACGTTGCGAGACTGGTGAAGAGAGTTCAGCTTTGCACATATTTCCGACAAATAAACAGGTTAATGAGCATAATGTAGAACAGCTGTTTAAGACATGTCCTGAATATGTCCAGATAGATGCTCAGGATTATGTAAATAATACAAAAACAGGGAAACTAGAATTGAAAACTGGACATCATAGCAAGACGTATGACACATGTTTGGCTGAACAACTTTTGTTAGGTAAGGATGCTCGTGTAATGTTGTGCAAAAATGTGGATGTTATGGACGGTCTTGTTAATGGGGTTTGCGGTACTGTGACACATATAGTTTCTTCTGAAAATAAGAAATTTCCTCAAAAGGTTTATATTAAGTTTGACGATGACCATGTTGGTGCGGAGAGGAGGAAATCTGCAGGTAGTTCAGAGGTTTTTATGGGTTCTACAGGTATTGAGCCCGAGGAAGAGAAGGTAACTAAGAAAGGTGGTTTGCGACGACAGTTTCCGCTTAAACTTGCTTGGGCTTGCACGGTACATAAAGTACAAGGTGTTACGGTGGATAATGCTGTGGTGTGTCTTAGAAGAATATTTACTGCAGGACAGGCATATGTGGCATTAAGTCGTGTTAGAAATTTGTCAGGTTTGGTGATTCAAAATTTTGAAGATAAAGTCTTATATTGTAGGGACAACATTAAGGATGCAATACAGAGTATGCCCCCATTTTTGATTGGAAGTAACAGGCCCAATTTTAGTACACATACTTTTAATGTCTTTTTGATGAATATTCAAAGTTTGACTCGACATGTATCAGATTTGGCATTGTGTACACAGCATTTGCAGCTTAACTGTATTGCTGTTACAGAAACATGGTTATCTGCTTCATCCTCATTTGAAACAGTAAACATTGATGGTTTTACTTTTCACAGTTGTCCACGAAGTTTATGTTACAGTAGCAACAACCCAGCACTCATGTCATTACAAGGACAACAACATGGTGGAGTTGGATTGTACAGTGCAGACAATTTAGCATATGACATTATCAAAGGACTACATGTCAATTTGGAATGTTTGATTTACAACTGTGTTAAGTATAACATATTGATAGCAGTCATTTATCGTCCACCATCTTATCCCGTGTCTTTGTTTAAAGAAAATCTAGCCAAATTACTTGATTGGCTAGAGCCAAAAAGCAACACCATTACAGTCATGGGCGATTTCAATGACGACATTTTGAAATCATCAACTATCTGCAAATTTCTAACCGACAAAGGATATGTTCAACATGTGACAGAACCAACAACAGAAAAAGGGACGTTAATTGATCACGTTTATGTAAAAACGACACATTATGAAATAGAATCAATAGTGTTGCCAATGTATTTCAGTGATCACGAGGCAGTTGTTTGTTCTTTTAGATATAGAGGTTTGGATATTTATTGAATGATATTTATTTATTTAGTAATTGAGTATATTTATTGAGTGATATTTATTGAATATGTATGGGATATTTATTTATTAATTAATTTAGTTTATATTTATTGAATGATATATATTTATTGAGTAATTGATTTTATATTTATTGAGTGATATTTATTGAATATGTATGGAATATTTATTTATTAATTAATTGAGTTTATATTTATTGAATTATATATATTTATTGAGTAATTGATTTTATATTTATTGAGTGATATTTATTGAATATGTATTGAATATTTATTTATTGAGTAATTGAGTTTATATTTATTGAATTATATTTATTGAATATTTATTGAATGCTATTTATTTATTGAATAATTTAGTTTATATTTATTGAGTAATCTGATTTGTAAAAAATGTAGATGTGTCATTTTGAGGTTTCGTTTCCTGCATTACAACAGCATTTAAAAGTGAAATATATATTGTGAAACATTAGGTTCATTGAAGCACATTCAAAACTACAGTAATTACTTATATTCTACATTAGGTGAACAAATTAACACATTGATGCTCAACATATGCACATCCCTTCTATTGCACAACATGGGTCTAAAGCAACCCTCATTTGTTGTAGTAGTATTAGTAGTAGAGGTAGTAGTGGTAGTAATAGTATAATTATTATTAATAATATTATTGTTATTAGTAGTAGTAATAGTAGTGGTAGTATTAGTTATTGTTATTATTATTAGTAGTAGTAGTTATTGTTATTATTAGTAGTAGTAGTAGTAGTATAGTTGCAGTAGTAGTAGTAAATAGTTTTATTATTTATTATTATTTAATAATATTATTGTTATTAGTAGTAATGGTAGTAGTAGTAATAGTAGTGGTAGCGGTAGTGGTAGCAGTAGTAGAAGTAGTAGATATATTTTTCAATTATATATCATAGAAACACTCAGCTATACATGACAACAGAAAATTGACATGGGTCATTTTAGACCCATGTTGTGCATCAAAGGGTTAAAAAGACAAAAAAAAAACATATTTCACAAAATGATGCTGTTGCTAATGCAGGTTTTGCTTTCCCTTTCATGAACTGCCAAAAAGCAAAAGGCACTGGTGTTGGACTTCCAGTAGGAATGGGGTTCAATTCCCTGGAGTGCCTGATGGTTTGGGATTTTTACATGAAAGCTCAGTTAATTTTCTCTCATCTAATTGTCTCTAACAATGGTCTCCAATTTCAATGAAACTATAAAACTTGTAGCAACTCAATACATAGAATATGTGTAGACATTCTCATCCCAATAATGCATATTACTAATTAATCATCTTCTGTCTCCCCTAGATGTGTTTTACCTTCTGTCTCCTCTGTTCTCCTGTCACTTTCTGCAGGTGTTTCTTCCTCCTGAGCTGTAGAGTGTGGATCCATAATGGCAAACCACATACTACCACCATGTACCTGCTCAATATGGGCTCAACACTCAGTGCAACAATTGGTGAACTATGTGGAATCTGCATTGGCCTCTCCGTCTCTCTCTCGTCCAGGATTCTCTCACTTTCCTTCTCTCTTGCGTTCTCCAGGTCAAGAACAGATGTGTTCAGGATGCAACCTTCATGAAGCGTGATCAATTTGGCACCAATTGGATAATGTATGTAGGAGTTATGAGGACTTCCTGTTCACCAGTAGGTGGCGCCAAGTATGACTCAATTGTGACACAGAGATGTGTGCAGGACGGAACCTTGATGAAGCATGAGAAATCTGAGGCAAATTGGATAATGTATGGTGGAGTTATGAGGACTTACTGTTTCACCAGTAGGTGGCGCTGTAAGTATGACTCAATGCTGATGCACAGATGTGTTCAGGATGCGACCTTCATCAACCCTGAGCAATTTGGAGTAAATGGGATAACGTATGTAGGAGTTATGAGGACTTCCTGTTTCACCAGTAGGTGGCGCTGTAGGTATGACGCAATACTGACTTACAGTAGTGTTCAAGATGCAACCTTCATCAAGCATGAGCAATTTGGAGTAAATCGGATAACATATGTAGGAGTTATGAGGTCTTCCTGTTTCACCAGTAGGTGGCGCTGTAAGTGTGACTCAATACCGACGCATAGATGTGTTCAGAATGCGACCTTCATGAAGCGTCAGCAATTTGGTGCAAATCGGATGATGTATGCAGGAGTTATGAGGACTTCCTGTTTCACCAATAGGTGGCGCTATAAGTATGACGCAATACTGACACATAGATGTGTTCAGGACAGAACCGTCATGATGCGTGAGACATCGGACAAATCGGATAATGTATGGAGGAGTTATGAGGACGTACTGTTTCACCAATAGGTGGCGCTATAAGTATGACGCAGGCTGACACATAGATGTGTTCAGGACAGAACTGACATGAAGCGTGAGACATATCGGAGAAATCGGATAATGTTTGGAGGAGTTATGAGGACGTACTGTTTCACCAATAGGTGGCGCTATAAGTATGACGCAATACTGACACATAGATGTGTTCAGGACAGAACTGTCATGAAGCGTGAGACATATCGGACAAATCGGATAATGTATGTAGGAGTTATGAGGACGTACTGTTTCACCAATAGGTGGAGCTATAAGTATGACGAAATACTGACACATAGATGTGTTCAGGACAGAACTGTCATGAAGCGTGAGACATATCGGACAAATCGGATAATGTATGTAGGAGTTATGAGGACGTACTGTTTCACCAATAGGTGGCGCTATAAGTATGACGCAATACTGACACATAGATGTGTTCAGGACAGAACTGTCATGAAGCGTGAGACATATCGGACAAATCAAATAATGTATGGAGGAGTTATGAGGACGTACTGTTTCACCAATAGGTGGCGCTATAAGTATGACGCAATACTGACACATAGATGTGTTCAGGACAGATCTGTCATGAAGCGTGAGACATATCGGACAAATCGGATAATGTATGTAGGAGTTATGAGGACGTACTGTTTCACCAATAGGTGGCGCTATAAGTATGACGAAATACTGACACATAGATGTGTTCAGGACAGAACTGTCATGAAGCGTGAGACATATCGGACAAATCGGATAATGTATGTAGGAGTTATGAGGACGTACTGTTTCACCAATAGGTGGCGCTATAAGTATGACGCAATACTGACACATAGATGTGTTCAGGACAGAACTGTCATGAAGCGTGAGACATATCGGACAAATCGGATAATGTATGGAGGAGTTATGAGGACGTACTGTTTCACCAATAGGTGGCGCTATAAGTATGACGCATGCTGACACATAGATGTGTTCAGGACAGAACTGACATGAAGCGTGAGACATATCGGACAAATCGGATAATGTTTGGAGGAGTTATGAGGGCGTACTGTTTCACCAATAGGTGGCGCTATAAGTATGACGCAATACTGACACATGGATGTGTTCAGGACAGAACCGTCATGAAGCGTGAGATATATCGGACAAATCGGATAATGTATGGACGAGTTATGAAGACTTCGTGTTTTATGGCGAAATGTCAAACTTTGGCGGGGCGCCACGGGAAGGGTGTATGGTGAAAACTCAATTTTTTTGATAACTTTTGATCACAAAGGTCTTAAGATGAAGCTGACCGAATATGAAGTTGATCGGATGAAATCTGTAGGAGGAGTTCGTTGAAGTACGAGACATGGAAATGGTCCAAACAAGGACAAAATGTCACATTAAAAGCAAAATGGCTGACTTCCTGTCGGATGTTGGGTATAGGTCCAAGAGACATTTTAGTGTGTCTCGATGAACTACATATGCCCACCGAATTTCGTACGCCTACATCAAACTGAAAGGTGGGGCTCGCCATTTTAAATTTTCCAGGGGGCGCTCTTGAGCCGTTTTGCCACGCCCATTTCCGTCACCCATGAATTATCAAATTTTTCACCAGGACTGACGTATCTTCAAAGTTTCATCCGTTTTCATCGATGTTTAGGCCGCCAAAAAGGCATTTGTTTTGGAAGAAGGAGAAGGAGAAGGAGAAGGAGAAGGGAGAATAATAATAATCCTTCGAAATACAATAGGGCCTCGCACCGCCAGTGCTCGGGCCCTAATTAGTGCTGCGAGCAGCAGTGAGCGGGCCCTCGCACCCCACGCGGGTCGGGGTGTGGCGCCGTTAAAGGGTGTGCTATTTCGGTGTCCAGTACTGACAGAAACTTCCTGTCACCAGTAGGTGGCGCTCTAAGCGTGACTCAATACCGACGCATAGATGTGTTCAGGACAGTACCTTGATGAAGCGTGAGAAATGTTGTGTAAATCGGACAAAGTATGTAGGAGTTATGAGGACTTCCTATAAGCAGTAGGTGGCGCTGTAGGTATGACGCAATACTGACCTACAGATGTGTTCAAGATGCGACCTTCATCAAGCATGAGCAATTTGGAGTAAATCGGATAATGTATGTAGGAGTTATGAGTACTTCCTGTTTCACCAGTAGGTGGCGCTGTAAGTGTAACTCAATACCGACGCATAGATGTGTTCAGAAGGTGACCTTCATGAAGCGTCAGCAATTTGGTGCAAATCGGATGATGTATGCAGGAGTTATGAGGACTTCCTGTTTCACCAATAGGTGGCGCTATAAGTATGACGCAATACTGACACATAGATGTGTTCAGGACAGAACCGTCATGAAGCGTGAGATAAATCGGACAAATCGGATAATGTATGGAGGAGTTATGAGGACTTCCTGTTTCACCAATAGGTGGCGCTATAAGTATGACGCAATACTGACACATAGATGTGTTCAGGACAGAACCGTCATGAAGCGTGAGATAAATCGGACAAATCGGATAATGTATGGAGGAGTTATGAGGACTTCCTGTTTCACCAATAGGTGGCGCTATAAGTATGACGCAATACTGACACATAGATGTGTTCAGGACAGAACCGTCATGAAGCGTGAGATATATCGGACAAATTGGATAATGTATGGAGGAGTTATGAGGACTTCGTGTTTTATGGCGAAATGTCAAACTTTGGCGGGGCGCCACGGCAAGGGTGTTTGGTGAAAACTCAATTTTTTTGATAACTTTTGATCACAAAGGTCTTAAGATGAAGCTGACCCGATATGAAGTTGATCGGATTAAATCTGTAGGAGGAGTTCGTCGAAGTACGAGGCATGGAAATGGTCAAAACAAGGACAAAATGGCACATTAAGAGCAAAATGGCGGACTTCCTGTTGCATGTTGGGTATAGCTCCAAGAGACATTTTAGTGTGGCTCGATGAAATACATATGCCCACCGAATTTGGTTCGCCTACATCAAACTGAAAGGTGGGGCTCGCCATTTTAAACTTTCCAGGGGGCGCTCTTGAGCCGTTTTGCCACGCCCATTTCCGTCACCCATGAATTATCAAATTTTTCACCGGGACTAACGTATCTGCAAAGTTTCATCCGTTTTCATCGATGTTTAGGCCGCCAAAAAGGCATTTGTTTTGGAAGAAGAAGGAGAAGGAGAAGGTAGAATAATAATAACTAGTGCTGCGAGCAGCAGTGAGCGGGCCCTCGCACCCCACGCGGGTCGGGGTGTGGCGCCGTTAAAGGGTGGGCTATTTCGGTGTCCAGTACTGACAGAAACTTCCTGTCACCAGTAGGTGGCGCTCTAAGCGTGACTCAATACCGACGCATAGATGTGTTCAGGACAGTACCTTGATGAAGTGTGAGAAATGTTGTGTAAATCGGACAAAGTATGTAGGAGTTATGAGGACTTCCTGTTTCACCAATAGGTGGCGCTATAAGTATGACGCAATACTGACACATAGATGTGTTCAGGACAGAACCGTCATGATGCGTGAGACATCGGACAAATCGGATAATGTATGGAGGAGTTATGAGGACGTACTGTTTCACCAATAGGTGGCGCTATAAGTATGACGCAGGCTGACACATAGATGTGTTCAGGACAGAACTGACATGAAGCGTGAGACATATCGGAGAAATCGGATAATGTTTGGAGGAGTTATGAGGACGTACTGTTTCACCAATAGGTGGCGCTATAAGTATGACGCAATACTGACACATAGATGTGTTCAGGACAGAACTGTCATGAAGCGTGAGACATATCGGACAAATCGGATAATGTATGTAGGAGTTATGAGGACGTACTGTTTCACCAATAGGTGGAGCTATAAGTATGACGAAATACTGACACATAGATGTGTTCAGGACAGAACTGTCATGAAGCGTGAGACATATCGGACAAATCGGATAATGTATGTAGGAGTTATGAGGACGTACTGTTTCACCAATAGGTGGCGCTATAAGTATGACGCAATACTGACACATAGATGTGTTCAGGACAGAACTGTCATGAAGCGTGAGACATATCGGACAAATCAAATAATGTATGGAGGAGTTATGAGGACGTACTGTTTCACCAATAGGTGGCGCTATAAGTATGACGCAATACTGACACATAGATGTGTTCAGGACAGATCTGTCATGAAGCGTGAGACATATCGGACAAATCGGATAATGTATGTAGGAGTTATGAGGACGTACTGTTTCACCAATAGGTGGCGCTATAAGTATGACGAAATACTGACACATAGATGTGTTCAGGACAGAACTGTCATGAAGCGTGAGACATATCGGACAAATCGGATAATGTATGTAGGAGTTATGAGGACGTACTGTTTCACCAATAGGTGGCGCTATAAGTATGACGCAATACTGACACATAGATGTGTTCAGGACAGAACTGTCATGAAGCGTGAGACATATCGGACAAATCGGATAATGTATGGAGGAGTTATGAGGACGTACTGTTTCACCAATAGGTGGCGCTATAAGTATGACGCATGCTGACACATAGATGTGTTCAGGACAGAACTGACATGAAGCGTGAGACATATCGGACAAATCGGATAATGTTTGGAGGAGTTATGAGGGCGTACTGTTTCACCAATAGGTGGCGCTATAAGTATGACGCAATACTGACACATGGATGTGTTCAGGACAGAACCGTCATGAAGCGTGAGATATATCGGACAAATCGGATAATGTATGGACGAGTTATGAAGACTTCGTGTTTTATGGCGAAATGTCAAACTTTGGCGGGGCGCCACGGGAAGGGTGTATGGTGAAAACTCAATTTTTTTGATAACTTTTGATCACAAAGGTCTTAAGATGAAGCTGACCGAATATGAAGTTGATCGGATGAAATCTGTAGGAGGAGTTCGTTGAAGTACGAGACATGGAAATGGTCCAAACAAGGACAAAATGTCACATTAAAAGCAAAATGGCTGACTTCCTGTCGGATGTTGGGTATAGGTCCAAGAGACATTTTAGTGTGTCTCGATGAACTACATATGCCCACCGAATTTCGTACGCCTACATCAAACTGAAAGGTGGGGCTCGCCATTTTAAATTTTCCAGGGGGCGCTCTTGAGCCGTTTTGCCACGCCCATTTCCGTCACCCATGAATTATCAAATTTTTCACCAGGACTGACGTATCTTCAAAGTTTCATCCGTTTTCATCGATGTTTAGGCCGCCAAAAAGGCATTTGTTTTGGAAGAAGGAGAAGGAGAAGGAGAAGGAGAAGGGAGAATAATAATAATCCTTCGAAATACAATAGGGCCTCGCACCGCCAGTGCTCGGGCCCTAATTAGTGCTGCGAGCAGCAGTGAGCGGGCCCTCGCACCCCACGCGGGTCGGGGTGTGGCGCCGTTAAAGGGTGTGCTATTTCGGTGTCCAGTACTGACAGAAACTTCCTGTCACCAGTAGGTGGCGCTCTAAGCGTGACTCAATACCGACGCATAGATGTGTTCAGGACAGTACCTTGATGAAGCGTGAGAAATGTTGTGTAAATCGGACAAAGTATGTAGGAGTTATGAGGACTTCCTATAAGCAGTAGGTGGCGCTGTAGGTATGACGCAATACTGACCTACAGATGTGTTCAAGATGCGACCTTCATCAAGCATGAGCAATTTGGAGTAAATCGGATAATGTATGTAGGAGTTATGAGTACTTCCTGTTTCACCAGTAGGTGGCGCTGTAAGTGTAACTCAATACCGACGCATAGATGTGTTCAGAAGGTGACCTTCATGAAGCGTCAGCAATTTGGTGCAAATCGGATGATGTATGCAGGAGTTATGAGGACTTCCTGTTTCACCAATAGGTGGCGCTATAAGTATGACGCAATACTGACACATAGATGTGTTCAGGACAGAACCGTCATGAAGCGTGAGATAAATCGGACAAATCGGATAATGTATGGAGGAGTTATGAGGACTTCCTGTTTCACCAATAGGTGGCGCTATAAGTATGACGCAATACTGACACATAGATGTGTTCAGGACAGAACCGTCATGAAGCGTGAGATAAATCGGACAAATCGGATAATGTATGGAGGAGTTATGAGGACTTCCTGTTTCACCAATAGGTGGCGCTATAAGTATGACGCAATACTGACACATAGATGTGTTCAGGACAGAACCGTCATGAAGCGTGAGATATATCGGACAAATTGGATAATGTATGGAGGAGTTATGAGGACTTCGTGTTTTATGGCGAAATGTCAAACTTTGGCGGGGCGCCACGGCAAGGGTGTTTGGTGAAAACTCAATTTTTTTGATAACTTTTGATCACAAAGGTCTTAAGATGAAGCTGACCCGATATGAAGTTGATCGGATTAAATCTGTAGGAGGAGTTCGTCGAAGTACGAGGCATGGAAATGGTCAAAACAAGGACAAAATGGCACATTAAGAGCAAAATGGCGGACTTCCTGTTGCATGTTGGGTATAGCTCCAAGAGACATTTTAGTGTGGCTCGATGAAATACATATGCCCACCGAATTTGGTTCGCCTACATCAAACTGAAAGGTGGGGCTCGCCATTTTAAACTTTCCAGGGGGCGCTCTTGAGCCGTTTTGCCACGCCCATTTCCGTCACCCATGAATTATCAAATTTTTCACCGGGACTAACGTATCTGCAAAGTTTCATCCGTTTTCATCGATGTTTAGGCCGCCAAAAAGGCATTTGTTTTGGAAGAAGAAGGAGAAGGAGAAGGTAGAATAATAATAACTAGTGCTGCGAGCAGCAGTGAGCGGGCCCTCGCACCCCACGCGGGTCGGGGTGTGGCGCCGTTAAAGGGTGGGCTATTTCGGTGTCCAGTACTGACAGAAACTTCCTGTCACCAGTAGGTGGCGCTCTAAGCGTGACTCAATACCGACGCATAGATGTGTTCAGGACAGTACCTTGATGAAGTGTGAGAAATGTTGTGTAAATCGGACAAAGTATGTAGGAGTTATGAGGACTTCCTGTAAGCAGTAGGTGGCGCTGTAAGTATGACGCAATACTGACCTACAGATGTGTTCAAGATGCGACCTTCATCAAGCATGAGCAATTTGGAGTAAATCGGATAATGTATGTAGGAGTTATGAGTACTTCCTGTTTCACCAGTAGGTGGCGCTGTAAGTGTTACTCAATACCGACGCATAGATGTGTTCAGAAGGTGACCTTCATGAAGCGTCAGCAATTTGGTGCAAATCGGATGATGTATGCAGGAGTTATGAGGACTTCCTGTTTCACCAATAGGTGGCGCTATAAGTATGACGCAATACTGACACATAGATGTGTTCAGGACAGAACCGTCATGAAGCGTGAGATAAATCGGACAAATCGGATAATGTATGGAGGAGTTATGAGGACTTCCTGTTTCACCAATAGGTGGCGCTATAAGTATGATGCAATACTGACACATAGATGTGTTCAGGACAGAACCGTCATGAAGCGTGAGATATATCGGACAAATCCGATAATGTATGGAGGAGTTATGGGGACTTCCTGTTTCACCAATAGGTGGCGCTATACGTATGACGCAATACTGACACATAGATGTGTTCAGGACAGAACCGTCATGAAGCGTGAGCTATATCGGACAAATTGGATAATGTATGGAGGAGTTATGAGGACTTCCTGTTTCACCAATAGGTGGCGCTATAAGTATGACGCAATACTGACACATAGATGTGTTCAGGACAGAACCGTCATGAAGCGTGAGATATATCGGACAAATCGGATAATGTATGGAGAAGTTATGAGGACATCGTGTTTTATGGCGAAATGTCAAACTTTGGCGGGGCGCCACGGCAAGGGTGTTTGGTGAAAACTCAATTTTCTTGATAACTTTTGATCACAAAGGGCTTAAGATGAAGCTGACCGAGTATGAAGTTGATCGGATGAAATCTGTAGGAGGAGTTCGTTGAAATACGAGGCATGGAAATGGTCAAAACAAGGACAAAATGGCACATTAAAAGCAAAATGGCGGCCTTCCTGTTGCATGTTGGGTACAGCTCTAAGAGACATTTTAGTGTGGCTCGATGAAATACATATGCCCTCCGAATTTCGTTCGCCTACATCAAACTGAAAGGTGGGGCTCGCCATTTGAAACTTTCCAGGGGGCGCTCTTGAGCCGTTTTGCCACGCCCATTTCCGTCACCCATGAATTATCAAATTTTTCACCGGGACTGACGTATCTGCAAAGTTTCATCCGTTTTCATCGATGTTTAGGCCGCCAAAAAGGCATTTGTTTTGGAAGAAGAAGAAGGAGAAGGAGAAGGAGAATAATCCTTCGAAATACAATAGGGCCTCGCACCGCCAGTGTGCTCGGGCCCTAACTAGTGCTGCGAGCAGCAGTGAGCGGGCCCTCGCACCCCACGCGGGTCGGGGTGTGGCGCCGTTAAAGGGTGTGCTATTTCGGTGTCCAGTACTGACAGAAACTTCCTGTCACCAGTAGGTGGCGCTCTAAGCGTGACTCAATACCGACGCATAGATGTGTTCAGGACAGTACCTTGATGAAGCGTGAGAAATGTTGTGTAAATCGGACAAAGTATGTAGGAGTTATGAGGACTTCCTGTAAGCAGTAGGTGGCGCTGTAGGTATGACGCAATACTGACCTACAGATGTGTTCAAGATGCGACCTTCATCAAGCATGAGCAATTTGGAGTAAATCGGATAATGTATGTAGGAGTTATGAGTACTTCCTGTTTCACCAGTAGGTGGCGCTGTAAGTGTAACTCAATACCGACGCATAGATGTGTTCAGAAGGTGACCTTCATGAAGCGTCAGCGATTTGGTGCAAATCGGATGATGTATGCAGGAGTTATGAGGACTTCCTGTTTCACCAATAGGTGGCGCTATAAGTATGACGCAATACTGACACATAGATGTGTTCAGGACAGAACCATCATGAAGTGTGAGATAAATCGGACAAATCGGATAATGTATGGAGGAGTTATGAGGACTTCCTGTTTCACCAATAGGTGGCGCTATAAGTATGACGCAATACTGACACATAGATGTGTTCAGGACAGAACTGTCATGAAGCGTGAGACATATCGGACAAATCGGATAATGTATGGAGGAGTTATGAGGACGTACTGTTTCACCAATAGGTGGCGCTATAAGTATGACGCAATACTGACACATAGATGTGTTCAGGACAGAACCGTCATGAAGCGTGAGCTATATCGGACAAATTGGATAATGTATGGAGGAGTTATGAGGACGTACTGTTTCACCAATAGGTGGCGCTATAAGTATGACGCAATACTGACACATAGATGTGTTCAGGACAGAACCGTCATGAAGCGTGAGACATATCGGACGAATCAGATAATGTATGGAGGAGTTATGAGGACGTACTGTTTCACCAATAGGTGGCGCTATAAATATGACGCAATACTGACACATAGATGTGTTCAGGACAGAACCGTCATGAAGCGTGAGATATATCGGACAAATCGGATAATGTATGGAGGAGTTATGAGGACATCGTGTTTTATGGCGAAATGTCAAACTTTGGCGGGGCGCCACGGCAAGGGTGTTTGGTGAAAACTCAATTTTTTTGATAACTTTTGATCACAAAGGTCTTAAGATGAAGCTGACCCGATATGAAGTTGATCGGATGAAATCTGTAGGAGGAGTTCGTCGAAGTACGAGGCATGGAAATGGTCAAAACAAGGACAAAATGGCACATTAAGAGCAAAATGGCGGACTTCCTGTTGCATGTTGGGTATAGCTCCAAGAGACATTTTAGTGTGTCTCGATGAAATACATGTGCCCTCCGAATTTCGTTCCCCTACATCAAACTGAAAGGTGGGGCTCGCCATTTTAAATTTTCCAGGGGGCGCTCTTGAGCCGTTTTGCCACGCCCATTTCCGTCACCCATGAATTATCAAATTTTTCACCGGGACTGACGTATCTGCAAAGTTTCATCCGTTTTCATCGATGTTTAGGCCGCCAAAAATGCATTTGTTTTGGAAGAAGGAGAAGGAGAATAATAATAATAATAATAACTAGGGCTGCGAGCAGCAGTGAGCGGGCCCTCGCACCCCATGCGGGTCGGGGTGTGGCGCCGTTAAAGTGTGTGCTATTTCGGTGTCCAGTACTGAGAGAAACTTCCTGTCACCAGTAGGTGGCGCTCTAAGCGTGACTCAATACAAACGCATAGATGTGTTCAGGACAGTACCTTGATGAAGCTTGAGAAATGTTGTGTAAATCGGACAATGTTTGTAGGAGTTATGATGACTTCCTGTAAGCAGTAGGTGGCGCTATTTGTATGACCCAATGCTCACGCAGAGATGTGTTCAGGATGCGACCTTCATCAAGCGTGAGCAATTTGGAGTAAATTGGATAACGTATGTAGGAGTTATGAGTACTTCCTGTTTCACCAGTAGGTGGCGCTGTAAGAGTGACTCAATCCGGACGCATAGATGTGTTCAGAATGCGACCTTCATGAATCGTCAGCAATTTGGTGCAAATCGGATAATGTATGTAGGAGTTATGAGGACTTCCTTTTTCACCAATAGGTGGCGCTATAAGTATGACGCAGTACTGACACATAGATGTGTTCAGGACTGAACCGTCATGAAGCGTGAGATATATCGGACAGATTGGATAATGTATGTAGGAGTTATGAGGACTTCCTGTTTCACAGATAGGTGGCGCTATAAGTATGACGCAATACTGACACATAGATGTGTTCAGGACGCAAACATGATGAAGCGTGAGATATATCGGACAAATCGGATTATGTATGGAGGAGTTATGAGGACTTCGTGTTTTATGGCGAAATGTCAAACTTTGGCGGGGCGCCACGGCAAGGGTGTTTGGTGAAAACTCAATTTTTTTGATAACTTTTGATCACAAAGGTCTTAAGATGATGCTGACTGAATATGAAGTTGATCGGATGAAATCTCTAGGAGGAGTTCGTTGAAGTACGAGGCATGGAAATGGTCAAAACAAGGACAAAATGGCACATTAAGAGCAAAATGGCGGACTTCCTGTTGCATGTTGGGTATAGCTCCAAGAGACATTTTAGTGTGTCTCGATGAAATACATATGCCCTCCGAAATTCGTTCGCCTACATCAAACTGAAAGGTGGGGCTCGCCATTTTAAATTTTCCAGGGGGCGCTCTTGAGCCGTTTTGCCACGCCCATTTCCGTCACCCATGAATTATCAAATTTTTCACCGGGACTGACGTATCTGCAAAGTTTCATCCGTTTTCAATGATGTTTAGGCCGCCAAAAAGGCATTTGTTTCGGAAGAAGGAGAATAATAATAATAATAACTAGGGCTGCGAGCAGCAGTGAGCGGGCCCTCGCACCCCATGCGTGTCGGGGTGTGGCGCCGTTAAAGGGTGTGCTATTTCGGTGTGCAGTACTGAGAGAAACTTTCTGTCACCAGTAGGTGGCGCTCTAAGCGTGACTCAATACCGAAGCATAGATGTGTTCAGGACGGTACCTTGATGAAGCGTGAGAAATGTTGAGTAAATTGGATAACGTATGTAGGAGTTATGAGGACTTCCTGTTTCACCGATAGGTGGTGCTATAAGTATGATGCAATACTGACACATAGATGTGTTCAGGACAGAACCGTCATGAAGCGTGAGATATATCGGACAAATTGGATAATGTATGCAGGAGTTATGAGGACTTCCTGTTTCACCAATAGGTGGCGCTATAAGTATGACGCAATACTGACACATAGATGTGTTCAGGACAGAACCGTCATGAAGCGTGAGATATATCGGACAAATTGGATAATGTATGGAGGAGTTATGAGGACTTCCTGTTTCACCAATAGGTGGCGCTATAAGTATGACGCAATACTGACACATAGATGTGTTCAGGACAGAACCGTCATGAAGCGTGAGATATATCGGACAAATTGGATAATGTATGGAGGAGTTATGAGGACTTCCTGTTTCACCAATAGGTGGCGCTATAAGTATGACGCAATACTGACACATAGATGTGTTCAGGACAGAACCGTCATGAAGCGTGAGATATATCGGACAAATTGGATAATGTATGGAGGAGTTATGAGGACTTCCTGTTTCACCAATAGGTGGCGCTATAAGTATGACGCAATACTGACACATAGATGTGTTCAGGACAGAACCGTCATGAAGCGTGAGATATATCGGACAAATTGGATAATGTATGGAGGAGTTATGAGGACTTCCTGTTTCACCAATAGGTGGCGCTATAAGTATGACGCAATACTGACACATAGATGTGTTCAGGACAGAACCGTCATGAAGCGTGAGATATATCGGACAAATTGGATAATGTATGTAGGAGTTATGAGGACTTCGTGTTTTATGGCGAAATGTCAAACTTTGGCGGGGCGCCACGGCAAGGGTGTTTGGTGAAAACTCAATTTTTTTGATAACTTTTGATCACAAAGGTCTTAAGATGAAGCTGATCCGATATGAAGTTGATCGGATGAAATCTGTAGGAGGAGTTCGTCGAAGTACGAGGCATGGAAATGGTCAAAACAAGGACAAAATGGCACATTAAGAGCAAAATGGCGGACTTCCTGTTGCATGTTGGGTATAGCTCCAAGAGACATTTAAGTGTGGCTCGATGAAATACATATGCCCACCGAATTTCGTTCGCCTACATCAAACTGAAAGGTGGGGCTCGCCATTTTAAACTTTCCAGGGGGCGCTCTTGAGCCGTTTTGCCACGCCCATTTCCGTCACCAATGATATATCCGATTTTCACCGGGACTGATGTATCTGCAAAGTTTCATCCGTTTTCATTGATGTTTAGGCCGCCAAAAAGGCATTTGTTTCGGAAGAAGAAGGAGAAGAAGGAGAATAAGGAGAATAATAATAATCCTTCGAGTTTCAATAGGGCCTCGCACCGCCAGTGCTCGGGCCCTAATAATAATCCTTTGAGTTTCAATAGGGCCTCGCACCGCCAGTGCTCGGGCCCTAATAATAATCCTTCGAAATTCAATAGGGCCTCGCACCGCCAGTGCTCGGGCCCTAATAATCCTTCGAAATTCAATAGGGCCTCGCACCGCCAGTGCTCGGGCCCTAATAATAATCCTTCGAGTTTCAATAGGGCCTCGCACCGCCAGTGCTCGGGCCCTAATAAAACTATGTGGATACAGAAATTGAAAACAATGTGGCCATTTCTTAGACCAATCCTCTTCACTTTTTTACATCTTTAGCCAAGTTGTTTTTGCTAGAACATCAATGGACACCAAAAACCACTCGGTAAGTTTCCTGTGTTTGAAAACGAGAGTTTATGGTGTTTTTGAGGAATTTTGTCTATGCACCTATGGATCTATTGAGTGTGTTAGCGTCGACGGGCTATATCTCGGGAGTGCACTGTTTGACGAATTCCTGGCTCTAGGGACCATTAAAAGCTCAGTGCCAGAGGACCTGAGAGACCTACTCGGCGTGTATTTTAAAAGCATATCTGATATGTATTTAGGTGCTTGATTATGTAATGACTTATAGACTAATAAAATAATCTTAAAATCGATTCTAAAACTGACAGGTAACTACTGCAGTGATTTCAAAACTGGTGTGATGTGAGTCCTCCTTCTGGTCTTTGTAAGAACACGGCTGCAGCATTTTAAATCAGTTGGAGTTGACTAATCTTTTTTGGGGTAGGCCAGACAGGAGAGCATTACAATAGTCCAACCTGCTAGTAATAAAAGCATGCATTGGTCTTTCAGTATCAATATGGGAAAGGAAAGGTTTCACCTTGGCAATGTTCCTTAGGTGATAAAATGAGGTACTTGTCACATTCTTTATATGGGCCTCAAAGCTAAGATCAGCCATTCCAGCTCAACAGCAAGTTTCTTGACTGGCAGTTCATATTCAGTGACAGTGTTTTTAAGTGCACCGACAATCTCTCTCTTTCACCTTTTTCACCAATGATCAATATTTCAGTTTTGTCCAGGTTTAACTGGACCAAGTTCTGTGACATCCACACATTTATATCAGCAATACATTCTGTCAAATGGTCAATTGAGCTATAGTCGAGGGGTGTCACAGAAGAGCTGGGTGTCATAAGCATAACTAAACTTATATGTTGTTCCTTCTCATGACATCACGTAGGGGTAACATGTATAGACTGAAAAGTAAGGCCCGAACTGATCTTTGTGGCATCCCAAACGTCATCTCAGCGTTCTTTGAGCTGTGGTCACCAACAGTGACAAAAAGTGCAGACCAGTGAAGGACAGGCCCGGGGAGGCCGACCCAGTTCTCCAGTCTTCTAACCAGGATATCAGGGTCTACAGTGTCAAACGCTGCACTCAGGTCCAGGAGGACAAGGACAGACAGCTTTTTTGAGTCAGCATTGATTCTGAGGTCGTTTACAACCTTGACCAGCTCTGTCTGTCCTATGATGCTGGCGAAAACCTGACTGAAAAGTGTCTAGGATACAATTTGCAGCTAGGAAATCATTTAGCAGTTTGAATAAAAAAAAAATCTGGAATTTTACTTAAAAAGGGACGGTTGGAGATTGGTCTAAAATGACTGAGGACTGAGGAGTCTAAGATGTTTTCTTTAGAATGGGTTTTACCAGGGCAGTTTTAAGAGCTGATGGGTTTTACCAGGGCAGTTTTAAGTGCTGATGGAAAAACGCCTGTACTGAGGGAACAATTTACAATAGCTAAGGTGTCCATGGATATGGGGTTAAAACAGAGACCCCATTTACACCTGACATTAAAATGTGTCTCGTATCTAGATGTGATTTAACCTGATTACATTTATACCTGGCATTAAAATGTGTCTCCGGTTAGATCCAATTGAGATCAGATTGCTCTATCTAGCTCAAACAAATGAATGCCACATTGGTTTAATATTATGTGAATTGAAAACACATTTGTGTTTACACTTGTGTTGAATGTGGTTGCAATGCGTCCCTGACCACCTCTGGAGGTGGTTTGGCTGATCAGATCTCAATCTGTCTTCAAAAGGTTTTGGGTGCATTTACACCTGTACTTCCATGTGGTTTAGCACTATCAGGTTGCAATCTGATCACCCAAAACACATTTTAATGCCAGGTGTAAATGGGGTCAGAGTTCAAAAAGAGTCTTGAAGAACTTGGTGGGCAGTGGCAGCCAGCACCACCCCCCTCATCCCCATCTCACATCACTTGAAGTGGATTCCTTTCCTCATTGTCTCATGTCCTTCACCAGCACAGACCTAGTCTAGATGTCCTCTGAACCGTTGCAGCATTGGGATAGACTTGCAGTAAACTGAAGATGGTCTTGTTGAAGCACAACTTTTGGGGAAACTGTCCTGGTCCGGAAAGACTTGCTTATTGAGATGGTGGACAGCTTGTGACCAAATGTCTAATTCTGTGCTGTCAGGAGAAAAGAGACTGATGGATAGCAGACGGGGAAGAGGCCATGCTAGACAACTGAGACACATTGGTAGAACTCATTTTACATTAGAATAATGTATTCGTTTATTTATAATTTAACCTACTTACAGTATGTTTCTCTTTCAAAATGTGGGGATATTTGTGAACATTTTCAGTTACGTGAACCATTTGTGTGGTGCAATCATGGTGCATTGTCTCATGAGAGTAATAATTTACCAAGAAAGTTTCTGTTGAGCTTGGCTTGTAGACAGAGCCAAACTTTTGAAAGCACTTTTATTTATGTTGTGCAAATGTTACTAACCGTTTCCTTTGACCTCCGCTCAGGGGCCATTTTGAGGAGGATCAGCTGTGAAAGCCCAGGTAGCTCTCTACTACTGTTTTTCTTTTGATCTGGAAACTGAGCACATAAGAACTTATTTTTCCACAATTCATTGTTTTGATGATAAAACGCTTATTTGAAGTTAATAAATCTCTTGCATTCTCTCTTATGTCATCTGCCAGGTGGCCTATCAGATGAAGCTATCTACTATCTACTAATCTACTGCAATTGTGACTTGTAAGACTTCAAATACTTTAGTAGTAGCTTATGGTGTAATGTTATAGCTGAAGAGTGTGAGCTTCAACAACCCTTTTCAACATACAGGAAGAGAGAGCCGGTTATAGGGATCTGTATAGCTTGTTAATCTCAGTTTGCAAAGTGTGTGTGTGTGTGTGTGTGTGTGTGTGTGTGTGTGTGTGTGTGTGTGTGTGTGTGTGTGTGTGTGTGTGTGTGTGTGTGTGTGTGTGTGTGTGTGTGTGTGTGGGTGGGTGTGTGTGTGCGCGCGCTCGAGTGTAGATAAGCCATTCAAGCCTGTCTGCACACTCACAAAGAGACACTTGTGACTTAAACAGCATCTGCTTGGAATTGCTCAAGGCAGGGTAGAAGGATAATGTAAACTGATTGAGCTTTGTTGGGAGAGACTTAACGCATCAGATGCACCACACTGATGAACTTTTATCTGGCTGTGACTTGTCATCATGCAATGGATTAGCTACATTATTTAAAGGTTGTTATGGTTCATTGGTTTAACATTTATCTATGAGACTACATGATGTTAAGTGATGATAATTTTTGCTATTAAAGTGTTATATCGGTATTTATGTTAGTGTTCAGAAGACAACTATATTGACCCTTCAATGCTTTAATGCAAGTAGACTTACAGTGGATCCCCTAACAGTGGATTGTGGTCCAGTATAGTCATGGTCTAAATGCACACAGAGAACCCAGATAAAGAGAAGTTGGAGGAGGACTGTAATCCGTGTAAAAGAAACCAGAGATCTGCCAAGAGTAGTGTGCCAAGGCATCAGGCCAGCAGGTAAGAGAATTCCAGGACTTCCCCTCCTCCTCCACTGGTTGTTAAAAGTGTTTTACTGTCAATGGAGCCTGCAAAACCAAAAGGTTGCAATGGGGAAGACAGGCTACAGGCCATTGGAGTAGTAGGCCCATCTAACTGAATCTTGATATATAACCTAACACATTTTTAGTTCCTCTAGGCTACAAGAATAAACATGTAGGCAACTTGTTTATTTTTGCCTGCAAAGATGAGAAGCTTTACTTTTGCGCCTGCTTGAGGGAGTGACTACATTTTTATTTACATAGGGATAATTGTTGAGATTATAATAGCTTTACTAACAATCTCTAGACTTACTAAATGTAAGACTATGTACACCGGGGTGTGTACAAAATTGGTTTAGTGCGTTTAGTGTGATCGTGGCAGGTGGGAGGGGGTTTAGAGGACGTCAAGTCAGAGGGTCTGTGGAACCTGTGTCCGCCCATTGGCAGGTGGAACATTAAATAGTGGTCCTTGCTGCTGTCTTCGGCTCAATGTATCTCTTCTCTGTCTCGAGTCATCCGCTAAAAAAGGATATTGTCAGCATTGGATATCGGAGAAGAGACCGGTAAGTTACATTGTTGTAAACATTTTAGATTCCGTTTTACTGTAGCCAACTAGAGCGAGAAATAGTGCGAGGTATCCGCTGCGTCGATGCGCGCAATGCGTAAAGTTGTGAAAGGTTTCCAAAACTTGAATTCAACTACTCATATAACAACGACTAACATGCTTACCCTATCCATTATGTCCTTCGAACGTTCAGCAACTGATTTGACATTTTCTGTAAAAGCAGTCTAATACAAGGGGCGCAATCCGTGAAAAGTCTGGAAATGTCAAGTTCTCTTTATGGATCAGTGACTGCGATATTGAGGTGGTTTCCATGGCGCCACAGTGTATTTCCACTGAAGGATGCATGCCACTTCTCTTTTCTCTTGATTAGGGCCGCACCCGTCATTGTTGAACGTCATTCTGAGTAAAAATATAAATAAATCCACAGTCATGGGAAGGCCTATTAACGGCCCCTCATGTCATACCTTTACCGAAAGATGATACATCAAGTTAAGCTATTGTGCAGATTAAATGTCATGTCAAAAAGACCTAATTGAATTGTATTTGTCTGTTCATTTAATTTATCTCATACCAACACAATTATGACCATTTTCTGAAAATTATTATTTTTTAGGTTACATGCTCTTTTGTGAATACAATATAGGATTGCTTTCTTACCAGCCTTGTTCTTTGGAGGCCCCAATGCTTTCCTATACGAAGAATTTCCGCCATATTAGGTAGCTATGCCTCTGTATCTCCCCCATATTAGGTAGCTAGGCCTCTGTATCTCCCCCATATTAGGTAGCTATGCCTCTGTATCTCCCCCATATTAGGTAGCTATGCCTCTGTATCTCCCCCATATTAGGTAGCTATGCCTCTGTATCTCCCCCATATTAGGTAGCTAGGCCTCTGTATCTCCCCCATATTAGGTAGCTATGCCTCTGTATCTCCCCCATATTAGGTAGCTAGGCCTCTGTATCACAGAGAGTGGGATGAGTAACTTGAGGTTGCTGCTGTGAAGTCAGTATGGAGGTGAAGAAGGATGGAGACCAGTCTTCCTCGGTGCCCCCCAGCTCTGCCTGCTACAGGAGCATCACTCTGGCCTTCATCCTCCTCTTCCTCATAATCGGGGTCTTTGTTGGCCTGTTTATTGGTGGGTCTGGTCTGTCTTATTGCACACATATTATATTGTTATTACATAATCTTTATAACTTAATGCATGTTAAAGCTGGTGGACTTTCAGATGCACTGTAGTGCAGTGTGATTTAATACTTTCACACTAGTATACCAAATCTTGCCTTTCCCCTTCATATTTCAAAAGTCCATACTTTATATATAGTAGACACTTCTAACTGCAGTAGTTGAGCGTTAAAGTATATTTACTGTTTTTTGTCACTGTCAGCTTACCTGGTACAAGAGCAGCATTACGTGATGGAGACAGTGGAGCTGAAGGGTCTAGAGTATGACACTGACCTGAAGGACGAGACCTCTGCTTTCTCCATCGTGCTCTCCTCCACCCTACTGACTAAGGTGAGAGGTCATCAAACTGCTCTGAGGTTTGGAATACAGACGAGCTAAAGCCTAACCAGCTCACATCCTCCCCCTCCCTGCAGGTCAGGAACATCTTCATTGCCTCGTCGATAGCGCATCACTTCGTAGAATGTAATATTGTTGCCTATGGGTAAGTCTGGACATGAACACAGTAACATTGCACTCATCTGGCATTTTTGAATGCATTTGAAATATTAATGGAGCGTGATCATTTCCCCCCTTACATATTGATTGAAGACAATGACGTGACTGAACAGTAATAGTACTTTGAGGATATTAGCAGATAAAGTCTGTCAACCAGTAGCCAAACTGTGGGCGGTCATGCTGTGTTGGCTGTCTCTCTTCCCAGTAACATCAACGGGGATGTGATGGCCACGTTCAGGCTGGTGTTCAGGGTGTCCAAAGTCCAGAAGTACTCTGACAACTACCTCCAGGACATTCTGAGGGTGGGCCTCCAGTCCATGCTCCACGGGACCCCCCTGATGGTGCCTGCTTTTGGAAAGATCAGCGCCATCGTGTTGCTGGGTACTGTTCTGCAGCAGGGAGTTGTTCTCGGCCGACTGTCTGCCAGGGTGTAAACTGCACAGTCTACGATGATAGAAAAAGACCATATTTACTCAAAGATCACTTTTGCAAGTCAAGAGATTCTTTAGACAGATATAAAGATTGTATCGCTCGGACGCTGGCGTTATCAGTGTATTGTGAAGAGAATATCTTGCTGTATAGTTAATTTAATATTTAATCGGAATATGGTATACATGTGCTGTGGTATATGTGTTATGTGATGGTATGTGTCTCTCACTGAGTCATCTGTTTTCTCTCTCTCCCTGCAGGGGCCAGTGGGAAGTCGTTCTACACCATTGGAGATGAGACGGGTGAGAACGTGTTGTTCTCTAAAGAGCGAGCGTGTCGGCTTTATGTTCCTGTCTGTCTGACCATATGATCCTGTCCTCCCCACAGCCAAGTGTCCTGATAACACGTTCACCTGTGACAATGGGGAGTGTATCACCAAGGCCAACCCTGAGTGTGACTCCATCCAAGACTGTGCCGATGGCTCGGATGAGGCTCGCTGCTGTGAGTGAAGTTTAGCCTGTGCAACTGACAGTCCTGTGTCAATTTTATTTGATTTAAAGTGCCACCTGTTATTTTGTATGTAGAGTTATTTTGATCACTTTCATTTTAAACACACACCTGGCACACACTTGATCTGAGCCTAGAGGTAGGAGGGAGCTGTCCCTTTCATTGCCCTGTAGACTAGTACCATGGATGCAAGCTGCTACAGGGAGCCAGTGTAGAGAACGGAGAAGGGATGTTGTGTGGGAGAACTTGGAGTGGTTGAACACCAGGCGAGCAGTAGCTTTCTGGACAGGTTCCAGGGGTTTAATGGCTGACGCCGGGGCCCCAGCAAGGAGGGAGTTGCAGTAGTCCAGACGGGAGATGACCAAGGGCCTGGATGAGCACCTGCGCTGTTTCGTCAGTGAGGAAAGGGTGAATCCTCCTGATGTTTTAGAGCAGGAATCTGCAAGAGCGTGTGACGGATGTGATATGTGCGGAGAGTGACAGTCGGTCGTCCAGGGCCACACCCAGATTCCTCGCAGTCCGAGTCGGCGTCACCACTGTGTATTTCCAATGTCTATTCTTGCCACCGACATGCATACCTATTCTACCTACTTACCACCTGCTGCTGCTCCGCCCAGCCTGTGGCACGCGCCCGGCCATGCGCGGCCGTGTGGTGGGGGGCGTGGACGCCCGTCCCGGGGAGCTGCCCTGGCAGGTCAGCCTCAGGCTGCACGGACGCCACACCTGCGGAGCCTCCATCATCAGCAGCCGCTGGCTGGTGAGCGCCGCTCACTGCTTCGAGAGGTGTGTCCTGACCGCTGTCACTACCCCATGAACATCACTACTGTACATGTCGGATGCTTCACGTTAGACGTGTGGTCAGCTTCAGTTTGAAGCTCTTTCTTTCCTTCTTTGTGATTCTCTTCCTTTTCTCTCTCTCTCTCTCTCTCTCTCTCTCTCTCTCTCACCATTCTCGTCCATGCGCTCTGTGTCACCCGTCTCTCCCACCTCCCTGCAGGGACAGCGACCCTAAGGAATGGACCGCCCTGGTGGGGGCTAGCCTGGTGAGTGGTGAGGAGGCAGGGACCACCATCATCAACATCAAGTCCCTGGTGGTGTCCCCGTACTACAACCCCAGGACCACCGACAACGACGTGACAGTCCTGGAGCTGGAGACACCCATCACCTTCAGCCCCAACATTCAGCCTGCGTGTCTGCCCTCCCCCTCACACCTCTTCAACCCGGGGCAGAACTGCTTGGTGTCTGGCTGGGGGGCTCTCAGCCTGTTCAACCGTGAGTGTTGTCTCGAATGTATTGTCAATGATTTAATTTCCATTCCATTTTGTATTCCTTCTTTATCCTGTATGATTGTGTATCCACCAGTATATCAAATAACTGCGGGATTAATATTTCACTTAATTCTGCTAGTTACTAGTATATTACCAAAGATGATGTACTTGTTGTCCCCAGCTGCGTTGCCCAGCACCTTACAGAAGGCTGTGGTGAAGATCATTGACTCCAAGGTCTGCAACAAGTCCGCCGTTTACAGAGGAGCAATCAGCCACAACATGATGTGTGCTGGCTTCTTGCAGGGCAAGGTGGACTCCTGTCAGGCGAGTAGGCCACTGGAAAAGATATGTGTGTGTGTGTGTGTGTGTGTGTGTGTGTGTGTGTGTGTGTGTGTGTGTGTGTGTGTGTGTGTGTGTGTGTGGAAAGCTATCAGCTTGAATTATCTGCCAAATGATTTTGCCTGAAAGGGAGTTTCTGTAAATACACTTATTCTCTCCCTTCTCTTTCTGTGCCCTGGCCCCTGGAGGGCACATTGACACTGATGTGATGTGATCTTATTTTCATAATGGATCGCTTTAACACTGAACCTTATCTCCATTATGGTCCTCAAAATGCATTTCCATCATTGTGCTCAAAACAGTAAAGTACAGTAGTAAATTTAGGAATAGCTAATAATTAGCAGCAGTCCTGTGTGTGTGTGTGTGTGTGTGTGTGTGTGTGTGTGTGTGTGTGTGTGTGTGTCCTGTCCCGTAGGGAGACTCTGGAGGGCCTCTGGTGTGTGAGGAGGCACCAGGGCGGTTCTTCCTGGCAGGGGTGGTTAGCTGGGGGGTGGGCTGTGCTATGATCAACCGTCCGGGGGTGTACTCCCGGGTCACCCGGCTACGCGACTGGATCCTCAGTCACACCGACCCCAGCCTGGTTCACGTTTACATGCCAGCTTTGCCGGGTAGCACTCCAGGCTTGGACATCCAGCACGCTGTCCCCAGACCAGTGGAAACAGCCCCACTTCTACCTGGTACTGTGGAATGCCTTCCTTTGGACAGTCCAATGTTACTTTTTTGACGTTGTTGTTTTATTGTCGTTTTCGTTTATGTGTGCGGTTGCACTTCCATAGTAAAGGCCAATGCTTACACCAATCAAACGCTTTAAAACTCATGTGGATGTGTATCCAAGGCCAGTTGTGCTCTATTGTCTTGGCAGCGATGAACTGCAGTGGGCACTTCCAGTGCGGGGCTGGCGCCTGCATCAGCAAAATCAACCCAGAGTGTGACGGTGACGTCGACTGTCCAAATCAAGCAGACGAGAAAAACTGTGGTGAGGATGACATCACCTGTGCATATCATAAACATTTCTCACTAATGAATACTCACCTAATGCCGGGCTCACACTACAGGATTTTGGGGCCGATGTATCCCCAATTCACCCCTCCTGACAATCAGAGGAGAAATCTAGGGCCTCATTTATAAAACACTGTACAGAATCTATACTAAAAGTGTGTGTGTGCACAAAAGGCAAAAATGTCGTGCCTGCAGAAAAAAATCTGATTTACAAAACCGTGCGCACACACTCCTGCACCCAGTTTCCCCTTTATAACTCACAGTCCACCTGGACATGTGTGCACATTGATCAGCCTCATATCCAGCCCTCTACACGCCCAGAATATTGCCTATAAATGGGCAGTGAACCGTCTCATTTGTCCATTCATAAATGATGACTGCCTTACGACAATGACGGTGATTCCTGTTGTGAAATCCTTGTGGCGGAGGTTGAAGAAAGACTGGTGTGGTAGCCGAGTGGCAAGGCGTTGGTCTTGTAAAGTGAAAATCATAGGTTCAATGCCCAACCGCACCACTGTGATTAGAATAGTCCATTATGAAACTGTGGCGGGTGTGAGACTGAGGCTTTGAAAACAGCATCAGTTTAAATGCATTAGTCCTACTGTTCACCTTATTTTTGAGAATGTTATAACTGACTTAAAGTATTTGGTGTGAATGTAGGCTAGATCATTTGGTTACGTGTGTTGGTGGCTTTCAACAGGCTTTTGTATTCCTAATAAAACCCAGCAGGTTGTTTGTCCTTGTGATCAACAAACTAATTTCTATATTGTACAGATCCAATTAAATTCCGATTAAACTGTACAGCATTTTTGAGAGGTTCTTTTGCAAAAACAGATATCTCCATTTGGTTTATCCTAATCATGTTTGTCCATTATCTGCTGTGAGAGGAGCGGGTTTCAAAAAGTAGGCCTACAACTAGCCTTTATTGATGGTGACCTTAGCAAAATCAACAGTGACAACCTAATTGGCATATTTGTAAAAACATTCACACACTCTAGTATTCATTCACACCTAGTCAAACTTCTCAAAATAATAAGATGTCTGTGTGCTTCTGCATCAGGATTGCTGACATAAACCCATTTTACACACGTCTCGTCATATTATGGGAGCTCTATAATGCGGGGAGCTAATGTTGGTTAAGGTTGGTATGAATTTCATGAATTTACGGGTGCACACATTCTCCCGTCAAGTTTGGTTTTTATAGATCACAACTTTGGAGCAAAAAGTGTCTTTCAGGGCCTGTTTTGTGCGTACGCAACAGTTACAAATTACGATTTTGTAATCGGTTAGGATTTTAAAAATTCTGTAGTGTGAGCCCGGCATAAGTGCTTGTGAATTTATCAAGGGTATAAAGGCCTGTTTCGGAATTACAGAATCATCACTGTAGTCAAATACCACTGCTGACACGGGGACCCGGTGACATGATTGAGGTCATGGCCAAGTTGCTCTCTGTTCTCCCAGACTGCGGAGTGCGTCCGGCGGTGGGCTCCCATAGGATTGTGGGTGGAGTAACGGCGCGGAGGGGAGAGTGGCCGTGGATCGGAAGCCTGCAGTACCAGCGGCAGCACCGCTGTGGAGCCACGCTCGTCCACGGCAAGTGGCTCCTGACTGCTGCCCACTGCTTCAAAAGGTACCACTCTTCTACAAATGATGTCTATTGATAGACAGACAGACAGACAGACAGACAGACAGACAGACAGACAGACAGAGATAGATAGATAGATAGATAGATAGATAGAGACACAGACAGATTTATTTATTTATTTATTTATTCATTCACTTATTGCATACTGAAATCGACACACGCTTGAAATGAAAATACCAACTGGGCAAAGCCTAACAGTAAACTCTCAAACAGATAGGATATACAGAACCTTAATGTGCACAGAATCCCTCATTTTTCACCTCATTTCTAACCCTAACCCGCAACAGTAATGAGCTCCACCCCTCCCCTGTCCCACTCCCTCCTCCACCCCCTAGTGACTCTAGCCCGGCGGGCTGGTCAGTGAGCCTGGGCTCCGTGCTGCGTTCAGGCGTGGGAGCTCTGGTCATTCCTATCCAGAGGGTCATCCTCCATCCGCGCTTCAATGGCACCAACATGGACCACGATGTGGCCCTGCTGGAGCTGGCCGTCCCAGCGCCCAGGTCCTACACCATCCAGACCGCCTGCCTGCCCTCCCCTGTACACAGCTTCCTCAAGAACGCCGAATGCTACATCACTGGCTGGGGCTCCATGAGAGAGGGAGGTGAGTTCTGATACACTGACAAGAAATTTAAAACATCTCATTTGAAGAATGTTACAACTTTGAGACATTAATCGACCGTTATGATTAACGTTGTAAAATTCAAAGTCAACGATTAGAGCATCTGAATTCCTCCAAGCCCTGAAATATTTGATCTGTTTATCTGATTCACAGGCTCTCTGACCAATCTTCTGCAGAAAGCTGCCGTCAGCATCATTGACCAATCAGATTGCCAGCACTCCTATGGTGACGGGCTGACCTCCAGCATGATGTGCGCTGGCTACATGGAGGGAGGCAAAGACACGTGTCTGGTAAGCGCTGAGAATGACACTGAGGTTGATTCTACCTAGTTGCCAGGGGCAGATGGGGTACAGGTTGTCCCAATACAGGGCAGGTTTGAAGCAATAATGGCTTGAAAAAAGTTATAATCGTTAAACATTACACTACAAAAGTCGAGCAGTTTATTCAGACACCACTGCATCTGTTGCCTGTGAAAGTTATTTTCCCTCCTAACTGCTCCCACATCTCTCCCCCTCCTTCCCCTAAGCCTCTTTTGTAACCAAGTCAGCCCAAAAGCATTCCTCTCCCAGGGTGTCCAACATCTAGCTCCACAAATGACATTCTACTCAGCAGAGCTGACTGGTCTCTCTCTCTTTTAGTCCCAGATCAACTCTGTGACTGGCTTATCTTGTGTAGATCTGATAGGATGTGACTGGCTTATCTTGTGTAGATCTGATAGGATGTGACTGGCTTATCTTGTGTAGATCTGATAGGATTGTGTTGTTATTAGCCAGAGGGTGAAATCTCCACCTGGTCTATCAGAGGATTTTCTACATTTGCTCTCCTTTCAGATTGACGGTATATCCGTGTCCAGGAAGGAGGGATTGTTTTAAAAGTATTTTTCTCCAAACTCACAGGGAGACTCTGGAGGCCCCCTGACGTGTCGGGAGCCCTCTGGCCAGTGGTTTGTGGCCGGGGTGACCAGCTGGGGTCACGGCTGCGGACGGACAGGCTTCCCCGGGGTCTACACACGTGTGACCGCCATCAGGGAGTGGATATCCACACACCTGCCTTTCTAACGTCTCACAGAATCGGTGGATGAGAGACATCCTAACCACAGGGACACCCCCCAGCAGCCCCTCAGGCAGTTACTGGGACCTACGGTGGAAGATGTTCTTCTGTGCCAGACGATCTCAGACACGACGCTGGGGAAGGCATGCCACACTTCTGTCATCAAGCCCACAGGACATATAACAGGGCTAAAAGAGACCATCGTCCTGAACTATTCTGTGGGATTAATTATGGACATTTCAAGCATACTTATGGGGAGTTGTGTATTTATTTAACAATATTTATTGTGGGGACATATAACATTTACAGGAAGTGATGCATTTTTGTTATTTGTGTGGGGTATAAATATATGCATTATTGGGCTTTATGCTGATGTCATTGTAGTCATGCATTTCTTCCACCAAATGTTAAGACAATTTTAACTGGTTGCACATACGATCAAGACACCATTCAAATACTATAGTTCTTTCCGTGATAGGATATAATTACATGAAAAGTGGCAAACAGACAACCAAAGGGGACACCATGTCTGATTACGAGGTATTTATTCCAGTCAGTCACAAACACACAACTCTGTCGACTTCCTTACACAAGTCAAAGGGGATGAATGAAGGAGAAGTGGTTCCCAGAACCCTTGACAAACCAAGCACACAGAGCAAGCAAGGTTCGATACCAAGTCTGCTGCTCAGCAGGTCCTGTTAAAACAAACCCACCACTGTAGTGGGCAGATAGAATGACAGCTAGGAAACAAGTTGGACAATACAGTTTTGTTCTCCAGGTGTATTCTGATAGGACTGTGGCAGGTTTTGAGTGCCAGGTTCACAGTTATAAAAACAAAATGTTGTTCCTCAATTGATCCACGATGAAAGAAAGAAGATTAGTAGAGTAAGGAGATGGTATGAGAAACCCTGACAGACATCTTGGTCGAATGCTGGTGTTTCTCTGCCTTCTTCTCTTTCAGAAACACTAACAAATATGCATACACTCACTCACTCGCTCACCCACCCACACACACGCTCACCCACCCACACCCACACAGACCAACGAAAGAATTAGCACCTAGAACAGATTTGTCGGAGAGTTACAAGGAATTAGACTTTCTGAGTGATAAATTCAGCCATTATGGTGAGCAAAACAGTTGTTCAGTCTTCTGTCCTAATCATGAACATCGTTCACTTTTTACTCTTGTAACAAAATAAAAAAAACAACAATAGATCACCTCCATTTGTTAAACGATCCCTTATTGCAAGGACAGTATTTCCATTAGGTATTGTTGTGTCAAGCATCCACAGATGCTGGAGACTTGACCGGTCCTCAGAGGCTGGCGTTAGGTCAAAGTGCCACAACCATGCAATTGTAAACCCAGCCACATCACCTTCCATAGCAGATGTTTACACATTGCCATGGTGTGGTTGGTGGAGAGAGAGAATGATAGGTGTTCATATGCGTGCCCTTTCCCGCTGTAGTCTGGAGTTGTAGGCACGGGACACAGTATTCCAGCAATCCATATATCGATCCATGCACATGGCGATGCATTTCTGCATGATGGAAAAATGGAAAACTGTCAATATTATGATTTCTTGCTTGGCCAAATGATAGGGATGTAAAAGTCCGATTCTTCAGTGGCTACTACACATTGTCATTAGACTAGGATTAGGTCAAATATATTATGACAATCAGAAACAATTTCCTGACATACCTGTTCTGAGTTATCCAATGTACTCCCTGGTTTGCCTATGCACTTCTTGAAACACTTATCTGTCATTCTCTACAAGAGAGGAGAGAAAGAAAGCAGTTCGATTTAGAGGGTCTCACTCCGTTGACTCGGACATTCGAATCCGCCCACTCCACCGAGGTTGACTGAATCTCAACGGAGTGTAACGAGTTGACATTCTGTCTGATATCAGGCTACATTAGCATGGCTCTTGAGAACTATTGTAAATGCACCCTAGCAGATAAAGTTGCAGAAGCCGACATAACCAAGTTATGCATACATTGGTATATAGGTATGACCGATAATGGGCTAGGGACAGCTAGCGTTAAGGTTAGCTAACTAGCTAACGTTAGCTAACTAGCTAACGTTAGCTACCTTGTGTTCAGAGAGTGGATCACTCCAAGGACAGAACATTACAGGTTCAATTCAAAGTGCTACACCGTTAATTCACTTTTGATTATTAAATTTAAATATATTAAATAAGCACATGCTTGTGACAGACACTTGATGTGAATATGAGTTGCTTGAACTTAATGTGCAAGTGTTCTATTATTTCTTAGAACATACCATTCTAAGTAGCTAGCTAGCTATCTTGACTTACCTGCAATAGCTCTTGCGCATTAGCTACCGCAATCTGGACCTTGACTTGTTCCATAATTGTTCCAGTGTCCATTTTACCAGACCCAGCACCCGCTGAGAAATCAGAACCAAATCCATCCATGTCTAATTGTGCAAATATCGATATCTTTTCTCTAGTAACCCTTTAACTGCACGTGTAGTAACTACTACTAACAGTAAGCTAGATGCCCTTAGCTGTGTGACTCTCTAGCCTCCAAACTCATCCGGTAGCGTTCTTGCCAGGAATGTCAAAATAAAGGGCACGCACAACAAATGTACAGTACACATATCATTGGGCTACTTTTACCCTTTTTATTAGTTCATGCTGTACATGATGAAGGCGTTTATTATAGCCTACTTATTTTTAACTAGCTTGTTTCTAGACCAAAAGCACCACGGAGATACGTAGTTTGTAGGCTACTTTAACCACGAGAACCTATTAAATCCAAACTGAATGTGAGTACCTCCACTGAAATAACACGTTCTGACACATTTCAGCCCATGCTCTTATTTTGAAAAAAAAAACGGATATCTTATTGAGGTTTATTGAGGGTCACGCACGCACGCGAATGCCCTTGACAGTCCCGGAACAATTTATACGCAATTTCCTGTAGCTGCAAGTCCAGGGGTGAGTTCAGCAACGACAAAACGTTGAAAAACATTTATTTAAACGGAAACGGTGGTGCGTTGAACGCCTGTATTACACAAGCGTTGCACCTGGAAACTGAGAAGATATGGTAGGGTTTATATCAATCTATCAGACTTGCTTCGGGTTGATGTGGTTTTTATCTGTCCTGTACACAGAAAGGCATCATATCACAGCCATATACAGATGGACAAGACGGTCCCAGGCGACACTTCTCAGTCTCTTCTTTCAAACAAGGGGTACTATCACATCAATGTAAAGTAATGTAATAGTTTATTATATTTGTGTGTGTTTTTGAGGTTGTGGTGGTCACCGCCGTGACTGACTCTGTACAATTTGAGTGTGAATACCGGGCTGTGGCTGCTGGTCTGATGTTCAACAACTCGGACAAGACCGCTGTGAGGACCATGACACCTTCCTGCTGCAGGTCAACACCTCCCAGAAGGGTAACCCTGGGGCTTGGTTCAGCCTTGACTACATACTGTAGTGAGACGTAGTTGGGTAGTTGAGAAGATACGCAGGGGGTTATTTATCAGTCTGCTGACTGGGTAACACCTTTGACAAAGCCACCAACGACAGAACGAGATGGTGGAGATAAACCCTACCTCAAAGTCCGTTGCGCACCGTTTTGGGGAAATATGTTGTTGTTTTTTTTTTACTCAGAAACCGTAACAAAACAGTGCACACCGTTTTCAGATTGAGCTCACCCCAGCAAGAAGGAATGTTTATGGGACAAATCTGTCAGCACTTACAAGTCATTGATGTTACCCCGTGCCATAATAAAATCATTGTTCTTGATGTATTTGATGGTAATATTTTCTCTGTTCATGTAACTCCACATCAGATTTCAAATTAATTTCAGAGAGTTCCATACTGTGGTTCAGTTACCATAGTCCTCATGAAAAATCACTTAATGTTTGATTGCTGATACATCTAAAATTTGCTGACATGCTTTTTTGTGTGTGTAACGTTACCACTTTTTCACTTATCAAACGTCTGACATGTCATGAGTCGTTTTTGGATGAGCCGTGTTTCCAACAGGGGATATCTGCAGAGCCGGGTCTAGCTCGTTATGGGGTCTTTGTACTTCCGAGTGTAGGCACAATATTTAAGCTTTTTTGCATTCGTAGCTAGCTAGTGCATGATATTCATCGAATTGGACTCTTCTTTTTGTAATTCAAAGACACGTTTCGCTGCCGTCATTGGCGCGTAGATATAGATCTGTTGCCATGGTGATACATAAAGCTTTAGCAAACCGAGCAAACTAGCTACAGGGAAACGAGCTATCGTGAGAAGCAACGGCATCATCACAGCAATGGTAACGTAGTTATAACCCCCATTGTTTTATTGATAGGTATTCAGGTATTAATTCAATGTAACGTTAATAATGGTAGCTAAAACACATTAATTGATGCTGACCCTCGGATGCTAACGTAGTGCTAGCTAACAATAAAGTTACAAACTAGCTAACTTAGCACTAGCCACGTTACGTTAATTTAAAGTGAACGTTACCTAGCTAGCACTAGATAGCCCCAGCACAAGGCTGCCTAGCGCGTTACAGAAATGCATCTAGCTAGTCTAGCTAACGTTAGCTATGTATCGTTAGCACTGTCGTTGGATGGTGACAACAGCGCAACCATAGCTAATAACCAGCTGGTATGTTGCTAACGTTGCTAGTTACCTGAACATCAGCAATCAGCCAACATTAGACTCGTCTCCCCGTCTAGGTCAGGACGTTCTCGCAACATGAAATTGTGTTGCTAGCTAGCTAGTTTAGCTTCGTACTTTCTTCAGCTACAACCATTTCCAAAATCCCTGTGAAGTGTGGTCTGTTTTAGCTCAAACTTCATCTAGATAGACATCTTGTTGGATTTAGCCAATTTTCGCTAGCTGTCAAAATAAGCACCGACAGGTGGCGCAATTCCTCCACCGTCCTGTGATTTTCAAGTGAGATTCAATCAGAGCAAGCATGTAACTTAATGGTTTTGCAAGGCTGGTGTTTGATTCCTCAGGTTTTGGCGGTGTGATATCCTATTCCCATCTCTTACTCTCCATTCAATGTGATTTTTTCTTTCATGATATCATTGGGCATGACATGTCTCATGAATTAATCCGTCCATGCCTTGAACAACAAAGGATTCAGTAAGTATGAGTTTCCATGTGTTCATGAACATATCAGCAATGCCTTTAATACATAGATTTCACATGTTACTGTGTGTAAACATTAAACGTGAGTGTTCCATGTAAAAAGGCTGAAAACACTTGAGTCTTTATTTGCTTGTTGCATTATTAATTTACTCAGTTTAAATAAGTAGGTCCACTAAACATTTAACTTTTCTGACCATATGAGGGGGGGCTACAAGCTACTTCAGTACGCTCCCCACTTCCCCCTGTGTCTATACTGTATGTGAGTCATTGTCTAAGATAGAAATATTGATCTGCCTCAGTTATTTGAAGGCAGCATGAAATGTTTCCAATGATAGCACAAGGGACAGCAGGTGTCTGAGAAACTATGGCAGATATTTTGCTTCCCAGAATTGACTGAAAGCAAAGCCCTCTGCAGCTCAAGCTCACATGGATCTAGTTTTCAGAATGTAGTCTAGCACACTGTCGGTTGGTTTGAGCCAGAGATTCAATTTTTGGAGCACATGCTGAAAAACAACCCCAAACTGTACAGTCAACAAAGTTCCCAACTGTTGTGTTAAAAACTCATGCTTAGCCTACAAAAAAATAAAGAAAACTCTTTCTCAATTGTTACCTTGAAGAGCTTGACTCACCCTGACCTTATACATTTGAGACATTCCCAGTCCAAAGTATTCCAAGTTAAGTAGTGTAGTTGTCCTTGCGTAAACTCTCCCCCTCTGTTTACCGACACTTGATCTCTCACTTCTGTGAGCATCCCACCACCCTCAGCATGGCAGGAGTAAGCAGCACTATCCTCCTGAACCTGCCCTTCATCGATTGATGTTAGCGTATCTATGCCCCTTCACATTACCTACAGTTACCTACAGCCATGACTGTTACTTTATCAGTGTGGTATAATTAGAATGCTGGAGGATGAATGACTATGTGATTGCATAGATATTATTTTATTGGTCAATTCTGTTGTCAGCTCTGATTGAGGAGTAAACGGAGCATGCCTAGCTTTGAACTGGGATTCTCAATTCTAAAGACTAGATCTAGATCCAAGTCTAAAGGCTAGACCAATGAAGAAGATCGTGGTATTTTTTATGCTAGGCATTAGGCTATGGAGAGTTTAATTAAGGCAAACTTGGGCTTGGCCTGTATCAGCAAACTTAGGCTAATCTTGAGAGTCTGAAATGCTAGGATGTAGACTAAGCTCTATAGCCCCAGTCTATCTAATCTACATTCATAGGGTCATTTGATCCACCTAATGATCATGTCACTGTTGTCCTCAGGAGGAACGCTTTGCCTTCCTGGCCGAGTGGTATGACCCCAGCTCCGCCCTGCTGCGGCGATACCAGCTGCTGTTCTACCCCAAAGATGGCTCTGTGGAGATGGTAGGCACTAGGTCATCCATCATGTATTAAACTAGAGGACACCCATGGGTGTATTTAAAGTAGGGGACATCCATGGATGTGTTAAACTAGAGGACATCCATGTGTGTATTTAAAGTAGAGGACATCCATGGATGTATTAAACTAGAGGACATATTGTGGCTGCTGGTTAGTCACGAGAGGAGGGGAAAAAGTGGAGAAAAATGGACACACCTAATAATGATTCTTACTCTAGACTATGTTGAACTGTGTGTGTTACAGTTGCATGATGTTGAGAAGATGATGCATCCGGCTATATAGTTGTAGTCTAGATCAAATATGAAGAACTGACCACAGATACTTTTAAGTCTATCTCCATTATTCTTACCTAGGGGCACCCCTCAAGGTTTAGTACTATGGCCATGAATTATCTTAACGATTGTCACCTCAACATCAGTGTTGCAAAATCTGGCACATTGCAAAGTGCATGTCAGTTTAATGATTAACTACCTTGTTTAAAAATCATTCCATTTTGGTAATACTCAGAGAAAACCTGTTGCATGTTGATGGAAAGAATTGTAGAAAATGTCTCCACATAGAACATTTCATCTAATATGCACCGCTAAGGATTCAAGAAATGCACAGGTCTTGCGCTACTTTATTTGGACCTGCAAGAAACGCTATTCTTTTTTTGTTGCAGTTTGATGTGAAAAACCAGCGCACCTTTTTGAAAAGGACCAAATATGATGACCTCCGCCAGGAGGATCTGTTTGTGGGGAGCCGTGTGAGTGTGTTCTCACGACAGCTCAACCTGATTGGATATGGGGACCAGTACACAGCAAATAAACTCTGTAGCAGAAAAGAGAGGTATGATACTGTAGGTGGTGCAGCAAGTCCACACAATCAGCCACAGTCTGATTCAAACATCCAGATGTGCGTTTTCTTCTATAAACTGATTTATTGACATTTTTTCAACTGATTTATTTATTCTTCATGTTTTATTCTATGTTTTCTTCTATAAACTGACTTATATTAACAATATGCTGACTCGGAAGACAGTTATCCCCCCTAATTCTGACGTGCTGTATGGAGCTAATTGGCTACTTGGTGTCCAGGCAGACCTGATCCTCAATGTTAATGTTTCCAGTTGGCCCTAAACAAGGCAGTCTTTGCCTGCAGCTGAAAGTCTGTGAGACTGTTAAACAGCCAGGAGAAGAAGTCACCTGTGTATTTACAATCATTCTGATGTGGATGACTCACCAGCTGGAGCTCCCTGGTCCTCTGTGATGAATACTAAACACTCCAGTCTATTGAATTACTCCCACACCTACTCATAAACACACACACAGATGCACACATTTTTCATTTCATCCATCTCTTCCTATCTTGGTCTCGGCCTGTCTCTCACTTTCTCACACTCCCTCCCACACCTAAGTGAAGCAGATTTAAACAAGGTGTTGTGTAGCTTCCATCACTCGTGGGTGGATCTTATGAAGCTGCCATCATTGTATAACAATGTGTTGAAGAATTTAAGATGATTATGACATAGAGATATCTGTATGGTAAGAGCCTGTCATTGGTGTGACCACGGTATGCCCATCATCATTTAAGGACAGACTTGACAACATGTTTACTCTCCTTCCTCCTCTTTTTTTCCAGAACTCTTGCTATGATAAAGCCAGACGCGGTTGCAAAGATGGGAGACATTCTTCAGATGATATACGATTCCAACCTGATCGTGACCAAAGCCAAAATGGCGAAGCTCACTTGGTAAACTTGCATGGCTTCCAAAATGGAATTATTTACCATTAAACCATAATACCATTCCACTAATGCTGGAAACCTATTTGCTGACACCAGATACCATTTTCAGTGCTATTGAAACAAAAGCATTTATGAAAATAGGTTGCATTTGCACATCTATCCTAACGAATGCATCAGACAGGGAGTTAAGTCATGGAGAGACAAGGGAGATATCAGGTACTGTAGGTGCCAAACACAGGCATCTAGATGCCAGAGCTCCTCCCATTCACAGATGGATGGCACGGCTTCTCTTTCACATATCAGGAACATATGGTACGCCATGGGGCACCTAGAGTACTATGCACTACCTGCTGTCAGGTCATGCAAAAGAGCTACCTCACAACAGTACTAGAGCCCCCACTATTGCCAATGCCATTCTGTTTTCTTATACAGTAGATTGTCTCATGATTCTTCATAGTGCAGACAGAGACATTGTGAAGGCCTAATAATGCGTATTGTTTTCAAAACATTGACTCTGCATCTCTTTTGAGCTCAGAGTAAATTCCATATCATTAGACAAAATGAGAAAATAGATCTTACGCTTTGACAGCCAAATTGTTAGGCTGTCCAGTAATGATTGGAATTTCATTATATGAATTCACTGCCTAATTTATCTCTATGTGAAGGACTGAAAAATCAAGTTCCTCTTTGCCTCAAGGCAGTGTTTTCCAGTGACATCAGATGGGGGCAGCAGCGCTCCCTCCTATTCACTAGACACACCCTCACACTTTCTTTGGCTTTGATGTGTGTTTGCTCACGAGGAGATGAGGTTGTGCCCTCTGTGGCGACCAAGATCAGAGGAAGCAATGCAGAATCACGAATCATTTTTATAAATATCTGATTAAATATGATGGTAATTTAGATTTTAGGACATATGCCTGATTGTAACATGCCTCTTTCACAGAGCTTTTGTGCAACATTACATTACATTGCAGCCATTTAGCTGACACTTTTATCCAAAGCGGCTTACAATAATTGCATTTATTGTAGGACAAGCCAGTATACAGTACTACTACTGCCAGACCCCAAAAGTGCATCTCCTTTCTAAAACAAGTGACTAAGAGCATAATCTAGTGCTGAAGGCAAAATAAATCTAAATCTAAAAATACAATAAGTGCTCAAGAGGGAGGATCATGGTAGTACTTCTTCATACTGTTAATGAATAAATTCAGCATTTTCAATTGAATCAAAATGTGTAGCTCATTCATTTTACGTTATTCTGAAAATGGTAAGAGCTGCTATGGTTCTATTCTTTATAATAATACTCTAACTTATAATAACGAATTTGATTAATAAAGCACTTTCCATTGTCAGACAATCTCGTTTATGGCAACAAAATGTGAAACCTGGACATGCCCCTAACAAAAGTATTTCCCCTGCAGTTTGCTGAATAGATAGATTTGGGGGGAAAGAACAGGACTGTCGTTGACCTCTGGAAATCCTGTCCTCTATAACTGTGCTAGTCTTTGGTGTCAGCAGTTGAGATCCTGGCGACCCTAGTCAATTTGATCACACATTAACCCTGTGTTTATGGTTACTTTACAGGAGGCAGGCAGCAGACTTTTACACGGAACATCAGTCAAAGTCTTTCTTCAAGTAAGTCCTTCCTGTGTAAATGATTTACCTGTGTGAGTTGCTGAGAGCGGGCAAGGTAAGGGTTTCAAGGAGACTCCAAGGGCCAACTACCATCTGTAGTCCTGTCTTTGACATACAACCGTATGGCATTGATTGTTGGGACATTGTGCAAGTGTAGCCTTGGTGTGTGTATTCTTGGCAGGGCAAGTCACCTTTAAAATCACACCCTTTCCATGTTTCACAGTAACCTGGTGCAGTTTGTGACCTCTGGTCCTGTTGTTGCCATGGAGCTGATGGGAGATGAGGCCGTGTCCGTCTGGAGGAGGCTTCTGGGTCCCACGGACTCTGGCGTGGCACGGAAAGAGGCTCCGCCCAGCATCCGCGCCCAGTTCGGCACGGATGGCACCAAAAACGCAGGACATGGGTCCGATTCCCTGACTGCGGCTGCTAGAGTAAGAAACGTACTGTAGGCCTATTTATTTCGATGTTTCTGTAGGCCTATGTGGATTATGACGCCTTATAGACCTGTTAGATATCTCATAAAACTGGAATCGTGAATAAATCTGAACAATACAGTCATATAATATGTCTTATGTGTTCTGTTCATTCAGGAGCTGGAGTTTTTCTTCCCTTCCACAACAGGCCACGGCCCCTCTAACACAGCCAACTACACAGACTGCACATGCTGCGTCATCAAGCCTCATGCTGTATCTGAAGGTGGGGTAGCTGCTCTGTCTCTTCTTACTTCTCTTTAAGTATCTCACCTACTGTACCTGAACTCCCATCATGACGCCTGAGACAAATTATATCCAGCATTAGACTTTCTGCATTTATGCTTCTACCGACACTCTAGGCCTTAATGCTCAACTTAGCATACACTTTGCAACGTGACGGTGTCTGCGACCTTGTGAAATTCAGGAGGTGCAAGACAAGTCTGCAACACCCCAATCCAACATTTAGTGTCTGATTGATGTAATTTTGCATAAGATGTGCTTGTTTTACCGACCGTAAATTGGATATAAACCCACCGTGCACTCCCATTCCCCAGCCCACTGCTCTGAACCCAGCACTCTGTTATGGTAAACAGGTGCTACTCTGAGCTCTTCTTATTTAGTGTACCGTAGCAAGATACAAAGTTACAGTAGCTTTTTCCATTACGAGTTGATCTGTCCCTGTACCCACAGAGCCACACTGGCCAGGGTGTTGTTGTTGAAGACTTGCCGCTAAACCCTTGTTGTTACGTAACTGCTTGCGTGCCGATGTTATACTCTGATGAGTTGGCGTCGCACACAAAGCAAGGGTGTATTGTAGCCTACCTTCTCTTTTGGATTTTTCCAAATCCCAGCCCTGATCCCTGTTCAGGGAGCATGCCACAGGAGCACTGACCTGTGAAATGTGAAATCCTCTGGACTGAGCGGGCGAGACGCACACTGCAGCGAGCTGTTGACTGGACCAGAGAGCTGGTGTAGATATTCATGAGCTGTAGGCCTACAAGGGGAAGATACCTGGACTATCTCACCAAGTAACAGACCTGTGGCAGATGATACACTTGGAGACGTCCTCTGAATCTGTTGGTAAAGGAAGTTTCAGATTTTGCTGATAGAGGAGTGTCATGTTGCCATTAGAGGCCTTTGTTTGAGGGCCTTGTCTATAAAGATAGAAAAGTGTCCTCACTCCTCTCACACACACACACACACACACACACAGACACACACACACACACACACACACACACATTGTTCCACCTTCCCACAAAGATCAACCACTGAGCTACTGAAATAAACCCTGGCATTGGCAGCCTTTAATTCCAGGAGGATTGGAGTTCAAATGACATTTTGATTGGGGGGGATGTGGAGCCTTGTAGGCTTACAACAGAAGCCTTTCAATAACAGCCAATAACAGCCAATAACCAAGATCCTGCATAGAGAGCTACAATACGGAAGTAATTAAGGAGATAAAACAGCCCCTGTCCCAGTTAGTAATGCAGTTTCCAGTCATGTGGGGGTCCCTGCTCTTTCAAGGTTATGTAATCATCTTCATAGCAGTGCTATCAGCTTTACATTGAGGCCCAGTAGTAGGTCTACCTAGCCTGAGCCAACCTTCAAATCCGCCCAGTACACCAAAGTTGATTCTTGCTATTACCAAACGTTGTCAAGCTGTGCTCCGGGCCCAAAGAAGAATAATAACAACGGCTGTTCATTATCATTGCAATGGTGATTAAAAGCATGAATTACTTTCAAATCTGAACAGCACTCTGCTTTGAAGGCATTTATTCAAGGGGAGATGTTTTTTGCGTTCTCTTTCGACTTAGTCGCACAGAAATGAAAAAAGCATTCTGTCCCATTTTTTGTTCACATAATTGGTCATAGTGTTCACCTATTCAATGATGTATGCCAATTTTTTTAACAAAATTCTAATTTTGTTGTAATCTTATATCAAAGTATATAATTTCTTACTTCCTGGAAAATGGTAGGTCACGTGCAATTACGACACCAGGTACCTTAGATTTTAGGCCAATAATCTCATTATAATAACATCCACCCTGTCAATCAAAACGTGAACTACTCTGCAGCCTCAAGTGTTGAATATCCCGCCCGCTCGATAACGTTCCAATGAAATTCATCTAAACGTATGTCCCGCCCTTGCAGCCCGTTTCAAGCGGAAATGCGTCAAAGTACGGAAGCAAGATATTCTCCAACTTCCCTTTCGGTGTGACTTTAAAATGACGTTAGATTCAGGCAGATACATTGGTCTCTAGTGATTGGTTAGGGAAATTCGAATCTCTCTCCCATGGAAATCAGTTAGAGTGGAAGCATTGTCAGACTGAAGATCTCAATTGACAATTCTGTCTACACTGTCAGGCTCCACTCTACCTGTTGCACATTCCAAACTAAGGTAAACTGTGGACTGTTGTTAGAAGCAGATTGTTATAAAGGATCTGACTTTCACAATGAAAATAGCGCAGGTTACTTTGTACTGTATTTCCCCTAATGATCTAGGAGGTCGGTTTAATGTTCAGTAGAAGGTCGGAGACACTGCAGCAGTGTGCAGTGAAGGGTGAGCTCGGCAGCTCAGATCTGGCTACGACTGGTTCACCGCAGAGAAGCGGCAGCCTCAGTAGTCTGTGACCAGCTCTGGATCACAGTGAGGATACTTAACATGACAGATTGGCCTAATTACTGCATGCACTGCTTCACTGTTCCTCTAATGGTATTTTTGAAACGGATCAGATAAATTGTTCGGCTAATGTTTCACCTTTATTGTTTACCGTAGGCCACTCAGGTCACTACGGACTCAGGTAGCAACCTCTTTGGTACTCTCTCGTGTAGTATGTGTGTGTGTTAGAGAGCTACTGGGAGGCAACACTTGCTTTGTTATAGATAAGGCAGAGATCGAAATCTCACCAGCTGTATCAACCGCCAGTCCACATGATCACTCTGTCTCAGACCACGCCCTTCAAGACTGGACCAGGAGAGCAGTTCTTATCTGTTCTGAAGGGCTTAGTCAATGGAGCATGACGTCCCTGTGAATTAGTTAAAAAGGCTTCCCACCAATGTAGCAAAAGCTTGCTTTGATCCATCTCGAGTGCCAATTCAAAGGTGACTTGCTTCGATCGTCTGAAGCACTTGCAAGAGGAGTCGTGACTGAAAATCGTGCGTAGTCATGACTGGAATAGAGAAACATCTGTTGCTAGGCACCCAGGCCAGGATCTCCTAGCAACAGTGGCAGCTGAGGAGGGGAGATGAGGTGGCTGTCCTAGCAAGGCGCTGCTGCTCAGGGAGAGAGCAGAGGACATGTGAAGGTGTAGCACACAGATAGCCTGAGCCAAGCGTGACCAGTGAGCTACCCAGCGGTAGCTGGGGCTGGAGGGATTCAGGAATAAACACTTTTTGAAACCGTATCTGATTGTTGTCCGCGTGTGAACAGCAATTTATATTTATTACAAATCAGCATGCAGGCTCGGGTTTGTTTGGCAAATACAACACCAGTTTTGATTTATACTACGTACGTACAGTACAAAAATCGTGTGTAGAAATTCCTTTGTATCACAGTGCTTGGACAGATTGAATTTCTACTCATTTGCTCGCCACCATGTGCCGCCTCCTTTCAGATCTCAGACCGCAGACTGAAGTCACAGATTGAATTCCACTCTCCTCCAGCTCTGTGTGTCTGGTTGAGGTTAACCTCGACTCTGTACAGGAACACGGTCTCCTCCTCTAGTAAGGTGTCTCTCTGTACCTTGTCACAATGGGACAGTACGGAGATGTGAGTGCTCCTACACAAGGGTGATACAGATCAAAGTCTCCATGATGATTGCTACTGTGATAGTAATGTTTTCAGCAGTATTCAGTCACAATGGATAGCCAGGTTTCTGTGATGTGCCTAGATATATTTACAGTAACACACTGCAGGCAAGAGATTTTGTGTCTGAGTACAACAATATTTGTCTCTGTGTAGGTTTGGATAGACACTACATGTTGTAATCACTGTCTACATTTCCAGGACCTCTACAGTGTTTCAGTGTTAGCCTGGCTCCAGACCCTGAATCTGAATTTTTGAATTTTTGAAATGCAATTCAGGGTCTGGAAAGGCTTTCGTCCAGAGTGATCTCTTGGTTGGAATTACAACCAGGCAAATCAGCATCCTTTGAATGCGTCCTTTGAATTAAAGTGCACAATGTGTGTTAGGAGATGAAGTAATCTCTGAGGACTCCTTCGGCAACGCCCATCTCGGAAAACGGCTGCAATGGGAGCCTGTTCAGACTGAATAATGAAGTGAAACGGAATGGGAACTCAGTCAGGCTATCTCTGTGTAGGTTTAGATAGAAACCACACTCTACACAGAGTGTATGTTCTTGTGGCGTGATTAATAAGCATGGAGCTTTGCCGTCCTCCAAATACACTGCTCTATTGGTCTCTAGGTCCTAGAGGATGTTTAAATGCCGTCTAATTAATCTCATAGGATTGCCCAGTGTCACCTTCGTTATGGAGTCATTGACTGGGTTAGTAAGGATGCCTTCTATTAATAGGCCTTCTGGGAAGCTCTGTTGGGGCGTCTGCTGCTGTTTGTCCTAACACACTGTGTCTGTCCACAGCCCTGACAGGGAAGATCCTAAACTCCATCTCAGCGGCTGGGTTCGAGATCTCCGCCCTGCAGATGGTGAGAGCAGAGATGCACACGTCTGTCAGTCTCTCCCCGGTCACTGCTTTACGGCCGTGTGAAAAGTGTCATGCATAATGGTTTGTAGTGGAAATGGACCCCCCCTTCCCATGTGTAGCTCTACTCATGTGACCTAATGGTACACTATATTGCTTTTCTGTGTGATCTTATCTGACCCTGTGATCGACCGGCCCGTCACTGCTGCTCAGATCAGTGACCTTCCACAACTCCCATCATCTCTGACATAGAAGGGGAGTGGCCCCATACAGTCATTCATTAGGCCACACAGGGAGTGATGCACATTGCTGGCCTTGGGGCACTATGAATCAATTAGGCTTAGGGTTTTGTCACTGCCTTCACACATGGAGCTGTGTGTTATCAAAAAGAACAAACTGACTGATGCACAGGTGATGCGCATGAATCTAACATCTAACACACCGAGTTTGACGGCCCCAAAGATGTGTTGTCGCATGTTAATGAGTATATATTGTGTGTATATAATAAGACTGTAATATATCCAAGAGACAGAACGAGAAAGCGGGAGTTCTGCTGATGGAGGCTGTAGTTGCAGTCCCAGTGCTGCTCACAGACTCAGAGACAACATGTCCATGTCCTCTATCGATGAAAGGTCGCTCCACCCCCCCCCCCCCCCCCCCCCCCCCCCGCCTAATCGAACAGCAGTAGTCATATTTACACTCCATATTTACATAGGAGGGGGCTGTCTACCCTCCAGTGACAGATTTCCATGTTTCCCTTCAACTCCAGTCAAGTCAATGATTTCTGTCAGTATGGTATTTGTTATGTTTCTGAATTTTGATTGACAGAACACAGTTACTAATTCTGCTGGGTTAATTTCTCTTCCCACAGTTCAGTATGGACCGGGCCAACGCTGAGGAGTTCTATGAGATTTATAAAGGAGTCGTAACAGAGTTCCCTGTGAGTATTTAGTTAGACGGTTTAACATAATGCACACCCCTGTACAATTATGGCACTGTCATTATTCAATGTATATTACCGAATAATTCAGATCAAATCCATCCAGAGACATCATTTCATTCCTGTTCTTAAGATTTTAGCTAGTTTTCTTCTTCTTTTTTAAATTGCTATCCCAAAATAGATTTCCCTGAGACAGTGCCTTTATTCCCCTTACTATTCGTTCTCCACCAGAGCCCCCAGCCTGGCCAGACATCCCTGCTTCTGTCTGCTGTTTTCCCTCCTTCGTAGTGGATTGTAAATGAGCCGTTCTTCCCCCCGGGAGCCCGGGGCCGGGACTGCTAGAGTAGAGGACCTTGTCTGTTGCCATGAAAACCAACACATCACCATTTAGATAGCTTTCCCCTTTTCTCCAAAGTACATTTGGCGCAATGTTTTCCCCAGTCAAGGGCACAGTATAGCAACGGTGACTGCATTCATGACGTGTGCCTCTGACGTCATCAGCATCACTGGTCTGAGGGGAAGTGATGAGCGACCTCTCACTGTCACATGGCTGGTGGCGGCCAGGCAGAGAGACGAGTCATACACGCGTGCGTGTGTTAATGCACGCACGCACGCACGAGAGAGAGGAAGAGGGAGAGAACAGACACATTCAGTACGCCTGCACAGACGGACGCTGTGCCGGCGTTAACAAAGCCTCAGAGCAGGCGGGTGTGTGTGAGATCTGACGCTGAAGTCTGTCTCGGTAAACAGATGGAGCAGCCTGGGTTGGCTATGCCACCATGTCGGCATTCAGCCGGGCTGCCTGTTGCCATGGTTTCCCCCAAAGCGGCCACCTGTGAATAGCTTATGTCTCACAACGTGCCTAGTTCTTAAAGAGGAAGTGTGAAGCGACATCTCAGAGATGCATGGATCTCTTGTGAAATGCAGTGTTTGGACTGTATAACTAACTACACAGCCTGCTTAGAGCCTACTGCTGCTGCCATGTAGCCGGACACTAAGAGGGAATTGCCATTTTGTTTCACTACATTATTCAGTAGGAACAAGCTCCCTTTGCAGCCGTTTTCCGAGATGGTCCTCAGATTAACTCATCCCCTAACCAATCACATTGTGCAGTTTAATTCCGTCATCACATTCAAAGGACGCTGATTGGCCTGGTTGGAATTCCAACCGAGAAATTTTCCTTTTCCAAACCCTGAATCATATTTCGAAAATTAAAGCAGGCGTGCGATTCAAGGGCTCGAGCCATGGGTTTATGCTGCCTTGGGTTTATGCTGCCTGGTTAGACAGTCACACACACACACGGTAGAGATATGCTTTTTATGACCTAGGGTTGTGTGTGTTCATGGTGATATGAAATAGTGTGTGTGTGTGTGTGTGTGTGCGTGTGTGTGTGTGTGCGTGTGTGCGTGCGTGCGTGCGTGCGTGTGTGTGTCTGCAGAGCATGGTGGCTGAGCTGTGTTCTGGACCCTGCATGGCCCTGGAGATCCGGGCCACTGATACACCCAAGACCTTCCGAGAGTTCTGCGGCCCGGCCGACCCGGTGAGTTCCAACAGCGGACCCCACTGTTCTCCTGTGTGTGTTAAAGTTAGTGCCCTTATCAACAGTTTCCATCACATTCTTCAAAGGAAGGGCAGGGCGTTATGCATTGGTAAAGTGCTCTGTTCCAGCTGATAACAATAGAAGCAAGTCCTTGGGTTAAGGATTGTTGCCCTCTCAGACAAACGGTACAGAAGGTAATGGAGTGGACTTTGCCAGGATCAATTTCTCCTGCTTCTCCTTTGCCCGGTGAATAATGGGTATTGTTTTCTTGGAATGTAAATACAGTACACATGAGTGCAGACTTGTGGAGTCTTTCTTTGACTGAGTGGTGCAGGTGCTCATCCAGGCCCTGGTCATCTCCCACCTGGATTACTGCAACTCCCTCCTTGCTGGGGCCCCGGCGTCAGCCATTAAACCCCTGGAACTTCTCGGTCCTGGCCCCGCAGTGGTTGAACGAACTGCCCGCTGACGTCAGGACAGAGTCGCTGTCCATCTTTTGTCGCAGGCTCAAAACACATTCCTTCAAGAAGTACTACAACGATCCTCCCTCTTAAGTAGCTATTGTATTTTAGATATTAGATATATTAGCTATTCTTGCACTTTGTCTTCAGCTCTAGATTATGCTCTTAGTCACTTGTTTTAGAAAGGAGATGCACTTGTTGCTCTGGCAAGTAGTAGTACATTGACGTTAAATGCAATTATTTTTAGTTGCTTTGGATAAAAGCATCTGCTAAACGACGGTAATGTAATGTGGGGGAGGAGTGCTGGGGCTCTCACCCACTACCTCTCTATTCAGCTCTTTCAGACAACTTAATCATCCTGCAATGGGCCATAACTTTTGACTGACACACTGTTTCCTAGGAAACAGACTGATATCAGCTCTTAAAATGGCTACCAAGCCCCTCCCAGTCTAACCTACAGTGTACAGTATAATGGTGGAGGCCAGGGGTCTGCAGCCTGGGGCTCCGGAGCCCCTCTCCAGCGGCTCCCTGGCTTTGACAGAAATTATATGGAAAATAATTAAATGTATTACTATTAAATACATATTTATAATTTATTTATTTATTATTATTTATTATTTATTTATTATACATATATTTATTACTAAAATAAATGGTCATGTTGGCATTCAAGTCTAGTTAGCAGCAGACAGGTTAATCCAGCACACATTGGTCCATAAATGAAGTGTTTGATGCTCAAAATTTCCTGGGGGGGGAGGACCCCCAGACCCCAACGCCCCTCCCTACCCTTAATGTGGCCTCCTCCCTGGGTGCGTACCACCAAGCCTGAAAAAAAATCAAGGGGAAACATTGCCTTCATTATAAGACTCAAATATGTTTTGCAGCTCCTGTCAGATTTTGTATTCATTTTTGGGCCAAAAATGGCTATTTTGATAGTTAAGGTTGCTGACCCCTGTTGTTGGCATGTGTCTTTGTTCAATGATTCATATTGTAGTACATGTGATCCTCAATTCATAGTACAATACTGTACATGTGATCCTCAGAACATTTAAAGGCTTGTAGTCATGCAAGGGTGTGTGCTCTGCTCTGTCCATTTCAGGGCTCATTGCGTTTATTGTTGCCCTCTCATATTTTACTTTTGATATGCAAACTACCATCTGGTGCCTGGATGGGGTGGTCTCCTTCTACAGGGAGGTCAGGTCTGATTAGCTCCCTGGAGAGAAAGGTGACTCCTTATGATGAAGTACACCTTACCCAGCTGTCTGACTCTCTTGCACTCTCCCTCCATGTCTTTCTCTTCCTCTCCATGTTGGTCTTTTGCTGCGTTCCATTTGGTTTGTAAAGTTGTGATTCACATGGTGCTACTTGCAGTTTTAATTGGAACGCCCCTCGCAACTTGTTTTCTCGGCTCATGAACTCGTACCACTCGGCCCTACCCCCAGTTCGCTCTGGAAGTCGCGAACAAAATGGCAGCTCTCTGTGTAACAAAGTAAACCTTTAGAAATACTGTTTTACAGAGACACAAATAAGAGCATTTCTGTCCTTTTTGTGTCTCCTTAAATCAGTCGTACACACAGTATTCCCCAACTGTTATCTGAGGACATGTTCGCTACCTCTTTTGTATGCGCAAAATACCAATGTGTTATCAACTGGTTTGCCAAACAAAGCTAGCTAACGTCCATCTTTGTTCCGAATCCGATCTGGGTAACACTTTATAATAACTAGAAAGTACATTTCCTGGAGAAAATGTGAGGTGGGCTCGCTGCTGCAGCTGTATCTAACAGCTACTGCTAGAACTACTACGGACTGGGCAATCTCCATGCACCCACCGTCGAAGACCATGCGTCTCTAGCCCACTCAGGGGCTGAATTGTGGGGTCTGTGGCTTGGACAGTGGCGTGGTGATGAGACTCTGCCCCTTCAGGTCAGAGCTGGTCGGGGACAGTGTACCCCTCTCTGGGCCACCTACCTGCCCACACCGGTGAAGACCATGTGTCTCTAGCCCATTCAGGGATTGAGTTGTGGGGCCCGTGGCGTGGATAGTGGCGTGGTGGTTAGGCTCCGCCCCCTTGGGTCACAGCCAGTCGGGGACAGTGTACACCTCTCCGTTCAACCTACCTGACTCCACCGGTGAAGACCGTTTGTCTCTAACTCACTCAGGGGCTGAGTTGTGGGGCCCGTGGCGTGGATAGTGGCGTGCTGGTTAGGCTCCGCCCCCTTGGGTCACAGCTAGTCGGGGGCAGTACAGTGACCTCCGGGCAATTTCCATGCATCCACCATTGAAGACTGTGTGTCTCTAGCCCACTCAGGGGCTGAAAAGTGGGTCTTGTGGCGTGAATAGTGGCGTGGTGGCGAGGCTCCACCCCTTTTGGTCATAGCCAGTCAGGGATGGTGTACTCCTCTTCGGGCTACCAACCGGCCCCCACCAGTGAAGATCATGTGTCTCTATTCCACTTTGGCTGAGTTCTGTGCTACCACATTAGTTATAAAAGGGTGCCTGTACCTTTAAGAGCGGCTGCACATGCACACAAATTTAAAAAAAAAAGCAACAGCTGCCATCACTCTAATCCCAACTGACACTCTGATCCTAGACACGGTCCGCTTCAGACAGCTCTATCACGAAAACTATAAATGTTACAGCGTATATATTGACACCACAGGAATCCTGAGAACTTGCAGAACATTTCTATGTATAATATGTCTGTATATCTTAAACACTGTAGGCATGGCGACAAGTTAGAAAAAGGGTAAAAATGCTAAATTAGCAGCTCAAAAGTTAGTACGGCACCATATGTTTCAATGGGGAGCGCAGTTGCCGAACAAATCGTCATAGCTCAAAAACGGTAAGTCACACAGCTAAGATACTTACATTGTACGAATCAGCACAGTTGTGTGAACGTTTTGATGTATATGTGTATGAGCTGTTAAAACTGTAGGCATGGCAACAAGTTAAAAAAAAGGTAAAAATGCAAAATTAGAAGCTCAAAAGTTAGTGCAGCACCATACGTTTCAATGGGGAGTGCAGTTGCCGAACAAATCGTCATACCGTGAAAACTATAAGTCACACAGCTTAGATACTTACATTGTACGAATCAGCACAATTGTGTGAATGTGTTGATGTATAATATATAATAATATATGTAATAATATGTGTGCTTGCTTTCAAAACTGTAGGAGTGCCAGCAGTTTACAAAATGTGTGAATATTTTCAAAGCAACAGCTGCCACCACTCTAAAAACATAATGATACTGAACATTCCACCAGCAGTTTCAATGGCACAAAAATTACTATTAAAAGTTAAAATAAAAATATATAAAAAATATAAAAAATCTGAATACATCCGGGAAACAGCTAAAGACGATGAACATTTTAAAGTTTGAATGAAGCTTCTAGCACAAAGTATGAAGAAGTAGTTAAGGGCCAAAAAACTGAGGAGAAAAAGAATAAGAAAGAAAGAAAGAAATAGTGGGAATATCACAAGTTGGGCTAGCTTTTACAAGCTAATGATCAGTCATAAGGCATTTATAAAACATTTGTTAATAATGAACTAATCATTAACAGATCATTTATAAACATGTGTAAATGATTCATAAATGATTTGTAAATATACTAGTTAAAAATTCACAAATGACCTGTAGATGATTTATAACACATTATCAACATTACTTAATGATGTGTTCAACATTAATTCATGTTAGTTAATATGTAGTAAAACATTTGTAAATTTTAAGAATGCCTTATTTATTTGTTTTTCATGTTTATCAAATGATTTATTAAACATTTACTAAAAGTCTACAAATCATTTGTAGACATTATTGCAGCCCCAAAGACCGTTATAAACTACTAGTTTATAATGAACTAATCATTTACAAATCATTTATAGTATATAAATGTATATATATATTTTATATACAAATATATTTTAGTGAAACAGAATGTGAGCTCGCAGGAATGGGATGGTCGTACCAGGCTAATGGAACGCAGCATCTGTCTCTATCTCTGACCACCCCTCCCCCCTCTCCTACTCTCTCCTCCTCTTTCTTTCTCTTTCTCTCTCTCTCTGCTGTGAAGTCAGAGTCACCACTTATTCCTGTTTTAATTCTGTCAGGTTTATTAGATTATTTATTACCCTAACCACGCCATAAAATGGGGCACAAAGGTTGGATATTAGTTATCCTCTATTTATCCTTATCATACCAGTCCCAAAGGGAATATCAGCTTAATTCACAGTCATACTCCATCACAGCCTTTTTTCTTTTACTGACTGTCTCTCTGTCTCCCTTCTCTGTTTAAGTGTAGTCTGAGTCTGTGCAGTCTGATGTGTGTATGTGTGTGTGTGCGTGTGCGTGCGCGCGTGTGCCTCAATACCGTGGAATCAGTGCTGGAGGGCTGGGCCTGTGCGTGATGTGAAACCTAATGATCTGACGCTGTGCCTCCAATCTCTCCTTGGTTTCCATGATAATGAGGGACTGCTGATCTGAACACCATTCTCCAGCAGGTTATCCACACAGTTTACTAATACATAATAACTATCATCTATCTCGCCTACTTTGATTTATCTCGCCCTACTTTGAAGGTCCTTTTTGATTTGTCTATGGTTATTTGACCCTGAAAGTGTTTGCATCAAATTTAAATTGACTCGGTGTGTTGTGTGGTCACTCCATGATGTCAACTGGGCTGTAATCCTGAAGGCCATCCAGTTCACATGAGCAAGAGTGAAATTCAAGGGTTGATGTTTGCCAAGTCATTTGACACTCAACAACATGCAGCTCAATGATTGGCTTGTGCTGTTGAAATACTATATATTCTACTATCTAATTGGACATACCTAGGTTAAAGTGACTGGATATTTGGAGAGAGTTTCTCCATGAGGTTTTGGCATGTTGGGCTTCATTTGTGCCGACTTACCTACTTGGATGCAGCCAAGTGTGTTTGTCTTTCATTTCACCAGCAATCCCTCTCTCATCTCCTTAACACGCTAACCTAAGAGCTGCCTCATCACCACGTCTAGATTTAGACATGAACTTTAATAATCCCTGTGGGAGGAAATTTGGGAATAACACTCCCAGCTGTTGTAAAACATGATTATGGGTCTTGACATCTGCGAAAGACATACAAAAGCAGTTTTCAAAACTGCTCACTCATTCACTCACTATTCCATATGTAGTGTAGTGAACAGGAAATTGTAGGGTACAACCTCTGTACACTAGAAATTGCTGTGAATTGTGGGTATTTTATAATGGACTATATAGTGAATCATATAGTCCACTATTTCTGTAATAGAGAACGGTTTCAAACATGGCTATAGTCTGTTGTTGACAGAAATCAGGCTAGGTCATAACCTTGGGTCGGGGAGAATTGTATGTTTCCTCTGTCTGCTGTAATGACGTTTGTGTTGTGACTGTGTGGTGTTGTCTGTCTAGTGTGGCTTCTCAGACAGGTTCCCATTGGCCTCAAACTACAATGAGACACCAGTGAGGTCACACTGATGATCTATTTAAGAGCCAGGATGTTGGCTGAGGGTCTGGCCTGTGTGTGACGACCTGCTACAGTCCAGCTCCTACAGGGGGGCTCTGCCACTCCCATCTGCACACAGGAGATGTGCTGAGATGAGATAGGATGTGGAACTGATCCATTCAGGGAGGCCTGGTGTCAGTCTGCCGTTACAGATATAGTAAAGCCAGGTTCTCGTACAAGAGCCGAGACGGTTTCAAGCAGCTGTGGACGAAACTGTATTTAGTGATTGCCAATATGGAACGCTGAAAGTCCTAAAACCTAAAACGTCCTAAAAATGTATTTGACGGATATTCTAAAATTATCGTTTCATCTGTTGTTGAATGTGAACCCAGCTTTGTCCTTTAGAGCACAGCAATAATGCGGGAGCTAGCCTAGTTGACGCTGTCAGCTAGATAGTTCTTGTCTCTACGTGACACACTTTCCAAATCATATCATGGACTGACAAAGAGCAGTCTGTTCCCTAGAATAATACCACAGGACCTCATATCAGTCTGATGGACATATTCTAGCAGACAAACAAGACAGCGTTCTGATATGTCCATTATCTGGTGAAAAGATGCACTTGGGATGGCCATGAGAAACTGAGCTAAGCAGATTATCTACCCCACAGTGAATGCTGTTATACGTTAACTATAGGTTATTGATTCATCAGGTCTGTACCATTATGAAGACTCATCTGTAAATACCTGACCTCACATTATTTGACTTCTTACCACAGTGGACCAGCGGACTCTGAACTGGCCTACCGTGCAGGAATTGACCTGAGGAAGATGAAGCTAATGGTATGCTTTTTATTAGCTCAGTGGAAGGAAGAAAGGGCCTCTCCACCGTCTACCAGGGAATATTTCTATCCATTCCCTAAGCACTGCGTGTCATGCGAAGTCTTGCCAACAGGATACCAGTGTCACCACAGTAGCCGGAGTTGTCCAGCACGCCTCTGGCTCGGTCACGAGATCCACTCTTGTCTTGTGATGCTCCCTGATACCGGAGCAGAGCAAAAACAACAGTCCTCTGTTAGCTACCGTGGCACTGGCCTGCCTGACTGTTCACTCACTCTCTCTCTCTCTCTCTCTCTCTTTCTCTCTCTCTCTCTCTCTCTCTACACCTCCCTCTCTATATAATATATTCCCCCCACTCTTTCTCTCTGCCCACCCCACCCCCCTCTCTCTGTCCTTCCCTCTCTCTCTCTCTGGCTCAGGCCCTCAGCTGTCTGACAAAAGGTGTCCAGTCCATGTTAGGTGGTGCATGGCCTGCACTAGATGGCACCTGATTCTCCACTTGGTCAGCCCAAGACACCCTCCTGATACATTAAGTGGCTAGCCTTACCTACAGCACAGTTCAAATACACTAGAGACATATATTCTCAGTAATGTAATCTGTTGTATCCACTAAAAAGATGCAGATTCTATTTAATGGGAACTATAACTGGGTTTAGTGTAATGTGATACCCCACAAGCCTTTCATCTCACAGACATTAGATGAACAGCTTGTTTTGTAACTGACTAACAAGAGAAACCTGAACTGGACGGATACTGTTAAACTTGATTTGTCCTGCTGAAATGGGCTCTAAATGATAGTGTGCAGCTCTTCTGATGAAGAAGCTCTCTGACTCCTGCCACTCTACTCTGGAGGATCAGAGAGCCCTGGTTACCATGACAGTGGGCTTCCAGGAGATCCCCCCCCCATGCCCTGGGGCTTTGATCGCCGCTTAATGAGAAGCCTGTTACATCACAGCATCCAGGAGAGCGCATCATGGCCAGCCAGGAAACAACACTGGCTTTGTGTCATTAGGAAGTTTCCTTGTGACCAGTGGGTAGATTGTTGCTGTTGATTATTTGGAACATTTGATGTTAGTGACTTTGTGTTTAGCAACGCCCAGTTGGTCATTTCATGGGACAAAGATGGATGAAGCACCCACAGCAGAGTCTGGCAGCAGCAACAGTACAAGCCCCTTTCAGTCAACACAGAGAGGGAGGCGGTGCCGTGAGGTAAAGAGCTATTTGTTCCAGTCCTTGCTGCGAGCCAGAGTGACGTCAGTGGACCATCAGTATTGACGTTCTGTGAACCATTTGTAGGGGGCAGCGGTCGGTGGGGAGTGACTTTGGAGCCCGGTGTCTGTCTGGAAATAGGTAGACCCAGCAGAGCCAAACTCAATTACATTAAATCCGCATTGTGCCTTAACTAAATTTCAATTCAATGTGCTTTTATGTACTATGCCACCAATAATGTCCCCGGAATGTCAATTCGCTTTGGAACATAGGGCAGTGGAACTATCAACAAGAGGCTAAAACATGGCTAGGCTTACTGTTCAGGCTGACAATAGTTTAGGTTGGTCCTTCCTGGGCCTATTGTTCAAACAGACATAACCGGAGACTGCTAAGCGATCAGGACGGGTGGATCCCTTATCTGGCCAGGCCCATTATTCCCAACAACAATAGGCGCGTGACAGTCCTTGTGTGAACATCAGTTGTGGAGCTCCTCTGGGCTCATTACAATGAAATTAAGCTCTCTTGCTGAAGGTCACTAGTGGGTAACTAATGCAATTACTGAGAGCTGACTTTGGCTGGTAAGTTCTTTCAACACTGAGCAAATCTCCCCCCTAATTTCCTTCTCGCCCCCCTTGGCTGTGGCTCTGTACAGCGTGCTATGGTGAAGGGTAAGTGGCCACGGCCTCGTCACTATAATGACTAGCTGGTTACAGTTTACCTTCCCCGGACACTAATCCCAACCCCGAGATCTGCGTACGCCCGTGTCCTGAGAAGAGGTTCCGTGCACCAACCTCACCCCCCCACCCCCACCCTCTCTCCCCTCTCCGCTCCCCCCCCTCCTCTCCACGCCCCACCTTATCCCACTTTTCTCACCTCTCCCCCAACGAGGCCCTCAACCAACATCTAACCGCCCCGCCACGTGCTCCCTAGACCCTGTTCCCTCGACTCTCCTTCAGTCTGTTGAACCCAAACTCCTTCCCTTCCTAACCCACCTCATCAATGCATCTCTTGTATCAGGATGCTTTACTGATTATGACAGGCTCCATTTATTAACGGCTAATGGCTCACATATTGAGAGAGTCACTGAGTACAAATATATTGGTTTCTTTGACTACCCTGAAACCCCTAGACTTTGTCTACCACTCCGCCCTAAGATTTATTACGGGTGATAGTTATGACACCCACCACTGTGTTCTTTATGATTAGGTAGGCTGGTCTCCTCTCTCTTTAAGGCGTAACTATCACTGGTATTTGTTTATTTTCAAAGCCATTATTGGCAAACTTCCCAAACGATCGGCTTGTTTTTAGGGTTCCTCGAGTGCATTCTGAACTTGAACTTAGAGCTTAACATAGAACTGTTTTTTTCCATGATGCTCCTTATACCTGGAATACTTTACAATAGACTCTAAAAATTGAGGTACTTCCTTCAATGGCAGAGTTTAAATCTATGGCTTTTGACATTTTTACTTCGACCTGTAACTGTTATGTATTATTATTAGTAGTAGTAGTAGTATTGTATTTGTTCTGTTGTTATTTATGTTGTGTGAACTCATCAACACTGTAAATGAGGGAAACCAGTGCTTTACAAGTATAAATAATGGTTGGGTGGGTATGAATGTTAAGCAGATCTCACTTAAAAATCTGATGTTTCACTTGGTTTGTGTTTTTGAAAGAGAGGCTGTGGGAGCGGTTTATGACCTTAACACACTAGTTCCTTCCTTATGTGTATGCAAATCGCTAACCAGTGGAACATGAAGAATGCATTGTTTTCCCCTCTGTGTTACTTCAGAGATCCTGTGCCCCATTGCCAGCCAGCTCTGAGACAAACACAACTGGGTAGTGGGCTGGTTCACTGGAATGGGGACAAAAAACATTCCCTTGTCTTTTTGTGAGAACAACATACAGTTCAGTATGTGTAGATGAGATTAGGGAGAGAGGACACTGCCATTACAGTGTAAAACCAGCCTTGATTTGTCACCATCATTTTGTACTAGTGAATATGATTACAAAGAGCGGCATCAGTGACGCGTTTCCCCACTTGCACCAATAACAGTATTTATCGTAAACAGTATTTCTCTCACTGGGCTGTAGACTAGAGTGATGTGTGGTCCCACTGTCATTTACTGAGATTATAAGACTCAGGGATACAGTACAGCTCTATCCTACCTGTGTGTGGGCTCCTATGAGAAACAGTGACTTGGATTAGGATTGTATGGCAGACTCACGTCATATGTGGGAGCCTGTGCTTAAACATGTCTTGTTTTGTTCTGGAGGTTATTAGGAGCCGGGCAGCCACCGCCGCCGGTCCCTCTTGTATTTCCCATGATTCTGAATCAGAATCTTCTTCATCCTAGGAAGTCTGACTTCCCATGCATGAATGAAATCACCAAACTTTGCATATAGGTCCAGTCCTATGCCAAAAGGCATTGGGCATTATGGGCCAATAGTCATGAAGGTGGCGCTACAGCAACCGTCTAAAGTTTAAAACTTTTTAAAAAATCATAACAAATCAGCTGTACGTGCTGTTACTTTACAACCACACCAAAATGTAGGCCCAAGTGAGCAGAAACTTTTATATGCTTTGAGCTGGCAGGAATTATGAAGTCCATCACTCGTTTTTTCTCAAAAACTTTAAAACCTATCAAACCCTACTCCTCCCACATTGACACCCCAATTGCTACACTACATCTTCAGACTGCCCTCCACTAACCAAAGATCAATATCAAAAATTGAGCCCACAGCGCATCATAATGTTTTACTGTAAACAGTACTGTATGCAGCTAATGCAAATACTCGCTCAATAACTGTCCAATGTTCATGAACAAAAACAAGATTTTCATAACATGGTAGATGTAGTGTGAAATGTTTCAGAATTTTATCTCAAAAACTTTTTGGGGACAGTATTTTGAAGTCTGTCCTCATTTTGTCCCCTCAAACTACTGCTAATGCATAACTAATGCATACTCAGTGTTGTGTGACATTATTTTAAAGATATTTTCAAGTTTGAAATTTGGTCCAGGCAGTTCTGCTGACAGACTCATGTATTTCTTTGTCTCCTCTTCTAGCTCATGCACACTTCCCCATAGTTTCATTTAGCTCAGCTATTAGCCTTTATGCACAGTTTGTCCTTATGAGAGTATCCAAGTATAGTCTCTTTGTTGTACTTTTAAATTGTCACCCTCTAGTAGTTGTAGAAAATGCTTAGTGTGGCTTCAAGCCGCTTCCAGCTAGATCAGGCCAACCTGTTCCTAATTTGTAGCAGTTACTGTTTCTTAGGCCTTGTTTACACGTAGCCGGGGATCTGGGAAAACTGTGATATTTATCTGCATTTGTACCTATCGTTTACACTTAAACGGAGGTTTTAACCCACTGAAAACGAATGTTTTAAAAACTGGCCAAAGTGGAGATTTAGGAAAACTCAGTTTTTTCGTTTGCATGTAAACAGAGGAAGACGAAGATTTACCTCATGTACGCGACAGAAAATGCATTGCGTCAGGTGTGCGACCAACTCATTCCCATCACAGTATGTAGGCCTACTAAAATGTTTATCCAGGATTCCTACTAAGTAAATAAGCTGTGACATTTATCATTTTTTTAGTTGGAGCTATCTGAAGCCATGCTCCTCCATATTCACTGCAAAATCTCCCATGAAAAAAGACCATATAGTGACTGATTTTTCAGAATTATACAGCATCTCAGATACTGTCGTATTTTGAATTCTGTCCTCATCTTGTCCCCCTCCACTAATCAGAGACGTTGCTGTTGGCAACCCCACACAATCCCCACCTAGGACTGCAATACCTCCAGTCAGATTGATTGGCCACTGATTGACTACAGCCGCAGTTACTCTACAATTAGGAAGACGAGACAAAAAACGTTCCACACCTCAGTTTGTCATGCATCAAGCAAATCGATGATACATACATACTGTACATACATACATGAAGGCTGCCACATGCCTTGTGTGATTTAAGTTTGTTTTGAGAACGTTCTTTTTAGTAGAACTTAAGTTTTATTAGAAAATCAAGCAAAGGACAAACTTGGCTCAACAAGAACCTGACCTTGGTGTCTATGGTTGCGAGTTCAAGCCCCGGGTGATGCAGAATAAACATGCTAATGTTATTTCGGTAGATTTCACACATGATTTAAGATTTTTTTATTTTTTTATTTTTTTTTAATAATTAGTCCGGGCAGATACCCTCACGTATTTGTCATTTGTCGTCTCCTTCTTCCTCTTCAAAACGCCTGGCCCTGACCCAGTGCTGCTGTTATTTAGTCTTTGGTTTTTTTTGCCTCTCGTGGTACCTTTATTTTAACAAACATTTTTTGAAAACATCTGAAACCTCCATGTTACATGCACCTGTGGCATTCATGCTACCCTTGTGATTGCTTAAAGTCATGGTGTGAAACCACACATGGCAGGTAGCTCAACAAGAGTTCACGCCCAGGGGAATGCAGAATAGAAATACTAATGCATATTCAGGCACTGTGCTCTGTGACATTTTTAAAATATTTTTTAATTAAAGAAGCTTTAAATTATGATCTGGGGGGAGGGATACACCTTTGTGTATTTGTCATTGTCTCCTCTTCCTCCTCTTCTACCTCATGCACACTTCCCCATAGTTTCTTTGTATTATGGCAACCCAGGGGACAGGGAACTGTTACAAACGAAAGATCTCCAACAAAATACACACAAGGCAGCACGCTGTCTGCTTCACCCCTCTAATCCCATATTTCTCCTGGCCTGGGTTTTTTAGTTTTTGGTGATGGGAAGTGGTTGATTACTGATGTGAGGCGGATGTGGACAATCAGCCCAAGTGCAGTCATTCAGCTCTCTACCCACAGTCTGTGGGCTTCTGGAAGCTGTACGTCCCGCAGCTAGAGGCCATTTTGTGGCACAGGCGGACATTTTGGGCTGTGAATGCTTTGGATTGCCACAGTATTCTATCAAAATCCAATCATGTTTTCATGTAAAATAAAATGTGTGCTTACGTACAGTAGGTTTGACAACCAATTTCAACCAATAATATGACATCCACCATCAATCTTCAACTTAGTATCGTTTTTTTCTTTGGTGTATTTTATTGTTTGGTACCCTGTAGTAGTTGGAAATGCTTAGTGCATCTTCAAGCTAGATCAAGTCAGCCTGTTCCTAAAGCCTCGGATACACTAGAAGACTTTTACAATCTTAACAGATTATGAAATGACTGGGAGTATAGGCTACACTAGACGACTGGCTTGTGCTGATTTTTGTATGACAACTGAAAAACTGGGTATCCCACATTTAACGACTGGACCAACGAGTGATGAGTTTACACTACACGATTGCGTCCAGAATCTGCTCAAAAATATCAAACATGTTTGATATGCTCCGAATCGCTCCAACTCGGATCGGGAGAAGTCTGTTCTCATCATACTCTTGCCGATTTAAAACTGTACCCCACATACACTTACAGATTTCTGTGCCAAATTGCCACTCCGACTACCCCCAACTAGTGCAGACTGCTGCTGACTAGGACAGACTCGGCAGGATTGTGAATCGTGTATAAAATCGGGCATAATATCTTGTAGTGTATCCTCAGCTTGAAACAATACATTATTATCACGGTTATTATTACGGTTATCAGATTGTCTTTGTCTTTTTCTGGCTTCCTCCATGATGTTTCGCTTCAGTTTTCTCTCCCCCGCCATGATATCATTGAGCTAAAAAACGCATGATATCCATAGATGCCGGAATAGTTAGCTACTACTGTGTTGTTTAAGTACAACGTTGCGCATGCGCAATTCGACTGAATGCTGCGTCCCGGGGGCGCAAGTTTTAAAAGGTAATAAATGTCAATGTATTATCTTTCTGAGTAGACTGGACGATTCAGCTTACTTTTAGTAAATCTAATTGAAGAATTAGCACCAGACATGTTTGTAAAGGTTCAAATATTGCAATGTATTGCTTTAATGTGTAGCTGTTACTGTTTCTTTATCTTGTTTGCATTTCTTCATCTGGTCACTCTTTAGTCTGCTTACATCTCAATCAGTCCCACCTGTTTTCAATCCAATCAATTCAGTCAATCTTATTTATAGTTTTTATGTCAAACTACCAGCTTCTCACTTGGCACAACAGGAACATTACCTTCCCTTGGTGTCTGGTTGTTCAAGCCTGCCCCGGATGATGCAGAATAAACATGCTAATGCCACTCAGTCATTGTGCTGTTTGGATTTCAGGCACATGATTTTAAAAATATTTTTGTAATTTAAGAAGTTTTAAATATTTAGGGTCCAGGCAGAGACCCTCATGTATTTTGTCATTTGTCTACTTTCTCTTCCTCCGCAAAACACCCAGCCCAACCCAGTGCTGCTATATTTATGCTTGCCGTTCCCGCACTCTCAAAAAAAAAAAACACTACTACTACTACTCCATGTCCTTCTCTTCATCTCTATCTCCCTCCCCCTCTTCTATCTCTCCCTCTCCCTGTCCCCCTCTCTTCTCTCTCTCTATCTCTCCCTCCCTCCCCCTCTTCTGTCTCTCTCCCTCCTCCCCCTCTCTCCTCTTTCTCCCTACCCCCCCCCTCTCTCTCCCTCCTCTCCATCTCTCCCTATCTCTCTCCCTCTCCATCTCTCTCTCTCTCCCTATCTCCCTCTCTTCTCGCTGGTTATTTACATATGACCCCTCCCCCAGTATGGGGGCGGGGGGCGTCATGTTTCTTCCCAGCAGAGATTAGACAAGGACAGGAGAGGGGAGATGGACTGACTGTGTCCTTGGAACATTTCAGCATGTTCCCTTTTGGATTCTGTTACTAAGCAGAGGTTTGAATGAGCCCGACATGTGACAAGGACGCAGTCTGGTCGGAAACACGGAAACTAGAAATGTTTTACTTCAAAGGGTTAATATTAAAGCAGTAGTGTGCTATTTTGGGCATTTAGGCCTATTTGTGGTCTGTGTACCATGAACCTGAAACATAGAGACCAGAATTTCACTGATTGTTACTAGGGCTGGGTATCGAGTTGAATTTCAAGAATCGATTCGATTCCGATTCACAAGGTTCAGAATCGATTATCACGATTCGATTCGATTCAATATCGATTCGGTTAGTGTTACTAAAACCTGTTTTTTTTTTTAGCTGTAACCTTAATTACATGACTGCCAAGTTATGCAACACATCAATACTAGGGCTGGGTATCGATACTGATTTCCAAAAATTAATGAATGAATCATTGAATGAATTAATGAACTATTCATACCTTCATTTATTCATTCATTCATTAAATAAAATATTGATTTTGGGATTCATGAATCGATTCTGAATCATTTGATTCAGAATCGATGAATCGATTTTTTAAACCCAGCCCTAATCGTTACAGTATTTAGCTAGCTGCAGTTTTTATGCAGGCTCTCACAGGGCTACAATGGAAGTCAATGGTGCATACGTAAATGCATTGAAAAACTATGATGAATGTGCATTTCTATGACGGGAAGCACAGGTTGTAATCTTACCAGTAGTAAGATTATACCCTGTGCTTTCCATCTCAGAAACCCACCCATCATAGTTTTTCCAACGCATTTACGTACGCCCCATTGACTTCCATTATAGCCCAGTGAGAGCCGGCATAAAAACTGCAGCTAGCTAAATACTGGAACGATCAGTGAAATTATGGTCTCCGTTTCAGGTTTATGGTAGACACTCCACAAATAGGGCTAAATGTCCAAAACGGCACACTACCCCTTTAAGTTGGAAGACAAAATGTCCTGATATTCAGACTTGTGCATCCTCCAATTCATGTTTACTTACTTTCCTCCATCAATGTGCTATTTAGTTTCACCGCATGATCACATGCCCAGAATGTTGAGTAGTCAATGTTACATATTCTAATAATATTCTAACACGACCATGCCACTTCCTCTCCTCCAAAACAAAACACCTGGCTGACTAGCAGAACGGCATGTTATGTCATCAACATTGTTCATCTGTTGACTCCCCCCCCACACTTTCTGGTATGATGTCATGTATTTGCAGTACATTATTTGAGTCAGAGAGGTGATGAATATCAAATTGTGTTTCTTGGTTTTTACCTTCCCCTCACAGGAGATTGCACGACACCTTCGTCCAACCACATTGCGAGCTCTCTTCGGCAAAAGTAAAGTACAGAATGCTGTCCATTGTACAGATCTCCCCGAGGATGGAGTTTTAGAGGTAGGTAGCATAGAATTCACTTGTGGACATTGTCTTTTCTTTTTGTTGAAGTAGCTGGACACCCACATCATTCATGTGTCCTACTGCAGCAGAACAGGAGCTGCTTGGAATGGCATTCTTCTTCTTTTTTTTCTTAAACCTTTATTTTACCAGGGAAGTCCTATTGAGACAAGAGGTCTCTTTTACAAAGGAGCCCTGGCCAAGACAGCCACAAACAGACAATTCAACAAACATTAAAAGCACATAGAAACACAGCAAAGCATTAGCACACACCATCAAAACACCAACAGGGCACATGTACACATCCACAAGGCATAATAGCACACAATACCACATAGCATGATCAGTAGCAGAAAAAACAGACAATCACACGCCCACATGGAGCAGTGCACAACATCAAGATTCATACTGCATGCATAAAGATCTCCTTCTCGCATTAAGAAAGAACAAGAACAAAATGTCACCTCAGAGCTACACTGAGCCCTGTGGTACAGAAGCGGTCTCATGACTGGGTCTGTGGGCCGGTGCTGCCCCTGACCCCACTGGGTTTCAGAAGGAGAAGAATGGCGGGGCACTTTGAAACAAAACCATTGTTTTGCAGCAAGTGGGTCTGACTCGTTAAACGTCACTGTGCAAGCTCCTGATCTGTAGAGTGCCATAGACAAATGGCTCCTTGTTAATCATTAGCCTGTGACTGGCTGAGCTTCCACATTCCCAAGCCTAGTTCCTTAGTGGCTGTTTGGGCTAAACAGCAGCATATGGGGAAATATGAAACTGATTACAACCTGATTGTCACATCTCTCGGATGACACAGAGTAGTCTGACAGTCATATCATATCAACACCTTTACAGTGCATCCGGGAAGTATTCACACCCTTTCACCGTTTCCACATCTTACAGCCTTATTCCAAAATGAATTAAATAATTTTCCTCAACAATCTGCACACAATACCCCATAATGACAAAGTGAAAAAGGTTTTGTTAGACATATTTGAAAATGTATTTAAAATTAAAATAAATAAATAAATAAAAACTGATATCACATGTACATAAGTATTCAGACCCTTTATTCAGTCATTTGTTGAGGCACCTTTGGCAGTGATTAGATTAGTGATTCGTTGATTGGAGTCCACCTGTGGTAAATGCAATTGATTGGACATGAATTAGAAAGGAACACACTTGTCTACTTTACTGTAAGTAGTAATAACCCACAGTTGACAGTGCATCTTAGAGACAAAACCAAGCCATGAAGTTGAGGAAATTGTCCATAGACCTCCAAAAACTGCAGCATTGATGGTCCCGAAGAACACAGTGGCCTTCATCATTCTTAAATGGAAGAAGTTTGGAACCACCAAGACCCTTCCTAGAGCTGGCCGCCCGGCCAAACTGAGTAATCGCGGGAGAAGGGCCTTGGTCAGGGAGGGACCAAGAACCTGATGATCACTCTGACAGAGCTCCAGCATTCCTCTGTGGAGATGGGAGAACCATTCAGAAGGACAACCATTTCTGCTGCACTACACCAATCAGGCCTTTATGGTAGAGTGGCCAGACAGAAACCTCTTCTCAGTAAAAAGCACATGACATCCCACTTGGAACTTACCAAAAGGCACCTAAAGGACTCTGACCATGAAGAACAAGATTATCTGGTCTGATGAAACCAAGATTTAACTCTTTGGCCTGAATGCCAAGCGTCACGTCTGGAGAAAACAGGCACCGCTCATCACCTGGCTAATACCATCCCTACGAAGCATGGTGGTGGCAGCATCATGCTGTGGGGATGTTTTTCAGCAGCAGAAACTGTGAGACTAGTCAGGATCGAGGGAAAGATGAACGGAGCAAAGTACAGAGAGATCCTTGATGAAAACCTGCTCCACAGCGCTCAGGACCTCAGACGGGCGATGGTTTACCTTCCTACAGGACCACAACCCTAAGTACACAGCCAAGACAATGGAGTGGCTTTGGGACAAGTCTGTGAATGTCCTTGAGTGGCCCAGCCAGAGCCCAGACTTGAATCGGATTGAACATCTCTGGAAAGACCTGAAAATAGCTGTGCAGCGACGCTCCCCATCTAACCTGACAGAGCTTGAGAAGAATCTGCAGAGAAGAATGGGAGAAATACCCCAAATACATGTGTGCCTAGCTTGTAGCGTCATACCCAAGAAGACTTGAGGCTGTAATCGCTACCAAAGGTGTCTTAACAAAGTACTGAGTAAAGGGTACATATGATATTTCTCATTTTTAATACATTTGCTAAAATAAAAAATAAAAATTCACTTTGTCATTATGAGGTATTGTGTGTAGATTGATGAGAGAGAAAAAAAATCATCAATTTTGGAATAAGGCTGTAACATTTTCTTTTTAATTGGAAAAGTGAAGGGGTGTGAATACTTTCCGGATGCACTGTATCTCTACCTGATTTGCCTGTGAAATACTATTGTTGTCAGGATAAGATCTAAGGATGTTGCCACTTGTGTGTTGCCACACACCAGTCTTAATTCATTTTCAGGGCGTTACAAATGAATGTGTTCTCATTTGCAGGTGCAATATTTCTTCAAGATTTTGGACGGATGAACCCAGTATCCAGACACAGTTCTGTATGTATTTAAAGAAAATACTTCACCACAGGATGAACTCAGTATCCAGACACACAGTTCTGTATGTATTTAAAGAACATACTTCACCACAGGCTTTTTTTTTTTTTGCCATTTATTCGTTTCGGTCTTACCCAGATTAAATAAAATGACAAGAGTAAATGGACTCCTGACAAGTGTTCTGATGTTCAACATTGAATTTAAGCACTTTTACACCAACAAAACATCCTATTACACGGGGTACTGCATTGCGTCTGATATTCTAACCTTTTGACCAGCGACTTTGGTATTGGATTCATACATTACACTTTTTCCTGCGAAAAAAATTGTACAACTGCATAAATATAAAATTCTTCCACCATGAAAATGGCTAAAACATTCAATAGAAAGTTACACCACATCATGTGATGTCTCCAGCAAAAAAAAATAGTTGGTTTATTTTTTATATATTTTTTTTTTTTAAAGCACTGAGTTGCCACTGTTTTTCCATGAAGGCGACATACTTCCAGGCTGGACAGACACAGCTCTACACTAAAGAATAAGAGAAGGTACAGGCGACAGAAACATCATTAAACCCCTGTCCCACGTCTAGGGTGATCCTAAAAGAAAGTGTGATGCAGAAATGTATTCTCCCACAATCAACTTAGAAGACATAACGAAGAGAGGAAAAGGATTCCACGGAGTGCAGCCATTTTCTCATACATGGACCTAGAGATCAGAGCGTACCATGCCAGTATTTTCAGTTAGTAAGAGTACATATACACACATCCAGACATTCACATTAACAAACACACTCGCACACAGACACAAACGTTTACAAACACACCTTGGACCACTAAAGCTTACTGACATAAGACAACAGAAATTACAACATGGCTTGGAAAGGACCATTGTATGTGACTACTGCACTGGACACTCCAAAAATATATAGAAACCACATCAGGCAGAAATACTTAGGGGACAGAAACACTGCTCGCTACATATCAGTAGTGGAATTGCAATTTACAGTAATAGATGAACATGTCCCATGGCTCAAGGAATATTCTCATTTACAGTAGAATAAATATTTGCTATTGCTACTCTTCCTGTAATTTACATTCTAACCCTAGACATTGGCAGAAAAGCTAGTGAAAAGCACACAGATTAAGTGAAGGTCCCGTATATTATGAAAGTTTGTTCCAAGACTTGTCATGTTGTTTTTTTAATTGAGCTCATTTATTTTTTCTAAATTAATTTTGTTTTGAAATGGGGCAGAGAAGTGCTATTATCATAGCTGAGGTCATGAACTGATGGTGAACTTAACGTCAAAGCGTCCTTGGTAGCGATCTTTCTCGCTGTAATTAATGTTCACTCCATATACTTTGCACTCGATGCGAAGCTCCTCATTCATTGTGAGGTTGGTAAACTGGACGGCCACCAGTGGCTGGAGGTAATTGGGATGCAGCAGCTTGCCATAATAGGGGTAGTACTGAAGAGGGAAACCACCGGCAATGCCATGATACAGGATCTCTCCGATCTTCCCTTCATCCTCCTCTCTCTGTGAAAGACAGGGTGGCATCAGAATTAGTAGTAGTAATAATGTACTTTATTGATCCAGTAGACACAAAAAATGATAATCGAATCATTTTCCTCTCTTTTGTCTTCTAAGTTGATTGTGAGAGAATACAATTCTATATGACCCTTTCTTTTAGGATAAACTTAGACATATGACAGGGGTTTAATGGTGTTTCTGATGCCTATACCTTAAATGTATAGATGACAATGCAAAAAGAGATTTAAAGGCACAATATAATTGATTGGATCTCCAACATACAGTATATACTGTCAGGTAGCTTGATTGCGATTAGAGTTATATGTATGATACTTGTGTGAGGTGTACCTTGTTAGTGCAGTAGATGGGGATCACGTTGGGCTGGAGTTTGGCCTGGACTTTAGCAGGAAGTAAGGTACTGTTCACTGGGGGCTGAAAGAAGACATTGGTCAATGAGCAATGTTACCATTACTTGAATGGGAGCGTCTCATCGATTCTACATGAGCAGTGATGGTCTTAAACATCTGTTGGAACAAAATTAACAGACAGAGGAGTAGACTAACCTGTGGTCTGTAGTTGACAATCCTGTTCAACTTGACAATCAGGCATGGCTTTCCTTCCTTGAAGCCAAAGGTCTTGTCACCCACTCCAGAGCAGGTGCCTAGCCAAGCCCGACTGAAACGGCAGGCCCTCCTCGATCCAACATCGCTCTCCAGTTCTCCACGGTTATTGTAGGTGTCAGCCATTGCTGTGGATAGCACAAGGAAGACCAATTAGTAACGTACACAGATGGACAAACATATAACAGCACTGCCCAACATGTGTACTGGCGAACCTTTTGTCGTACAATCATATCGTTTTTTTTCTTGTCTTAATGCCAAATGCATGTACACAGCTGTCAAATATCTAACAACTCTGCTTGGATTAGGTTTGGTAGATAAAATGCACAACTATCTACAGTCAGTCAACAATTATTAATCTTACCGTAAAACTAGGCGGCACAAGCATACCTTCCCTTCCACCAATGTACTGTATGAATGGTAGCTACTTTATACTTGCCTCCTCCACAGTCTTCGAAGTACATGTCGTTGAGTTGTTTGTCGTCGTTATACTTCTCTAGAAATGTATCCATGCTTGCGATGTAGGTCTCATACGTCTTGGGATCTTTGAGATTGAAAGCAATTTCTGTTTTCATCGAGCGTGGGGTGTGTGATAAACCTGTTAGACAACACATTAGGTCAGAATAGAGGAAACACAAATTAAATGTGCAGTATGCGGATTGTGATTACTGTTTGTGATTACTGTTAGACTAAATTGCTTCAGGCCTCCCTCCAAAGCCACTCTTCCAAACTGGACAAAACAAATGACACTAGGCAGGTAAGTAGGGTGACAGGCAGATAAGCCATCCAATCATTTCAAGTTGGCAACCCAAAATGCTGCGACACAGTTATTACAGTCCTGCGACTTCCACAGATTTATTTCATTTTTGTGTCAGAGCACTTTATTTATTTATTGCTGTTGCGATGTAATGAAAAAAAATAAAAGTGCTCCTGGGCTAAACCACATACTGCACCTTTAAGGAAAGAAAATAGTTGGACTGAGGAAACACTGAACATACAGTGGAGAGGGGTACTGCCAATTTGAGAGACAGGATTTGTGGTCATTTCAAAGTCTTTTAAAAACAAATGGGCTTCTTTTCATTTCAACATAAAGAATATACCATGTTTGCTCCTTAAACTAAATAAACGTATATGTCTGATATAATTGACTGACTAAAAACATGTACTCAAAAATAATTCTAAATACAATTTTCATTGTGGTTCAGTATGGAGATGTATATTTATCAGTCCTCAAATCAAAAAGAAATAACCCCCCTGTGAGTGTCTGGGGTTCCCTCAGATGAGCTTTGTAGACTCCCCGTGGCAGTAATTTTCCATAGACTGTGGCACAAGGCCACAGCAAGGCGTGGCATGAGCAGAGTGACGAATAAGGAAGACGAGTGTGAGAGCAAAAAACATCACATCGTATGAAATCTTCCTCTGTACTATAACCCCTGTTCTTTCCACTACCAAAATGAGCCTCGACTCAACGCAGCAGTGTTGAGACAAAACCACAACATGGCTTAATGTTATTTTAAGCTTTGTGAACACACAAATCTACAGCAGACGTTCGTTCTACCAGTCCCCCCAACCCCCACCTCACGTGCTTCTCTCTCACAATGGAAACTTTTAGACCCAGAATGAGAGGCGGGACTAGGGCTCTAACCTTCCTTTATCAAGCCACCAATGGAAACTCACTTCAACTCACTACACTCCACACCTACTTATGTCGTTGCTTTACTGGGCTACTCTTTGTGGGGGGAAATGGCCGACAGGCAAACAGGCAGCCAGACTAACCCATGTGTATGAGGCCAGTCATTTACAATGGCTGCTAAAAATACTGTTAAGGCAACAGTGTGTGCAATGCAAACAGGCATTGGGACAGCACAGGGAGGTAGGGCTAGATATAGACGCCTTGGCACTGAGACAGCAAAACTGCTTCCCAACTTACACTGAGATTAAGGAAGCTGCACTTACCTAATACAAAAGGTTGCACTGTTACATTTCTTTCTTCCAGAAGATTACAGAAAGAATTTCTCCCATAAAAACAAGCTTAGTGTGTCCCGCAGCATGCACCCATGTGTAAGCAAACGCACTGGGTGTGAAAAACCCAAAGATGATTGTGAAGAGAGAGGCAGTTCAGTTACACTAAAAGCTGTGAACGGCATCTCTTCCCCCAGACACAGAGGAGACGACATACAGGCTGAGAGGAAAACTGAAGGACAAAATGGCTGCACCTCTCTGAGGTCAGACCGGCAGACTTTCACTAGGGAGGAGCCACCCAAGAGGAAGTTCAAACAAAAACCTTCAAAATATACATCACAGTTCTCCAAGTGATAACATGTAAGGACTTTATGACGAGCCGCTATTACATTTGCCTCACATTCAAGGTCAAGGCACTTGGCCGATGTGGGGTGGACTCTGTTATAGCATGTTCTGGTGATGTCTTTATCATGTCATCTCTGTGAGCACATCCATTTTCTAACACAAAATGGATAACCTTTACAATAGGCATTGTATTACATAGCAGCACTCCTTAAACTATGATTGGTTGCATCCACTGAGCATTATTATTATTATTATTTCAATACTGGTAGTGATAAGTTATGATAGGCTACTATAATGCATGATTCCAAGATGAGCTTACCTGGGGGAGCAACTCTGTCTTGATAGGTGGGTTTGTAGTTGCTTAACGTAAGGAGCAGAGCCTGGATGGTCCCAATGAAAATTCCGGCCAAGCATCCATAGAAGATCACGTAGAACAGGAAGATGTTGACTATAGAAAGGGGAAAGTACTTGTTACATAATGTATGGGTAGACAAGTCAATTACCGTGATGCTGTAGAGTCTGCACTACACATCGGCCTGCATGTTAACCCTTCAACCTTTTTTTGACAATTTCACTTAGTTTGTTATTTAGAATTCTGATGTGTTAGCTTGTATTGATATTGATGAAAGTGAATGAAACCAAACGCAGATGGGGCCCACAGACTCAATGACTTAGCAGTGACTTAGGTAATGACTTAGCAGTGCATAGCCTTCTAGCTTCCACAGTCAGAGGACACTGCAACATTTAAGTTAAGCTTGACATTTTCTAAAGTATTCCTTTACTCAAAACTTTAAATGTGCCAGGCCCTGTAGCTTGATTCTATAGATCCAGCTATTCCACAAGTGAATGGGATGTAGCCTATACATATAACATCATTGTGTGTAGTCAAACACCTGATTCTTTGATTTGAAAGATGTTCCTTTAAAGAAATCCTGATAGCTGCTTGATTGTAAACTATAATGTGCCTATGATCATCATATGAGAATTCAAATGGAATGACCTATTTTATATTATCATAGCTGCACATTCTCTAACTGGGAAGAGTCCTTATCACTATCAGTGGCTTATATTTCCTTAGAAAAGAGAACAACAACACAGTCACTATTAAACCGCATCAAGCATATACCGCCCTCTACTCCCACATTACGAAACATGTTCCTGGTTGAGACCGTTGGTCGTTTGCAGCCATGATTCAACAAGAGTGGGCAAAAATTCTAGTCCAACCGGATGAGTCACCGTGGAGTCTTGCAGCCTACCACTACTGCTATGCCAATGGCCACCCCTCCCCCACCACCCGTGCAACAGGTTTGACAAGGGAGAGCACGTGTGTAGACATCAACATGCTTTCTCCTCTCAAAAATACACTGACTGGTCCCGTCCATCTAAAGGAAACGGTTAGCCCTTCTCAGGAACTGTGAGTGCGCTGAGGACGTAGAATCTGCTTCCACAGTCCTTTCTACCAACATAGGAAATGTTGACTTTTAAATAGTCTTTTAAATAGTTGGAGGCGCTTGGCGCTCATATTTAAAAGTGTCAAATAAACATTTCAAAGCCACTCACCAAAGCAGAAACGCCTATTCTAACAAACGATGTGTTTTGAAAGCTCGCCGCTACCGTTAAGTGAGCTTTTTAGACGAATTTTGTGGCATCGTCATTATTTTTCCGAGGTAGTTTCGAGGATTTCCGACCAGATGGGGCGCTGTCCGCTATGCCGAGTTGTATGGCGGTTGAAGAAGACTACCTAAACCGTCTAAAAAATCACTTAGCGCCGGCTGCGCTACGTCAACAGCGCACTCACAGTTCATGAGAAGGGCTAAGGAAACGGTGTTTTGTTTGTGTTGTAGGGATCGGGCTATTCTAACCACTAAAGAAAATCGAATTTAATGTTTAAATCAGAATATTTGAGTACCATGACACTGGAGCTGATAGTCACGTATCTGTACCGGTTCAATGGTGGTCTCAAATCCTGTAGGCTACTTCATCATGTACTTCGTCAAAAGAGACTTATTGTTGAGTGTCTCATACAAGGCCTGCTCTTGACAACCCCTCGCCAGTCGCCACATCTCATAGCCCCTCCCCCACAGCACAGCCGTGTCGTGCAGGGAGAGCTGGGGCATGTTCACAGACCCCCTGATACGAAGACACCCAAGACAATTCTGAAGCAAGGCATTCTGTCCATGCATTCTGTTAATCACATAGGCTACGGCCTAGAAATATATTAGCCTACGGAACAGATTAGGCTACTTTAGAACATAGAGGCACAGTAGCCTACTTTGCGGAGAATGGCTGAATGAAAGTCAGAATTGAACATGGGTAACGTTACTGACATGCGTGACTACGTTTCACTCGGAAGGGAATTTGAGTAGCCTAGGCGTTGCAAATTGGCAACTGTTGACGTATGAATTCACGCCACAAGTGTTCCTACCTAAGGATATTTTGCCCCTAGTCAAATATGTGATTGTAGGCTATGAGCAAGAAAGAGACCGTAATTCGATAGCTTTCGAAACAATAAAAACCTAACCTTGTGGAAACTAGGTAGGTCCTATGACTAACATGTGACTCAAGTTGATCTCTCTCTTCTTATAGCCTAAACCACAACTGGTGAGACAAAAACGCTTGTTGCTGAATTAAAACGAGCTGCATCAACTCCAGAGAACACGGAGAGCAAGACGGTAACAATGTAACGTCGTCGACGCCATAAAGTAACCTCGCAGTGAAATCGTGAATGTCGCTCATTGGAAAATCGATGCCTAGCCTAGGCTATACTCAATATAAAATTTACATTTGTAGGAGTTACAACCCCTGAAAACAGCAGGAAAACTGCCAGATCACCTTGACTACCCTTGGAAATGTGATGCCTTCACGCAAATGGTGGGCTATAGGCTCAACCTAAACTAGTGTTAGGCCCAACAGTGATTCAAAATGTTTTAGCCTACTATCAAATTTACACGTTCACTCCAGAGGAATAAGGAAGCCCGATTCAAAGTCACAATATACGTCTGTATATCCACCAACCTAGTTTAACCAGTGACAAAACAGATGATTAGTTGTGTAGCCTATAAAGTTACATCTTATATATTAGCTTAGCATATTCACCCATGGACCTCACTATGGAATATCAATGTTGTCCTTCAAAATGACCTCTTGAAAATACGCCAACAATCTAGCTCTCACTATCCACGAATGACCTCATTTACGCCAATAACCGATTGGAAACTAATAGCACTGAGAACTGATACAAAAAGTAGCCTATATGAAAATATCGACTCTTAAATTGGCATAGCCTATAACCTACTGACTATTTCCAACAACTTCATAATTTGGGAATGCTACATTTCAAGCAGTTGTTTAATTTGAAGCTTATGTGTAGGCTCCGTTGATTAGGTGTTATTCTGGATAATGTGTGCACCATTTTCCATTGAAAATGAAAGTCACGACGCAGCACGCTACAAGTCAGATCAAACAGGTGCTCCGTGCTTCTATGAGGAAATGTTAAGAACGTCCACACGGTTTTGTAACGCCACAGTATGAAATTCTGACTCTTCAGTATAACGTTCCATACAATTAAAAAAAAGAACACAATGTCCGTAGCTAGGTTAGGCTACTTAATGATGAAATGTAATGTGTTTAACGTAGGCTACTTAATGGAATTTGATGGATCTATATTTTGTTTGTCGGACCCTAACCCTAGAGGCGTTTCTATCATTAGGCTATGTGATAGACAATATCGTTTTTGAATTGAATGATATGACCAGGAACACAACGATTAAAGAGATTGAGTCTACTTACACCAACTGCCCCCAGTGCGTCCTAGAAATTCCTTCTTCTCTGAATTCCACAGAAATCTCTTCCATCCACCGTCTCCATCTTTATTACCCGACATTTTTGTCCTTATGGTTTCCCTTTTCAGTTAATTTATTTAGTGGCCTTAGGTACACCAATGGTTACGGTCCCTCTACAGAAATTGTAAAAAGGACAGTTTCGTAGGCTACCCGGCTCACCCTATTGTACCCCCTCACAATTTATCGCTGACGGCAACCGACTCCGCCCGCAAACTCCTGTAATAAGTTACCCACAGCGAGGGGGGGGGCTAAGACTAGCAAATCACAAGCATCCATCCTTTTGCGTAAGAATCGTTTTCAGGGGGGAGGTGTAGCCAATATGACCGCTCTGCTCCATGGAGAACGATTACGCTGCCCTCTGGTAGGCTAGGCTATTAGCTTACTATTACTGAGGCATGTAGTCTATAGGACTGCATGGCAACAGTAACTATTCCGAACTCTGTTATGACGAAAGACGCATGGAATCATCCGCACCAGTAGCACATCCCCAGCAAGTATGCACGCGTAATTACTGCGTTGTTACACAGGTAGAGCCACGTGTTGCCACAAAGCAAGAGGCTTCACCAGTGGTGTAGGGCTCTCGTTGCCAGGAGTATACCCACTTTAATCCATAGACCCACAGTAACCTATACCTATACTCTTCTTGAAACACCACTAATGTAAAACTGTAAAATTTCTGCTACAGTACCACTTCTTTAGTCAGAGTAGCCTTGCCTATACCCACTCACCACTACACTCTTGGCTTCACACACTGGAAACATGGTCAATTCATTGCAATTCCAGGTCACATGAAAGGAAATGTAGGCCTATGTTTATCTGTGAGCATTTAGCAATCTGTGGAACTCTGAGCATTTTGCAATCCGTGTAACTCTGTGAGCATTTTGCAATCTGTGGAATGCACTTTTCTATAAACAAGGCCAACTGCTGCCTATCTTAGTTTTTAGGGTCCACAACATCTCATTGTCCACAACATATCATGTCATATATATCCTATCTCTGGCCTCAACGCATCTTCAATTCATCTCAAATTTAACACACATAAGACTTTTACTGGTGTGCTACTGTAGCATATCATCTATTTTCATAGAATTTCACAATTTACCAATGTAACCTGCCTCTGTGTGGCTAAATAGACTCATAGAAGCGATAAGAACATAGCACCTCGCTGTTTACATAGATCAAGAGGTTGCCAGGTCTATTGGGAGGTGCAGCATTCCATAATAGGTTGTGGATGGAATCTGGCATGCGATGTGGACGCAGGCCTCCAGCTCATCAACAATAGCATACCTATGCAGTGGTGCGGAAGGATGACATCTTCCTGGATTTCAGACTGCCGTGCACACATCCTCCCCTACCTCCCCCTCTACACTGTATAAACACCATCAAAACAACACATTACGTGGTCATAGAGAGAAGGAGGAGAGGGAGAGGACAGGCCTCCAGAAGCTAAACTATTCTTAGTGAGTGGAGTCATTATCGGTGACCCTTTCTTTCTCTGCCAGAACCACCTCTGACTGCAGTGACAGCTGCTTCTGGAATACAGCCACACTCCACTATAAGAGCTGGTGCCACTGACAAACATGACAAGATCAACTTTATCAAAGTTATGATGTGTCCCTAGTCTACCAAACTCTTATACCACTGCAGCGTTCAGACAACCATATGTCCTCCTCCGCTCAGAGCACTGGTCAAGTGTGAGGAAACGGGATGACTTCAAGGGCCCAGCAGGGTGCTTGGAAAACTGGAATAGTTACTTTGATAGTACACTACAGTTACGCTAGAGATGCCTTTGGGCTGATGACTCTGGGCTGTTGTTTTGGTGAAGCTCCTGCCCTGGGTTGACCATATACCCCAACTCTGTGCTATATTTACATAGCGCCATCTCTCTGGTATGCACACAACTCCTGGCTGACTTGACAGGGCCTGGCATCTGAACTTCTTATTGGAAGGATCGTTCCAGGAGGGGACTGTTTGCACTCTACTTTCAAAAAATGAAAAAAAACAACACAAAAAACGACACGTGGAGGCTCTGAGCATGCTCCCTGACCCTCTCCAAGCCGGGTAACTCCCTCTCCAGAGAGACGGGGCCCTGTCCAGCCTTGTTAACACTCAGGTGAGTAGGCAGCACTCTGAGCAGGAGTCAAATGTAAAGGCGTGTGTTTTTCACTACAAGTACACACACCAGCTGCAGTGTTCCTCGGCAGAGGTGGTGCTACAGTACAGTACGTAGCTGATGTGTTAGTGGTGTAGCAACACTGGCGGTTCTAGGGGGTGGCAAGGGGTGGCTACCATCCCTGAAAAAAGCCTTGCTACCCCAGTTGCCATCTCTGAAGTTCAAATGTTTATGATGTTTATGGGGGAGATAACCTCTGCCTCCCCAGGTGGAACCCTTGCCACCCTTTTGCCATCCCAGGAAAACTTGATAGAACTGCCACTGTGCAGCAAGTACATTCACTAATATGTATACTGTCAATTCAAATAATCCAATTTCCCCTCCTTCCAACTGGTCAAATGTAGTAAAGAAATAAGACAGGAAAACAATTAAATGAATGACTGGATAACCAACAAGAATGACTGCATAACCAAATGACTGGTAAAACTTCAATGGTCACTTGATCTCATAATGTCTCATAATGTCTCATGATCTCATAATCATATATATATGATAAAACCAATACTTTGTGAATTAGGTCTTCAGTCAGAGACAACAGACAAAGGCAAAATATTTTGGCCATGACATCCTTTTGGTCCACCAAAAGCACTGCTGATCATACATGAGAGTGCTGTTGCCTATGACAGATATTCTCTCTGCAAATTTCACAGGCTGCAAGACAACGGAGTGCCGGTAGAGCCAATGTCAATATTGCCTTTTCTACCCAAAGGTTGATCTGATCGGTAGCGACAGCCAAACCACACCTCTCTGTTTGATTGGTGTAAACCAGGGATCCTATTTCTATTGGTAGTGTAGTATTCAAATGATTTCCTGGAGTAAAAGGAGAATCAGAGAGGCCTAACAGAGGTTCTCACCTGGTCATAGAACTTAGCAGTAACGTGTAAACAAACAAACAGCACAGCTGCATGTTAACTTGCAAACTAATAAACAGCCTTCCTCACAATAGCTTCCTCACACAACCCAGTTATCAAAATATCAGGCACTGACCCTGCTATTGTTACAGTATTGTTTCTTAGCTGTTGGCAACCCTAAAAAAAGGAGCATGAATACCGTAGATTCTGACAACCCGACTCAACCTGTTTCAGATGTCTAATGTTAGAAAGACATGGTCAACACCAGCAAACTAAGACAGAGAGTTCTCAACTCCTGTCAGACATCTTGTCAGTGGGGTGTGACAAGATGGCAGGTTGTGTGGCTCCCCATTGGCAGGTTCTCTTAGGAAAAAGTGAGACAAACCGTGTCACTGGGCCTTGGCTGAAACAATTCAGGGCCTCAGAGTCTTTAATTTTACATATAGCCTTGGAGCCTGGAGAGGATGTCATGGTGTTCATAAAGGGGAATATTGGAAGAAGGAAGAGGGGCTCAGTCATCTGGAACTCTCGGGGCATGATTACTTTCCAGGCAATCATTCCTGCTCTCCCATTATCAGTACTGTCAGCGCGGCTTATCGTTAGCCGCCTGCCGCCCAAACCACAGCCTCAGACATGTCCTCCTAGAAACCATGATGCATTGTGCTAATGAGCTTACAGCCCGGAGCTGAGCAAAATTGTTTTTTAAAGGTTATTATTGAGGGTGGCCTTTTGGCTGGCCTCTTAATTTCATCAGTGAAGCCCTATTAAACAGCAAAGGTCTTGGGGGAGTAGGCCATTGTAAAGGACCCTTTGACATCCTCTTGGTGGTGATTGCATAACTATGACATGTTTTTAGAGGCGGATGGCCAAGCCATCCAGCCACGACTCAACACTCACAAAAATTAATTCAGTAGCAGTAGCTAACGTCAAGGTGTCATGGTGGGCTGAAATTCTGATTCGACAAACTAAAGGTTTTGCTTTCTGAAGTGTAAGATAAGCTTTAGATAATTAATTCCCTTTATGATCTCTAGGTCTAAAAGCCATGTCCCCAGTTGGTTGATCATAATAAAGCAGGTATATTTTTAACTAAGTGTGTACTGATATAGTATTGGCACTGATAATGCTATCATGAGAGGTTCCCTTACGCAATGAGCTATAGAGGATGACTGTTTGGAAGTTGTGCCGTTATTTGCAAGATAGAATGTCAGAATGTTTGCCTTGTGGCGTCTGATACATTGATAGAAATTAAACAGTAATTTTTTTGTATAAAGAGGTTGAGAAAAGCACTCTGAGCCTGAATCCTTACTCTCTACGTAACAATGAGCATCTGAAGTTACATCTGTAAGTGTATAAGCTTCCAACTCTTGATGTTGAGTATATGATATGGTGTTCTCACTCTCAATGTTACACTCTCTCAATGTTACATTGAGCCCGAAATATCTCCACTTAAAAAGCCATTGCCTCTGAGACAGGCATAAAATAAGCAACCAAATTGAGTGTGTAATGTAGGTCATGTTTTTACAGGATTTGAGATGGTTGAATATTCTACAGAGTTAACTACACATGCACGCGCGCGCGCACACACACACACCAACCCCATTACCCATGTGTGTGGTGGGGTACATGATAGGCTGTTTCAACCAACAAACAGGATCAGATATGGCACAGTTTCATCAGTTAAAGTCAACTCTATCCAGCTTTACAAATTGTAACAGGTAAAGCAAAACACGCTGAGGCAGTATTGAATCGCACACAACGTGACATGATATAATATGTCATGATGAGTAAGAAAACAAGCATGCAGAGTTTCATGTCACGTAGAAGCTACAGACGGTTTTCTTGGTGCATTTTGGAGGGAGGTGCTGTGCAACCTTGCGGGAGATGCAGATCTTTGAATTTGCTGCTCTGAGTCAGATAACCAAGAGCTGTGAGCCGTGCAGACAGATTTCAGAATACACTGGTATCAAGCTCTGATCTGAACACAAAGCCCACCTCTCCACCTGCGGAAAGGAGGTTGCCTCTCCCAGCATTTACTAACCACAGACTCTTAGTCAGACACTTCTGAATGGAAATGAGCTGATAAAATAACATATTTGGGTGTTTTTCATGTTTTTTTGTTATTGTTATATTTTTTGAGAGTCTAATGCCAGGAATGAGTGGGCCATAGTGTGGAATATGACAACAAATCCTTACTGTGTCATCGTCAACAACAGCAGGCCAGACAGACTGGTCTTTAATGTGATTACCACCAGTCCTGTCAGCATCAGATAAAAAAACAAACAAAGAAGCTTCAGGCATGAAAACAGCCTCCCTGCAGGGTCCTCTCACCTGCACCAAAGGGATCCACCCAGCGGGCACCGCAGGAAAACACAGGGCTCAGTGTACCCAGGTGGGCCGCCACCGACCCCCCTGAGGCACGGAGCGGGCCCCAGAGCCTGAACCATACTAGTCCAAGGGCTGGGCCACAATGAGAAGCAGATGTGCCCTCTGGCTTTCGTTTGTTGGCCCAGGAAAAGGCCAGCTTTTATTGTGCGCTTCTTACTTTACTTTATTTAAAAAAATATATATATATTGTGGTTGTGTTTCCGGCGAGTATCAAACCCAGGTTGCCCATGTGCTTCAAGGCTATATATACTCAGACTTGATATCAGCCTCAAGTATCTGTTGGTCTGAGCTATCTGCACTCATGACTTAGTTTGCTTGGCAGAGGATAGATGTTGATGCGCTATACAAATAAAGCTTTGATTGATTGATTGATTGATGTTACAATCAAATAAAGTCTACGTTTACGCTAATATGTTATCATTTTAATTTAAAAAAAGTTTCAAAGCATCATATGCCTCAAACGCCCAAAGATGCTAACAGTGTCCTTGTCCTAAATAGGCCTTTTAAATAGAAAACAATGACCAAAAATACGTCCTCTGCTCTGCTCCAATTTGACTTTGGTGGAACTCCTCACACAGTGACTCACACACTATTTCTGGACATGTTCTGTTTATTTTTAGACCCTTTGAGGGTCTCAGTTCCAAAATAAGATCAGAGCCATTGGAACAGATACACATGCTACAGTACCCTCCCTTGTTGAGGTCCTGCAGATGAGCAACATTATGCAAATATGTAATAAAAAAAACATGGTGATCCCTATCTATTGATCTCAAACTGACATTTACATTCAGGGTCTATTAATAGCTCCTACTACTATTACCCATCTATGTTCTTTTGTTATGCACCCCGGAACCTCATAGGATGGGTCAGCCTACATGGGAGAGAGTTTAGTGGCAGGTTTTGAGCTGTTAAATGATAGATTTATATGAAATGGATTAATGGTATAGAAATGCCCTTTGAACTTTTTTTCCCACCAATAGGAGACCAGTGGCTGGTATGCACACACCAATAAAGAGGGCTGAGACGTCTTACGCAACCTCCTTGCCCTCTGCCAGGAAAGGAACAAAGAGTCAGTTCCGGAGGTAATATCCAATCGGTCACTATGATGAAGTGTTGAAATAGGCCTACTCGTCGCTGACCCCTACTACATAGAGTACCGGCTACAATCACCTGTCGTACCAGGTTGCTACGCCGATACAAAGTACTTCGTCCAATCATTGATAAGACTGGTTAATGTTTGAATGTAAAGGCCAACATCTTAAGTGCTCCGCAGCTACACACTCTTATTTATGACTTTATTTATGAATTTATGATCACTTTGAGCAAAGAGACAATACATACACAACTTTCCCTCCCTGTGCTACTGCCCCCTGCTGGAGGGGCCACTGCTGCTTCTGTTGAAGTGGAGTTTTCTCTCCTCTTAGAAGGATCCAACAACTTGTCAGCATCATCCGTACTGTGAGAAAATTGTGCAACAGTCATCTTGTCAGAAGAGACTAACTTCTCCCCAAAGAGAAAAGATTCAACCTTTCTCTTTGTTTGCAGGGGTAACTGAACAAAGTGACTTTCTCAAACATCCTCTACTCCATCCGCTGATGAATGATCCTCCAGAAATGACCATTGCTATGAGAGACAACAACAAACAAACTGACAGATTGCACTAACAGCCCATGATAGACCATCACTAATGACTGGAAAATAAGCCTTGTCCAGATACAGCTAAGACATACTACAAATATTTAAATTCCACAAAGTATAACAATATCACTCAGAAAGGGTGTTAGTGAGAGGTATTATTTAAGGTATTCCACTCATCCCTACCACTCAAACTGCGATATTGGTTGTGGGTCTACCTTAAAAAAAAAAGTCTAAAGTTAGTTCCAAACCCTTTCTGTCCACTGAGCTACAAATTGCATATTGCTTCTGGATGTGGATATAAAACATCTGGACAGTAAAAGTCCTTGGAGCCTTAAAAGCAGGCATCTGTGTGAGAGTGGAGCAGTCAGAGACACAGGCTTGGCTTCATCACAGACCACACCAAGATGAACTCCGTGCTCGTACTCTGGACTTTGCCCATGCTGGCTTCTGTGGTGGTGGTGATGGTGGTGGCCCAGCCCGACTCCGACCCAGAGATCTCCTGGGTCAACACGTTCCGCCAAGGCTTCAACTTCCAGTGCCCTCATGGAGAGGCCCTGGTGGCCATCCGCAGCCGTTTCAGCGAGAAGGAAGGGTCAGACCGGCTGTGGACTTTCGCTTGCCAGCCTACGCCCAGTGGCATGGGGGAGCCCATGGACTGTTGGTGGGACGACATCAACCACAGAGTGGTAGGTCCTCTCTGGTCCTCTCACACGGGACTTGTTTCTCTGCTGCTGCTCTCTGGCATACTGCTCTCTGAGAGTCAATCAGGGCTGCTTTTAACAAGCCTGGAGAGATAGAGCTGTGCTATGATGACCTGAGTTTGTGAAGAGAGATAGACACCAGGGGGCTAGACAGTAGCAACATCTTTGAGGAGATAATGTCACGTTGCATTCACTTCCAAAGCTGCAACCCAGCTACTCTGAGAATAAGCTCCCTGATTTGTCTCCTCGGTGTCTGTGGTACAAAATCCACAGCTTATCTAGGATTAAAAGATCAGCCCTATTTACTGCCTGCTCTCTCTAAGAATCTGTACAAGAGGATACCTCATAGGTAGGTTAGTAGGTACTTCAATCCTCTAGGGGGAATTGATAGTAGGCACTATCAATCCTTGAGGGGAAATTGCACTGTTACACCAGTCACATTCAGGGGTACAATAGGTGCAATTATAAATACTTTATTCTATACAATATATGTCTTGGGAAAATGTGTTCAAATTCTTTGTGTATGAGTAATCATAGAAGATGAGTACTTCTCAAAAATAGAAATTGTCCTTGGGGGAATTGGCTGTGGAGTTCTCATGGTTTCTCAGATGAATCCCAAGCGCATCGTTAAACTCTCCTCATGATTGCAGGAGAATCAGGCATCTCTGACATGTAGCTTTAATAAATAAATAAAAAAATAAAAAATCAAGGCTACTGATATGCATTTCCAGTTAACTATCCCTTTAAAGTCACAATGTGTGAATTGCTTTTCATCAATGAAACAAAGGTACTGATGAAAGATGGCGTGTGTGCTTGGTGTTATGGAGAAAGGAGAACTGTAAAAACAATCTGGGGTGAACAGCGTTGACCCATCTGTGGGCGGCAAGTTATTGTTCCAGAGAGCTGGGGGAAGTTTTGAATGTCAACACATCACCTTCAATCTCAAAGTCAAAGTCTTATATTTATCACACATGCAGTGACAGAGTGACAGTGTAATCTGAACACTAAAATGCTCTAGATTTATATGCAGAGTGACTGTCATCCGGACAATGAATTGCTCTAGCTCATTACTTAACCTGACATGCCTTGAAGTATCAATCATCCCTATTCTTTTATCCTCACCCCCACCCCTCCTTAACTGTGGGACACTGCGGTCCACCTTTCTCTGACATGCACCATTGACGCAAGTACTACAAACGTCTCTATTACCCCACAACACAGGCCCGTACAGGCCCTGGTTGGGGCTGGAGCATGGCTGCTGTTGCATTAACAAAACCACTCCCGTGTTGTTCTGGCTCACCCACTGCCGTGCCACGCCCTCTACCCTCATTTGATACACAAAGGCACAGGAAGCTGCAGACACACAGAGAGAATGACATGAGTTTGGTTATTGGAAGATTGATGCGCTGCAGAACACTCTGGATGCTGTAATCTTTCCGGCAGGCCGTTGTACCCCTTTAGATGACTCACATGATGAAATGTGCAAAGAGTTTTATTGAAGTACTGTTTGTAAACCAAATTAGCCTTATTTCCCCCTGGGGATTATTAAAGTAGATATCTGTCCGTCTGTCTGTCTTTCTGTCTATCTGTCTGTATGCCTTGTTGTCTGAACCAGCATGGCTGTTGAGAACAGACCAGGATGTGTAGTCATCTGTGGCAAAGGACTAATTAACGGATTACAAGTTCCCAGCAAGCAACAGCAGCGAGGAACAATGTAGGCGTTGTTATTTTGCACAGTAGAGCCCCAGACTTATTCTTTTTCAGCTCTTGCTTATCCAACCAATACTTAGTCTGTCTGCGCTCATAAACAGAAGGGTGCCTCTGCAATTTCCCAGATCTTAAAGGTTAAACTGTGAAACTATGAGGTTCTCCATAAGTAATGTGTCAATAAGGTGCTTTATGTACTTGCAGACCCTTTCGTTCATGCATTGACATTGGCTTGGCACAACCTGATGATACCAATGCCAGAAAAAAAAACACAAAATGGCATGGATAGTTCAAATAAAACTAACCATTTGTGAAGTAGTGTCCTATAAAATTGAATCGTTTAATGCAGGTATATCTATCCAGCGGTAATTCGGTGCAGGTACGGTTACCACCAGCCAGGTCTGGAGAGTAAGGCGTCTCTGCTGAGGGATGACCCGTCCTCTGGGCCCTGCGCTGGGCCACCCTCCTGTTCTGGACCCCCTGCTGCTCTGCCAGCTCACAAGGGGATTTCCCTCAGAGTAATTGGGCTCAGTCTGGATTCTCTGTATCCCCTGGAAGATCCACTAGTAAATAAATAGTCCCATATTTCCCTTCTGCCATTAGCAGTCATCTCTATGCTCATGGCAAGAGTTTCTCTGTGTCTTGACTGTGAGTCAAAATTGTCAGTTTGTGAACTTGTAAAACCTCATCTTCTCTCTGATAAATCTACTCTCATTGGCAAGTTTATATCTAGGTGAATCTACATGGTGTGACCTCAAAATGTTTAAAGACAGAAAACATTGTCTTTGATTTGATTTGTTTTGAGCTACATGTTGCTACTCCATGATTGCTACACATTGAACTCAAAGCAATGTCTCTAATGTGAGCAATGTTGCTGGCCTGACAAGGCAATTTGTATCGCACATTTCCGCAACAAGTGCTTTACATGAGGCATTAAAAGCATCAAGACAAAGTGCAACACATAAAAGGTCATATAAAACGAAATGCAAAATAGGACATTTAAAACAAAATGCACAAAAAATAAAATACAGGAATAAAAGTTACAGTGCAGTGTATTAATTATTTGATTTAATAAAAAGCAACGGCAAAAAGAAAAGTCTTCAGTCTTGATTTAAAATAACTGAGAGTTGCAGCAGACCTGCAGTTTTCTGGAAGTTTGTTCCAGATATGTGGAGCATAAAAACTGAACGCTGCTTCTTCATGTTTTATTTTAACTCTGGGGACAGAAAGCAGGCCTGTGCCAGACGACCTGAGAGGTCTGGAAGGTTCATAACGTAGCAGCAGATCAGAAATATATTTTGGCCCTAAACCATTCAGTGCTTTATAAACCAACAGCAGTATTTTAAAGTCAACTCTTTGACAGACAGGAAGCCAGTGTAAGGACCTCAGAACTGGAGTGATGTGATCCACTTTCTTGGTCTTAGTGAGGACTCGAGCAGCAGCGTTCTGAATAAGCTGATCGATTTTTTAGAGAGACCTGTAAACACAGCGTTACTAGTAGTCGAGTCTACTGAAGATACACGCATGGTCAAGTTTTTACAGATCCTGCTGAGACATAAATCATTATATTATATCATTGATATATTCTTCGGGCTGACTTTGTAATTGTCTTAATGTGACTGTTGAAATTCAGGTCTGAGTCCATGACTACACCAAGATTTCTGTCTTCGTTTGTGGTTTTTAGCATTACTGATTGGAGCTGAGCGCTGACTTTTAATTGTTCTTCTTTGGATCCAAAGACAATTACTTCAGTTTTATTTTTGTTTAGTTGAACAAAGATCTGGCACATCCAATCGTTGACTTATTCAATACACTTACTCAGCGGTTGTATGGGATTGTAGTCCCCTGGTGATATAAATTTGTATGTCGTTTGCATAGCTATGGTAGCATATTTTGTTGTTTTCCATAATTTGAGCTAGTGGGAGCATGTAAATGTTGAACAGAAGAGGCCCCAGAATGGAGCCTTGGGGAACTCCACAGGTCATTTTTGTCCGTTCAGATTTGTAATTACCTAGACACAAAGTAGTCCCTGTCCTTCAAGTAGGATTCAAACCAGTCTAGCTCTGTGCCAGAAATTCCCAGCCAGTTTTCCAGTCGGCCTAGTAATATGTTGTGGTCAACTGTGTCGAATGCAGCGCTGAGATCCAGTAATACTAAGACTGAAATTCTGCCATTGTCTGTGTTTAAATGGATGTAATTGAAGACCTTTACAAGAGCAGTCTTGGTGCTGTGGTGTGGTCGAAATCCTGACTGGAAGACATCAAAACAATTATTTAGTGCCAGGAAGTTGTTCAGCTGTTGAAAAACGTACTTTTCAATGATTTTACTTAAAAACGGAAGGTTTGATATGGGCCTATAATTGTTCATTTGTGAGGTGTCTAGATTATTCTTTTTTAAGAGTGGCTTGACGACTGCAGTTTTCAGGGTTTGTGGGAACACACCTGAAAGAAGAGATGTGTTTACAATTTGTAGTAAATCAGAGTCAGTTAGATACATTTAAAAAAAAAAACTGTAGGCAGAATATCAAGGCAACTGGAGGAGGTTTTCTGATATTGTATAATGTCCTCCAGGGTTTTATGGTTGATCGGATAAAAGTGTGTCATGGTATTGATTTTAAGTGGACACTGGGACAACACATATCCTGTACCTGATATGGAGGCACTGACTGCTTTTCTAATTTTTTTTTATTTTGTCAGTGAAGAATGAGGCAAATTCATTGCAGGCCCTGGTGGATAGAAGTTCAGAGGCTACTGACGCAGGAGGGTTTGTTCTATCCACAGTGGCAAACAAAGCACTTGCATTATTATTGTTTGATGATGTTAGAAAATAAGGACTGCTCTGCATTTCTCAGCTCCAAATTATAAATGCGAAGTCTCTCTTTATAGATGTTATAATGAACATGGAGATATGTTTTTCGCCACCTGCGTTCAGCTTTTCAACACTCTCTTTTTTCTATTCTGACCAGCGTGGCGTTTCTCCATCAATAATATTTGTAATTTTAGAATTGAAATTATCTACAAGCTCATTGACTGATACCCAAGAGAAGGCAGGTGTGGACAAGAAAGCTTGAGTAAATATTTCACTGGTGTTTTCAGTGATGTATCGTTTTGTGATGACCTCTGTTTGAACATTTGTGTGCATGGAGATAGTACTCGAGACTCAACGAAAACACAGGAATAATCAGAGAGCACAACATCAGACACCTCTCAAATGTCTTTCCTGCTAGAGACCAGACATTTAATAAAGCTAAATTTTGTGTGCTAAATGTATTATCTGCCCAGTTTTCTGTGATAGTTTGTGGCTGACGAGGAATGGATGCTAAATTTGATCAATTTGCAGAACCAGTTGAGTGTTTCCTGTTATTTAGTAGATCAGTTAAGGGTTGTTGGTAAGAGTTGGTTCTTAAGGGTGGTTAGAGAGGGTGTATCTTTGTGACTCGCCCCTCAATACTGAAAGCTCTGTTTTGTTTCATGAGAAACACCTCAAGTTCTTTAGATACAACAGCCCCATTGTTGACTGATACTCCCTATCTTTAGTTCCAGGGTTGTTTGTATGATGTTGAGCCTGCTTTCCACTGAGAGCTCCACTCAATCAATTGGCTGATAATGCTAGGGCTCTCCAGCCACACTTATCCCTCATTAGCATAGCTATCTGTCTGAATTACAGCCTGGCTGAAACGTTGTTCTGCTGGGAAAGGCTTAGCCTATCCTCATTGGTTAGAAGGCTGTGGGCTGTGCCTGTGTTGCCATGACAAAAGGCTAGAGATCACCGTGTCTACGGATCTGTTGTGATGACAACTAGCAGTATGGGCCGTAAACAAGCTGTCAACAAACCTGTGTGTACGCCCCCTAATCACCTGTGAGACAGCCATCTGCTCCCCCATGTTCTCCACCAGGACATGCATGCACACACCTACCGCTCTCTTCTTGCAGGAGTAGGCTAATGGACACATTTAGACATCGTCGCTTCAAGTTAATGGCCACAAAGATGGGTCTCAGTCCTGACGGCGCTGAATAATAGTAAATCAAGCTTGTATAGCGCATTTCTTGAACCCAATACCCTGGACAACAATGTAGACTGATGCATGTCATAGTAGATGGATGCTGCTCAATGTTGCATGAACTTTGGATCTAAAATGTCATTAACACAATTCTTAAAGGTCCATGCGCTGGAAATCATTCATTAAGATGTGTCGCCTGCCTGTCATCTCTGTTGATAATAGTATCCTATTACACTGGTACAACAAACATGTGTGGTGTAGTTGGGGACTGGCCTCTTGTGATAGAAGCCTACTCTACCTACCTATACCTACCTACCTACAGTATAGAATTCTAGCATGTTTGTCTTATTTCCCTACATTAGAGAGGTACGTAGACTGTAAACCAGTAACGTGGACTACTTTCTTCATCATAGATGGCGTTGTTGGCTCCTCGTGCCTCAGTAGATCCTGACTCAGGCCCTCATGTTCCTCTCAGGTCTTCCACATGCACCAACAACGGGGTCGTGACCGGAGTACAGAGCAAGTACTTTGAAGCCGTCCTTGACCGCGAGCGGCAGTTCTACTGTTGCCGGTACAGCCACCGCTGTCCCTACTCCTGCTGGTACGTCCGCAAATCCTGCTGCCAACTTCATGATGAGAGGAGTTGATTTCTTTGTCATATACATGATATCGGTACATGGGTACAATGAAATGCTTGAATAAAACCATAAGACAAACTAGAATGTACATTTCCTGAATGAAATGTAATGTGGCCTGCTCCATGCAACCTCAGGGCATGGGACCTGCATTTTGTACACAGGGCAAACAAACACCCCTGAGTCCTTGAACATGAACTCTGCACCGCAGCATGAGCCTACTCTGGGTCTGCATCCTGATAGATAGATATTCATTCATTCATTTCATATCCTGTCTGTCTCTCTCTGTGCTCCACAGGAAGACCAGCGACCTGCCAGAGCACTACACCCAGGAGGCCGAGTTGGTGGTCCCCAGCTATGGCTTCTTCATCAGGGGGGCCCAGACCACTTTCAGTGGGGTTCTCAGGTTTGCAGGCCTTAAGTGGCTTCTCAAAACCTGCTCCCATGTAGACCCACGGTGTTGAGTGGAAGACACTTCCTCTATTTGATTTCTACTACCATGAGGCAGCAGTTTCGGATCTAACAGGATGCTTGAAATAACAAGCTTTCTTCTTTGTCTTTGTTTCAGAGATCGGCAGTGGAAGTATATCTTGTGCAGGATGACAGACTTCCACTAAATAAATACACAGTTTTAAAGAAGAACACTAAGATGGTGTTCTGAAGCTGAGTAGGACCCGCCACCTTTTGAAAGCAAATTATAGATCATATACTAAACCACATACTATAATATCACATCATATGGTGTAGAAGCAATGATGCTTTGAAAAGATAAAAGGGTACCCAAACATCTAAGTGAGATCTCTGAGAGGTTCATGGCAGCCTGGTCATCCCACTGTTTAGCCTAATAGCTTGTGTTGTGTGTGTGAAATAACATCTGGAGTGGCTGAGTGGATTTAATTTGAGTGGATGAGTCATAAAGACTGTCACTTTAATGGAGATAGAGTTTTTGGGATGAGCACAAGGACACCCGCAGCTGTACTATGGCTATGAAAGCAGAAGGCCAACAGTTCACCGCGGTTAGAGATTTACCTTTGTTATGCCTAGACACCAACACTGCCCCACCAGGCTAAACCGTCAGCCAGCACTTGTGGCAGTTTTACAACGCATTCATTCCACCCATTCAAAACTTAGTCAAAAGCTTCCCTTTACCCGGCTGAACTCTGCACGGAACGGGTCACCAGCTTCCCCAAATCTAATGGACTACGCTGGGCCCAGTCCAGTGGGTCGTCTACTCTTCTTTCTCTGAGCTGGGTCCGGTCCAGTGGGTCGTCCACTCGTCTTTTTCTGGGATGGGACTGGGCCAGTTGCTTTCAGCACAATTTGTTTATGGCAGCAGCTGTGTCAGGGCGTCAGGCCAAACATCCCAGAGCAACACAAGTTACACAGCCATCCCCAGGGCCATCTGCTGGGGACGAGCCACGCGCCCCGACGGACCCCCAACGCCAGCCGGCCGGCCGGCCGTACCCCCCACCCCCCACTCCCAGGGACACATGATGGAGTTCCCTGGTGCAGAAGCCCGGCCACAGGGTCATACGCAGCACCCCTTGGATGCGGAGCAACGTTCCATCTGAGGTACTTTCCTCCTCGCCTGTTGATATTGTGTTGAGTTGGACACAACATATCAACAAAGCTGAATTTAAGGTTTGGTTGAGGGAGCCACAAAGCTTTAAAAGGTTCAGTTTTTTTTTTTTTTTTTAATCAGTGGCCATTCAGTGTATAATTATAGGATACATGTTGAACACTAAGCAGAGTACTGGCGAGAAAACAGAGGAGTGACTTTTGGTCTAAACTTTTAACTAGCACAACGTCAGCAACAACTGCATGCACCATAAGATGTGCAAAAAAACATTTGCTCTCCTAAGATGAACACTATACCAGTATGCACACCAATCACAGACACTGGTCATACTCTCATTCCTGCAAAAATACCACCTTTTTACCACCTCAGTTTCACGCTCTACTCGTAAGCAGATCACACTAGGTTATTTTTCTCCTGCCAGTTCAACTGCCTATTGTAGGTTGTTTTTTTACTTCTTCTTCCAGATCAGGACATGGGGACAGTGAGTGCAGTAGCTGGCATGTTACATTAGGCACAGGCTAGTGAGTGCCCAGCCACCCCCACCCCCACCTAGAGCTGGCTCTGACCCGGCAGACGGGGCTGAGTGAGAGGAGGAGATGAGGAACAGGACGTTTCTCCAGCTCGTTGGGGATTAGCAGCGGAGGTCTGGGAATAAGTGACTCATGCCTAGTAGTAGGACGGCATGGTGGAGAGAATGCCCGCTACCCTCCCACGTCGGTCACATTTCCGTGACGACGATGGGACTGTGTCACATTTTTTCTGTTGATGTCCTCTATCATTTTGACCTGGCATATGGAGAGTGAAGTCCTTGATGTCCCTGCAGTAGTCCTGCCAGTATCCCTTGAGGATTCATGAACGGGCCTCAGTTACCATTCCTATCACAACACTTTCCTCATTCCCTCTCCTAGTGCGTTTCTAGCCTATAGATTCACCTGTCTCAGCTATGAAAGCTATCTTAAGTCAACGATCAAGTGGTTTTTACTCTGGTATGCATTCACTCCTTGTAAATGGACATGTGGTAGTATGGTATGGTGAGCAGTGTCTCTCAATCATTACACCGGCTTGGTCTTTCCACCATTTACTTGACCTGTGAGGTTTTCTATTTAACTTTCCAACAGGTGTAAGTTGTTGGGGAGAGAATGATGCATCCTGGTTGGTGTTAAGATGAAGACTGAGATGAGGATAAACAAATGCTTGAGAGCAGGCAAAGGTCCAGCGTGTGTCCGATTGTGGGTGACCCTGACACCCTGCCCCAGCATAGCACCAGAGACAGCCTGTTTATTTAGGGAGCCTTCAACGGGCCCCTGCAGCTATACTCTCCTTTGGGGATAAGAACAGCTGCCTCTCCTGATGTCAGATAACTGATAGGCTACAGAGAAACCTTTGTGTGTATGTTTGCGTTTTTTATTTTATTTTAACATCAATTATTGATGGCCACACAACAAAAGAAGTGTATGTAAAGAAGTCTATGCATGTACAGTATATACACTAACACAGTGCCGTAAAAATGGAGGAAGGAACTCTGGTGTTTACCCTGCTATTAATAGAACAGCCCGGAGATGCCATCCTAACAAAATGGAGTCACCATACCCAGCCTGTCAGTCTACGAACCACAACTGACCCTGCAGTAAACATGAGCTGGCCGAGCCCAGGGCAATCCCTCTCCTGCTGCCTGCAGATGCCATGCTACCACTGTGCAGCTCCCTGTGTGATTCCCTGGAAGTCTGTCAGTATTCTAGGCACATAGACCTGTGGGGGGGGGGGGGCAGTTCTCATGTCTGTTTATGAGGCCGAGTAGCCCTACACACTGGTTCTCTGACTGACAGAGCATAGCTAACATCAATTAATGGCGGTTAGGCTGTTTGAGATCTTAATGTAGGTCTATTATCAGACCTTGCTACCCACCTCGTTCCCAGCGCCGTCACAGAGCTGAGACTTGGGAGGAGGCCAATGCATTGTGGGAACCGGGAGATGTAAGTTGAGCTTGGTGATTTTAAGACAGCGGTTCCCAGCCCTCCTGGGCTCTCTCCCTCTCTCCCTGCTGGCCAAGCCTACAGACAAAAGCATCATTATTACCGCTAGATTCTTCACCAGAGTCTTCAGTGTAGTAGCACAGAATACATCAGAGGTTTATAGCCATTTATGGGTAGGGCTGAATGGACCTGTGACTCTTTGCTTAGTCAGTGATTTATTAAAGCTGTCTTAACTGGAAGACTCTGGAACTTACCAGAAGATTCCAATGGCCATGTTGCTGGTTCTTTGTCCCTCTAATAAGACATGCTATATTAGTTCACTGTCTATACTTGGAGGGCTTAGAACTTACCCTACTTGGAACACCACAATTTGGTATAAGTGTGTTATTTACACTCTTATACATTTGGATTTCTGTAGGCCTGTATGTTGTATCTATTGGAAACTAGTCTGTGTTACTTTGTTGTCTTTTGATGCTGTAGCCTAACAGTGCAATCTCCCCACCATGGATCAATAAACTACAACTACTACTACTACAACAACTAGTAGGCCTACTACTAGGCTACTACTACTACTACTACTACTACTACTACTACTGCTACTACTATTACTACAACTACTACTACTACTACTACTACTACAACTACTACTACTACTACTACTACTACTACTACTACTACTACTACCTACTACTAATAGGGATGTTCACGGGAATGGGGGTACTCCACAGGAGAAGAAAATTAACAATATTTTGATATGACTTGATCTTCCTGAAAGTGAAAGTTCAAGAGTGTAAACAGATGCACTGACGGAATGTCAGCGTGTCAAAGCCAGAGTGTTGGCCAGCAGCCCAGGCAGTGTAAGAGCATGACCCACTTCCAGGATAGTGTTATATGAAACATAACCTTCTCGCACCATGTAACATGTGTGCCTCTCAGAGTTTAGTTCAGTTTATTTGTTTATTTGGCAGGGACAGGGCACATAAAAAAGAAGCCAGAATTAGCCAAGAAGGCATCCATAGTCTCTGGACAGGTTAAATAAATAAATACATAAATAAATAAATAATAAAGGCATTGGACGCATATATCCAGACATACATTGGTTACAGTGTCAGTAGTATGTCTATACACATACAAATCAAATAAGTAGAGATCTGCACATCAGTATAAAATCTATAGACAGTTAATAATAGACATCGGCACTACATCATACAGTTAATAAAAGGAAAGAGAAATGAAAAGATACAATTCTAGTGCCGGGGTATTCTGGAGACAAAGTTGGTTACTGGCACCGACTCTTTGGTGTTTTATTATCATGGCGGGTTCAGGGATGAAGAGGGGGAACAGCTCGGGCCTGGTCCTTAAATAGCTGCAGGCAACATTTCCCAGCTCCCAAAGTTCCGGGGTGTGTCCTGACTGGTTACCCGCATAATAAAATCATCTATCCATTCATCTTCATCCGCTTATCCGGGGTCAGGTCGCGGAGGCAGCAGCTCCAGCAGGGGGCCCCAGACATCCCTTTCCCTGGCAGCATCGACCAGCTCTGCCTGGGGAATCTTTAGCCGCTCCCAGGCTAGTGCGGAGATGTAGTCCCGCCATCTAGTCCTGGGTCTACCCCGCGGCCTCCTCCCAGCCGGACACGCCTGGAACACCTCCTTAGGGAGGCACCCAGGAGGCATCCTCACTAGATGCCCGAACCACCTCAACTGGCTCCTTTCGACACAAAGGAGCAGCGGCTCTACTCCGAGTCTCTCCCGGATGACTGAACTTCTCACCCGATCTCTCAGGGAGACCCCAGCCACCCTCCGGAGAAAACTCATTTCGGCTGCTTGTATCCATGATCTTGTTCTTTCAGTCATGACCCATCCTTCATGACCATAGGTGAGGGTGGGGAAGAAGATAGACCGGTAGATCGAGAGCTTTGCCTTTTCGCTCAGCTCTCTATTCGTCACAACAGTGCGGTAAAGCGACCAGCTGCTCCGATTCTCCGGCCATGGTTCCCTCACTCATGAACAAGACCCCTAGATACTTGAACTCCTTCACTTGGGGTAAGGACTCATTTCCTACTCGGAGCAGACAGACAACCGGTTTCCTGCGGAAAACCATGGCCTCAGATTTAGAAGTGCTGATTCTCATCCCAGCCGCATCACACTCAGTTGCGAACCTATCCAGAGAGTGCTGGAGGTTGCAGGCCATCAGGACCACATCATCTGCAAATAGCAGCGACGCGATCCCCAGCTCACCGAACTGCAAACCCACCTCCTCACAGCTATGCCTCGATATCCTGTCCATGAAAATCACAAACAGGATTGGTGACAAAGCGCAGCCCTGGCGGAGGCCAACCCCCACCGGAAAGGAAGACGACTTACTGCCAAGGACACGGACACAGCTCTCGCTCAGGGTGTACAGGGATTGGATGGCCCTAAGTAGGGACCCCATCACCCCATACTCCCGCATAACTCTCCACAAGACCTCTCGAGGGACCCGGTCGTAAGCCTTCTCCAAGTCCACAAAACACATGTAGACAGGTTGGGCAAACTCCCAAGCCCCCTCCAAGATCCTTGTGAGAGTGAAGAGCTGGTCGGTGGTTCCACGACCAGGACGAAATCAGCATTGTTCCTCTTCGATCTGAGGTTCGACTATCAGCCGGACCCTCCTTTCCAGCACCTTGGAGTACACTTTCTCCGAGAGAAATGTGATGCCTCTATAATTGGCACATACCCTCTGGTCCCCTTTTTTGAATATTGGGACCACCACCCCAGTCTGCCACTCCTTTGGCACTGACCCGGACTTCCACGCAATGTTAAAGAGGTATGTCAACCAAGACAGCTCCTCAACACCCAGCACCTTCAGCATTTCTGGACGGATCTCATCAGTCCCTGGGGCTTTGCCATTGTGGAGTTGTTTGACTACCGCAGTGACCTCCTCCAGGGAAATTGACGATGACCCCCCATCATCTTCCGGCTCTGCCTTGATCGTAGAGGGTGGATTAGTCGGGTTCAGGAGTTCCTCAAAGTGCTCCTTCCAATGCTCAACAACCTCCTCAGTTGAGGTCAGCAGTGTCCCTTCCTTGCTGTATACAGCTTGGATGGTCCGCCGCTTTCCCTTCCTGAGGTGTCTGATGGTCTTCCAGAAACACTTTGGTGCCGACCGAGTCCTTCTCCATGGTTTCTCCGAACTCCTCCCACACCCGCTGCTTTGCCTTGGGCACGGCCGAAGCTGCAGCCCTCCGGGCCAGTTGATACCCTGCAACTGCTTCTGGAGTCCCCCGGGCTAACATAACCCGGAAGGCCTCCTTCTTCAGCCGGGCGGCTTCCCTGACCACCGCTGTCCACCACGGTGTCCGAGGGTTACCGCCCCTTGAGGTACCTATGGCCCTCAGACCGCAGCTCCCAGCCGCAGCTTCACCAATGGAGGCCTTGAACACTGACCACTCATGCTCGATGTCCCCAAACTCCACAGGGATGCCTGAGAAGCTCCGCCGGAGGTGGCAATTGAAATCTCTCCGGACAGGCTCTTCCTCCAGATCTTCCCAGTTCACCCTCACTACACGGTTGAGTTTTCCAGGTCTGTCCAGAGGTTTCCCCCGCCATCGAAACCAGCTCACCACCAGATGGTGATCAGTGGACAGCTCTGCCCCTCTCTTCACCCGAGTATCCAAAACACATGGCCTCAGATCAGATGATATGATAACAAAATCAATCATTGACCTTCAGCCTAAGGTGTTCTGATGCCAGGTGTACTTGTGGGCATCCTTGTGTTCGAACATGGTGTTTGGTATGGACAAACTGTGACTAGCACAGAAGTCCAACAACAAAACACCACTCGGGTTCAGATCCAGGTGGCCATGCCTCCCAATCACGCCCCTCCAAGTTTCTCCATCATTGCCCACGTGTGCATTGAAGTCCCCCAATAGGACAGTGGAGTCCCCTGCAGGAGCCACAAATAGGACTCCACTTAGGGTCTGCAGGAAGGCCGAATACTCCGAACTGCTGTTCGGTGCATAAGCACAAACCACAGTCAGAGTCCTCCCCCCCCCACAGTCCTAAGGCGCAGGGAGGCGACCCTCTCGTCCACTGGGGTGAACTCCAGCACAGAGGCGCTCAGCTGGGGCTAGCTAGTATAGCCACACCTGCCTTACGCCTCATACCGCGAGCAACTCCGGAGAAGAACAGGGTCCAACCCCTATCCAGGAGTTTGGTTCCGGTTCCGGTGCCGGTGCCGTGCGTGGAGATTAGCTCCACCAGGTGTAATTGGTATCACTCCACCTCCCTCACAAGCTCCGGCTCCTTCCCCCCCAGCGAGGTCACATTCCATGTCCCCAGAGCCAGCCTTTGCCGCCCGGGTCCGGTCCGTCAGTGCCCACCGCTTTCACTGCCACCTAGTTGGCAGCGCACCTGACCCCGACAGTTCCTCCCACGGGTGGTGGGTCCACGGGATGGAGGATGAGATGATCTCTCCACGTCGCTTTTTCGGGCTTGGCCTGGGCTCCGTGGTAAGCCTGGCCACCAGGCGCTCGCAGGCGGGCCCTCCGTCTGGGCCTGGCTCCAGACGAGGGCCCCGGGCTTCCTCTGGGCCGGGTCTCTCTTCCTCTTTTGTTGTCATCCTTCCAGGGTTTTTTCCTGTAACCCCAGGTAGGGGGGCTAGGGGGGTACTACCACTTGCCCAAGGTGGACCCCCAGACTAGTGGAGGGAAGGGGGTGTCTTACTTCTCCATTCTAGTTTGCACTGAAACTAGCCACTGCCCATACAATAATATCAGTCAGAGTAAAATTAATGACTGCATGGTGGTGAGAATGGCCGCTAACCAAGGTTGGTCACTAAGGTTAACTAAGGTTGGTCACATGTCAGTGACAATGATGGGACTGTGTCACATTTTTTCTGTTGATGTCCTCTATCATTTTGACATGGCATATGAAGAGTGAAGTCCTTGATGTCCCTGCAGTACTCCTGCCAGTATTCCTTGAAGATTCATGAATGGGTCTCAGCTTCTATTCCTATCACTCATGGAACACATTTCCTCATTCCCTCTCCAAGTGCGTTTCTAGCCCAAAGTGTCCTCTGTCTCAGCTATGCCAACCCCGCCCATAATCACTGTTCAGTCAGACATGCCATTCAGCTAAATGGTGTACTGTAACTCAGGTCATAAAAGGTCTCCACCCCCACAGTGAGTTTCACCGGAGCAACATGAATGGCAGTACTGCTGCCCTTCTCCTGACCCTGTGGTTATAGGTTGGTCAATAAACACACAGTGTGCTTTTCGCCACAGTTAAACAGACACCATAACCTCTGCCCCCTAGTCAAGGACACAGGACAATAGAGGATCACTGGGGTGGGGACATCAGAGCTGTCAAAGCAGCCAACTGGTTGAATATGAAACTCTCTTATCAGTAGGTGCTCAGCTAGACAACATAGGCAAGAGGATGAGGACATGCAGTAGTAGCATGCTGGAGCTGTGGCACTTCCCTATTCTGTTTTACAGATACCAACCCCCCCCCCCCCCCCCCCCCCAGCCCCTAGTGATCCCCTGTCCCGTGACATCCCCTCAGAGGAAGCTCTACTATGGCAACCATTGTCTTTGTAAGTATGGAGGTATTCTTTTCCCTGTTTACCACAGACACGCGCCACACCTACAAGTGAAGATATTTAGCATATACTGCTACACTGTAATTGTGTTGTATGCATACATGAGAGACGCAAACTGCGGTGGGGCTCATCTTTACAGTGGGAGGGAGACCTGTTTGTGGTATCAACTGAACAGCCTCTGCCACCATTATACTGTAAGCAGGCTCCCACCTCCCCTGTTTGTGAGTGGTGTCTGTGCTGGTGGCATGGCGGCTCCCGTCAGGCAATGTGTAATGGAAAACTACCCCAGCTCCCATGGCAGCCATACTAAGCTCTCTATCAATGAGTCTGACCCTGGCAGAGATAAGGCAATCTCCTCTCCTCTCTCTCTTTCTCTCTCTCAGTCCCCCGGTTGTGTTTGTCCTTAAGGAAGACAGGGACCTTTATCAGAGAAGTCTGGGTCAGACAGTGAGAAACCGGTGACTCGCTCACAGGGTGATTTAGGAGCCATTACTATTGGGAGGAAACTTATTAATGTAAATACTAAATCAAAATCTCTACTTCCTTCTCGTTTTCTCTGGTGTGACTGCCAGACACATCACTTATATACTTCTCCTCCCCTTTACAGGTTGCTGTAATGTTGGGATCTTGTTTTATTGACTGCCTGAGTGGAGCTGAATATAACTTAGGCAAGAGTACCTTTAGTGTGGCAGCCAACAAGTTTGTATCAATAAATGTATGAGTTTATGGTTGTGAGGTTTATCTTGGAATCTGTCCAATTTCATGTTACTTTGCTCAGTCAATTGGGCAGCAGACCTGATACATTCAAATACAAATCCAAGCTGTGGCGTGGTGTGTTATGTACATGATATAGCTTTAATGAATGATCCTGGGGGTGAGATATATTGACATTTGCATTTGCGTTATATTGCATATTTGACATTTGTATGGTTGTTATATAGGCTACACTAGATATAGTGGCCTTTATACATTAGATAGTCATTCAGGTGCCGGATGTAGTAAGTAATTAAACACATTAAATGACTACAGTTACTGATCTCAAGAAGTGACTTCATAAATATTTTAGTAGCAATCTCAAATACCTGCAGATACTTGCCTGCAGGCTAGTTGAATATTAACTGACACTGATAATTAAGCATTCAGGACAAATTAACCATTTAGTCAGTTTAGTGAGCAATTTTTTTACATGACATTGCAAGTGTTTAGGTTTACAAGATATGCAGTACATGTTGGTCATGACTAAACTGGTGCTGAGTTGATAGCCTAGGCTATAAGTTGGCCTAGTTCATGTGATTATAAGTAGTTAAATGATGTGTCATGTCCATGACAGTACTGACACAGTCATAAAAGGCAGTTCAAATGAAGAGCAATTGTGACTGGAGAAGTTGTTTCGACACAGTGGTGATAAGTAACTACATAATGCGATGCTGTGTGTGAAGCAAAGGGAGGTGAAGTTTAATGCAGGCGCTAGTGATGAATAACCTTGCGTCTGTGTGGCAACCAGGCCCAAATGCACGATTGCTCTACTTGTTGCAGGAGTCTGTGTGCCCCCTACAGGCACCTTAGAGCATGACATTTCCTCTGCAGGACAACTGGAGCCCCAAAGAAGATCACGTCATACTGTAGCATATATAATACATGTTCCTGGATTGTCAATCCTGACTGAGAGCATTTTTAAGATAGTATCTTAAAATAAATTATACTTAATTAATGTAATATAAATAATAATTTAATAGAGAGCAAGGAAAATCAATGATTTTACAACTGATTATTCAGCATCCACAATAACAGATATGGTGAAGGTACAGTAGGACAAGGTTAAATGACTCTATTCCACTGAAGAGACTATTGAGTATGAGGTAGGCTACCCTTAGTGAGTAAAAGTCAACGTCTCCTTGACATTTCATGTGTACAGTAAACATACTGACCTGTGTATGTAAATGTGTGTAGCCTATGGCTCATGTAAGTGGACTACATACTACCATCAAACACCAAAGAGCCACCCATGGGGGCTATAGTGGCTCTGAGATTTCTACTGTCCTGCTCCACTCAACAAGCAGGGTTGTGTGTCTCTTATTTCAAGGTTAGGGGGAAATAAATTAATGCATTTTGTCTGCCATTTTGAAAAGACTATCATAGAGTCAGATGTCAGAAGAATTAAATTAAGTAGTGTTAAGATTATGATGTATCTTCTCAGTTCTCACCATCAACTTGCCCAGGGACTGCGGGTGAAAATATGCTTATATGGCTAAATCTGGCACATTTAGTATTTATTAATGTGCGTGATACCTTTTTAAAGAAATACAATTCAAACTTCAAGTGTAAAAACCCAAACTAAGGGTAATACTAAACCTAATATTCAGGTAACAGTAACAGTGTTCTGTGTGATTGTTTGTACCCACTGGGCAGTAGGTAGCGAGCATTCATCTGTGCATATCTTTCAACCCATTCCACTCTATTTTTTTTGTGTTGAATTGAATTGATTGAATTGAAACCTTTATTGCCCCAGAGGGGAATTTGTTTAGCACACGTCAAGCATACAGAAAACATTAAAATGTACGCCCATCATCAACACCACAATGTCACCAACCACCATCATCGTCATCACCATCCTCACCAACACCATCGCATCAACCTCATCATCACTGCAACAGGCATCAACAGCTGTTCAATAATGTAATGCTTCTTGGCACAAAAGAAGTGCTGGCTCGTTTTGTCCTTGTTTTGGGCATTCTAAACCTGCGTCCAGAGGGGAGTAGGGGGAACTCTGAGAAGAGTGGATGGGAAGGATCGTCCAGTATTCGTCTGGCAAGGTTGATGGTATATTGATCAGAGAGCAGTGTTGCATAATTTGTATTATTACTTTACTTTCTACTTATTAAGCAGCACACAATAATAAATTACTGTGTAAAGTCTTTGGCAGTGTGGCACATATAGACGGTAGGGGACATAGACCTGACTGTTCGAGGGCTGTGGCTCACACACAGTCCATCATAAAACAAGTGATGAGTCATCCTTGTTGCCCGGCAACCTTCAGAGGTGCAGGCTGTTCAATTATCTATGCCAGACAGTGTTCTCCAGACACAGACCAGAATGACAAGAGCCAAGCACATTTAGTCTGATTGTTCAGCACGTCGGCATTGGAAATGAGGGAAACCTCAATTTCCCCACGAGTTTAAATAAAGGTTTGAAATGAAATGAAATTGTTTCCACAGATTAAGTCAGTTTTATCAAAGCTATAGGCATAGTCTCATTTCACTGGTTGCTTTAATAGGCTATAAGTTGGTGAGATAAGAAAATGCTTAGCAGACATTTTCTGCTGAACAGATTCATTTCACTATAAGTTAGTGGCATCATCAGGCAATGACCTTGGGTTGGGACAAAAAACATTTTGGGACCTATCTGATGAATAGGGTGGAATGCAATAGGGCCTAGCAAAATGCAAACCCAAAATCATTCAAGTGCGGCATGGTGGTAGGCTACTCTTCAGTCCGGTCCCTGACCAGGACTTGGACTGAGCACTTGGACCCCGGGTGCCATGCCCACTGCTCCTGGCTGCCCCTGGAGGACAGCTTGGATGAGATAAGTGCAGGGAACAATTTTACAGCTCAAGAAAAAGCATGTGCTGTGTGCTGTGCGCTCACGCGTGTTGGCTACTGTGTGTGTCACTGTGTGGTGAATAAAAAGACCTGATGTCCTGGATTTAGCATAGCTGACTTTTCTAAAGGTGTTATTTGCCTCTGTAACGAATCCCTATTATTTGGAGAATAGCGTATTTGAGGCAGTAGCCTTCTATTTGAGGAGTAGCCTAGGCATGGATGTGGGAGTAGGTAAGTAGGTAAAAGTCTCAAAGAAAACTTTGCAAATTGCGCCATCTTGTGACCAGAGAGCATGGATGTCATTTTGCGGTCTTCCGGCAATTCACGCAACATCCGGTTGTGCAGCAGCCATTTTGTCTGTTCATGCAAGTCCACCCCTGACGGTCACGAACTGCAGTTCCACCTTAGAAAACAATTCGAAATATAGTCTCAATATCGCTGTATTTATACTATGTCGTTGTTGAAAACGACCGAAAATTTGTAGTTTTATTTAATAACTTCGAAGAGGATTTTCCCTTCGAAATAGATCCCCTATTTTGCGGTGCGCGCGCGTTTAGGTGATGTCGTGCGAGGAAAGCTACTTGGCTATCAGACGGTATCTGACTGATGAGCGGGAGCCCTACGCTCCAGGGACGCATGGCAATACCAAAAGAAAAATACGCAAAGCAGCAACATGTTATGTCGTGCGAAATGGGACACTCTACTATCAAAGGCGACAGAGAGGCCTGGATGAATTCACAGAGTTGGAAGTGGTACTACAGGACGGACGAAGGAAGGAACTTATCGATCAGGCACACATCACTGCCGGAGGAGAGCACCTCAACCAGCATCTAACTTGGGAATCCATTTCTCAAAAGTACTGGTGGAGAGGTAGGTTTAATACTGTGCCTAACAGAGAAACACCCAGATAACCAGATACTTGCCACAAACGTACACTGCTGTTTCTGTTTGTCAAAATAAACTACGCCACCCATAGGCAACAAAATACAATGGCGCCCTCTTACGCTACTTGTTATGGTCACACATCATCTCACTAGCTAGGTAGCTAGCTGTATATGTCATTGGTGTGGCACCGGGTGCTGTGTACTTATGTTCAATTTCAACTGGTGAGAGCAGCTAGCTATCCTTTGTAATAAGGAATTAACTATGACTTATTATTTATTAGGATCTTGAATTGTTCCTGAAGTTTCTCTGCTGTTCCAGGGATTCTGAAGCAGGTGAAGGACTCCATCAAAGAGTGCAGCCAGTGCCAGACCCGGCTGGATCGCAGAGGCTTGGCAGATGACGGCACAGGACCCCGACCAGTGGGACGGCCAGGCCGACGCAAGGCAGTGGTCCACCTCAGCGATGAGGAGGAAGAGGAAGAGGAGGACGAGGAGGGAGACGAGGAGACAGATTCTCTCAACTCTTGTCACCGGAAGTCCCGGAATTCCAAAACAGTGGCCAAGCATGAACTGGTCTTTGTAAGTACTACATACACTGTCATGCCATGTCAATTCCGATGTGCGGAGACACCTTGCTCACAAAGAAGATTCACCCAGGAGGAGGCTCGGTCTTCTGGCCCCTGTGAATCCCTCAAACGTGGGAATCTTATTTCTGCATAATTTCTGCTAGTGGTGGACTGCATCCGCACTCTTTAAGCATTTCATTGTATTTGTATCTTGTACATATGACACACAAAGATCCTTGATTTACCCATCAGAAAGGGGGGGGGGGGGCTGTCGTTTGCTTACCCTATTGTCATTTTGCAAAGATCCTCTTTCTCTATGCTACCCTGTAGGTGGACAGCAAGGGGGTGGTGCAGCAGTACCTGCCCAAACACGGGCAGACCATGCTGGACAAACTCAATGAGCAGCGCGTCAGCAACACGTTCTGTGACATTACCCTGCTGATCGAGGGAGAGACGTACCGGGCGCACAAGGCGGTGCTGGCAGCCTGCAGTGACTACTTCAATGAGCTCTTCGTGGAGAAAGGGGCTGTGTCCACCCATGAGGCTGTGGTGGACCTCTCAGGTGAGAGCAGGCAGGCCAGCTATGGAGCTGTTCTCTCAGGGGAGAGGGTACCAGATGAGAGGGTACCAGCTACTCTGTAGGCTGTAACAGCTCTGATAGTATTAAAGGGTGGTAGAATGGAGGAATGATGCAGTGCAATGAGAAAATGCACAGTCATTGACATCTTGCTTATCTCTCTCCCTGTCTCTCCCTCTCTGTCTCTCCCTCTCTGTCTCTCTCTCTCTGTCTCTCTCTCTCTGTCTCTCTCTCTCTCTCTCTCTGTCTCTCCCTCTCTGTCTCTCCCTCTCTCTCGCTCTCTCTGTCTCTCCCTCTCTCTCTCTCTCTCTCTCTCTGTCTCTCCCTCTGTCTCTCCCTCTCTCTCTCTCTCTCTCTGTCTCTCCCTCTCTGTCTCTCCCTCTCTGTCTCTCCCTCTCTGTCTCTCTCTCTCTGTCTCTCCCTCTCTGTCTCTCCCTCTCTGTCTCTCCCTCTCTGTCTCTCCCTCTCTGTCTCTCTCTCTCTCTCTCTCTCTCTCTCTCTCCGTCTCTCCCTCTCTCTCTCTCTCTCTCTCTCTCTCTCTCTCTCTCTTTCTCTCTCTCTCTCTCTCTCAGGTTTCACCAAGGCCAGTTTTCTGCCTCTGCTGGACTTCGCCTACACCTCCAACCTCACCTTCAACTTCTGCGTGATGGCGGAGGTGGCCACGCTGGCGCGACACCTGCTGATGTCCGAGGTGCTGCAGATCTGCGAGTCCGTACACAAGCAGGTGGAGGAGCAGAAGCTCATGGTCTACCAGAGGGGGGACATCCACACCGTTGTGTCCAACCAACCGGCGTCTGCACAGGCCTTCATTGAGGACTCCGGGGCCTATGTGCTGACCATCCAGAGTGATGGCCAGGCCATGGTCACCCATACCGGGGTGGCTGAGGGGAACGAGACCCTGGCGGTGGTGGCCCAGGCTCTGGAGAGCGAAGGGCGGCACGTGGCTATGGTAACCCACTGCGGGGAGGTCGTCCCCGGGGAGTCGGTGACTCTGGTCACCCACAGTGGACAGACGAGGCCGGGGGAGTCCGTGACCCTCATCTCCCATGACGGAGAGGCCGGGGAGGATGAGACCATGACCGTGGTGACTCACAGTGGGCAGGCCGGAGCCAGCGAGTCCCTGGCCGTGGTGTCGGCCTGCCTGGCCATGGAGCAGCCTCAGGACGGGGACGGACCCATGGAGCCCGGTGCCTTCCTCATCAACGTCGACCCGGGGACAGCGGCCGCCCCGACCGAGGGGGTCCAACTGCCGGCCGCAGCGCCCCCTGTAGTCCAGGAGGAGGCAGCACAGACGGTGTCCGCGGAGGAGGCGTCAGCGCAACAGAGGACGGAGCCGGCGCCCCCGGCCGAGCCGGCCGTTGCAGAAACGCCCAAGCGGAAGCGCGGACGTCCGGCCAAGGTGAAGCAGCAGCCGGAGGTGGTGGTGGAGGAGCTAGTGGTGCCAGCTGTGAAGGAGCCTGTCACCACGCCGGTAGTGGAGGAGCTGGGAGACGCAGCAGGAGGAGAAGGAGGCCCCTATAAGAGGCGTCTGAGGCAACGCTCGGTGGGGGAGGGGGGCTACGTCCGCCTACATATGGGACTGGAGGAGGAGGAGCAGGACAAGAAGCCTCTGACCCCACAGCGTGCCAACCCCCCAAAGGTAAGTAAAACAAAACAATGGGATTGTGACACATCCATGAGTCGTCTCGCAAGGTTCTGCTTGCCCCTGAAGAGTGTAACACAAGTACCAGCAGAGGAGTAACTATGTAACACAAGTACCAGCATAGGAGTAACTATGCAACACAAGTACCAGCAGAGGAGTGACTCTGTAACACAAGTATTAGCAGAGGAGTAACTATGTAACACAAGTACTAGCAGAGGAGTAACTATAACACAAGTACTAGCAGAGGAGTAACTATGTAACACAAGTTCCAGCAGAGGAGTGACTCTGTAACACAAGTACTAGCAGAGGAGTAACTATGTAACACAAGTACTAGCAGAGGAGTAACTATGTAACACAAGTACTAGCAGAGGAGTCACCAACTCTGCGTGTTTGTTCCCAGGTGGGCCAGAGGCCGGTGAAGAGGGGCCGGCCTCCCAAGGGGAGGATAGAGGAAGAGGAGGAGGAGGAGGCGACGGGGCCGGGGGCTGCCACCGAGCCGGACACCAGCCAAGGGGAGGGGGGTGGGGCTCCGGGGCCCGAGGAGCACGGGACAGAAGGGCCCCTGGCAGAGGCGGAGCCTGGGGCCGAGCCCGGGCAGGCGGCGGCCAAGGCGGAGAGCGCGGTAGACGGGGAGCACACCTGCCCGGAGTGCGGCATGTCCTTCCAGCGGCGCTACGCCCTCATCATGCACACGCTGAAGCACGAGAAGGCACGAGGGTACAAGTGCAGCGTAAGTAGAGGCGCTCACCACCGGTTTGAGGGGCTGAAGACACCAATATGGCAGATTTATTTATTTAACTCTTAAATAGTCAGTAAGGTGTTGATCACACCGAGACACGTAGCTAGAGACACGGACACTTCAAAACCGCCAACAAAGAAGCTCGGGCAAAACAGCATGGTGCGTCTGTGGTGTGTGTAGATAGCTAGACTAGTTAGCCAGGTTCACCAAACTCTGGAACACGGCTGTTATTTGGACCACGTAATGGGAATCTACATGGTTACTTTCTTGCCTGAAAACTAAATAAAGTGACATTAACAGTTGTAGAGGCAATGATTTGATTGGCTGCCTGGGCCTAAGGCATGTTGCAGAGAGATAAAATCAGACTGCAATTGGGAGTCAGCATTTGCATCTCTGTTGGATGCTTAGAGCAGACGAGGATCCATAGTTATTTACCCTTAATTTGCCCCATATTACTCCTTTTCACTAACCGTAGTAACTTTCAGGATGTCTCCAAATGTTGTTTACATTCTGCAGAAGTGACATCTGCACCTTCCTTGCGTATTCTCTCTTCAGAAGAGTCCAGCCTATGATCTCTGTTGGATGTTAATGTTGGCCAACTGAAAGCAGGGCCCCTTCGCAACATCCCATGACGTTTCTTCAAAACAGCTCAGATTTGTTTGAAACATAGAATTTGGAACGTTCACATTTCTGAAAAGTTACCCTTTCGGAGACGCTGTTTTCAGCCCACAGCTACGTGGCGCAGAATACCTCCAGGGCATTGTGACACCCCCCCCCCCCCTTCCCCCACACGCAGCTCTGCAGTAAGGAGTTCCAGTACGGCGCCTCGCTCCGCGCCCACTTGGCTCGCCACAAGCAGCAGAAGAGCCAGCGGCCGCCCGCCGCCAGGCTCGCCGGGGAGGACGAGGCACCGGAGGGCGACAGCGGCGGCTCGACCGTCGCGCGCACCAAGAGGGAGTTTGTGTGCGACATCTGCGGGAAGACCCTGCCCAAGCTCTACTCGCTGCGCATCCACATGCTCAACCACACGGGCGTCCGGCCGCATGCCTGCAGGGTTTGCGGGAAGACCTTCGCCCACAAGCACAGCCTGAAGATGCACCGGGTCCTGCACAACGCCGCCAAGCAGTTCCACTGCACCCTGTGTGACAAGTCCTTCGTCAGCAAGCGGAGCCTGGAGGAGCACACCAGCATCCACACAGGTCTGTCCGGCCAGCGCTCTGAGCTATTATCATCCCTTCTTTTTCAGCAGGGAGACACGTTGAAAGGAAAGTCTCTTTTTCAAGTCTAGCTCTGCGTTAGGGTACAAGTTCGCCCCCTTAGCGAGGTCCCTAGTGAGTTGTGCAGGTCAGAGCGTTCTAGACTGGAATGTCCCATTTCGCAGTATGTCTCAATAACAAGATTAATATCTACAGTACTCACGTAAGTTCCAAGAAAACCATTAGCCTTATGTGATGCACACAGTGTGTTTGAAGATCTGCATATAAAAGGTGATGAACCAGTGGGGCTGGGGGCTGGACATCAGAACATTGTGACCTGTGTTTTGTACTATCAGAAATGACCAACGTAACGTGTACTAACTGTGCGTCTTGTGTGTGCCCTCTCCACAGGGGAGTCCAAATACCTATGCACTCAGTGTGGGAGGTCGTTCCACAGAGCCTCAGGACTGAGCAAGCACTTGAAGAGACACCAGCCCAAACCCGACGTCCGGGGGTTCTCCTGTGATCAGTGAGTGTGGGGGTTCTCCTGTGATCAGTGAGTGTGGGGGTTCTCCTGTGATCAGTGAGTGTGGGGGTTCTCCTGTGATCAGTGAGTGTGGGGGTTCTCCTGTGATCAATGAGTGTGGGGGTTCTCCTGTGATCAGTGAGTGTGGGGGTTCTCCTGTGATCAGTGAGTGTGGGGGCTCTCATGTGATCAGTGAATGTGGGGGTTCTCCTGTGATCAGTGAGTGTGGGGGTTCTCCTGTGATCAGTGAATGTGGGGGTTCTCCTGTGATCAGTGAGTGTGGGGGTTCTCCTGTGATCAGTGAGTGTGGGGGTTCTCCTGTGATCAGTGAGTGTAGGGGTTCTCCTGTGATCAGTGAGTGTGGGGGTTCTCCTGTGATCAGTGAGTGTGGGGGTTCTCCTGTGATCAGTGAGTGTGGGGGTTCTCCTGTGATCAGTGAGTGTGGGGGTTCTCCTGTGATCAGTGAGTGTGGGGGTTCTCTGTCTAGATTCCGTCCCGTGTTTGTGTGACCTTTGTGGATCCTGTGTTCATGCGTCTGTGAGTCTGCGTGCATGCATCTGTGTGTGTGTGTGTGTGTGTGTGTGTGTGTGTGTGTGTGCGCGTGCTTGCGTGCTTGTCTCTGTGTGTGTTTGTATGTGTGTGCGTGTTTGTGTGTGTGTGCGCGCGTGCGAGCTGAAGGCTGGCTGCACTCTGTCCTCACCATGCTGCTCCCCTGTGTTCCAGCTGTGACAAGAGCTTCTATGAGGCCAAGGACCTCCAGCAGCACATGAACAAGCACATGGGCCTGAAGCCCTTCCAGTGCCAGGTGTGTGGGAAGTGCTACAGCTGGAAGAAGGACTGGTACTCTCACGTCAAGTCCCACAGCGTGGCAGAGCCCTACAAGTATGTGTCCAGTGTGCAGTCGACACATCACTTAACACTTACACACACGCAACACACACACGCGCACACACACACACACACACATACACACACACACACACACACACGCAGCACCCAGGCACTCTTATCTCACTGCATCAGGTCTAGATACGGTATATGTATCTCTGGATAATGTTCAGGCCCCTGTATTAACCTGTGTGTGTGTGCGTGTGTGTTAAGTGATGTGTCGACTGCACACAAACACACACACACACACACACACACACACACACACACACACACACACACACAGGCAGCACCCAGGCACTCTTATCTCACTGCATCAGGTCTAGATACGGTATATGTATCTGAATAATGTTCAGGCCCCTGTATTAACCTGTGTGTGTGTGTGTGTGTGTGTGTGTGTGTGTGTGTGTGTGTGTGTGTGTGTGTGTGTGTGTGTGTGTGTGTGTGTGTGTGTGCGTGTGCAGGTGTAACGTGTGTGGGAAGGAGTTCTTCGAGAAGGCCTTGTTCAGGAGGCATGTGAAGAAGGCCACCCACGGGAAGAAGGGCCGGGTGAAGCAGAACCTGGAGAGGGAGTGTGAGCACTGCGGCAGGAAGTTCACCCAGCTCCGGGAGTACAGACGCCACATGAACAACCACCAGGGTGAGGCTGCCACAACACCGGCGCGCCATCAGCGCTCTGGTTCAGCAGCACCGTGCGTCAGGAGGGGAGAGTGTACGGGTCTGATCGAAGTAGCCGTGTCTGTAATCCCCCATAAAGTGTGACGATCATGATGTAACAGCAAATTTGCATGTTATTTGCGTGCCCATCACACTTTTGGGGGTCGCAGAAACGCCAGCGATCTCTATCAAGTTCTTGCCCACCAAACAATTATCTTTTTTTTTTACTTTGTATGCGCAGGGTGGACTGATGGATAACATTAAAGCATTATGGAACGAGAAGCAGTGGGATGGCACGGATATCGCCATGGCTAGCGGGAGTGGTTAGGCACGATGCGCAGCGGAGTGCCGTTACACCCCGCTACCTGTGGCGATATCCGTGACATCCCACGGCTTCGAGTTCCATAATGCTTTTATACAACGGTTGACACATTTATCCGTCAATATTTCAAAAAGAAAGACAATACGAACTTTAAAATGTATTTTTAATGGAACTATTTGTTAATCATTTGTGGATACTTCCGCTGAAAAAGGGAACATTGCCAGGCAACGATAATACTACAGCACATCTTTGTAAACATTGATCTGGACACTGCCACGGCTACTAATAAGAGGTGGATTGATATTAAAGATGTGCGAACATTCTATTTTAGCGTGGGGATATCGTGGTTATCGCCACGGCTGGAATGCAAACTGACCAATAGAGACAATGGACAGGATCTATACCGTTGTATAAAAAACATTTTTTACAATTGATTAGAGTAAAGTTCCCTGGTCGTGACCGTGTTCTGCACCCGTCCTCTCCTCACAGGGGTGAAGCCCTTCGAGTGTCTGACGTGCGGCGTGGCCTGGGCCGACGCGCGCTCCCTGAAGCGCCACGTGCGCACCCACACGGGCGAGCGGCCCTACGTGTGCCCCATGTGCCAGGAGGCGCACATCGACGCCCGCACCCTCCGCAAGCACATGACCAAGTACCACGGCGACCAACTCCCGGGGAAGATCATGCTGGAGAAGGACACGCTCCAGTTCCACAACCAGGGCACCCAGGTGGAGCACGCCGTCAGCATCCTGGCCTCGGACCTGCCGCCGGAGCTGCAGCCGCCCGCCCCGCCCCCGGAGGAGGAGATCGAGACGGTGCTCATCACCGAGGAGACGGTGGAGGCCGTGGAGGCGGTCCAGGCGATGAGCGACGGCTCCGTGGCCACGCTGTCGGACCAGAGCATCATGCAGGTGGTGAACTACGTGCTAGCCCAGCAGGCGGTGATGCCGGCGGGGGTGAAGCTGGACGACAGCCCCGAGGTGATCCAGGCCGTGGAGGTGGAGGTGACCCATGAAGCGGAGGTGGAGTGACTCTCCACTCACTCACTGACTGACCACAGTGACCAGGCACTGCTCTGTATACATTTGGACAGAATGTAAAAAGAAAAATAAATGTGCATTTAATTTTTTTTACTGAAAAATGTACACATTTGAACCACAGGTGTTCAGTACTTGCTAAGCCTAACTGTAGGCTATGTATCTGTATTTATGTAAATAGTTAAAGTCCTGACAGCGTTTTGGATCACTGCGTTCATGAGTCCTCCATAAACTGAAACTCAGGATAAATGTTTTCTTAAATTGAACTTTAAAATTCAGATTAAAGGACACATATAGCTTTCATAGAAGCCATTTTGCATTTTCCCTCCATAGTTGGAATGATTGTGTTCAGGTTGGGAGCTCAGCTGTAGCATGTCTGGTCCTTATGCCCTGGCCACTGGCTGTCGTTTATGTATTACTCCTGGCTCTTGAAGCTGTGCTGAGTAACCTTTGCGAATAAAACTGAAAATATGATTTATAAGATGTTTCCAGCTGTGTTTTAGTGTTACAGTAGCATACAGCATGCTTGTGAGTTCATTTGAATGGTTTACAGTGTAATTGTGATTCTTTGTTATAACTTGTTAATAACTGAAAACAGCACTTGATAAGTAACATTTTATTTTTTGGTTTATATCAAAATAAGTACATTGCAACATATTTACAATACATTGTACAAAAAATATGAAACTGCAGGTGTTGATTCTGCTTAAACAATGTACTTTAACAAAAACACAGCATGACAGGAGTCATGTTAACATCTAGGTGATGCACTTTGGCTATTTGTGTGAATTTTAAGGTAAACTTTATGGCAACATTTAAACTTTATGACAACAAACATCGCAGTGGGAATAATGGCCAGTGAGTTGGATTAATGGATTCATTCCCATGAATACAAAGAGCCCTGTTTGTTCCATTATGGCTTTTAATAACCCAGACACTATTCTAAACAGACTTTTTGTCCTGTTGTGGAAAATCAAGTATTTGCTTTAGGGAAAAATACTAAAAAGCATAAAGCTTTCAGAAAATAACTCTTTATACAAATGTATATACAATTAGCTCAATAGTTTTGGCCAGCTATCAAGTAGAACAAGGCAAACTTTAACAAAATGCGTTTCATTAAATCAAGCATTATAACTATATCCGACATCCATTGCAATAGAGAAATATCTCCCTTAGATTGAACAGATCCACAATAAAATGTAACTGTGCACCATGTTATTCAAGGTGGTAAAACAAGCAGGAAACATGACAGGCAGAACCCCTACTGTACACCATCATCACCACCATTACAACACTTTGGGTCAAGAGCAGTTCAGTGACTACGTCAGACAGGAGACCATCGACGACTCCAACGTGAATACTTCAGACACATGGCGAGAGGATGCAGAGCGCTCATTCAGAAGAACAGTTACACAGTAGTTTTAATCACAAGTTAACATAGAAGCTACAGCAGTAAAATTCACCAATCCAACGGGCATTATAACACTTTTCTCTGACAGAAAATTCTTGAAATGTATACAATCAATACTGGCTTGTGCCAGCTATCAAATACATTGAACTTAACTATACTCAACCGTAACAGAGCTATAGTCCATTATATACCAAGATACACCTTTGCTATGGCCCTTAACAAAAAAGCCCCCCCCTCCCCCCCGAAATGTTTCATTTACAGTCATGCTTAAACATCGGAATGGATTATGAACACTTTATAAAAATAAAAAAAAGACTTGAAGCAATCTCAAAATTCTTTGCATTTCTTAAGTGCTCTGTCTCAAGAAATTTGAAAGCATAAAAAGTTCATTTGCTTAACACCATTTAGGCCTATCTTTTATCTAGCGTGCAGTTTATCAAAGCTATCATGAAAAACCACTAAAAGGAAGTAAGTGCATTTTTATTTGCGCTATGTACTTTGCTCGAAAGGGCTATCGGAGCTTAGGGACCAGAGCACTTTGAAGTGAAATGTTCCTCGGATTTGAAATTTTGCCACTGGGGAGACGGGAGGCGTATGACATCATCAGAGCGAGACAGAACGTGCCCTCTGCCCTCATTCGCCCTCCTCCTTGATGCGCTGCTGTTTGTTGCGGCGGGAATCCAGGTCGAAGGAGAAGTCGGACCAGTCGTCGCGCTGCGGGAAGGAGATGGTCTGGCGTAAGGTGAAGCGGACGGCGTCGATGACGCGCTCGCCGCGGGCCTCGGAGGAGCCCACGCTGACGGTGGACGCCCCGCTGGTGGTGCGCAGGATGTGTGGGGGGGGGGAGAACTCCATGCTCTGTCTGTGCTCCATGATGCCCTTCCAGATGACGTGCTGGAACTCGACGGGGATCTTGAGCCGGGACAGGTCCTGTGGACGGACATCACAGAAGTGCAGCGTTAAGTCCTCGCTCAGGGCAGCGGCGGCAGCAGCAGCGGCTGCCCTTCCCCTCTCTAACCCCACAGATGACTTGCGTGAGATAGGCAAGGCCTCACCTCCATGCTATAGTTCTCAATCTGGTAGATGTTGGTCAGGCCCTGTGCTGTGAAGTAGTCCAAGCAGGCGGCACAGCCCAGACGCAGAAGGAAGCTGCAGTGGTGGAGGAGAGAGTTAAGGGTTAGCGGGCGCTGCAGAAAGACTACGTCATGCTCATCACTGTAAATGATTTATTTATGTTCAATTGATGTTGATTCTGCCCTCCGTCTGGTCTGTGACGCGACAGGCGATTGATCCGAGCGCAGAGACCATTGTTTAAAGTCACAATCCGCAGTTGGCGCAACGCAGCCCCGCCTGTGTTTACTGACGGAGCTTTTGAGAGCGAGCGCTGTTGCTGTCGTCCAGAGGGCGTCCGTTGTCACCGCGCTACCGCCGTCGGCCGGCACGTCACGCCAACTGCGGACTATGACTTTAATTCAAACTAGTGCTGGTGTCCAGGCTAAAGGTAGAGCCTTCTATTAATAGATCCATGGGTAGAGCGCACAGCCGCGCCAGGTACCTGGAGATGCTGCTGTCCATGGGGTACGGCGGCGGGGGGGTGCAGTGGGAGGAGGGAACCATGGGTAACTGAGACTGCAGGCCGTGCGTGGGGCTCAGCGCGGTCATGTCGGCGTTCATGGGGATGTGTGCCCCCATCATAGGAGTCACTGGGGGGAGGGGGGGGACACAAGCAGCCACCGTGAGCATCTCTTCACTTCTCTGACATGATGGAATATGAACAGAACATTCCAAGGTGGTGGTGGTGGCGGTGGCGGTTGTGGTAGTCGTTACGGTGGTGGTGGTGTTGGTGATGATGGCTGTGGTGGTAATAGTGATGGTGGTGGTGGTAGTGGTGGGGGAGTGGTGGTAGTAGTAGTGGGTGTGGTGTTGGTTGTGGTAGTGATGGGTGGTAGTGGTGGTTGTGGTGGTGCTAGTGTAGGGCCCTATGAAATCTGTTTCATTTTTTTCTCAAATTCAGTTTTATTTTTTCCAAAATGCAATTTTTTCTATTTCAATTTTTCTGAATTCAGCGTTTTAAAATTTACCTTAATTGTTATCATCAGAAAGAGGTGAAAATAATGTAAATTAGTAATGCAACACAATATTCCTTTTTTATCAAGGCCATTGCCTCAGTACAGAGTTCTACTACTGTAGGCTACCTCTTTCATTAAAGTGATGGAAGAATCTAGGCAATTGGTAAATGCAGAATAGCCAACCTATGGAACACCCCTATGAGCTCCCTGAGTTTCCCATCTATCACCATTGAAGTGGCCTACATGATTGTCAGCTTATGTTGAGCTCGGGGAGTGCTAGGAGTGCAGCTGTTACCGGTGTCTCTGTGTTGGGGCATAGCCTATTAGCCTGCTTGGCCATCATTGTGTTGGTTTTTTAAAACACATTGAATTCATTTTTCTTGTATCAGCGCCCAGGTTAATAAAAAACAACAACTCTGATTTGTAAAATACTGAGCATGTAATCAATATAAGACGACGGATGCTATGAACCTGCTCTCATTCACTCCCTCGCCCACCAGGCAGCGAGTGACAGCCTCGCAAGAGCAGCGCTTTCAGACTTCACTTGTCACAGAGCGTGAGTCTAGAGCAGCCCTCAGGCTTCTTTCACTTTTTAAACTTAACAGAAGCAGTTGTGAGTACGCTAACATGTCCTTGTATGTTTAATGTCCACAATATTCCTCATTTTACAGTTGATTACATTTTTATTATCTAATTCTGCGATTACGTCTTCAATTTGCACCTCACAGAAATCATAGTGCCCTAGTAGTGATGGTGGTGGTGGTAGTGGTGATGGTAGTTGTGGTGGTACTGTAGTGATGGTTGTGGTAGTGATGGTGATGGTAGTTGTGGTGGTACTGTAGTGATGGTTGTGGTAGTGGTGGTGATTGTGGTAGTGGTGGTAGTGTTGGTGGTGGTAGTGGTGGTGGTAGTGGTACAGTAGTGATGGTGGTGGTGCTGGAAGTGGTAGTGATGGTAGTGGTGGTGGTAGTGGTGGTGGTAGTGGTAGTTGTGGTAGTTGATGGTGGGGGTAGTGATGGTGGAAGTGATGGTAGTGATGGTTGTGGTAGTGGTGGTAGTGATGGTGGTAGTGATGGTTGTGGTGGTAGTGGTAGTGGTGGTGGTTGTGGTAGTGATGGTAGTGATGGTGGTTGTGGTAGTGATGGTTGTTGTGGGGGTGGTAGTGATGGTTGTTGTGGGGGTGGTAGTGATGGTTGTTGTGGGGGTGGTAGTGATGGTTGTTGTGGGGGTGGTAGTGATGGTTGTGGTGGTGGTTGTGGTAGTGATGGTTGTTGTGGGGGTGGTAGTGATGGTTGTGGTGGTGGTTGTGGTAGTGATGGTTGTTGTGGGGGTGGTAGTGATGGTTGTGGTGGTGGTTGTGGTAGTGATGGTTGTTGTGGGGGTGGTAGTGATGGTTGTGGTGGTGGTTGTGGTAGTGATGGTTGTTGTGGGGGTGGTAGTGATGGTTGTAGTGGTGGTTGTGGTAGTGATGGTTGTTGTGGGGGTGGTAGTGATGGTTGTGGTGGTAGTGATGGCAGGGAAGTGGTGCTGTTGGTCTGTCTCTGCTGGTTGTTACTCAACGGGACAGACAATGCATGAGAACAGAAGCTGCGGGTCCGGAGAGGAGGCCGATCCCACAGGGATCACGTTCTCTGGGAGGAGGAAGCGTCCTGCTAGGGGCTGTGTGGTGTACGGTTTACGGTGGCTCCCGCACGCCCAGACACGCCCCGCTGTTCTGACGCGTGTCATACGATAGGCCCGGAGGGGGCGGATGGGGGGGGACCAGGCCTCAGACAGACAGACAGACAGGGGCAGAAACAAATAGGGCACACTTACTGTCAGTCAGGCCGACGGACATGCTGGAAGGGGTGAGTGTGTTGCGCTGCTGGGGGTTGATCAGCTGGCTGACAGAGGGCAGCTTGTTGATTTTGCCATGGGGGGGGGAGCTGGAGCCGAACGAGGGTTGGGGAGGCATGGAGCTCCTGGGGCAGAGAGGAGGATAGACGCCGTTACTCTCATCTCCCCTCAGATCCCATCTTTAAAGACAAAAATAAGCCTGGCAGTTAGTCACGGTCACAGAGACACAACAACAACAATAATAACAAAGACATCATTATCAGAAAATAGTCATGCAGTATGTTTTTACAATACTTTTTACATAATAATATCTCAACTACGACTGTGTACTCCCTTCATAACTTCTGAAATAGGACATATTTATAACAGTCATTAGTTTAAGGAAGAGACTGTTTGGGTCATTTTTGCTGGTTTTAAAGTACAGTAGCTGTAGTTACTCAAAACTGTAAAAATGTATCTAACATCCCTGGAAATAACCTACAGAATGCCACAGAATTCTTATGTCTTCCACAACACGTTCAGCAGTCTGAGCTAACACTGTGTGTTGCATATCAGTTGTAGACCTAGTACATTCCAGTGTGCCCAACTATGATATACAGTGACTGGGATATTTCTTAGCTTCGGTTCCTTGTTCCTTGTTTAGAGCCCCTGAACCCAAAAGAAGTGATGAAGAACTGATAAAGAGGAAAACAGAAAAGAGGGAAGTTCAAAGCAGAGAAAACATTTATTGAATACTGACAGACAAAAGTGCAACCACCATGTATCACAACAACAATCTGTCTCAAACAGAGTGTTCACAAAAGCAACTTCTCAATAGAATCTGCTCTGTCCATATACAGTATATGCATACATTTGTCATTTTCTCTCAGTTCTATCTAAGGCCAAAAATATTCTTCAGGCAATCACAAAAAAAAAAAATCAAAATAGATCGAAAAATCAAACAAACTGTCCTGCAGTGACACTTTTATAAAACATGACCAGCATCATTAAACGGTATCTCAATTATAAAGTCCCCTTACAAATCCATACAGATAACTGAGGTCTGAGTCCAGCTCCAGAGACAAAAGAAATGAGTTAAGTACGCCTAGACAAGTCCCCTAGAACAACACTAGTAAGTACGCCTAGACAAGTCCCCTAGAACAACACTAGTGCTTGGTTCCTGGCCACCTTCAGCCTTTAACGCTGAAGGGGTCAGAAGAGAGGCAGTTACAGTACTATACATGTGCTACAGTACTATACATGTGCTACAGTACTATACATGTACTACAGTATTATACATGTACTACAGTACTATACATGTACTACAGTATTATACATGTACTACAGTACTATACATGTACTACAGTACTACATGTGCTACAGTACTATACATGTACTACAGTACTATAATGTACTACAGTATTATACATGTACTACAGTACTATACATGTACTACAGTATTATACATGTACTACAGTACTATACATGTACTACAGTACTACATGTGCTACAGTACTATACATGTACTACAGTACTATACATGTACTACAGTATTATACATGTACTACAGTACTATACATGTACTACAGTATTATACATGTACTACAGTACTATACATGTACTACAGTACTACATGTGCTACAGTACTATACATGTACTACAGTACTATACATGTACTACAGTACTATACATGTGCAACGCCCTCGGTGCAACACAAGCAGGTGGACTTGAAGCTGAATCCAACATGGAGATGACTGAGGCCTGTCTAAACCACTCCTGGCCTTCCCTATGGTGACCGCCATCATCATCATCATCAAACGTACAGTAATAATATGCTACCAAAGAGGCTTTTCTGATTAATAAAGTCAGGCATGCAGACACCTCTTAATTCATTAGACTTACACTTACAATCATAAGTGTGTTAATGAACGTGGGCTGGGCGTAGTCTGGTGATAAGTCCAATGAAACGGAGAGGTTCTATTTCATGATTGTGCAGCAGCAGCGAATTCTTCCTCTGCTTAAGAGAATGTGAGAGTTTACACCTCAGAGCAGGATTACAGCAGAAGAGAGGATGTGGGGAGGTAGGGAGAGACGGGGGGAGACGCAGAGAGAGGGAGCGCAGGAGAGAAGTAGCAGGGGAGATGGGGGAGGAGAAAGGGAGGTAGGGGGAGGGCCCAGTGGGGTCTGAGGAGGAGGAATGTGAGGCAGCATCTCAGGAAGAACTGCAGCGTCTTCTCTGCTCTCCCACCACGGGTTCCAGCAGCTCGCTACGAAGACGGGCTTTTAGCAGACTGCAGGAAGGAAGCAGAGAGAAGACAGACAGAGAGAGAGAAAGAGAGAGAGAGAGAGGGCAGAAATAAGGGCTGGATTTGGAGTAGGAACCCAGAGAAGACCCAAAGTCCTTAGTGCTGAACGGGGAAGAGACATGTGAAACATAAGACTAGAAACGTGAGAAAAAAATGTGTTAGAGAAAAACGGAGGAAAGGGTTAATTAGTTAAACAGAGAAGAAGAATGAGAGGAACAGCACACAATAGGATATCTGTTTGAAAACCCCCAGGGGCTACATATCAGTGTATCCTCCTGTGCTTATTTAAACATCCACAAGGTGGCACTGTTTGACAATAGAAAAGCCCTATTTCACAAGAGAAAGAGAGCACTTTTGCAAGAAGAAAAAAAAGACAGAGACACTCTCTTAAAAGGTGGCAAGAACCTTTATTTCATCAAGCTGTACGAAGATCACTGTGAGGGTTAAGAATACAGATGAAGGAACAGGAGGAATCGAAGAAGATAACCGGACAGGCATGCAGGTAAGAATGGATGAGATGAGGATGAGAACAAAGAAACTACAGAGGCCTGAGAAAGGTCTGTCTACTCGCACAACTAACCAAATTACAGAAGCTAGAACAGATGTGTCCTGAGGCAAAAGCAAGCCTTCAAATGGAGATTTGTTGACTTCGCAATTGTTTTTGGCTTCACCACACAGTATTCAAAATGAGGTTCAGTTCTAAAATGGATGCCAACTATTGCAGAATGAAAAGTTAATTGAGCCTGAATGTCCCAATAGCTTACATCATTTTCTGGCAACAGCATTCACCCGCCAGAGGCCCCGGGGAGAGAAGTACCTGGATACACCTCATTCACCCGCTCATCTTTGAAGAGCAAAATGCATTACCTCACTGTAAAGTCTGCCTGTCGGTTTCTTAATGAGAAACCAGAACGTAAGCAGTAATTATCACTGGGCGTCGCAGTGTCAAACTACCATTTACAGAGTTACCACGTTTTCTCCCCCAGCTTATAAAGAGGGGGCGAGAAACCGTGTAGAGGGAGTCGTTGCAGCAAACTATGTTGGAGAAAAAATGTCCTGAATCAGTTTTTTGTTTTTTTGCCAGTGGGAAGTGAGCCAGGCAGGCTGCTGATCCTGGCCAGGCACCTCAGAGAAGTACCCTCCAGTCTCTGGGGGCTTCGCCTGTCTGTCCCTCTAGCTTCCACACAACATTTGTCACCGTTCATCTGGCTTGGCTAACGTCCACCTACGCTGGGAGGGAGGAGGAGCTAGGAAACGCACAATGCAAGGTTCACCCTCCGGGGGGCGCTAGCGGGGCGCAAGCGTAGTGAGAACTCAACACTCTTCTTAGTAACCACTCAGTTAGAACTTAGTTATTCTTATTAACCATAGAGCACAGTTCCATTCACGTAAAACAGGCCTTCTCTCGTTATTGAACTGGCTAAGCAGCCTTACACAGCCAACGCCATGCAGCAGTCCGATACCAAGCCATCATGCTTGGCTGAGGTAACACACAATCAACAAAAACAAAAGAACAATAGTGTCTATACGGAGCACCTCTGTTTTCATACTAAAGTCATTCTAAGTCAGAACAAACAAACAATCCAAGTTAGCTGGAGTTAGAAAAGATAAGGAGGTGAGAGAGCGTTGGTTAAGAGGAGACAGCAACGAGGAACCGAGCGATTCTGAGCTGAGGGTGGACCTTGCTGGTGCTGTCCATAGATGAGTCTACTACTACCGGTGGAGACAGCTCCAGGTTGGCTCCAGGTAAACCTGTCTGTCTGTCTGTCTGTCTGTCTGTCTGTCTGACTGACTGACTGACTGTGAGGTACTCACTGTTTCTGCAGGAGGTTCTGCTGCTGCTGCCTGTACGACTCAATAGTGTGCTGGGGCAGAAACTGCATGAGCTCCAGAGACTCTTTGATTTTCACCAAAATCTCATAGATTTCACGGCCTTTAATCTGTCAGGGAGAGAGAGAGAGAGACAGGAGTCAGCTGGCGGTACATACATCAGCTCTGTGTGTAATGTCCATTCCCTGGGATAATCCCAGGGAGAGAGAGAATGTGAAAGAGAGACACAGAGAGAGAGAGAGAGAGAGAGAGAGAGAGAGGAAAAACAGAGTGCGAAAGAGAGAGAGAAAGAGAGAGATGGAGAGCGACAGACAGAGAGAAACAGTGTGAAAAAGAGATGGAGAGTGAGAAACAGCGTGAGAGAAAGAGAAAGATGGAGAGAGAGAGAACTAGATGGACAAGAGAGGGAGGGTGAAAGAGAAGATGTAGACACTCACAGGCAGACAGAAGACTTCCTCGTCTGTGGATCTTCTCTTCTTGATGGAGGACATCTGGATGCCCTGGGAGGCCTGGCGGAAGGCTGGGGGGAGGAGGGGAGAGGACGCGGTCACTAACGAGAGAGGACACGGTCACTAACGAGAGAGGACGCGGTCACTAACGAGAGAGGACACGGTCACTAATGAGAGAGGACAAGGTCACTAATGAGAGAGGACAAGGTCACTAACGAGAGAGGACAAGGTCACTAACGAGAGAGGACGCGGTCACTAACGAGAGAGGACACGGTCACTAATGAGAGAGGACAAGGTCACTAATGAGAGAGGACAAGGTCACTAACGAGAGAGGACAAGGTCACTAACGAGAGAGGACAAGGTCACTAACGAGAGAGGACAATGTCACTAACGAGAGAGGACATGGTCACTAACGAGAGAGGACATGGTCACTAACGAGAGAGAACAAGGTAATTAACGAGAGAGGACACCGTCAATAATGAGAAAGGACATGGTCACTAACGAGAGAGGACACGGTCACTAACGAGAGAGGTCACGGTCACTAATGAGAGAGGACAAGGTCACTAACGAGAGAGGACACGGTCACTAGCGAGAGAGGACAAGGTCACTAATGAGAGAGGACACGGTCACTAACGAGAGAGGACAAGGTCACTAACGAGAGAGGACACGGTCACTAACGAGAGAGGACAAGGTCACTAACGAGAGAGGACACGGTCACTAACGAGAGAGGACAAGGTCACTAACGAGAGAGGACAAGGTCACTAATGAGAGACCCTCTCACAGAGGAGCTCAGCTCCAGCAAGCACAGGGTGGAAGAACAAGCAGAGGGCAGGAGGGAACATGCAGTGTGTGTCTGTATTGGTGTGTGTGTGTGTGTGTGTGTGTGATCGTAAAGGAGCGTGTGAGAAGGGATTCGCAGCCAGAAGTCAGACCACCACCGACAGCCTCCACCAGCGCTACTTACGGCGCTTCGTACCGTCACTGGTCTTTGTGCCGTCGGTCACGTGCTGCTTGCGGATGCTGTCCTCGTCCGCCTTGCGATCCCGGCCCGGGCAAGCGCAGATCCTGGCCTCGAAGCAGCGGCGGCCCAGGACCTGACCACTGGGGGGCGACAGAGAGACACAGGCGGGCAGGCAGCAGCGGGTCAGTAACACAGAGGACGGAACAGAACGGCGATCATATGGAAATCCCGACTTCGCTGGTGCGGCGGGGGACTCACTCTCTGGTCTCCAGGGTGACGATGATGAGGATGGGCCGCCGGTTCATGCCGCCCACGCAGCTGGAGTTACACATGAAGTTGTACAGGATGGTGGTGAACTCCGTGCCGACCTGGCGGAGACAGTAAACACAGCGGCGGTCAGACGGGGGGGGGGGGGGACACTGACAGGCTGTACGGGACCCGACCGCTCCAGATGATGGAGGGGTGTCTGGGGTCTCGGGCTGCCGGGCGACGTGCTGTGCTGAGGTGTGCTGAGGTGTGGCGGGCGGAGGGGAGGGGGGGCGGGGGGGGGGGGCTCTTATTGGGACAGCAGCTGCCGGAGTGTCAGGGTTTGACAGGCCGGGAGTGATGGAGGGCGTGCGAGCGTGGGGGGCTGTGAGGGGGCGTGACGAGCTAAGACGTGAGGGCAGCCGGGTTCAGGGTGGCGGGGTGGGGGCTGTCTGTCACCAGGGGGTGGAGGAGGAGCTGGGGGGAGGGTGTTGGTGACATGGGGTGATGTGCTGGTGACAGGGATGGGGGGAGGGGGGCGGCACTCACCTGAGGGGGCTCGTAGGGCACCAGCACGCTCTGGCGCCCCGTGATGGAGTCCTCCAAGTACTGGGCGTGGCTGTTCCCCTCCACACGAATCAGGTGGCTGGGCGGAGCTATCTGACCTGTTGACAAGAACAGCACACGCAGCACAGTTATCAAACATCCAAGTACTGGTCTACAGAAATTAGAGCATGAGTTGTTTGATGTTTTTTTGGGGGGGAAGGGGGGGTCAGGAAGACGGTACTGACCGTCGTTGAACTCGCGGCTCAGTTCGTGGTTGGGGCAGCGCTTGACCACCTCGGTGACGTGCTCCGCCTTCTTGTAGACGGGCATGGCCCTGATGACGGCGCCCTGCGGGGGGTTGGTCAGGACCTTGATCTGGATCGGACACGTCTTGGCGATCTGACAGTAGAGCTTCTTCAGCTCCGTGGAGTACTGCTCAGACAGAGAGGAGAGGAGAGGAGAGGGGCGAGGGTTACGCTCCTGTAATCAACCGACGGAATCACGCACAGACCTTTGAGATGGCCGGGCAGTACGTTGAGAATGGAGCAATGGAGCATCACGAGCGTCGCCTTAAGATGGACACCACCAGACAAGAGGAAACCTGGGAGGCCCAAAACCAGCTGGCACAGAACTGTGACCCAGGAGCTGGAAAAGATGAACCTGTCACGGGGAGAGGCGCAATATGCTTCCACGGACTGAGAGAGACCTCATTGAAGCCTTATGTCCCATAGCAGATGAAGAGGAGTCAGTAAGTAATCAACCAACGGCATGATCCCCTGCCAACAGGCATCGTAACTGGCTGCTGGGAACAGGAACCACAGAGAAATACATACGCTAGTATTCTTAATTGTCTTCTCAACTGAGAAAATGAACATCTGCACAAAAGTAGTCTCATTAGCCCAAACAACCAACACACCTTGGTCTTCGAAACTAGAGTCACATTTAATAGGATGAAGGGCTCCTGCAACACCTGGTGCCTGGACTAGAGCACTTCTGTTTTCCCCTGGAGCAGAAACAAGCCAGGCCTGTGATTATGACCCACATAAACACACACACACACGCGCGCGCGCACAAACACACACACACGCATGCAAACACACACACACAGTTGATCAGAGGGCTTGGTGCTCGGGGTGTGTGTATGCGACACACCTAGCTGAGCTCTGTTGGTGAGCCCCTGGGCCTTTCAGAAGATAGGAGGGCCATTAAACGCCCCCCCCCCCCCCTTCCAGGAGCAATTACGCTGGCCCTCTCTTTCATCTACCAGAAGACTACACACTGTGCTGCCGTCTGCTGGCCAACACAGACACCCACACAGGTTGCCAACGTGCCAGTGTGGGTTGGATGGTGGAGTAATATCCTCTGTGGGTTGGATGGTGGAGTAATATCCTCTGTGGGTCGGACGGTAGAGTAATCCTCTTCACGGTCGGCGCCTTGCTGACTGAGCCGCAGCGGTCGGACTGGGCTGCGCTGCTGACCGCTGGGAACGCCGCCGGTTTCATCACAGGAGGAAAGGCCTCGAGTCACCCGACGGTGACGGATGCGCCTCTTATCCGAGGTCGACGCTCGATGTTTCCTTCCCTTCGCCCGAAAGCTGGCTCGCTTTCCGAGCACCGTTCCAAAAGAAGCCACAAGCAACGGATAAGACTTTGCTTCCTGGCACCGGGAGAACGGGGAGCCCAGAACGAACGCCGTGAAAAGGAGAAGAAGAAGAAGAGTGAATTGCTTTCTCCCAGCCATTACTCAACTGTGTCAACAAACTATTGACTCTGGTGCTGGGTAGGCACAGGCCTAAATCCCTCATGTGCAAAAGACATGGAAAAACACAAGGCAGAATGAAGAAAACATAGTGAAAATCGCCCAGGGCTGAGATGTAGAACAATGTAACATTAAATTCCTTCTCTATTGAGTCTTGTTCCAGTGGAAGGAGCCCATCCCAGCAGCTGTCTGTGGCTGTGCTGACTTTTAATATTACACAAGCTTGTTGGCAGGGATGCCTCCTCTGCACCAATCCACACACAGCACACCCTTCCCTTTCATCAGGACGCGCACACACACACACACACACACACACACACAAACCACCAACACACATGCATGGTGCACACACATGCATGCACAAAAACACACAAACCACCAACACACACATGCACACATACTCTCACACACACACACACACACACAAAACCACCAACACACACACATATGCACACAGACACACATACAGTACTGTATATGGAGTGACCTGGTAATGGCGTTAACCAAAATCTGCAACTAACTCGGGACACTCGGGACACTCCACACACACACACGCACACGCACGCACACACACACAAATACACACGCACGCACACACACACACACACACACACACACACACACACACACACACACACACACACACACACAGCACTCTTCAGTTCTGAACCAGAACTGATCAGCTATTAGAAATAATGAGAGGTCCTGTCATCTTAAGATTCACAATCACTCTTACTTGATATCTGTGCTCAATACTACAGTTGTCCACACAGATGTCATAGATGATCTAGATGAGTACAAATTCAGCTTTGGGGGCATGTATGACGACACAATGATTGAGATGTTCCTAGCTTGGAAGCAAAGCAGCATTCTGAAAGGTCCTCTTAAAAAACACACACACGCACAAGATGAATCGGCGTGGCTGCCTCCTTGCTCCCAACCTGATACTCCCCGTACGCCCCTGTCACTCAAATAAATGAGGTGGGGAAGAGAGAGGGAAGGAGGGGGGGAGAGCGGGGGGGGGAGGGGAGAGAGAAAAAGAAAGAGAGAAAGGGAGGGGGGAAGGAGGAGGAGAGAGAAAAAAAAAGAGAGGGAGAGAGAGGGGAGAGAGAGTGAGAGAAAGCAAGAGAGAGAGGGGGAGAGAGCAAGAAAGAGAGAAAAAGAGAGAGAGAGAAAGAGAGGGGGCGAGAGAGTGGAAAAAAGAGAGAAAGGAGGGTGGGGAGAGAAAGGGGGGGATGATAAATGTCATAGGGGGAGGTATGGAGGTAGGGAGGGAGATGCCTGTGAAAAATTGCACGACTCCTTTTATTTAGCTGAGGGCCAAAACAAATCAAAGTAGAGGATCCTCAGTGCCAGCTCCGGAGGGCCAGCCAGGATCCACACAGAACAGAAGGTGCTTTCAGACTGCTGACAATGCATCCTATAGTTTCACACTCTATAGATCAACAAAAAACCGGCACGCACACACACACGCAGGCACACACACACACGCACGCACGCACGCACGCACGCACGCACGCACACACACACACACACACACACACACACACACACACACACACACTTCTGGTGCCAGCCAGAGAACCATCCCAGCCCTCGAGCCACAAACTTTTGAGCAGGTCGGGGGCCGTGTTTGCCGAGCGCTGAGGAACGGGAGCAGAACGGGAGCAGTGATTGGCTCACAGCAGGCTGGGCGGAGGAGGCCAGCCAGGTGACTGATGGGATTCAGGCGTCTCACACAGGGCGAGGTCCACAGGTGTTAACATGTAATTATGAGCCATTCACTGGTCACAATGTGAATTACACAGCCAGAGGAACACGCAAGCGCACACAATGCTGCTTAATCACCTTAATTTGAAAGCACACTGTTAACGGTTTGGGGAGGACCAGGGTAGCGTGACGCGTTGTTCTCCGCCGGTGGAGGAGGCCGGACCCTCTACAGTATATAGAATATACAATACTATATCCATATACAATACTCTCTACAGTAGTTAGCTCAGATATGCTGGCTTGACAAGAAGTCACAGGACAGGACAACAGGACAGTACTGAATACAAAGAGATTCTGTGTGTGTGTGTGTGGATAAGTTTTTATTTTTCCATTACCAGCCATCAAATGAAAAGTGGAAACGGAAAGCATCTATGATTCATGTCTTCTGATTCTGATTCTTATATCTGAAAAGCTCCCAAGGTCCCCACCACACCTAACAACGTCAGTACACCCCGCCTGTCCAGCACACGACGTTACCGTCTGCTTCCATCTGCTGCTGCTCAAAAGAGCCAGAGTATCTCAGCCGACACCCTGCGGTATCTCAAGGGGCTCCAGAGTCCGACGCCATGTTACACAGAGAAGCCGTGGTTGTTTGCGTTCACATTTGAAGGTGAACATGCATGTGCTCTGCTCTCACTCTCTTCCAGATGAGGCGCTTCGACGCACAAAACACACACACGCACGCACGCACACACACACACACACACTTCCACAGCAACGCGGGTCTCGACAGGCCCACAGCTGTAACGTTCCTTTCACGGTGACAGGCGCTGCGGGCGCAGGCAGCAGTCATGTCCTGACAGACCCTGGGTCTGAACAAGCGCTGTTTGGCGCCTCTGGTCTTGTCCTCTTCATACCTGACATGTAGAATCATGCCCTGAGCTTCTCCCAAACCTGTCCGATTCCAGGGGAAAAAATGCAAAATACTTTTTTTTCCTCGTTTCGTTCTCTCCTTCCTCTCCATGGGAGGATAAACACCTGCTTCTCCGGGAGGCGAAATGATAGAGAAGAATTGAGGAGGGAGAAATCTCTCCAGTCTAAAATCACAATCCTCTCAAAACCTCCCCTCACAGTCTCCTGCCGTCTTTCATCGCGTTTCCCAATCCCTCTCTCTGGATGGGATGTTGGCATTTCCTGTCTTTCTGCGATGGTGGCACAGACCAGGCGTTCGGCCGACACCTGGCGAGAGATGGCGGGGGACGGAGGTGTACTCAAGTGACTCCATGTTTATATAGCAGGCCCTGTTAAGGTGACCTGAGATAAGCATCTGTCACTCCAGGGATTAGCCTCATCTTCACCTGGCTACACCATCCCAATCCCCTCGCTGGTTGCCACTCTGTCAGCTACCTTGGAAAGAATGTACTTTAGGCCTACTATTACAACGGAGAATGTTATGTTATGTCGAGACGACTCCAGTTTCCATGGAGTCGACCCTCCTTCGGTGATATCACAATTTCAGGATTAGGCCTACGGTTTCCTCAGATTAAAAAAAAGTTGGTGTTTTATTTTTCCTGCTCTGTGGGATTAAATTACACGGTTTGAAGATGAGATCCCCGGCTGAGAAGAAAGGTGACAGGCTTTTGCGTAATTACACTGGTTTTCCCCTGCGCCTTCCACAGACGCCCTGAGCACTGCCAAAGCGTTTCCCTTCCACGCTTTTAACACGTCTGCTGTTTTCACGTGTCGCACAAAGGCTGGCTGTGAGCGCGAGGAGCGGTTCAAACAAAGGGCTCTGAGAGCCGGAGGGGGGTAATGTTGACGGTATTATTGGTATTATTGGATGTTCAACCTTCAATCACAATGACTTTATGTGTGAGGTCTTCGCCAGTTTATGCTGATCTCCCTATGGTGACAGACTAATGAGGCGCCTTTGAATCACATCCAATCCACCTCTTTCTTCTCTCTCTCTCTCTTTTCTCTCTATAACTGTGCTATAACTGTTACGTGGCACAGGTAATCTTCTACTGTTCTAAGGAATAAAAACACAAAGCACATAATAAACCGGTTTTAAATTTGGCCTTCTTTAAGTCCCCTCATTGAGTAATCATTTCCCTATCGCAAAATCTTTTCAGCTCTGGCTTTTTCTTCTTCTTCTTTTTTTCCCTGCGTCTATCCCTGCTATATTTTCCCCAGCTGTAGGTTCCAGGGCTGGCGTCTCTGTGACGGGCGAGTCCTGACAGGCTCCTTGACACAAACAAGTCTCGGCCCCATCTCGGGAGGCGTGGGACGAGCCCGCAGATGTTCCAGGGGCAAGCTGCGTCTTGCCTCCTTTCGTTGGAACACTCTTCTCTTTGAGCGTTCGAGGGACCTCCTCCTCCCGCGGCGCAATGCGAGTCTCTGCTGCCTTTTGTCGTCGTCTTGTGTCGTCGAGCTTAACTCCCTCCAAAAGACAGAGCTCAGCCCCAGAGAGCACGGGGTTCAGCGGAGAGGCACACGGTATTTACACAAGTATTATCTACAGGCCCTCAATCCATTACAGTAATCCCCTCCCCGCCATGCTCTAAAACCATGACACTCCTCCTCTCTGAACACGGCCTGGTGGCAGGCAATACACCAGACAAACTCTACCGCTGTCCAACCTTACAATGAGGCCCCCAGTAGGTCACAATGACTGCCTTATTGGTGACACTCCATTAGTATAGCAGAGGGCGGGGGGGGGGAGGAACAGAGCTGGATAGCTAGCTCTATACACACACTCACAGGCATTTCTTTCACCACAAGATGAAGAAGAAGTTCATCATCGCAGACGTTTTCAGATAAGAGACCCAGGGGGGGGCGGGGGGGTGGGGGGGGGGGGGGGCGGTCAGTGCTGGGAAATGTTGACGTGCAGCTCTTATGTGCGTGCGTGTGTCACGGGCGTCCCTCCTCGCAGACAGGAAGAGGTTAAGGTGTGGGGTTCGGGGATTAGGCGTGTCTCCATAAGAACAGTCATCAAAAAGCACAGGTACACACTGCACTAATTCCCCCCTGCGGAGAATCCCACAGGCCTTCAAAAAAGACGGGCATTAACAGATCAGATGCATGGGCAGGGTTAAAGCCGCTGTGGTGACGTCTGCGCTGGCTGCCCGCCAAGGGCCCATCAGCCCAGCGACGGGGCCATTCCGCCTGGATTAGGACGGCTTAGGGGCCAGATCCTCTGCTCTCCGATCAGATGGAGGGGCCTGAGTCAGACTGAGGCCACACCCACACCGCCGTCACAACTCTCTCTGTCTGATTAGGGTGCCTGTGTTACCGCCGTTCTCTCGCTGAGGTATTATGGGATGTCTCGCCACCTACCATTAACCCAATTGTAAGTTATGAATGAGAGAAAATCTGTGTCATCATGGCTAACAATAACTGCAAAGTGTATAAACCTTTGCTGTGTGCATGGCACGGCTGAATGCAAGTTGCACGATAATTCAGACTTGATCACCTACACCTACATGAGGCCTATCGTTGGGTTAATAAGCCCAAACACCAGAGTCATTCCCCTTAATCCCCCAAATTGAAGTCAAACTAACCCAACTAGCAAACCCATCTTGCATCAGGGCATAGGAGAGTGTAAACACCCTGTCCTTCTCCTGGTGTGGTGTGTTTACGGCTGCTGGCGAGTCCTGAACCAGTCCAAGCTCAGGGGCGTGGCCAGTCCTTCTTTGCACACAATTGCACATCTTGACAGACACTTTTGTTTTTTGGACTGCGCAAATGAGAGGGATGAGCGAGGCGTTGTGGGAATTGGGTAAATGTCACTATCCCACACTCTGGGTGAGCCAATGAGCACGGTGAGATCGCCCTAAATACGCCCTGTCGTCCCGCCTGTTCACCCTGACTGCGTTACAGTGGAATTTGATGGAATGAGCCCCACAGGTTTTTCCAGACTCCTCTGCCAAGTCTGGAACTGATGGCTTGCTGAGTATAATGGCAAAACATCTATACGTGCACCAGAACGACTTGGCACATGACAGATCTGTCTACATAGCTCTGACTGGAAATCAAGGTCTCCCAACAGAGAGGAGCCGTTGAAGCCGGCCTACACAAACCGAAACAATCGACATGAGTATGAACCCCCCCCCCCCATGAAAAACACCAACGCCACGCACACCGGGCCTGGCCGACAACTCCCTCTGCCGGTGGCACGCGCACCGACGTTTAGCAGCGCCGACCGGCAGGCGGGCACTTTGATTGGATTATTTGCGACGGCGCTGCGTGTCGCAGGCTGCGGAGGCCGGCGCCTGCGCTGCGCAGGAGATCAGTAAACACAGAGGACAGGTGAGGCTCTGATGCAACAGCTGTCCTTTAGCCCCGTCACCTATAATGACACAGCAAGCAGAGCTGGTTGTGTCGGCTTACTGAGCCATAACACAGTTGCATATAGCATGCACACACGCGCACACACACACACACACGCACACACACACAGATCTAGACTGCTTCGTTAGACCTGTTTTCTTCTATGAGCAACAACATACTGAAGTTCAGTTGATGATGACCTGAGGTGTGTATGAGGTGGAGACTAGCGGGTAGTCAGGCGGATGGGGGGAGAACACGTTTTGATGTTTTTGAATGAATCCTCTTTGCCCGCTGGAAGATACAACGCTTCTAAATGGATGCAAAGACTGTGCTTACAGACATATAATAGAGCTGTAAATATGGATGCAAAGACTGCGTTTACAAAGATATGATTGTGTAAATAAAGTGTGAGAGAACAATAGGCATTGTGCAACATGCTGACTATGTAGTTGACGCTTACAGTATGTGGTAAGAGTATGTAGCCTAACACCCTGCTGGTTTCAAAGTGTCTCTCCCTACAGAGACTGAGCTGTAAAGGTGAGAGTCTGAGGGAAAAGGCCTGAGGTTCACTATGTGCTACTAAGGGATTTTTTTTTTCCCCACCAGGTGTAATTGTGTAACAGCGGACATTTTAGACAGTGTGTGTACATCACTAAACGGCCTGAGGGACAGATCGTCTCGATGTTATCGTAGGGACACATCTCCTAAACCTGAACCCCAGGAAAATGCCATGATATTGTATGATGACCCCCCAGTACTGTAGGTGATCCAGCTGGCCCATAAATCTATGACTCAACATCTGCTTATCGAGCTCATAAACTCACAGTTTGTCCTCAGGCACATAGACCTGTATGTTAGACTCAGGCTATGTCATGAGGGCTTTACGATTCCCTACCAAGCCCAAGCCATTAGGGTTTTACAATTCCCTACCAAGCTCTGTTCGCATAATGCTCATCCAGTGTTTAATCGAAAATGTGAAACCCTGTTGAGAGGCTTAAAACATGACGTGTGACCGAATGCGGCTGTCCTACCGTCCAGGTGGCGGACTTGGCCGTGCTGGACTGCTGGAAGGACACGTCGAAGGTGTGTGGTCCGGCGTAGTCTGTGTTGGAGGGGATGGCCGGGGAGGGAGACAGGGCGTCGAAGGTGGAGCTGGGCTGGGCGTAGGGGGAGGGGGCCGTCACGCTGTTCTGCGCATGGTCGTTGTTGTAGGGGCTGGTGGAGGTGGAGCCGCCATTTTGGATGTTCTGATCCATGCTGTTCAGGAGCCCCAGGTTTGTGTACTGTGACTGGGGAGGGAGAGAGAGAGAGAGAGAGAGAGAGAGAGAGAGAGAGAGAGAGAGAGAGAGGGAGAGAGAGAGACGGGAAAGATGAGGGAAAACATCAACAAAAGAATGTCTCGTCTACCAATGACTCATAACAGGAGAATGATACAGTGTTTCAGTCTGGAAGCATAGATATACACGCATAATTCAAGGTGGAAGATTAGGGTGATAAATTTATTAGTCTAAAGCATTCTGGGGACACAGACCTCTTTGTGTCACATACTGAGGAATGTTTGAGGACATTAATCTAACGTGACTGTTGACTGGATAAGAGAGAGGTCGATCAAAGTGTCAGTATGACTGAGAGGCCGGCCTTCAGGCAGACAGCACTACTTTATTTCTACTTTTCTAGTAGCTTGTGTTGTCTTACAAGAGCTAATGCTTGACAAACTCTTGTATTTGAATAAGGTAAGGTGAGAGGGGTCAGGTCCTCAACTGAGTGAAAGGTCACTGAGGTCAGTATACTGTATCAATATGGAGGGCTGGGCTGTGTGTGATCATCTACTGCATGAGATTATTAGCAAACTTACAACATATCAGCAAACATCCACTTACATTTTAAGAATGATTTATTCAAGCGATTACTGAACTCAATGCTATGAGACTTGCATTCAGTATGTTCAGTTTTCACATTCAGCATTTCACATTCAGTTGTCAGAAATGCTCTACCCGTTCCTGTGAATTAGATCAAAGTCTAGTTGAAAACATGAGAGTCCCTCTCACAGCCATGAACATTTCCAGCAAACAGAAAGTATCAGAAACCCCTCCTCTTATCTTCACGGTCTACTTCCATTCCTGAAAACGACACCAGACACGCCATGCCTCCTGATTTTGATGACTCCGGGTGATTTAACGAGCAGAGCACAGCGCTTGGCGAAAACCGGCTTTTCTTTCAAAGTTAGGTGAGTCACAGTTAGGGTCCTTGGTGTCAGAGCCAAACCCACTGTCTTCCCTGCCGTCCAGACAGGAAGAGAGGAGTTTAAAATGTCCGCCTCTGGAGAGGAGGGAGAATGCGCCTGGACCTTAGCCAGCCCCTTCCTGCCCCGGTCGGTGGGCCCTTCGCTCCATTCCGTTCCATTTATAAACGGCACATTCCTGGACTAGGTGCCATGGCTGTGTGGCCATTAATCTGTTTCGGAGGCCCCTTGTTTATTTCAGGCACGGTCAGCCACAGCTGTCCAGCTCACGCCCATCGCCAGGTGCTCCTCTGAGTGCCAGGTGACACTACATTACTACACTACACACTACACACTACATATTCCTTCTCATCTCAAGACACGTATGACAACTCACGGTGAATCATTTAGCACATCTACAGAGCTATACGCACACACACAAAAACACACACACATACACACACACACACACACGCACGCACGCACACACACACACACACACACACACACACACACACACACACACACACACACACACACACACACACACACACAGCACCTGAGAGAGGTCAACTGTGGCCGACCTCAGCATACCTCCGCAGAAAGCGCCACAGGGTACTCTGCTTTGTGTTGCTTTTGGATAAGGGTCAGCGTTTGTGTGTGCCACGAGTCTACTCACCCCCCCGGAAACAATGACACTGGGGCTTTTAAGGACCTGTCTGGGGGAACAATGCGCCAGGCAGGCAGGTGTGGGAAGATGAGTGTATTGTGAATGGAACTCACACACACACACACACACACACACACACACACACACACACACACACACACACACAGGAAAGATAACTCCACACGGGTGCATATCCCTGCAGCCTCTACGAGGGGAGGGGCTCTGTCAGACACACGCTCCCTCACAATGGAGTGATTAGAGCATTATGGAGCCCTTCAGACTGGGAGGGCCGTAGAGCTGGCCGCCGTGTCTGATCTCTGACAGGAGACACTGGAGGGGGCGGGGGGCTTCCCCGGCCTGGCTGCGCCTGATTGGCCTCCAATGCGAACCACTCAAGCTTGTTATTCCTCTGTTTTAATTTGAGGCGTAGACACGGAGGTGCGTGGAAGATGAGGTTTAAGAAGCTTGGTTCAACTGAGAAGAATCTACCCAGACGTGACAAATACCCTCAAAGAGGCAGTAAAACCAAACAACGTCAGAGCTCTCCCCCCAAGACTTACGCAATAACCATACAGCACAGAAAGTCTTCAATAACAGGAAACCGTACAGGTAACGCACTGCTGTGACGCAGCACTTCCTGTTTAGACAGTCACTTCCCGCGCGCGATGAGTCAGAGCCTGTGCTATCACTTAACCAGGGGTCTGTAGGGCTGTTGTGTAATAAACGCCTCCCTCTCCAACACAGCTGTACTGGCGCTCTCTCAGTCAATCACACACTGCCTCCTCCTCCTCCTCCTCCTGTCTGATGCTGGTGTCTGCTGACGTGGACGTGACAGGCTCTCGTTATTGTGGTCGAATGTTGGACTCTACTGGAGAGGCTGCCGCCGGCCAGCGACCACAGACCGTACTTCAAAGCCAGCCGTGAGACGCCGAGCGCGCGTGGGATGTTAAGTCCTTCAGCGGTCTGCTCCCTCCTCTTATCACGCGGGGTGAATTTAGAGATCAAGGACGCAGAGCGAGGCACAGATCAAGGGGGGGGAGGAGGGAATTCCACAACGGCGAAACGTTCAGCCCAACTCACCAGTCTTGAGTGTTTAATTGAGTGGAAGCTGCCCGGATGAGGAGGAGGGGGGGAGGGGGGGGGTTCTGAAGCTCTTCGTCTTTATCAGATCTTATTCCACTGTAATACAGCAGCCGTTTAATAGCCACTTTAGCTGCTCTTAAAAATACCTCTCTTTAATAGCCAGCTCAGGGCGCAGGCCCTATGGGATGTCAGGATGCTAAGCAGAGTAACACGGTAAATCAACTAGGCCTGACATCCACGCCAGCCATAAAGCCGGTGAGAGGTTGTGTGTGTTCCCAAGCCTCCCAGCATTGCTTTGTCTACGGCAGACGCTGGGGTAAGCAGAACAGGCCCCATGGGAAAAAGAGAAGGTTGACCTTCAGAGCGATAGCCTGTTGATTCCGTTGGAGGAATCTCGATTATGCCAAGTGCATGTCTGGGAGGTCTGGAATACAAATGGCAGCCCATCACCCAAAGGTCATTATCGATGCTGGAATCTAAATTGAGTGTTTGGTATCGTTTGGTTTGGCATATTATCATATGAACATATCACATACTTTGAATTGTCTGAATTCCATTTGCTGCCAGTTCACAGATGAGGTTTGGGGACTGGCGTGCGTAACTGTGGGGACGGTCGGCGGCGTGAGAACGGTGATGCCTGGTCGATTGATAAATCTACAGAACATGCCATCTCCCTCCTCCTCCTCTGGGTGGCGTCACCAAAGGGGCGTGTGGGGATAATTGATCAAGCCGGGTCTTTGAACTGCCAATAAATGGCAGGAACCAGAGCAGATCTGGCCTGAGGGAGGAATAGCTCCCATTCCTCTGTCTCCGGTGACCTGGTCTGTGTACCCTGGGCCGGCCTGAAACAGCATCTGGGGCTGGGGTGGGGCGGGGTGACGAGTGACCACAGGGGAGGGAGCTCCATTAACATCACCGCTGGGGGAGGGGTGTCGGTGGAGCGGGGGGGGTGGGGGGGGGGGTGAGGGTGGGGGGCTATCTGCACCTCATACCTGCTGGGGTGGGCAGAGCAGGTGATTGCATCTACATCAACACATCATTAAAGCAATTACGACCCCTTCAATAAACAACAGCGCCTGGCCGGCTGCATTCTGATGGCTCCCCAGAGAGACTGGAGTGGGCGGAGGGGTTACCTGATACCTCTCGCTCAGGGGGGGGGGGGGGGGTCAGGTGGACACCACTCAGGGACCCCCATGCTCAGGAGCTTAAAGACAGTGACCTGACACACCTGCTATCAGCCTGGCCAATCTGCAACCTGCAATCTGAGAGACCATCACAGTTCTTTGGACAGAATGGCATGTTTGATGACAAGATAGAAAATCTTTAACTTTTCACCTTTTTTCTGTGATTCTGTGGTGGAAGGTGGAATACCTCCACTTCAAAAGAAAATGGACACGGTCTACAATAACGCCTCTTTTAACAGCCGAACATTTCAGAGTCAAAGCTGAGTGTGTAAAAACAAAGCTGAACACCAGCGGATATCTGACCCCCCCGGTTCTGATCGCTTAGGGAAGGGGGCTCAGGGGAAACACTTGGTTGCCCTCAGCTCAGGGACTGAGGAGTGTGTTGACAGCAGCCCTGTCCCAGGCCAGCAAGGCAGGGAAGAACCAAGACTCACCACCAGCTGACAGCTGAATGGTGGAGCTCTGGACAACAAACAGACAAATCTGTCTGCTTCTACACTAAGCATCTATCTAAGAAGGAAACGGGAAGCATTCAAAATGTAGGGGCCGACATTGGATTGTCTTAAGAGAATAAACAAATTAATTTTACAGTAATCTTAAGTAATCTTGCTCTGTTCAGTGATATGGCCAGACAGTTCAAAATGACAAAGCAGGTCTGGGCCTATATGATGAGCACATTCAAAAAATGTTGAAGTTATCAAATTCACACAGGAAGAAATAAAGCAATGCAAGAAGCCATGAACAAAAACCCATGTCATGTAAACCTGTAGTAGCAGGTAGGCCGAGAGCAGGATTGTGTGCCATTTCGTCTTCAGTGCACTTTTTTCAAATCAAAACCTCTCGTTCATGCAAATAAAACTGCAGTCAATCCCCAGCGTGTACACTGGAGAAACTTGGGAAACACACACTGTTTCTACACTACGACACACGATGGCCTAAACATGGTCAGTTCCTAACAATAATACCACTTTACAGTTTTACTGTAAGCGTGCGAAAACCGAGTCAAGTTAAATCACAGCAGCCACAGCGACTCATGGCCTAACGCCAGGATAGACAGCGGCCATTTCATAACGCTGTCCCATTCGAGAAAACAGACCAGGTGTTTACATTCCCCCCCCACACACACAACCAGACCGTCCCACACACAAACACACACAATGTCACTGAATCGAAACACAAATAAAGAGAAATCTAGCGCCAAAACATGACCGTTATTCACCGTTGTCTGAGTTGCTTGTTCAAATCTGACGAGAGAGAGACGCACACTGATCTACAAAAAGTCCTTTTTATTTAGGCTAGCTAAGAAAGCGTATTCAGGGGCTTGCGTCCTTTTACCACTCACTATTTAGGTCAGGAGCCTATAAACACAGACCAAATGAATGTCAGACTGAAACGAGAAAATAAAACAGCACTTTAAAATAAAGAGACACTTTAAAATGAGCCTACGTTGGAGGCCCGTTAGTGCTTGATTCTCCCTTAATGTTGTCCTCCCATCTGACCCATGGAGCTCTTAGGAACCAGCCGAGGTGACCGGGTCCGTTACCTGGACACCCCGAGGAGGGAGCTCCTCCCGGGCCCAGCTTACCTCACTGTAGGACGCTGGCGTCCCCGTCTCCAGGTACAACATGTTGGCGCTGAGGTTGAGCAGTGCTGCCGCTGTTTGCTCCACTGGCTCCAGGATTCTACACCTCTTTTTCCCCAGTTAACTCTAAAAGAGTGTCGTGGAATAGAGATGCAAACGGGACAAGCAGAAGTCTCTATAGGATTCTAAGGGAATGGCCTATATACCGAGGGAGAGAGGGGAGGGGTCTACAGTGCTACCTGGCCTACCTGAGTCCACACCCATCTCCTGAAGAAGCACAGTCTGCTCGTCCTCGTCCTCCCTGCCTCTGCAGAGATCTCCGATGCGTTAAAGCCTTACAGACTGACACACATATTCAACTGGGATATGCTTTTCGCCTAAATCTGAGATGTACCCAAGAAGCACATGTTTAATTCGCAACAGTCTGAGAAGTTGCAAAGGAACATTATCGTGCAGCCATGAGTATTTGTGTGATTAAGACATTCCTATCTTGTTTCATGTGCACCCTGGAGAGATCTACTTGTAACAAATGACTTTTATCTTATCAGAGAGGTTCTAGGTAGAGAAGTTCGTATATCCTAAAGGATATCAAGAAACAAAACACTGAATCTCCAAGGCAGGCCAATTACAGTAAATAACAAACGATTTGCGAAATATAAAAGCTTAAAATTAAAGACGTTTAAGTCCCACTGACAATTAAGGACGAAAGGATTAAAGAGGTGATGACTACAGCTAATCTGGTCCGGCCATCCCCAAGGTAAGGAGTCTGGTTTCTTTGGTAGGTCTGGGAAAACGTCATCTACTTTGGTAGTTAGCATATGAATTAAGCTCTTCGCACCCCCAACACAAGTCCCACTACAGAGGCCCCCAGCAGCACAATACGACTCCTGTAGATAGCTTGTATCTATCAGAGATGATGGTGTAGATCTGTTGTGAAAGCATGCATGTTGTTTAGACAGAGGTAACGCTCTCATTAGCTTCCCCAGAGCTGCCTGTGAGACTTGAAGGGAAAAGTCAGTCAGACAGCACGGAGGCTGTGTCTGCTCCTGAATGAGAACCATCCCCTGAGCCTGAGAACTGAATCAAGGCTTGGGTATGAAGGTAAATGAATCAAGACTTGGGTAATATGAAGATGAATTGGGTCTGATAAAGCATGGAAAAATGCATGAAATGTGAGAGCTGCCACAAAGGGGAGAGCAATTAAACTACTATGTATTTTCAGACAGACAGTCATGTCAGACTCTTCGCTTTGATCCACTGTAGTAGTCTTGAAACTGTCTCTAATTTACATTTTCATTTTCAGTATGACCTAGGTGTTAGGATTAGCTCTGACAAACAGATGAAAATCAGATAAAAATTTCCATAGCACAGTTTTTTTCATGAAACTCTGAAGCCTGGATAACAGTTACAAAAATATACCCACCTTCCTGCAGAGCAGACGAGGCTGCAGAGGCAAACATTAGAGTCAACGCTACGTAGATGAGGAGTGGTTGGTGGCGAGGGGGCAGGCAGGCCAACAGGGTGGGTGTAAAACGGTATGACTGCCCCCAGGGCTAGAGGGGAAACTCTGGCCCCCTGGCCAGCATGCTTTGAAAGCTGTCACTAAACTCAGAACAACTCTGTGACCTGGAGTCACGACTCCAATCAGCGGCCACACCCTGGCCCAGGCCCAGGGGCACCAAGCTTACAGGTCAGCCAGGCTGCAAATGAAACACTTAAAAAGAAAGAGCCCTTCTGAGGGGCGCCAGCAGAACGGTGGCTTCATTCGAGGTCTCACCTCTTTTGAAGGCGATAATTAGCTTAGCTAAACAAACTTCTAATTATGTTAAAACAACATCGGAAGCAGCGCTGAAAAGAGGTTAGGGCGCTCATTGTTATGGTGAGTCCCCACAGGGAAGAGCTTTTAAAACAGACCAGCGGGCATGGGGACAAGCAGACGGCTGTAGGAATACACCTGTATTCGCAGAAACATTCTGTTCAAATCTAAGCACAAATTTCAATGATTGAAACTCAAAGATCTTTTTTTTTTTTTTTTTTAAAGCTGACAAAAAATGCATACCATAGTCATTCCAAGTCAGGGAGCAACCTGAGGTTCAAAAGCAAACTTAATTTGCTGGTGACATATTCCATAATCCTGGTACAATCCTAGATTCCAGTCATTTGTGGAAACCACATGCTATATGAGTAGAAAATAAGTCTGACAACTAGACTACTACATCCACATAATCTATGTAATCAGTCATAAGCATCAGCACTAGTCATAGGTCAAAGTATTTACAGTTGACATTTCGGTCAATAAAGAACAGGGGCTCATTAAAGTTTACTCGCTCAGGTGCCATGGGTGACACCAAAGTACTGAAGCACAAAACCTGACCCACCCAATAATCTCAAATCCCAGCATAGGCTGTGGTGACAGGGGGGTGAAATCCCTTCACTGAGCCCGGCCTCAGGGTGCTTCTGTCTATAATACACTATTATCCGTGAAACAAAATATGTTATTGGTGTGAAACAAAGACTATAAATTCAATTAAATACTACATAATTAAATGTCCCATTTGGCTATTTGGCAAAAGGCTAAGGCCAGTGATTGAGGCTCAAGTTGCATCAAACGTGGTAGGCACGTAACCGCAAACCAAACACATTCTTGATTGCATCGGAAAAGTCAGCTGACGGGCAGTGGAGTTAGCTTAGAGCTGTGAATCACAGTTTGGGATACTACTGGCTGATAAACTATTCAGTCCAACACCAGATATGGCTTTGCTGTGGGAATGTCTAATGTTGAAATGCCCCCTGAGTTGCACGCACCCAATTCATCATCCGCGCCTTGTGAAACACTCTCAGTAGGCACGGCAACACCACCCCCGAACATCTGATCCTGTCTCTCCCTGACTGACTGCATCAAACCTGATACGTACGGTGCCCGGTGTGAGGAGCCCGATCTGTGATCTGGGCATGTACAAATGTGAATGATTGCACATATTTCACCTTTGTGGGGGTGGGGGGGGGGGGGGGAGTATGATTTATGCCAGGTCTGAAGGTAAAAGAGTGCTGAGCTCCAGAGGTGGGCCCGGACCAGAGAGGAAGAGAGGTCTAGTGCTGTCAGGATGTGGGTCAAACTCTGGGGGTCCTGGGGGGCTCCAGACAAAAGAGGCTTTGCTCCGTTTGTCCCTTTGAGAGCCTCTTCCTTAAGTCTGTTGGGATTAGTCCTGGGTATCGTGTGTCAGACTGCGGGTGCACGAGAGACACCTGCCCTGAACACTGAGAGCTTCTGTCGGCGCTGGCCGACGCTAGCCGCGCTACGGAGAAAGGCCACATCTGACACATCCTGGAGTGACACTTCCCCAGCGCCTCAGCACAGTCGCCTGCTACCAAATACTGACAAGGTGCTGTTGAGGTGGACTGTCACGCTCTGTCAACAACACAACATTGGTGTCGTCTTCCGTTCTAGCAGTGTGCATACGTACTGCACTCTCTGTTGAAATGGTCTTAGAGAGTGTGGATTCCCCAAACCAATGTTAGCACTAAAAAGTCAACACCTGCCACTAGTGAACATGATGAGGTAGTCTTTTACAACATAATTGAGGTTGAGATTTCTACATCCTGTTTTGGTCTGCTCTCCTCTAGTATTCAGGCTCAGGTCACCCTGGTCACCCTGGTCCTCTAAACATGCGGTCCTATTTCTACCAAAACTCAGTGAGACAGTGTCCCCAGTTCCTTCTAAGGGGTGTGCCCAGCCCACTTGCCGAGGTATTTCAACTGAACCAGGTGTGCCAGCCAAGAGCAGTGGGGTGGATCTGGGCCTAATACTGTGAGTAGAGCTTCAAAAAGCAGTGGGTCTGAAATAGGGGCAATAGGGGCTTTCCCTCTAGAGTCCCCTTTCTGGCTAATCCTCCAATTCTCCAGATTAGTCTTTTACACACAGGGGGGGGGGGGATCTCTTAACTTAGCTCCATAGATTTAGCCTAGCCTAACAGCTATTCAACTGGACCATGGTAAATCTCACAGTATTTTTTTTCTGTGGGACTGCACCTCCACAAGGCTGATTGCATTTACTGGAGGACCACTGGTGGAACTGGCCAGAGAAAAGAATGTGAATTCAATGAACCTGTCAGCCAAAATATTGGTAGAATTTAGAGGTGATTCCTTTACTAAAAATAAGGAATATGGCAACAAGCCTAATCTGATGCAGTGATTGCATTTCTCTGTGCAGTAAGGTAAATGAGTACCATCCAGGCAGACAGAAAGCTTTGAGAAAATCACACCCAGGCGGTGCAGTAAGCAGTGCAGGTTTATGAGCAATCTCTACTGCCCTCTGCTGGTGTGCAACAGTATTGGTTACTCATGATTGGTTTAAATGCTACGAATGGACACACACATACGGACTGATGGACACACATCACATATAGAAGCGGCTGCACCGCTCAAAAAGATGGACGTCATTCTGAAAGGGCTGCAAAGGCACAACATAAACTGAAATGCCTGAGTAGTAAAAGGAATTGGAGGGAAACTAATTGAGATGCATGGTGGAGTACATCCTTACAATAGCCTCACCCTTTCAGAAAAAAACACCTCTGGAGTGAGCCAAATGAGTACCATTTTCAACTTCAAAAATGTCATCAGCTTTTCTCTGGAAATACTACTGGCTGGATGGGACAAAGCATTTCATGGTGACTTCACGACTGAAGAGATAATCATTGCAATACAGAGAGCAATTTCTTTCTCCAGAAATAATCATTAAACAACAGCTAGAAGCACTTTAGTCCCTTTTTCTGATGAACTCATTTTTCCAAAAATATAGGTTTCCAGTTCAGGTTTTCAAATAAACAGGCTCTCTGCACTGTAACTCATAAGAGGTGTGGTGGAAAAAGAAAGATTCTAAACACAAACATGCAATTAGAGAGCCACTCCCCTGTCGACTTCTACTCTACTCTGGCTACAAACCCTAGCCCATCTCTAAAGAGGACCTCCATCCATCTCCATCTCTCGCCCCTCTCTCCCCCCACTCATCACTGTGTCCGCCACGCTCAGCTGATCACAGCTTTATCTAGGTGTAAAATCAGCTGTTTGGGGTAGGATATAACGTTTCTCCTGCCACTGTTTCTGCCACATTCCTTCATGTTATTCTACCCTCTGCACACCTCTCCTCCTTCTCCTCCTCCCTCCCCCCTCCCCCCCATGTTGAATAGTGCACTGATAGACGCAAGGGGGCAGGGACCTCAGCTAGGGAGGCAGGTGCTGAACTAAATTGCTGCCCTGCAGCAATAGAAAAAAAAATCTGAAGGAAAAAGGAATTTCAGATTAAACATAAAGCCACACAATACAAATAAGTTCCTCAGGGCACTAAACAGCGAGCTGTGCCCTAATGACTCATGGGGGAGGCGCACCTCTGCTGGGGGGAGGGAGGGGGTGTCTAAAGGGAGGGAGATCTTTCCCACCGTGGCCTTTCATCAAAATCACAGTTTGAATGTGGAAAAAACGACCGGAGCATGGTGATTGGCCGGCTGCCACGGCTGCCAGGTCTTGGCCCTGGCGCTGACTGGAGCCTGAACGGCTGGCGTGCTGTGCTGCGCTTCCCGCCCCTCTCTGGTACAGAGGGGAGGAAGGTGGGTGGCGCGGGGGACATTAATCACCACATCAGGAGAGCACAGGTCCCCCTGGGCCAGAGTTACTCAGTGCCTCCAACCCAAGCGCTTCCATACTGCTTCTGGACAGCAGCATTCCTCCGTAGGGAGGGGAGCGCCCACCTCATTTTTCAGAGGCGTCGGCGCTGACTGGGATGTTTCTTCACCTACAGGTCACTGTCAGACACAAAGGGCCTGAGTTGTTGCAGAGCAATGAGCAAACGCAGAAAAAGTTAAAATAAAACAAAACATGGAATACCTAGGCTAGGATAGATAGGAAAGGAACTCAAAAATGATCAGTGATAGCAATTCTTGCTTCATATTTTTGCATTGTTTACATAAACGGATTAATCTCCTCTTTATCATCAATCAATCAATCAATCAAAGCTTTATTTGTATAGCGCATTTCATACCCAGAGGCAACACAATGCGCTTTACAGAGAACAAGGGAGGTGGGCATACGACCCACTCTCTACATATTCCAGAGGGAAGAAAAAAAACAGTAATCACCCGGGGGCCAGATTAGTGAGCTGTAAAAATTCTTCCCTGACCCCTCTCAACAAGGCGATCGAGCAAGCTCCAGGAGTATGTTTGTCTACCGGCTAAGAACATTTATAAAGCAGTACATTACATTAAATTTATGGAAATCAAGACTTTTTTTTCGGTGCCTGCTGCCAGCACCTCTATTCAAAGTTATTACTGGGTTTTAAGGAGTTTGCTAATTGCTCTACACCTTCAAAATAGGGTGTGTCAAAGGCAATCTTGTCATTACCTGGTACTAAGACTAAATATCATCTTAAGCAAAAAGCATCAAAGGAGAGCAGATCAAATGTGTCAGTGCACTTACATGAACTGGGCGGACATCTTGAATATTGTGACTCATTCTGTTTCCATCTTCAGACATGTTAATGTCACAGGGAGACAGTGCAGGGCTTAAATAGCCAAATATCAGTAAGGCACAAGCCACAACTAGACTAGACATATAGTGTAGCCGAGTGCTAATTGCTAGATTAGAATGATGTTAGTCTACCTCAGTCAAAATTGGGGAGGGTTTTTTTTTAGGGGGGGAACCCCGTTGCTGATATCGCACCTCCAGATGCTTCGACATAGTCTACTGCGCCACATCTAATGGGACTCCCCAGTGAAAGCCCCCACTAGCCAAATCTCCAGAGTAATCTTGTGAAAATAGCAATTCAACAGTTGTAAGCCACATATGTGCCAGTCAGTACAGCCCAGTTTTAGTGGCTTAAGTGACACCTAGTGGGTCTTCAAAGGCCACAACCCCAGGGCTACCAGCTTTGACCAACTGGCGTTAGATTTCGCTAACATACACACACGCACTGCAATAATAGGCTGATCACTGCTATTTTAGCGTGATATAAGAGGCCAGAAGAGTCTCACAGCAGATGCGTAGTAAAGGGCCATCCAGACAGGATGCGATGTGAGCTGCACTCCTAGTTGAACTTAGAGCAGCACAAGCCGTTGGAAATAATGGGTTTCAGAGCACAGTGGTGCCGTTGTCATGTCCTGCCAGAGTGGCCGTTGAGGGTCGCTAACGATGCCTCCCAAGCCCGACACCGTGAACTGTTGTCAGTACTCACAGTGGGAGGTTCCTCGGGCCCATGCATGGTGAAGCAGTCCATGCTGATCTGGATGGTGTTGGCTGCAGGCCCCTCCACTGGGCTGTTGGAGAAGTTGAGCTCGATGGGCTGGACCGAGTGAAAAGGAGACCTGAAACCCAGCGGTGGATAATTAGAGTACATTATACAAATTGTATTAGCCTGCACCCGCAATAGATCTCACATCAGCGAAGGCCTGGATAGGATCTCGGACAGTTTGAGCTAGGCGAGACCTGTATCGGCAGAACACTTTCTAACAACGGACCAAAACAAGCTTGGATATTTTTCAAGCTAGTAGCCGGCAGTTTTGACAGCGACGTTACTCGTCACGGATCAAGGCGAGTGAAATTAAATTAATAAGGGATACTGTTCGTGTCTCTTGACTGTGTGCGCTGGAATTCACACTCACTGGTCCAGCATCTCAAGCAGCTGGTTGAACACATCTTGGCTGAGGATGTCTGTGGTCTGCGCCGACTGGTTCTGAGACATAGATGCGAGGAATGAGCTCTCGGTCCAGGACAGACGGGAAGAAGGGTCCCTGAGTCTGCAGAATGAGAGAGAGAGAGAGTGGCAACACTTATGAACTCCACTGTCAATTATCATTACTGGGTCAATTAGTACGTAGTCTACACTGAAAGGAGGTGTAAATGTCTAAATGGTGGATTTTGAGAGCTATTCATGTAAAAAGAAAAGGAGGGAGGAGATTCCACTTTCAGGAAACAAATTGTAAAACAGTTCCATTGTTATGAAGCAAAGCCACATCAGGCAGTATTTTGTAACTATTCAACATAACAGTGATTATATGCCATTCAGACAGAGGCCCCTGTGACCTGCTCCTTTGAAACACAACACCAGCCCAGCGCCGGGCGTCCTATTGTTCCTGCTGAAGTGGCGCACGCTGTCGTCTGAGCCGACAGCACTGGAATTCCCCCCCCGTCTATACGATAGCACTGCTGTGATTCGCTACTCCTGGTATGTGTACAGCTGGACGGGGGCTTGATGGGGGGCGGGCTGCAAGAGGGGGTAAGGGTGGTGTGTGTGTGTGTGTGTGGGGGGGGGGGGGGGGGGGGCGGGACTGGGGGGGACTCGGGGGGCATAATCTGAAGCTGGCACTATTTAAGGCTTTGGAATTCCCCTACACTCTGTATGGGTTATGATATTAATACCTGACTTTCTAACACAGGCATTTCTAATGAAGCAAATAATTTGAGAAGGGCTATCATGAGCAGGACCTGGTCCCACTGTGTGCCAGGTGTGCGGTAAGGAAACTCAACCCCAGATGGAAGAGAATCCACAGGGGTGCCTACATGCCTGATTAATTGCTGAACATAAAAAAGTGTTCTTGATTTCAGCAAGTGTACATTGGTTACGTACTTATATACTGTCTTTTGACTGATTGGCAGGTTACAACAAGCTTGCTATAGGCCTAACGTAGCATTATAAAGGTCCATCTTTGCTCACAGCTTTTGACATTCTACTCTCGACAATTTGGAGTAAGCACCTTCCTAGAAGCCTGTTATTATGGCATGCTAGAGATGTCTGGCTCATTCTCTTTTCCTATAATAGGCTCAGCCTACTTCCATGAACATATTCCAGTCATGGTTTGCTGTGTTCACAGGTAATCAAGATGAGTTCTCAGAAGAAGCAGGTATTGGCCAATCCTCTCTCAGCAAGACAGAGGTGTGGTGCAGCACAGGGCGAACGCTCGAGTTGCATTACTAGGAAAACACTGCACTGCCAAGCCCGTCATAGAGCGTCTTTCAACCCTACATGTACTTTAAGCTCCAAAAAATGTTGTGATTAACCACAGAGTGAGATGTGTAGATGCCAAACCCCGGCAGGTCAGATTATCACTCACCATCTACTATATACAATCCCCCAATATTTCCACTTACTTTTGTGTAGGCTACACAAGACATCTAAATCCTGTTGTATTTCACAGAACACGCATGACGCAGGAGAGCATTTAGTGTTACAGATTAAATGGGTAAATGGCTGGCTAACAAAGTGTGTTATAGCCTACCATGTTGAACTAAAGGGTTACAGCTGCTTTACACTTTATTACAGGACCTGGGATAGACCTCAGGATTCAGGGTCAAGGGAACCACACAAGCCTAAGAACCAGCTAGCCTACAGAATTAGCTATAGACTATAACAGTAACTCTAGTCCTAAATAAATAGCAGGACTGTCCTGTAGTTAAAGACTTAAACCTCATTGCTAGCGGCACTCTAGGCCTGTATCCAAGGCATCACTACTACCTATGGTTATCTAGCCAGCTAGTAGCCTAGTTCAGATTCAGATTCAGATGTAAATGGTAATTGTAGTGTACAATGTACAGTGAAATGTTGCTGCCATTCCATGATGTGCTTTAAAGATTTCAAATATTTTCAAATAAATATTTTACAAATTACATAATTCAAATTACACAAAGCTATACAAGTAAAGGTACCAGCATTGGTGGATTATGTAGCCTATAAATACAAATATAAATAAACCCGGGGGATAAACACTGTATAGCACATGGATGAAGGACATTTGAAGCCTTGTGCATGACGTTAGACGGTGGAAAAGGCCAATGTTAGCTAACATTTATTGGCTGCACCATGGGCTCTGGTTAACAGCTAATTAGCTATTACTACTACCCGTCATAGCATGGTAACCAATTAGACCATAATGAAAGTTGCAATTGCCTACCTCTACAATTACGTCGCTAACGTTAGCTATTTGAGGCCAAAGCGATATATCCATGGGCCAAAGTCTCGTGAAAGAGGAGGGGAGGCTCAATCCCGATCATCACATTTTGAGCACGGTGCGTGCAGCGTGCGCGGTCCTTTCTAGCCTGACGCCAGATGTTTGTGAGCTCGCGAGATCGGACGAGAAGCTCGGTTGGGCTACGAGTCTGCCTCAGGGATGTATGGTCTGCTACCTCCGCCAACTCGCTGAATGTTTTTTATTTTTATTTTTTATTTTTTTGAGGCTTCCCCCTCAAAAAAAATAAAAACATGTTTTTGCCCATTTCGACAGGTGGGCAGCTAGTTAAATCAATTACTTTTGGTCAATAGGCTAGTATTTCCAATTAAACGTAGGCTAATGCATTTTTATTAATTTCATTTAATTATTTGGGGGTAAATACATATTTGGATGCTGCAGAATCCCCACTACTCGTGGTTATACCGTAACTAGTTGTAAATGTAGCCTATGCTATTGCTGCACTTTACATTTCCACCCAATGAGAACATGAGTGTAATCTCGAGCCTTGGCAGGTGCTGTGGCCTCTTAGGTCACAGATTGTGGACATGTTGTGTATGTACTACCAGGCCAGAGGCTGACAGCCTGGTATAATGACATCATAAGCCTGGGATGGGGGGCATAGATCTGATAGCCTAGGGAGGGATGTTAGGACTGAACAGGGGAAAGGTGGGCGTAGTGAATAATTTAACCCAACAAATCTGCCAGAAACTCAACCCATCAGCTAGGAGCAATATCATGATCCCACAAAAGGTTCAGCAATCACACTGTTAGGCATCCAAGGTTTATGTGTGCCAGTAAGCATTTACAACGGGAGAAATGACTGCAGCTTTATGATTTTTGATTGTGGTGGTGTGGCAGGAGATAAAATAGCAGTTGACTTATTATAATGAATATGACACACAGGCACACTGAGATTCTAGGTATAAAATCTACCAGAAGGCAGAGATGGACTGCTGGGATGATAGTTGAAATAAAGGTGTGAGATCCATGGGGGTAGGGGTACTTCATATGCTACAGCTTTGTTTATGGGGCAAGGCACAGGCAATAATGTTGTCGTATCTCAATTTAAATTCACTTCACACTAGATTATCCTCTTTCTGAAGCAAATACACTTCTTTCTTTTTTTTTCTTTTTTTAAAATAAAATAAAAGGTAAAACATTTTGGTTACCTCCCTTGGAAGGATCCAGACATTTCTGTTTTTAACAGACAGTAAGCCAGCAGTCAGGACCAGGGTAGTTGATCCCAGGTCTGTTGTTAGCTTGTTGTAGGGTGTCTGGTTACCTCCAGAGTTATTTAGTTAGCCTGAGGGGAAGGCTGTTCAGCATCCACCTAAAGACAGAGACGGCCTCTGCAGACGGGGCCGGGCCAGAGGTCAGCTCTAAACAGGGGCGGCCATTGTCCCCTGCCAGGTTGGACACACCGACCGATGAAAATGCAATCAAAACAAACAGCCCAGCCGATCGGGGGCCTTCTCCACTTCTCCAGTGTCTTCATTAATCACCTGTTCAAAGACCTAAGCCCTTTTCCCTCTCATCTGTCAACCCTGGCTGGAAGGGGGACATGACTGCTCCACAAAAGAGAGACCCCAAGGTTTCTCCTCCCTTTAGACCCATTATTGTGGGGAAAGGGTCTGAAATCAAGTGGCAGTGCTGTAAAAAAAAAAAAAAAAAAGAAGTCCTTTAGGGGTTGACTCAATGACTACTCAATGTTACCTGGGTGTGAAAGTTACCATGTGTGTCTCTGTGGACATTATTAGATGGTCAACATTTATCTATCTATCTATCTATCTATCTATCTATCTATCTATCTATCTATCTATCTATCTATCTATCTATCTATCTATCTATCTATCTATCTATCTATCTATCTATCTATCTAATCAATATATCTACATGTATCCATGGTCCGTGCGTTATGAAATAATATTTGAATATTTGAATTCATGAATATGACACCCTAACAAAATTAGTCAACTGTTCAACCAGCCAGATATAAAGAATGGCATACTCATTGATGCTGCATAGCAGTTTTTTTTCCCCTGTTTCTTTTATTTTGATAAAGAATAATTTTCTTACGTCAAAATAATTTTCAGAACTAATTGAGTGATTTTTACCAGCTCATAAATGAGATATAAATCATGTTGACCAATTGAAAGACAAACATATGATTTTTGACAAAGCGTTTACGTCACTTCAACCTATCTCTGCTCAAAGTATTGTTTGCATATCAGATTACTGTTGTATTTAAGTTCAATGAGTACACCTTTCAAACCATTTTCTACAGCCAAAGCCCTTTCTATAACCTTCACTAGTGATTCTTAACACACCCCAGACAGAGTCTGTGTTTGCTAACCATGTCAAAGACATAGGGCAAAGGTCACAATCTCCTTTGTTCACTTGTCAATTATGACCCTCTGCTTACCGTTATTGCTCTCCTGGCTTCTCCCCACTAGAGCTCATTTTCACAGTGTGCACAGAAAACAAGGGCAAAATCTTCACCGTAGTCAAGTTTATTCTGTTTCTTTATTTAGAACCTATAGTATGCCCAAATGTCCCCCCTTCTGGGCATCATTCAAGTTCTATCTATCTATCTATCTATCTATCTATCTATCTATCTATCTATCTATCTATCTATCTATCTATCTATCTATCTATCTATCTATCTATCTGTCTGTCTGTCTGTCTGTCTGTCTGTCTGTCTGTCTGTCTGTCTGTCTGTCTGTCTGTCTGTCTGTCTGTCTGTCTGTCTGTCGGTCTGTCTGTCTGTCGGTCTGGTACATTCCATGATCAAAACATCAAATCTGAAAACGGTGTTCCCCTGTGAAAAGACCACACTTGGTCAGTAGATTTCTTACTCTATATATTCTTTGTGCGGCTCGCCACATAAAATAACATGCCAGGCTATAGAGAAGAATAACACAAGCTTATCAAGTCCTGGCTCCAAAAAGTAATTAAAAAAAGACTGAAGCGAATAAAAAGTTATATCGTCCTCTACACAGAAAAAATGCAAAACTATGAAATTATAATTAAAGATTTTATGCAGTGGCTGTTTTTCCAATGGTTAAACAGTGAGGTTTTAGATATTATACAACAGAAGTCACAGTACATTTTTGGATCAACCTGCCAGCAAGCTAAGCTATCATCATAAAGAATGCCTTATTTGAATCCCTTTGAATAGTCTATCACTAAATCCAAAATACAGAATAGTCTATCACTAAATCAAAAATATAGAATAGAGAGGTTAGGTAGATACAATGCCCCACTATGGACAGGCACACCACACTATTAATACAGACCTATCTAGAGACTTTATAGTACAGTAGGGAAAAGCAGTAGTTCAGGGGGAGAAGGTTTCATGTGTCCATCTGTCACTCTAGACCCTTTACACATGCATTGTTGCCATAAGGACGCCACACCTATAAATATCAGGCCAGGCTAGCAGCTGAAGCTCCAGACACAACTGTTCTCAGGTCTGCTTGCACCTCCAAACACCCTGGCTGTAACCCTGTGGGCCTGGGCCAACATCGCTACTGCCACTGGCCGGCTGACTGCCCCCCTCCCGTCTAGATCTCCATTTATACATGGAAGACCGCACAGTGAATAAGGCTGAAGGGATCTTGAGGAGACACACAGCTGCCAAATGACTCTCACATAAAATATCCATGTCTTATGCTTTCATTATCTATTTCATTATGTTCATGAATAGAGATACTTGGTGATCCGAGAACCTTGGAGAATATGCATGTCCAATGTACAAAGTTCAACTGGCGCCATGCAGTTACTAATAGTAAAAGGGCAGAACGCTGTTAAGACACACTCACACACGAGCCTTCACAGCCTGTACTCACCGATGAAAGGGAAGTTCTGGGCAACACTGCACAGCTGTGTAAGGAGAATTCATGCTGTAAAGCTGAGGTTCTCTTCGTTGAACTCTTCAAGCCTATCAGTAGGTCACATAAGCACATGTATCGATGCGTTCACATGCATTAGATGAATAAACACTTATATAGGCGTAAATGTAAATAAATATTACAAACACAAACACAGAATCTGATTAAAGTGCTGGAGGGTCAAGTGCACAGGAGTGGAGAAAGTTTGAAGGATGTTTAGATTATAGGTATTTTTTCCTGGGCTACCCAGCGAAGAGGCGGGGCTTATGCCCACCACTCTGACCAATCCCCAACAGCAGCTGGCCAGGGTATCACTCTCCCTGAGTTGCTAGGATATAGATATCAAGCAACACTCTTTACCCCTTCAACCCAGCCAGCCCCCCCCAACCAGCTCCCTTAGAAGTCTGTCTCCCCACCGTCCTGAAAAGCTCATCCCTGCGCCATTTGTTCCCGCGCCTTCCTCCGATATGTCCACCCAGATTCCCCGGAGGTTAAGATGGCATGTCTGTTGCATCACACCGTCTACTCCAGCTCCACTGGCATCGGCCCGGCGGGGACCACATTGCCACACATATGCCCGCGACGGTCAACCCTGTCTCCCCTGTTGATTCAGCAAAAGCCCGGCGATTACTCGGTCAAACCAGGCAGAGCCTGGCACCCAGCCTGGCCTGGTCCACACAACCCAGACCAAAACCTGGCACCTGAATCGATGGGAGGAAGTGAAACACGAGGTTCATATCTACAGCATCCTCCCTGTGATTCACGCCAGCCTTGAGAAGAGCAGAGAGCTTCGTCTGCTGCTAGTCAGACATGAGGCCAGATGGCAGGAGACATTCTGTCTCCCTGTTCCTCTGGAATCGAGGCATCTGCTCTTGTTGTCTGCTGGGCATCTTCAGCTTAGTCTAGGGAACCTGGGGAGAACATAGAGACATTGAAGACAGACAGAAGTTGACAGGAACAAACAACTTTTACAGAAGTCTCAATTAACAGGTCTCGTTTTGCAATCACCAAAGCCCAACCACTTCCTCTCACTAACAGCCTGCTACTCTCGCCCAGATAGTACAACACTGTAAACTAAGAGGTGTTCTGCGGTTTTGCTAGATGAATGAGAGATGAATCAGCAGGCCAAAATAAAAGTCAGGGTCACTAAGGGGGGAAGAGTAATAAATAGATGCAGTGTATCCAGGGAACACAAGACTGCAAGCTGGACTCTTGTACCACTAATAAAGAGAGTCTCGCTCTCTCCCTCTCAACTACCCACAATGCACTTGGGAGGAGAGACGATGAGGGTGATGATGTCAGTAGCGTATGCCAGCCTGGTGAGCTAAGACTGTAGCCAGTCCACTTTTACTCCCCATCTCTCCTTCACAGCCTATGGTGATTGAAAATAACATGTGGGAAAAAATCCCCTCCAAGACCACCCCCCCCCCTCCCAACGCCCCCTCTCTGCCCTCCCCACATGCACTCACACACGCACGCACACCAGAACAGCCTCTTCTCTCTCCCCTGCATTCCAGTGCAGAGTGCAGCATAAGAATATTTTGACCCCCCCCCTTCCAAAAATGCATGTACAGTAATCAAGAGCACTCATTCTACACAACGACTGCTTTGGTGATATCATTAACATCATTAGTTCCTCTTCACAAAACCTCTACAGCACTGTACATTCAGCTGTGACCGTGAGCTCCACTCATCTCCCCTCAGCAAGGACAAACTCCATTCGCCCAGTTGACCTCTAGCTGTGATTAGATATGATGTTTACAGCGACACATGAGACCCTAGTGTCATTGATTGCTCTAACACCGGGGCATCGGAAGCCAGTCACCAAATGCCCATTACTTCACACGACATGTATGCCTGTGTGCGTGTGTTCACGCTTTGGCAGTTACGTCAGTCACATCTCTGTTCCCCCCGATCAACAGGCATGCACGTATCTCTAATGTGCTTATTATCCTCAGAAGGCCCCTACCACAGAGAACACAGTCAGTCTGCCACAGTGCTAAGCCTGTCCTAATCTGTGAGTGTATCCAGCGGTCAAACTACATGGCAGAAAGGGACTGTGACTACAGCCTGTGTAACTTAACCTTCCCCCTTAATTAATCTGTATGCATTAGTCTTCCTGAATGCATTATGGTGGCGCTTTGGCACAGCCTATCAACATTCAGCGTTTACTTATCGGACGACATCGAACAGTTGGCGGGCAGCTGAGATGAGGGCGGCCGGACGTTGGCAAGGCGATGGAAAGACGTATTAAACAGTGTCACACACACCCCACCCTACCCCAGCCAGCCAGCCTCGCTCAGGCCTGGCCCCAGGTCATGTGGCCACGTGTGTGTGTGTGTGTTTGTGTGTGTGTGTGTGTGTGTGTGTGCGCGCGTGTTGTATTCCAGTCGGTGACTAATGTCGGGGAAATCCAGATGAGTCAAAATCCCCAGTGTCCGGTGCAGTGTCTGAAAGGTGATAATTCATGGCCCAGGGTGGCACTGAGAATGCACTAAACTGCCCAGCAACATGCCATTGTTTATAACAGCACCCCTACCATAAAACACTTGCAGGTTAAGATAGAATGTTCAGAGTATGTAAAATAAAATATAAAATATAAAATTACTGGTTGGTTCATGTTTAATGACACCATATTCAACTGTACTAGTTCTGATACCCATAGGAGCACACAATCAGTAATTGGCCATTTAGCCCATTATATGCTGACCAACGGCAAAATAATTCTAGCTGGAACGCTGGCGCGAGGTAATAGTAAATGCATTGGATTGAACGTTCTGAAAGCAGTGTAAGTACAGTATAAGGGTGCAGTTCTACTCGGAGCAGTATTTATATTGGTGGCTCCAGAGCAGTATTTTATGTTCAAATTAGCCCAAACTTAAATAAATAAATACATAAATAAATAAATACATAAATAAATACATAAATAAATAATATATAAATGTATTAATATATAAATGTATTATCTGCCAGGGACCCCTGTTGGTACCCGTGCCAAATATGAATGCTGTCAGGCCGATGGTGTCCGAGGAAAATGTGAACAGACAGCAGATAGACAGACAGATAAATGTTAGATTAGACAAACAAAATAACATTTTATTTTGGCCCTTGAGAGAGAGCATAGAATCCACAAATATTGTGGTTGATCTGTTTGTGACTGTTTACATTATTTGTGTCTGGTGTTTATGTGCACTCCTGACTGCAGTGATGCATGATGGTGATCCTGATTACTGTATCCATTGTATGCCCTCTGTGATGTTTTTGAATCCTTCACGGTGTGGCCATGATTTCATTCAAAAAGGGAATATACATTAAATGTGTAGTGTGTAGAACAGAATAGGATATTATAAAATGACACCCTATTCTGTTCTACACACTTCACAATTACTGTATATTCCATTTTTCCATGAAATCAGATCATTAAATCAGTCATGCATTTAATTACACGGTGTACAGTAAGAGGTGACTGTTGTTGAACCACTCCCTACATGACAAAGTAACCAGTCCACTATTTCTCTGAAAGGTTTGATCATTTCTGGGATAATCAGTCTTAGACCAGTGTGGGTGCTTTCCCAAGCTGTGATTCAACTTTCTCTTGCCTTTTGTCACAGTGAATTTTTTTTTTACACCTGAGCCCAGTTGTGACACTATTCATGGGAAAATTCATACTGCCTGCAGCAACCAAAAAAAGGCAACAGGCCAAAATGAATATAAACCATCCAGTATGACCACTTTTAATGGTAACTAGATTTGTTCTTTGGGCCTTTTTAGTGCTAAATATAGGCTAGATCAAATTTCACAGATGACTGTTGACAGACATAAAATTATTCAAACTAACAAATCAACTACAGAAACATCTTCTCGTGGTTGTCTTATTGGCACCATTTGCAATATAAATAAATCCAAATATGACAATTAAGACATATTTGATACGGAAAAAAGGTAAACATCATTTCTAACATTAGAACATTAGGTGGGTCGTACTGATTTGGTGGGTTTTCTGTACTACAGCTTTGTGTATACAGATTTTCCAGCATGGCATGAGGGATTAAAGAATCACACAAACACACACAAACTAAGGATTAAAGCCCTGTTCTGGTCCTGGTTCAAACAGGTTCCTCAGGATGATTCTCCTCTCCAGGCTGCCGATTCACAATCCCAGCATAGATTAGAGATGAGAACTTTTTAGTAAACATTATCAAAGCTTCTCAGCAGCCAGCCAGTTCTATGCCCCAGATCTGAGCAACAGAGCAATCAACCACAATGAAACCATCAATCACAACTAATCCAGATTTAAACCTGTCGCTGCTTTCTTTGCTTGTATTTTGATGTAAGTGAACAACCCTCAATGCAAACACTGTTAAAATAATATGATGGATTTGGGACCTAACAACATTGCCCTAATATGACTGATACGTCCACTAAGAGTAATTTATGTGAGGAGAGAAGATTCATGAGAATCTAATAGTACACTAGTTAGTTCACTAGTTACTGTAGTTCTGGTAGTTAGAGCTGTAGTAAATGTAGTATGTAGTGTATTACAAACAATTAATCAATCAATCACCCATTCGTTATCAAATTATGGCTGGTTAAGATGTACCAGGTCTTAATTAAATGATATCCTCTCCAATCAAGTCTGAGTCTGATCATTTGTTGACAAAATAAAGTCTTCATCATGATTCCAGTGAGGCTCTAACTATCCTCACTCAACAAACGAACCCACCATGGAGGGGACATTCTCCTGAGATTGTGTGTGAGTGTAAATGGTGTTGATGTTGCACACTGTTGGAGCAGGTGCTGCAGGGGACCTGCTTCAGCACTTCTCTGAGGTAATAGTATCTTTCATATTCGAACTTTCAGAAATATAGTCCATGATGTAAAAGTTGTGGACTGGTGTTTAGCAACCACGGTGAGGGTATCCAGGCAACAGAGTGACAAGTGTGATTGGTCTGCCCCTCAACCTATTAAAGTGTGTGTGGGTGTAGCATATAATGATGTCCAGAGGCAGCCCAAAGACACAGTATCCTCCATCCATGAGCTAACACCCGTCCCCATGTAATCTAAGAGAGGGATTGAAGTGTCCTTTGTCACTGGATATGCTTTAAAAATAAAACATGCTGTTGATATGGTGGGATGTTTGAATGCTAGCAGATATTTCAGAGGCCTCTCTGAGGGTCACTGATGAATGGATGGATGGACCTGCATGTCAGAGCACAATACATAATAACAGTAAATAAAGACATTACTACACAAGACGATCAGCTAGAGCCTCCTGCGACCTCTGTACAAAAATGTGAGAAGAATTGCTAGGTTAATTTGCAGTACATACCCGACAGTATAGATTCTAGCCTTATACTGTAGCCTACAGTACATGTAAATAAAGAGAAACTAGTAAACACCTTGTTGCTATAGTGACCACCCAAATATAACGCAAATCTCATTGTGTTCACATTAGCCTCATATTATGTTCCCCACCTGCTAACTGGCCTGCTCAGGAGAGTGGGCTTAGAGGACTGCAGAGGCTTGCCTCTGATGGTGCTCATTTCACTTTGTTAAATTCCTACTATGAGTCACAGTCAAAGGAGAGAAATGATGCTTGATGTTGAACAATGACCTTGATTCCACTGGTTTCCCATGAAGTCCAGATCGTTCTTCTGACCTGTTTTCACGTGTAGAAGAGGCAAGGGGGGGGGGGGGGGGGTGCTGCTCATTTAAAGCAAGGGTCACGTAATCTGTTTTTCTAATTAGCTTGGCTTAAGGTATTGACATTACTATGGCTGTAAATGAAAGTTGATCCAGGAGAGAGGGAGGCGGGTGGTGAGCTGGGGGGTGGAGGGGTGTTAGGTAGACCAGGTTCCAGGATGATAACGTCACCTGTCAATCAGTCAGGCCAGCTGCTGGTGACGAGGGGCTGGGGTTTTGCACATACAGTATACGAGGGTTTAAGAGTGGCTCTCTGGCTGGTTTCCAGTCCAGAACATCAAACTCAAGGTAACATGAGAGCGATACACCACTACTGTATGTGAATCATTTCAATATGTCTTCTGTTCTTTCAGTGTTTCATGTCAGACTGGGTGATGTAGTGCCTAATAAAGTACCTACAGTATCTATCTATAATACCCAGTATGCTGATACAGCATTTTAAACAACATAGGCAGAACGATTTGTGTTTGTGTGAGGAGACGAGGCGGAACAAATGATCCTTGTGAAGGATCTCCTTAAGTGGAGTTTATCGATTCAGGAGGCTGATCATCACATCTCAATAACGGAGTCTGACTCACCTGGCAGCCTGCCTCTGACTGACACAATGTTCTGCTAGCTTTAGAGATTCATTAACCCTGTGTTGTTCTGGAGCAGTTATAGAAACCACAAACAATAGATTTCCAGTGTTCCAGACGGCTCCACTCTGATTGACATGTTTTGAAATTTCCTTTTTGGTAAATGGTAAATGGTAGACAGACTGCACTTATATACCGCTTTTATCCAAAGGACTTTACAATGGTGATTTTACCCAAATCTCTTTACAAATCTCATTCACCCATTCACACACACACATTCACACACCAATGGCAGCAGCTGCCATGCAAGGTGCTAGCCTGCTCATTGGGAGAAATTTGGGGTTCAGTGTCTTGCCCAAGGACACTTCAACATATGGACAGGAGGAAGCGGGATTCGAACCCTATGATCATTGGACGATCCACTCTACCACTGAGCCACTGAGCCTGTTTCTTTTTAGCGACACAGAGATGTACTGTAGGAGTTGCATTTTCATATCTCAGATTGACCACTGGAGCTGGGTCAATTACTTTTTGCAAATACTCTCAAATAATTGTAATTCATGTGTTGATTTGTCTTACCTAGTGCAATGAAACCCATGGATCAGTCCCACATAAGTGACGACGTTGAGGCACTTCAAATGCACCTCAATTACTTTCAAATTTAAAAAATAATTTCAAAGTAACTGATTTAATAGTTTAAATGAAATTCATCACAAATAATCCATCGCCTACGATGTGTGGCATCTCATGTAGGAAGAAAGCTAGGAAACAGTCCAATGCATCCAGTTATTTGTATGAAGATAAATAGGGAAAGTCCAACATATGTGTATTTCATATTTTCAGGAAGTCCCTCACAAATTCTACAAAAGTACCCGGCTCTCCTCCAGCACAAAGACCCCCTTCACTTTTAGAAATTCAGCTTTTGAATAATCTATAGGAGGCCAAGCAAGCAGCTGTAATGGAAAAGTACCCCCACCCCCCCATACACACACACACTTATTACAGCAAAGTAAGGTATGTTACAGTGAAAAGGGCAAAATAGCAGACCAACTAACTTTAACAAAATAGACCATCAATCAATTTAGCAATTGTTCATCAGATCACCACGGTCTCCGCCAATTTTGATTCTGACCTTTCACATACTATATACAGTGACTGTTCACCTTGTTTTGCAACTCGGAGCAGGAATCACAACGGTGAACAAGCAGAAAAATACCACAAGTGAGAAAAACAAAATGTGTTCCTGGCACAAAGTGGTGTCTGTGAGCAAGGTAGTTGCAGGACAGGTTTGTTGAGCCCTGAGGGGCCATGGATCCTCCCAGGCAGCAGCAGCAGCAGCAGGAACAGCAAGAGGCTCCTGCTTACTGTCCCCCCCCCCCCCCATGCCCTGGCTGTCCCCTTGGGCTGACAGGGTCCGACCCGGCCCCGCTTGCTCCCTCACCTGGGAAGCCCGCTGACTCTGGCTCTGGCTCTCAGGGCCGCTCTTGAGGGGAGTGGAAAGTGGAAACCATTCCAACCATTTACAAACCTGACAGACACTCACGGACAGCTAGGGTGTAAGTGATCCCTGGGGATCTCACACGGACACGCCACTCAGAAAGAAGGTTAGGACAGATGGGAATTTGAGAAGAACAATTGATGACAAAATCCAAAACCTCAGCCGGGTGTGAGATTGTACTGTAGCCTATATCGGGATCATAAAACAGATATTAGCATCACAACCATCCGTGTGCTGACAAGGTAGAAAAATCCATGTTAACGATTGTGTACGTCAACAATCTACAGCAAGGATTGGAATTTTTTGTACAACAATCGCTCCTTCTCAGCCCCGCCCATCATTCACTTCCAGATCCCATCTCCTTGGAACAGAGACACAGTCTAATTGGAACAGAGACAATATCAAATATCAAATATCAAATATCAATCAAATAGAAGTTGGGTTGTTTTGATTAAGTAATCAAAACAACCCAGCTGCAATTAACTGCAATCTGATTGATATTAATAATTTATTGAAGAAATGATTTATCAACATTTATCAAAACACGTTTTTGCAAATGAACTCTTCGTATTTTCTCTTTTCTCCTCCACACACACACACACACACACACACACACACACACACACACACACACACACACACACACACACACACACACACACACACACCACACACACCATGGCAGCTCACCAAGCTGCTCCAGCACCCTCAGGTGGGCAGCAATGAAAGCTGAGAATGAAGGAGATATCTGCAGGGCTAAACAGGCAAATAAACACGGGACTGTATCTTCACACACACTCACACAAGAACAAACACACACACGCACACACACATACACACACTAATGTGTTTAATAATGTAGCTAATGTTGTTTTGGTGGGCATAACCCCCCCCCCCCACACACACACACCCGCATCATCACACTCCTCAATGCCACTGTGAGTCACAGGGAGTTGGGCAATGTCCAATAACTCATCTCCAAGCCAGGCCTCTCAAAACAATATTATTATACAGGTCTGTCTTAAACCAGGTAGGGTTCTCAGATGACCTCTCTGTTGAGGAGTACAGGGACATGATCAGGAGATCTGAGGTCTGAGGAGAACCAGCTCAACATCAGCTTAACCAAATAACTGGTGGTGGACTTCAGAAGGAACAGGAGGCCCCCAACACCCATCACCATCTAGGGGGAGGAAGTAGAGATGGTGGACTCATACAAGTTCCTGGGAGTGCACCTGAACAACAAACTGGACTTGACTGACAACACTGAGGCCCTCTACAGGAAAGGACAGAGCAGACTGTTCTTCCTCAGGAGGCTCAGGTCCTTCGATGTGTGTAGCAGGCTACTGAGGATGTTCTACCAGTCTGTTGTAGTCAGCACACAAGCTGAACAAGGGCCAGCTCTGTTGTGGGGCTGGACAGCCTGGAGTCTGTGGTGGAGAGGAGGATGAGGGATGAACTGAAGTCTATCCTAGACAACCCCTCCTATCCCCTCCATGACGAGAGATGGGGAGCACTCTCAGCCACAGGCTCATCCCACCCAGGTGCAATACGGAGCAGTTCAGACGTTCCTTTGTGCCAGCAGCCATCAGACTATTATAATAGTGCCTGAGCGTATGTTTGTATGTATGTATGTATGTATACTCGACTAGACGTATATACTTGGATAGTTATATTGGTCACACTTTACAATAAGGGTCACGAAAAACATTAGTTAACTGTTAACTAATGCTTATTTAGGGTTAGGTTAGGTTACTAATGTTAATTAATACCTTAGTTAAGGTTAGGGTTAGGGTTAGGTGAGTTAACCTTAGTTAACATAAATAACATTAGTAAATGGTTAATAGAGACATTAGTTAACTGTTACTTATCTATCTATCTATCTATCTATCTATCTATCTATCTATCTATCTTGATTTCAGAGATGCTGAAGGAGGTGAACTGTAAGCTGGATTTCACAGGAGTTAGAAGGCTGGCTATCACTGGGGGCCAACTGTGGCCGATGTGGTGTTGATCTCTCACCACTCACTCAGCATGGTGAATGGCACAGCCCAGAAAACACCACGCGCTCGGTCTGTGCCAGCACACACACACACACACACACACACACACACACACACACACACACACACACACACACACACACACACACACACAGTGTGTAGGAATGTACACTCTGTGCCCAAACAGCCAATCTGTCAGCCGCCCCCTGGCCGGCTCTCTGCCCTCCCTTCTGTTGCCTCCAGGGCCACCAGGGGGCGTGGTCCCTCCTCAGGCTCCAGAGCAGGCCTGGGTCAAAATACCATTTGAAATACTTTCAATTATTTAGGCGTTTACTTGGGTGAGTGTGAGGTGGGTGTTTTTTTCCCTCATTTTGGGGTTTAGTTTACTTTATTATACAGTAGTTAAAATACACGATAGAGCAAGTCAGGCATCATAAAAATGGCACAAAAAAGTGAAAGACTTATTTCCATTGTGGTCCTTGGTCTCGACACATAACATCCACTTGGTTGTGCCAGACAATATCAATCAAGCCCAGATAGGTCTGAAATGATTTCTCACACTGTTCCCAATCGGGCGGGTCCAGCTGTAATTCTCCTCGGACGTAGAAGCCTAGCCGTGGCTCCGTGTAACCAATGAATCACCCAGTTCAACCATGTAGGTTAGGAGAGCCAGTAAATCAACCTCCAGAATGCTCCAGTCATAAGAGTGCCTGGCGGCCAGATTCTAGTTTGCGCCTCATACGAGCTTTGTGCTGAGAAAATATTTACAGTGCATCTAAAGTACGTCCAGGGGCGGTGGGCCAGCTCACGTCCAGCGAAGGTTAGCGACGCTGGACATCTGGTGAAACCGTAGCCACCAGCTGTCGCCGGCCTGACATCTCCTTGCTTTCAAATTTATCTCCCGCCAGAGGGACATCTGCTTGTCGCATGCCAGCCATATCAAGGACATATTTGCGACTTGCAAGGGGGTTGCCGGGGACACAGTGGCGGACACAGAGGCCCTGGGGGTGTTGGGTGGACGGAGGTCAGGGGGTTGGGAGGTGAGGGAGAGGGAGGGGGGTGGTAGGTAAGGAAGGAGGAAGGGTGTCATGACGAGGGGGAGGTGGGAGAGTCAGGGCCTTCATTTAGCGTCAAGCCATCACATTCCTGGCCCTCTCCTGGAGGTCAGGCTGGGGGACAGTGGAAGGGAGGGCTGGTCCTCCTCCTCTCAGGGGTGGCGTTCCTTCAACCCCTGGCCCAGCTCAGTCTGACATCTTAACCTTGCTCATAAACCGCTCCTCTTGTCAGGGGGAGTAAGCCCTCTAGGCGGACAAGGCCACCAGCCCACTGCTCAGAACAGCAACATTACAGCTCTTCAGAGGTTGGGCCTGGGCTGGGTTTAATGGATACATTCATGGTGAGATGATACCGATTATTACTCAAGTGTAAGCGGCGTGCTTTGATGCCAGAGAAAAAAAAAGTTCATGGCTGAGAAAAAAAATGTACCAACTGTTGGTACTTAAGTTCAGTTAGTCCACCCTAAAAAGAAAAAAAAATCTGATCATTGAGCTAAATAAACTATATTTACTGAGAATACATTTAAATGACATATTGTTAGTTATAATAGTTGTATTTAGAGGCTTGTTGGCCTCAGTACACTGTAGCCCTGGCTGACTTCATGTGGATGAAGGTGCAGTAGGTACTGCCCCCTAATGGCAAACAGTTGAATAATAATTGTCTTGATATTTAAAAATAAAAATACAATAAAAGGCACAGCGGGAGTTAGGTGTTGAAGCCACAGAAAAAAATAAATCAAGACAAACCATTATTCGTGATATGCGCTAAGATTATCACACTGTACATCTGCAAAATGTGAGTCTCATCATGGAATGCATATGGACAGCAATTCCCTCGTTGAGCATGGAATCTCAAACTCTCAGTCCTGCCAAACATGTGAGGTGTTTTAGCAGTAGCCTTTTCTTAGCTTTGATTATGGGTGTGAGATTATGGGGAGTTATGGGGCGTGTGTGTGTGTACTATGTATGTGTGAGTGCGTGTGTGTGCGTATGTGTGTGAAGGGGGCGGGGGAGGGGGTAGAGTATTAACACACCTCAGGTCTTCAGGGTGGGTCCTGGTTGCTGGCTCTGCTCATTCTCTCCCCCCCCCCCCCCCCCCAGTCTCTCCAGAAGCCTGTCAACAGTGCTTAACCCTGCAGCCGGCCAGGCCTCCACCCAGGCAGCCTCCAAAGCGGGGCGGGATGATTGATAGAGCAACACAGATCCATAGTTCTTTTTTATCTGAGATGCACTGACTGAGTAGATGTTCAGCTGTAGCTACAGTACATGTCATAGATTCTAAGCCGGGCTGGAGTGACCGAAAAGAGCACAACACAACGTCTGATGACAGTTTGTCTTTTTGATGACTGTGATTTCTTCCAAAAAGTACACTCCCCATTAACCAACTGAGTGACATTCATATTCCGTGGAAAAGATCAGTATCTTGCTGGCAGGTTTAACCCAGTCATCAGTTGCACAACATGCAATTAGAGTGATCAGTATTTTCTTCTACTTGTCTTTGTAACTATCCTCATTGCTTAAAATAAACATTCTCGGAGCAGGGCCTACTCTTCACAGAAATATGGCTGAGATCATCTTAAGGGCACCACAAAAAACAGTGCAGTAAACAAAATTGATAATCAAGACTTTAAATCATGATTTTCATTGCCACAGGCCCTACTAAGACCACAGAGTATACACAATGAAGAGAGTCAAATGAATATCGCATAGTTAATGACACTATCATACCAGCACATCTACTGTACTCAGCACAAAGGGTTGGCTGTAAGAAACAGCAAGAAAAAAATGAGAGGATTGTAATAGTGCCAAATTGACAACATCTTCGCCCCAGTACAGGGAAGTGTGTGTGTGTGTGTGTGTGTGTGTGTGTGTGTGCATGCAGGTGTGTGTGTCTGGAGGGGGCTAGTTTATTCAGATTTCGCCCCCAGCATCTGCCTGCGTTCTATTAGAGGTGCTACACTAATGGTGTTTTTATGGGCATGGTCACTGTCAACAGAGTCCTCCGAGATTGAAACAACCTTGAAGAGACCAAAAACACCACCTTTCTTGGCTAGTTTTACAAGCTCAACCTTCTGGACACTGGCAAACAATCTAAAAACCTTCATGAGGAGCTTCACCCCTCTAATGTAACTGTTTGCATCTATCCACCATTATCTGTTATCACATATCCTATCCAGAGTTACAGTAGGTGTGTGTACACTTTGTATTTGTAGTAAACTAACAAGTACCAAACTGTATAAACAAGCCCGGCATGTCTCGCATATTCCTCATTGTTTTACATGGCAAAATGCTAGGGTGTGTTCTGCTCTCCTGCATTCTGCATTGCTGGAAGGACTGGCGATGTTGACGGTTTTCCAAGTGTCCCATTCCCCACCGAGTTCACCGTGCTGCTCCAGACACAACACTGACAGCTGGGAGAGGAACAGACGAGGGGGGGGGGGGTAAATAAAAACAGCATCTCCATTACCATCGCCTACGAGCCAGCATGGAGGATATACAGTACTCTAGCTCAAAGACTTGCTCTCTCTCTCACTCTCTCTCACTCTCTCTCACTCTCTCTCTCTCACACACACACACACACACACACACACACACACACACACACACACACAGACACACACACACACACACACACACTATCTCTCTCTCTCACACACACACACAAACTTACACACACATACCTGTACACTATCTCTCTCTCTCTCTCTCTCGCACACACACACACATACACACTCTCTCTCTCTCTCTCTCTCTCTCACACACACACACACACACACACACACACACACACACACACACACGTACACTCAAACTAACACACAGCTGTACAGTACAGGCAACAGATGGAAAAAGAGGTGAGGAGAGACAGAGAGTGTCATAGAGGATAATAAATGTTTCTGGACAAGTCTTGTTGGCAACCAGCGTTCCAATGACAGGTGCAACATGTTTACCGAACAAACAAACAACACGGACGTCAGAAAAATGAAAATGGTGGCTGGAGGTTGCATGACCCGTGAAAAGTAGCTCAGTCTCCAAGTCGGCATATCTGTATCTGCGAGATGTTCCTGGGAGATGAACAGGCTGCATGCCACACCAAGATGCCGGGTGTCTCACAGAATCTATCTAATGTTACTCGCCCCTGGCATCCCAGGCAGCCAGAGTGTTAGCTGGGGTCATCCAAGGTCATGGGTGTTTTAGAGGTTTTTTTAAGCCCCCATCACTTTGCCAATCAAATTCCACTTCAGGGCAACGGGAATCTCGTTTCAAGATCACAGCCCAGCAAAAGGCCTACTTACTTGGGGCTCTTGGACAGGATATGTCAACTTTGCCCTTCCGTTGAGGGTTCATCTGCTTCTCTCCTCGGATGTATGTAAACTAAAACAAAAAAATGTCCAGTCACAAGTTCTCTCATCCCGTACGCAGCAGTGCCAAGTGTCTGCCAAACATGTTGAGGGCAAACTAGGCACCAGGGACAGGGAGAGATTCTATCTAAGGGTCCTTAAAAAATCATAGATTCAAATATGTCAGGGCACTCCCTTGAATGGGGTTTTGTTCCTCAACTCCCTATGGCTTGGAGCACATACTCTTCTCCTGTGTCTGCTGGGAGCAGCTAATGTCAGTCTTTGACAATTGTCAGGAGAGCAGAGACAACCTGCCAGTTGATCAGTTAAATGTTGTTCTAGTGAAAATAATTGGACTGAAGCAGAGCCCATATTCTCTAGCCCCGGGCAGCAGCTTACCTTCCCTGAATGGAATGCTCATTAGAAGGCCGTGCAGGTGATTACTCTTGTGAGCCAATGCAGTGCAGTTCACCCATGCAATGATACACACCTGAACACACACGCACACTGACAAAAGACCAGTGGAATTATTCAAGGAGTTTATAAATCACACCAAGCACTCATCACTTGACTTTGCAAATCAATGTAGTATTTTTTCATGATGACCTTTTCAAAACTAATTCTGAAACATTCATAAATCACATGTATTGTGGGAACACAAACAATACAAACTATTATTTTCAGATGTTACCATGTTTGTCCCTTGAGAATGCAGTGAGCAAATACAGTAGTGCTTTTAATATTTGACATAACCGTAACGGAACATCTAAGGACACTTTTTTCCTCCAGTTCAAAGTGCACCTTTTCAATAGAATTTATATCTTGGCTTGGGGCAAATGAGATAGCATTTGAAGCAGTTAAACAAAACAGGTTTATAAAAGCACTTAAACTGTCTGTTATAAAAAAATTAAAGTGGGTGGAAGATGTGGTTTAAACTAATTATATTAAATTTGCCATTCAAGCATGACCTTTGGTTCAAATTGCAACAGGGGATAAACAATTTCAACAGCAGTATTAAAATGTACTTTAATAGTATGGATTATAGAACTTAACCTCTGGCCAACTTGATCCATTCTAAACAAACAGCATTTGTTTTCTTGATTGTGTGCTGCAGTCCTAGTTGTCATCAACTCACATGCCTCAGGGTAAGGTAATTTAGGACGATAAAACCACAGCTTCACATGATGAGTATAACAGGCAATTATGACTTCCACGGCAACGGAATAGACACAACAATGCAAACATCAGGGACCCTAGAGGCATTACAGCTTTAGTTACATCAAACTATAGTATAGTAGAAAAATGGTAGAAAAATAGTAGCCTATATCTCCAGTGTATAGCTGCCATCTGGATTAAGTGTTTTCAATGTGCCCCTTTGCCAAACACCAACCCAAGCAGCGTGGTTGTGCAAGCCTACTGAAAAGCTCTTGAGGGCTCTAGCTAACTACATGACTTTATGTGAGCTGGTTTATTTGGCAGATGATCTCAGTTTTCTTTGTAGCTCTTTTACAAGTTAAAGAGCAGAAATATGGATGGGGAGCCTGGCTCCGGGGCACTCTGGTGCTTGATCCAGGATTAGAGGCACGTCCTCATTCTGGGAGGAAGCATGTTAACCCCATAGGGCCCTGCGGTTATGAAACATGATCCCAGTGGTTCGCAGCTAAAACATACTTTACCATTTAAAATAACACCTGCCCTCATGTCATTGCTTCTGGGACATTATTGGCTACTTTCACCAATGATGCAAATCCTCTTAAACTAAAGCCTATTTAACTTGCTTTCTGGAATGAATGTCTTGGATTTTGCTGGGAAATATTTCCCTTGTTGGACATCCATTTATACTGCACCTGCTAGTCAGAAATGATGCTACAAGGGATATCAGTGCCCAACTCCGTATTTGACGGGTGCATTACTAAAAGCAAATAAATATCAACACAAAAAAGTGCATAACACCATCACCAAAAGAACAAGTGTACAAAAGTAGTCTTGCGTTTTTTTTGACTGTGGCACAGAGCTGTGGAATAGATACTAACAGCACAGCTAGATCCATAGCACTTACAAATCAGGGGAAACTCCAGAGCCTTGCATACTGTAATAACACACTACGAACGCTAAAACCAAACTGACAAATGTGGCCCCATGCTCTGCTGAGCCTCTAAGTAGCACAGTGAGCTCTCAGCGTAGAGAGAGAGGATCGAGATACACAGAGAGGAGAAGAGCCTCCTATTGTGAAAGAGGTGAAGTATTATATCAGTACGGAGGCAAAACGCAAAGCCCCAAGCAGGTGATGAATCATCTAGTGTAGAGATGTGGTGACATGTGGATGCATATGACTATTCATATTCAGAAGTCATTAAACCAGGAAAATGTACATTACTTTAGCAGTATGAGACAAATGTTTGCTAACTGTGTAAGGACAGGAATAATGAACCCCATTACTGTTATATGGAATCCCAGCAGACTTGAATAAGAGAGGAGTGCAGTATTTACCCTTCTAGGATTATGAAACAACAAAAGAGGCTAAGCAATGCTAAGCTAAACATTTTTTTTTTTTAACTAAAACAAATAAATCTTTATTTCCTTCGTTAAAAAAAAGTATTCAGATAAACCCTGAGCACTTGTTCTTACAGTGCCTAAACTGACCTGAGGCTGGGATTTACCTAAAAATGACAACGACTAAAACTCCCACGGAGTCTTGTGTTTAGAACCCGATGCTGCCTCTAGCCACGCAGTACCCCAGCTTGTTCTGGTTCCCGATGAAGGACATGACGCCCACATAGGTGTCGATGAGGAGTGGCTGGTTCAGCACCAGGACCCCGTTGGCCCTCCCAGGGACCGGCTTCCTCACATGGGCCTTCTGAGCCGCCTCGGTGAGCTGCTCGCGGAAACTCTGGATCTGTGGACGGGAGAGCAGGTGAAGCACTGCTGCACACTGTGAACCATCACATGCCTGATTTGTGCCTCCCTTTGCTTTGGATTCCCGAGGAATGTGTCCTGGCCTCTGGTAGAGGTGTGGAATGTGTGGAATGGACTGGACCCTGTGGGATTAGACACCCTGTGCTTCTAATGACCGGTTATATGATCTGGGAGGTCGCCTGAATAAGATCCCTCTCCTGCACTGTGGGCCAGGTTCAACTGTTTAACGAGGAGGGAGGGAGGGAGGGAGGGAGGGAGGGAGGGAGGGAGGGGAAAGAGGGAGCAGACGAGGAGGAGGAGGAGAGGAAGAGGGGCTAGGGAGAGAGGGGAGGAGCAGGAGGCAAGGGGTCAGGAGTCAAAGCCTCTGTCAAATCACCCAACTGTTGTGACGCCTAAGCTGTCTGCACCCTAGTTGTTCTTCAGTTGGCCCTCGAGCAACACTTCTCTCTCTCTGTGTCAGACCACAACAGCATAGCACAGCAACACCTCTCTCTCTCTCTCTCTCTCTCTCTCTCTCTCTGTCTCTCTGTCTCAGACCACAGCCATAGCATAGCACTGTACGGAGTGGGATGCTCCCTGACAAGTTACTGTATGTGACCAAAACAGAGGACATACTGTAGCTGTTTTTTATGCATTAAATTTTTTATTTATTTTTATGTATTGGTTTATTTGTTAGGGACAATGCAGTGCACATTGTTACATACATGTTGTCACATAAATGTGTTGCATGAAAGGTTTCTAGCCAATTGGCTAATTTGCAACCCCAGTCCCTAGTTTTCCTAGGCTTAGGCTAGGCCTAGGCTTTTCAAAAAAATTACTAAAGAAAATAAAACCGCAACACAATCACAAAATAATGTTTTTGAATGTACAGTATGAAGGTGTGTTGGCCTAGTATCAGTCATCTTTTACACTCATTTACAGTGTTATAACTGTAGATATAAGTGTTACACTGTTCCAGAAAAGCAGGAAGCACATCTGTAAAAAAGCTAGCAGTATGTTCACATGCTGGTGGTGACACAGCAAGAAACGTTTGTCGGTTGTTTTTTGTATGACAAACAGGTGAAACACAGCTCAAGTTCTCATTTACAGTGTTGTGCTCTCACTGTTGCCCGAAAAAAGTTCACTGTTGCCCCTAATGATGACTTGGTAACAGGAAACACATCTGTAAGAAAGCTGTTGACCACGGGTGAAAATAGGGAGAATGTTCACATGCTGGTGTTGACACAGCAAGAATGATGGTGGTTTTCCCTCAAGACTTACCCAGAAAAAGACTCACTCACTCTGATTCCATGGAAGCAGTGTGATAAAGACGTAGTGTAGATAAGAGATGATGAGAAATTATCCTCTGACATTAGTCAATGTTTTGGTTTTGAAATCTACCGGCATAAAAAGATCATTTCAATGGAATTTGTAACTTATCATGGTTTAATCGGAAAGGTGTGGTGAAGGCTAGCCTACTTTATGCATACTGTAAATATGATCAATAACCTCAAGATGTTATCTGTATTGTAGAGGAGGTGAGCCTCCCAGTAAAGTTCTGGGCCTGATACGCTGGCCCAGTGTGCCTGGGTCAAAGGCAGCCATGGCCGTTAGAGTGACTCAACAACGGCGGTGCCACGTACCTCACAGAGAGCAGAGAACCTGTGGTTGACGTCGCTCACAGGGTGGTAGGTGAAGGTGGTGAAGGGGTAGTCGGTGGAGAAGGGGTTCCAGCGCGAGCTGAAGGACGGCTCTCTCAGTCGGTCCCAGAACACACGCACTCCCTCGCCGTCCCGCCTGCCAGGATGACACACGGCAACACACGCCGTCAACTCGCCTCTCACCGCCGGATACAGAGCAGGTGACAGGAAAATGGTGTACTTGTTTTACAAGAGGTTTACTTTTTCTTTGGGGCAATTACTGTAAGTGGTGCATTCTAAATACAGGACAACTTAGCTCTGGAGTCGGGACAACACAGGAAGTAGCTCTGTTCTTATATTATGGTTATATAGATAATCATCAGTGTGGTGGAAGCAGAGAGAGATGGAGGTTGCTCTCGCTGCCTCTGGGCACGCTCTACTACAAATATCTGAAGGGTCAAAGTCTAACTGCATGCAGCTCAGAAAAGTCAAAGAGGTCAGATTGTCATATCATTCCTCTTATTCAACACAATCCACAATCTGTGGACACATACAGTAGAATATCCATTGCGCGGGGGGTTAAATGATGATTAAATATACTGGCTGTTGGCATCCACACAGACATGCGATCTGTGTGTTTATATATAAATCCACAGTGGGCTCCTTGCGTGTAACAACGAGGCCCGTTGGTCTACTGTACACATTAGTTGAAATTAAACAGCTTTTCCTGATCACTGATTCACATGAAGCCTTATTTGCAAATATCTCCACGTGACCTGGAGATACATGCGTCACCACGGCAGCCATGCTAGCGTTCTGACAGAATGTCACTAATCTCCAGGGCTCATACTTTATGTGAAGACAATCTCATGTTGACTAGGATTTAGAGGCCATCTACAGTGTGTTCCTCGTATTTTCTTTCTTCACCCGTTCTTTCTTTTGCCATTTCAAAGTAAATAGGTTTTAATGAAAAAAGCCCCGGGGCATGTCTTTTTTTCCAGGCTGATGAAACCTCAGAAGGCTCCCACTTGGCTGGCAGCGAGAGCAGAGCTCTTAAACCCTGCACATTCATTCTTTGAAACGATGTTGGCGTTGGCTTCTATTCTGAGAAGATCTTACACAATACACTATTTACTGTTTGTCCGTAAATCACTGTTTACTGTAGGGCTCACAGATTTGAAAGCTCATCAAGGATATAATATCTGCTATAACTATGGTAACTTTTGATCCCACTGGAAAGGTAACTGACTGTTCCTCTAGTTTAATGCCCCCCAAAATGACCTTTTGTTCCTTCGTCCTGTTTATCGTAGCCTACTACTGTACTGTGCATTGATCAAGTCTAAATTCATGGCCTTCAACAATAAACAGAAGATGTATTCAATTCACTTCTAATGCTCATTCCGATGATGCCAGCGTTAATTGTGAGTATCACATTTTCCTTAAATGATCATTTGGTTCATGTTAAGCTTGTTTTCAGTGAAGCAATCCAATATTCAAATTGATCTTAGTTCTTACAAACTCTCCTCTGGACGTAACACTGTATGAGGACAAATGCAAGACTTAGGATTAACAAGGACTTTGAGGCTTTAACTTTCTAGCAGGTCCAGCAAAAGTCTTGCACGCATTTGAGTCATCAATAAATATCCCTGGTAACTTGATGTGCCGCCTCTTCAACAATGTAAAAAGCAAACATTGTCTATTCGGCTATGTTGTCATCACTCTAGTTGTCTTCAATTTAAAATCAAACAGCTGTCAGGGCAGGATGACAGAATGTGTGTGTGTGGGGTGGGGTGGGGGGTTTTGTTTTCACAATAGATGTTCTGCTAGGCTGGTGCAACATAACTGGTGGAGGTACACATTGAGCAAGAGCATTCTCCGCCGAGCAGAAAGAGCCTCCCGAGGCTAGAGAATAGGGGCTGTCTCTCCATGGTTCGTCCATAGGTCCCAGAACCGGGGCAGGGCGGCGCGCCCTCACCTCCAACACAATCACCCCCAGCCCCCGTTTACACAGGCACTTTCAACACCACAATGGCCCCCTAAAACCCTGCGCGCCGCTGCCACCTCCAAAGCAACTGCCGTGTGAGGAGAGAAGAGGAGGAGAGGACGACTTCAGGAGGGTACAAAAGCATAGCCTGGGCCAAAAGACTATTATATTTCACCAAACGGAGGCGTTAGAATGGGGAGGTGGGGTGGGGGGGGTTGGGGGGATAAGGATAAGGTTAGCATACACTTCCCTTTGTAAGAGCACAGAGCTGTGTCCCTGGTATAAATGGGGGATATAAAAAAGCTCCGAAAAAATTCCACAGGTAAGCTATCACTGGGGAGAGGACCAGCCCAGACAGGCACAGCAGGGATGGGCTTTCCAGCCAGAGGCCTTGGAAGTCCTCCTGCTGTTTATACATCAGCGCCGGGTTAGGGATTGGACTTTCACTGACGGCCCCAAGAGCCGTAGGCCTTAACGCAGCCATTTCAGGTGCACTGAGAGCAAGGGGAGAAAGCTGTACCTGAACTCAGTCATTCACGTGTTCACAGAAACGACCCCAAGTGGGTCCCCTGCAGCCCGCACCTACTACGACCGAGCAGAAATTAGTACGTGCACAAGCCCCTGCTGACCTTCCCCAAGGAAGCTCCCCTAACGCCTGAGACGAGACGCGCACACAGCACACGCTTAACACAACGACGCGCGCGCACTGTATTCTTAGTTAAGCTTTAGGTTGAGCGACTAAAAATTCCTTCTCTGCACTCTCAGGGGCTTGGGGCTCGTAAGTCAACACACTAGATAAATATCAGGGCCAGCTTCAGCTGTCATGGCAAGTGTCCCACATTGTCTCCGAGCCAACAGACAAATCCCGTGATTGCTCAATAGAGCCTGTGAGCCTCTCAGCCACCCATCCATGTGTCAGCCAAAAGAACCTTCCAGTCTCCACTCAGTCATCCCAGCAGGATATGGATGAAAGAGTGACAAAAAACAGTGTAGGGGAAAGGAGGGAGGGAGAGAGAGAGAGAGAGAGAGAGAGAGAGAGAGAGAGAAATTGAGGAGACAGCCAAGAGAGAGGTGTGTAGAACTTTGAACGTCACACCCAGAATGACCCTAGAGTGGAACATAGTTACAGATACAGATTCTAAACAGTTCAACCTGCTCCTCTAATGATCTTCAAGACATGTATTTTGGGTGGGTTGAGAGAGAGAGAGAGAAAAAAAAAGGTTCTAGGTTGGACTGTGGCCCGAGGTCTCCTGGGGCCACTTAACCAGAAATGCAGGTGTGCACCTCTGCTCTCTGTGACCCCCCTTCAACCTCCAACCCCCACCCCCTGCTCCTTGGCACCATCAGTCTCCCTGCTGAGTGAGCACCTCCTTTAACACAACATTCAATGCAACCAGAGCTGGGGAGAGGCTATTGTTGAATACCAGAACATAGGATTTCTGTTTCAGAGGCTCTTCATTAGACTTCTACCAGCCTCCAGCCCAGGTGCTGAACAAACAAACCCTAATATCTAGGGTTGATGACGTTACACGGGGCAAGCATGTCATGGAGCGCCCTCTGCTGTTCATGAGTGTTAACTGCATCTGATTCTTGAAGGTTCGGTTGCTTATGCAGTAGACTCACGAGTCAGTCTCTAAATGCTGCACTCTACTAGCTGGCGGGAGGCAGAGATCTCAAAGGTCTGGCATTGCGAGACTACTTATGCGGTAGAACCTTTAAATCTTCATTAGATTTGTTTACTGACAGACTGACTGATTTAGAGAAGCTGTGGTTTAAATTTAAAGTTTTCAATACACTGTATAATTGATGTAGTGTAATTGAATGATTGATGCAATAAATAAATCTCCCACTCCCCACTGTCCTCATACACCCTCCCCTCCTCCTAGGGGAGTCCTCTGTCCTCCCTCCTCCTCCCTCCTCCTCCTCCACTACCTCTGTCCTCCCTCCTTCTCCTCCTCCTCCTCTTCCTCCACTACCCCTGTCCTCCCTCCTCCTCCTCCTCCTCCTCCTCCTCCTCCACTACCTCTGTCCTCCCTCCTTCTCCTCCTCCTCCTCTTCCTCCACTACCCCTGTCCTCCCTCCTCCTCCTCCTCCTCCTCCACTACCTCTGTCCTCCATACTCCTCCCTCCTCCTCCTCCTCCTCTTCCTCCACTACCCCTGTCCTCCCTCCTCCTCCTCCTCCACTACCCCTGTCCTCCCTCCTCCTCCTCCTCCTCCACTACCCCTGTCCTCCCTCCTCCTCCTCCTTCTCCTCCTCCACTACCCCCGTCTTCCTTCCTCCTCCGCCTCCTCCTCTACTCCACCACTACCCGAAGTCCTTCCTCCCCACTCCGCCACCTCAACTACCTCCTCCTCCTCCTATACCCTAGCCTCCCCGCCTCCTCTTCCTCCCCCCTATGGATAGATTAATGAGAGGCAAAGCAGGAGGACGACTGTTTCCTAACTTCACAAACATCTTTTTTCACTTGTAGTAGGGCTTCTGTGAATCGTTACAACAGGCTCTCACAGACAGAAATAAAGAAAGACATTTGAATGATGCGCAGGGGTAGTGCAGTAATTACCTTGTCTAGACAGTTTGGAAAGAAGGTGCTTCTCCAAAACACATCTCTCTCTCTCTCTCTCTCTCTCTCTCTCTCTTTCTCTCCCTATGTCTCTCTTCCCAGCTCCAGAAATACACAGCAGACAGCGCTTCACAGATATGGCAGTAAAAAACATGGGATGAAGGCAATCACTGAAATAGAAAGTGCAATCATTGTGACAGAGCGTTTACTTCCAGTGCCTTGAGTTACTTGCGCTGTATTTCCTTCCTAGTAACTACGGCAATAGGTTTAACCCCCCCCCCCTCCCCATCCCGCATGTTGGTGTAACCTCCTCTATACAGTAACCTACATTTCTAGGATTGGATTGGATTTATCTGAAAGTTAAAATATATACACCACATGATGTTGCTTCCCATAAATGCAACGCATGTACAGTGGTTTATTTAGTCAGTTCTAACTGTATATTCTGTATTCATCCCGTAAGTATCTGATGGTGGATGTGAGTGTGCTGGTTTGACACTGAGGGGAGCCAGCGGTCCTTCTGCAGCCTAGAACTACCACCCAAACCAGGGGCTTCATGGAGATGACAATCCTGTCTGTTTGATTGTGTAACTAAAATTAAAAAATGATATAGTCTAATTAATTCACACTCTATGAATGATCTAAACGGTTTATTTCTGGAGCTAAAATAAAAATCAGCCACCAGTTAAATGATAAGACAACAGGGGTGTCAGTCCTGTATGCTTCTGTTTCTGTCTGCCTGATGTGGAGAGCTCTTCACCAAGGGAGGACGCTGACACCAGGTGGACAAACAAAACGGATCAATTAACAACAGGTCAGATTTTCCCTGAACTGCAGCAAGTATTTCAATAAAGTTATACTCAATAGTCTTTCATTTAGATTTAACCAAAGATAAAGAGAGAGTAAGATACTGAGAGTAATTGAGAGAGAGAGAGAGAGAGAGAGAGAGAGAGAGAGAGAGAGAGAGAGAGCTGAGAGGGTTAGGATGAGGTCTTTCTTTTGGGTAGTTCGTTGTTTATTGTGGTACGCCAGGGTGGTTTTCACAGGTGTTTTATTTATAATTGAATGTAATACTGTAGATAAAGTCTCCACTACAGGCCACCCTTCCTGAGCGCTTCGAATGTGCATGACATTTTATTCATCAAATTAGTTCTACTTCGTTTGGTGTGCCCTGAACCAGCTTTATAGCTTTATACACGCAGATGAAAGAACTCCATTAACTTCTGTTACTTATCAGTTAATACAAGAGCACCGCTCCAAAACCTCTCTTCAAGTGACTGTAACAACTCTCCTCCCTGCCTCATAAAAGCTTTCCACACATCCCTCTCTCTACCCAGCCCAGCCCAGCGTCACTTTAGCCCCAGCTAATGTCTCCCAGCCTGCCATCAACTAACTTTTCATTTCATTGGGAGAACTTACACCTCAGACCACTGCTAAAATCCAAGCTAAATGATTCATAGAATTCTTAAGAACACATTAAACTTGACGGCTTTTGAAGTAGATGTGAAACAAGAGACGACATGATAGGATGCTAGACAGAGATATAAGCGGAGAGTGCTATCAGCAGGCGCTTACGTAAGGTTGGTACAGGTGTGATTAGGCCTTCCAGGACAACACCATCACTACAGTGTCGACAGGCACTCCATGATAAAATGCAGTGCTAAGGGTTTCATGACTTTTACTGAAGAGAAAGTATGAACTACATTCTGTTCTACATGCAAATGCAGATGGAGATGGAGTATCTATCTAGGTGGACAGTAGGGAGGGTACTGGTACTGGTGGACAGAAGGGAGGGTACTGGTACTGGTGGACAGACCAGTAGGAAGGGTACTGGTACTGGTGGACAGACCAGTAGGGGGGGTACTGGTACTGGTGGACAGACCAGTAGGGAGGGTACTGGTACTGGTGGACAGACCAGTAGGAAGGGTACTGGTACTGGTGGACAGACCAGTAGGAAGGGTACTGGTACTGGTGGACAGACCAGTAGGGAGGGTACTGGTACTGATAGATAGTAGGGAGGGTATTGGTACTGGTGGACAGACCAGTAGGAAGGGTACTGGTACTGGTGGACAGACCAGTAGGGGGGGTACTGGTACTGGTGGACAGACCAGTAGGGGGGGTACACTCTCATTGTATATGGGACTCACGAGAGGACAGAGCCCTGTGGGAAGCTGAAGGTGCCATGGGAGATGCGGTCCACAAAGTTGAGCGGGATCCTCTGCATGGTCTCACAGTTCAGCATGACGAAGTCGTACTTGCAGATGAGCAGAGAGTTGTCCGTGATGAGCACCACACGCTCCTTCTCGTTGTTCCAGTGGTCCACCCTGACAAGGACACACACACACACACACACACACACACACACACACACACACACACACACACACACACACACACACACACACACACACACACACACACACACACAGAGAGGATGAGAGCACTGGCAGTTTCACAGCCTCACCTCTAAAAAACAAAACTTTCCTCTCTGCAGCCCTTAAACTTAATGCCCCATGTCATATAATGTTACAGCAAGCATCCAAAACAAATAGAACTTGTCTGTTGAAATTCTGCTTTGATTCAATGAGCTCCTGCTTTGGCAGATTCATAGGGATGCTGCAGTGAATTAATAAATCCAGTGAATAATCCACATACTGTACGTCAAAAACAAATGCAATGTACATGTGATTGAGAAACATACGAATCAAAATATCTTTCAATATTTGTTCTTGGCCATGAGTATCCATTCCATTCCAATCTTCTTCAATATAAAATATTGAACCGGTAGCAGTCTTATACCTCTGCTCGACACTGTCCAGCAGCTGAGGGGACACCAGACATTTGTCATCGGTTGGTATATTTTGACAGAGCCCGAGTGAATTCTGTGAGAGGTTATTTTGAGTTAAGACAAAAAGCATGTATAGCCCAGGTACTCAATTATGCACATATTGTAAAAGCTTTAAAAAATATAAAAATAAAAGAGAGGCCCATGGCAAAATTCATACAATATGCATTCAGGCATCTCTGGGTTACGTGTGTGTGTGTGTGTGTGTGTGTGTGGGGGGGGGGGGGGGCAGAATACAAACAAATTCCCTGGGCAGAGTTTTAGTGAGTGTAAAACAAAATAATATGGTAGCTTGTATTTAACCTAATTATCTGGTGCATGTACTGTACAATGCAAGTGGCCATGAGGGCTCTATTGTACTATAGATGCACATGCATTAAGGACAGCTCCAGGACAAACACACCCTGTCTAAATACAAGTAAATAATATGACACAAGAGGAGCCCTTTTAAGAGCAGAGGCTGAAGCTGCCTCACATTTCTCCTGCGCTTCCCTTCCTCAAGCTCCTCTGCCGGGATCGGCCCTATATGTCGGACAAGCGCCATTTGCCCCTCCGTCATTCGCCCCCCCCTCTGAACACAACTAATCCATGGCGGCACGCGACTCTTTCCAAGCTCCTCTCAGTCTCATGGGATGGTGAGCCGGTGAGCACGTGACCAGCATAGATTCACAGGGCTGGGACCGCTGCTCTGCTCCAGGCCCTCAAGGGCCAAGCGGATAGTTCAGTGAGCAGCCAAGGCCACAGAGGAAGGCTGTGGATGAAAAGCTGAACTACCTTCGACCGGGCTAATAGGATGAGTTAACCTTGACTGGACGGGGGGGGCAGGAATGGTGGCGGTGTCACGTGGTTCTGGGTTCAGACCCCGGGGGTAGTTGGAGAGGCCACTGGGGCTGGAGCATGATATGCAAAAACACAGTAACTGTGTGCTGCAAGGCGGGCGTGGCCGCAGGCCGTCCCTCTGCTGCTGCACCTGCCCCACAACAGAACAGGCCTCACAGAAACACTCCCCCTCTCCAGCCCACCCATCCCACTTTCACCTGACGTTTTTAAAATAACACTTTAATAATCCCCAGGGGGATTCGGGTGTTACAGCAGAAGAGAGCAATAGAAAAGTATTGAAAACAGAAGAAGCAGAAATAGTATACATAGTATACAGTACATGCATATAATCCTAATAATAATCATAATAATAAATCATAATAGTATTAACATGTAAAGAACAAATACTGTACTGCAAATAATTCAATGTAAAGTATAAACATGTTAAGGGAGGGGGTCTGAGTCTTATTCTGAGTCTGAGTTTTAATGCATAGTGAAGGTATAAATTACTGTAGTGACAACATTGTATATCACCATGTTGTTGTTGTTTTTTAAATAATGACTGTTAGTGAGTATTTGTAATTACTGTACATAGAAGTAGGGTTTAAAAGCATAAAAGACAGATGTTTATGTGGGTTAAATGATTGGAGTTGTCTGGTGGACCACTCTAATCGCTCCAGCATCTAGCACCTTTTAATCACCTCACCACAAAGACAATGGCAGCTTTGTCTAAGTGATTGAATAGTGGTTTCCTTATATTACATTTCCTCCAGCTCATTCTATGGGAGAATCATTATTAGTGAGTTATCTAATTAAAGCTGTCTTCTGCTAGCATAACTCAGGAGGCCAGAGCCCAATGCAAAGCTGCAGAGTCGTAGCAGAGGCAGGACACACTTCATTGAAGAAACACTGTAGGATGCATTATTTATCCTCACATGGCCAGGCTTTTTAAATGTTTCCTGAAAGCCCGGGCAGACTGATAGGGCCTGGCAGCTGCAAGCACACTTGGTAAATGACCTCCAGCCACTTCATTTTCTTCTGTGTTCATTTCAATTAAATCATTTCCTGTGCTTTTATTTATTTATAGAATGGAGCTGCGCGATGAGCTCTCTTAGTCAGCGAGAGAATCTACTGTAAGACAGAAACTGTTTTAAAGCTTTGTGATGTGTCAATGATACTGCGCTGTGAATATGCAGGAATTACATGGCTATTGGAAAAACAACAACAACAATGACGAGAACAACAACAACAACTATACATTGTACTGTATATATTGAGTGGGCCTGTATGGGAGAATGGAATTCTAAATCAAGCTCTGAACCTGCTTTTAATGTACTGCACAGTAGGCCCATACAACACAATTGCCAGCAGGGAATGCAATTGCACAGGGAGGAGCTGTCTAGAGGAACTTAACAATGACATTCTTCCCTTGGGAACATGACCAACCCTACCAGGCAGCAAACACAGGCACAGTGACAACACCGTTACTTCCACTGCACATTTAATTGCCGATCGCTATTTCGATTCTGTAAAGACGACGTGAGTAGTAATCAGAACAGTGAATTACAGGTGGAAGAGCCTGTTAGACTCACTCTGCCATCAGCCAGATACTGTGGACACTGCCGTCATCTTCTGGATTCACCAGGGCCTTGATGTCCTCCAGAGCCTGATCCAGAGTACCTGGCTGTTAGAGAGAAAGATGATTGACATATTGACCCCCCTGTCACAGGATACAGCAGCTGCCTTCCACATTCAAGTTCAACAGTCGATGATGTGAAGGTACAAACTTCAGGTTTAGTGAATCAGATAGTTGCAAGATCCATTAAAACTACTCTGCCATTACTGTAAAGTACGTTTGGGGAGGGCAGAAGTGTCCTCGATCCATATCATCCTACTTGTTTATCTTGACAACTCAATTGTAATACTGCAGTAAACGACAACGCCTCATATTGCCATTGCCATTATCATAACACTATTTGCACAGTATGGTTTAGTGATATGTGCCTTGCACTTCATCAGGGAGGCCAGGGAGACTTGAAGCGGAGCAGAGCTCAGCTCAGCTCTCTGCATGGCACAGCTCCTGTCACTCTGGTCTATGCAGGCATGTAAATGTGCCCGATCCCGCTGACAAGGCTTCTGACATGTCAGTGAATTAGAGGGCAGATTAATTGAGTTAGTTTAGGAGTGTCTGGCTGGCTTGGCAGCTGATTAACCATGGTAATATTTACTGTGGGCGAGGATGTCGATTGAGTGGGCAGTTAATCTCTGCTGGCTCCCTGCACAGCTACTGCTGCTGCAGAGCAACTAACCATGACATTGTGGATCACTATAAAAACAATGATTTCATCAATCTGGGCAGTAGACACATAAATTCCACGCACAATGATCTTAATTGATTTCTGAATGTAATTAAATATGCCTTTGTTTTTCCCCCATCTTTTCTGACAATAGTGAATGTGCAGCTTGTATTATTTAGGTCTACAGGTACCCATTTTGTTGTGTAACTGGGGTGTTTCTTTGCAGAGTCCATGCTGACCAAACAGTACTGGTAAAAATCTTTGAATCATATCTAACCCCCCTTTTTTGAGTGGATCACAATAACAGCACATGGCCCTGCTGTTCAGAGATGATGGCCGTGTGTTAAAGTCATTACCCTCAAGACAAAGAACCTCTTCAACTTGAACTGGTCCAGCGCTGACATCCAGCGATTTTCCTTGGGCGCAGTACTGGATGGCAAGGCTGGTCCCTGTTCCTCTGCTGCCTTGGCGGTCACTGGAGCCTGGAGGCCTGGTTGGCTGTCCTCAGGGAGAGTGGACTGAGGATGGGCCGAGGACCCGGAGGCTTCTTGTCCAAGCTCCACAGCCATGAACTTCTCATCAGCCTCAGACATAGGTTTACTGTTGATCCCAACATATAAACGTACATTATTTAACCATTGACTACAGTATGCCAACACTATTAGCCAGACTGAAGGGTTGGACACAGCACTACTATACTTCTTTTGATCTCAGTCTTTAAAAAAAGTTTAGCTAGGCTAAATTCAAGATGGATATTTAGAAGTGTGAATGCATATTGCTGGTTGAATTAAATAAAACCCGAATGTTCTGCTAAATAGCCTACATCGAATCGAAACTACTAGGCCATTTTATATGCCTATTTCCTTATCCACAGGAGGCCCAGACTACTCAATGGTCACGGCTACCGTGATACCCCCAACCAAGAAAGTGTAGTTCATGACGCACTATCATCCCACGTTACCGGAATTGATTTTGGTGCTGTCTATTTAGAAGGATATCTCAATAGAGACAACTATGCATTTATGGCTATTTCTCCCAATCTCTAATAATCGCTTCCTAATGACGGAAACTGCGCACGAAAGTCGCACTGAATCAACTAGTTGGAAACTCAATTAGCCTACACAAACCTAAAAAGCAGAAAGACAGCAAGTCTTCTTACCCGTAATTATTGTTGCGTACTGGTTATCAGAAGACGAAAGTGAGAGTAGCGGAGCGGAGGCAAGCAGCAGGTAAAGCTACTTCCTTATGTGTAGCTACAGTCGATTTTTGGGCGGTGCGCGATATACACCAAATAGGCTCACATCAACAAACTGCAATCCACTACAGTAATGTTGTCCAACAAATATTATGAGATGATTTCAACTATGGTAGATTCATGGTTTTAGATGGAAATTAAAAACAATCACAATCAAGAATTACGATAGTTAAAAGTCCTCTGGGTGCATTCACAAGGTAGGCTACGCATGCAAGAAAATGTTCTCCATCTAAGTAAGAACCCAAGTAAGTGGGCATCATCTTTAATTTTGTTGTTGAACGTTCTTTTAGATTAGAGGCAAAAGGGAGGGGGAGATGCTTCAGGCCAACTGAGATGGTATTACAAATGCATGAACAATGGATTAGGCTACACACTATGCAGACATGCTTGCGAGACAAATATTTTGCTTTTCTTGTCCCTTTTCGGGCTTATGTTCCCACTTTGATGTCCCTGCCTAAAATACCAGTAGCCGATTTCATGCTCAAGGTTTAACTGGACAAATAATATATCAGACAATTTGCTGAGTGGGATGTAGTGGATTGTTTCGAGTGAATTAGACTTTGTCTCCCACAATGCTTTGAATAGCATCTCCCTTTAAGCATCACTCTCGTCTTGGACTAATCGTTTATGACACGGCGTGCTGTGAGGCCACCCATTCCCATGTTCTTTGAAGGGGCTATTCATAAGGCTTGTTGGACGTTTAAAACCAATCTAGCCTACTTGTAATCCTGAGCCATCAAAGAAATGTTGACAGGATTCTAAAAGGGCTTTTTCAGTAGGGGGTGTTATACTGTAGCTATACTCCTACACACTGCAGGCCCTCAATCAGAATCAGATTTTATTTGCCACTGTAGGTTTTTACACATACTAGGAATTTGTTCTGGTGAAGTTGGTGCATTACACTGATGGATAGACACAGGATGCAAGTTGTAGACAGGGCAGTACAAAGACAGGACACTGCAAAATATATAGTAACACCAAAGGTCAAATGTGCAATGTGTTAATGTATGTGCAATGTTTACAATGTTACGTCAGAGGGGATTCAGAGGGGGACACAGGCCTTGTTGATGAGGCTGATAACAGTCTGGCAGAAGCTGCTTTTGAGGCGAGAGGTCTTTGTCCTGATGGACCGCAGCCTCCTGTCAGAGGGGAGTGGTTCAAAGACATTGTGACTGAGGTGGGAGGGGTGGGACACAATCTTTCTAGCCCGCTTCAGGGCCCTCGAGGCATGCAGGTCCTGAACAGATGGCAAGTTGCAGCCATTCACCCTCTCAAAGAGATGATACGTTGCAGTCTAGCCTTGTCTTTGGCTGTGGCGGCGGCGGGTACCAGGTGGTGATGAAGTAGGTGAGGATGGTCTTTACGCACGCCACGCCATGCTATTGTGTCAATCCTTTAACAACTGGCCTTTTAGTTTAGTAAATTTATTGATTCATTGATTTAAAACAGATAACAAACAAGTCTCATTTCAGTTTTCTTTAAAGTCGCACAGAAATGAAAAAAGCATTCTGTCCCATTTTGGTTCATATAATTGGTCATAGTGTTCACCTATTCAACGATGTATGCCCAAAAAATTTACAAAATTCTACTTTTGTTGTAATCTTATATCAAAGTATATAATTTTTTACTTCCTGGAAAATGGTAGGTCACGTGCAATTACGACAACAGGTACCTTAGATTTTAGGCCAATAATTTCACGACATCCACCCGTCAATCAACGCTATCCTTATATCGAATCTGTCTAAAGTTCTTAAAACCCGTCCACTTGTCAATGTTCCAATCAAATTCCTCTAAACTAATGTCCCACCCTCATAGCTGGTTTGCGTCGGAAATACGTAAAACTACTGAAGATAGTTTTACTGTTAGATGTCTTCAAACGTCCGTTTCTGATGTCAAAATTCCTGCGGCGCAGGAATGGACACCCGCAGTTATAACAGGGTCGCTTCTTTCCCCTGGCGCACCTTTGACATGGAACCCTCTTTGGTCGGCTATAGCCTACGACCCAGCCCCTCTCCTTAATCCAGAAAAGGCTTTTCTTCAATTATTTGTTAAATGACTGCGTTTCTGAAATGCTTGTCCTGACTTTAGTCAGTAGGACTATAATGGATGTTGCAAAATTACTAATAATAAGAACAAATTGATTGACATGTTGTAGGTTTTGCATAAGCTTGTCTCAGTGGTGGCAAATTCCCACAACTGCATACTTTACTTAAACTTGTGAACTTAACAACCCCCTCATTACGCAACGCATCATCCAGGGAGGATAATAAGAATCATCCATAATGCTGTATCTGGGCCAAGTCATCAACACTGCATAACTGGAAACCTTCACTGTTGCCAAGCTGTGGGCTTGGCTTTGTAAACCTTATTCTGTGGGCTTGAACAGGTTTGATGCAGTTGAACAATCATCTCTAATATACACACTGGACCGTGTACCTGCCATCTGGGGCTGTCATGTTGGTCTAAGCCAAATGATATCCTGTCAACGTCAAATGCACAACGAGCATATGCAGCTATTAACAGGAAGCAAAAATGTAATCTAGTTTGAGCTATTTTGTTCACTGAGAAGTATGTCGCCATAATCCGCCACTCATAGAAGATAAGAAGTTACAGTACAATCAGTTTCATGGCGACCAACCTGATCTATAACCCTCACACCATCAATAAAGAATGAGCGACATGAACAATTTCCTTGTTCATAAAGCTATTTTGAACCTTAAAGATGACGATGTAGGACACACTTCCCCCCTACTGTACAAAGACCTCATAACAGTTGACTTTTCAAAGTCACACACACCAACATGGCCATAAGCACAGCATCCCAATCACATGACCATGGGATGGGAGAGGGGAGTCATTCAGTTATGCCTCAGAATGGTGGTATTTGTTGGTCCACATCACAGTGAAGCCTAATTTAACTCCCTCAAGATTGAGAGTGGGATCAGCAGATGTTGCATAGACCTTTCTAATCCTGGAGGTGTCACATCCATGATCTGTGTGTATGTGTGCGTGTGTGTGTGTGTACACTGAGCTGCTGAGGTGTAGTAGCACTGGCATCTTCTTCTCTCCTTGCTTGGCGTGTGAGTGCCGTAGCATGGGGGCCCAGGCCAAAAGGGTTCGTTAACTCAGCGGAAGCTTGATGAGCCAGAAAAAGCTCTCAACCTCCAATGACCCAAGGCAGCGCAGCTACAGAGAGCACAGAAAACAGTCAGCCAATCTCAGTCACTATGACAGAGCTGGCTATGTGTGGGCCTCTCCCCTCTGCTTGGTCTATTTGGAGAGCATTTGCATAGCATTTACATAGAGGAAAGAGAGAGAAATATGCTTAGCCTGAGTAATGCGCTCCTGTACAAGTTACAGTGAGTAGACCTGAATTAGGCCACCTGTGGGTCAAAAGACTGCTATACTTTTTGACTGAGGTCTTACAAAATAGAAGAGAAGAGAAAATGTATAGAGCATTATTCCACACACAATGTGGGAATCCAAAAACATGTCATTGTAGTCTCCCATTAATCAACCATTCCTCTGAGGAGTGGGAAAGAGCTATACACTTTCTGACTGCAAACTGACAGCAGAATTTACTGCCCAGCGGGGCCACTTCAACATGATTTGTATATAACCTGACCTTGACCCCTGCTGCCCTGGGGGTGACCTCCGACCTGTCGACAGGGATCAGGCACGGTTCACAGGGCTACAGTGGGGTTTCAGGTCACCAGGCGTTTACCGTACCTGACGATGTTAAGGCGCTGTCTGCATCTAACAATTTAAAATATAACACATTTTTTGGGTACACCAAAGCCTGACACACAAAGCAGATCGTCTTTGCCATTCTGAGCTATAACTATAAAAGGTCGAAAATATGCAGCAGATAGATAGATAGATAGATTGGTATAGAGAAGCATTTAATTCTGCACTCTCAGGAGTCCACGCGGAGTTATAATTAATTCAATAAATGGCTGATAAACTGAGATGCGTCTCAAATTTCTCTGATGAAACCTATGGCGCGGAGCCCTGCTCTGGGGGAGTTTTAATCCGACCACTAAGTGGCAGTGTTGCCTCAGTGTTAATGTCACGTTTATAGCTACCGGGACCACAGGGGGCAAGTACATGTTAATATGCTAAGTGCGGGTTGAACACATGTTATAAGCATGTGTCATCATTCAGGATGGATACCATCGGCCAACCTTTGACATGCCTACCGGTAGGCTACATGCATATAGTGAGGTTGACAATACAGTAGAACATGATTCTTACACAGACCACTTGTGTTCTGTCACGTTCTCTCGATCCCTCCCTCATACCCTGAGTATGTCTCTCATCCTTCTCGCCTCTCTCTCTCTCTCTTGACTATGAAATTAAGCGAGGGCCCCTGTCGCGTGTCATCACCAGTCTGTACGCGGTTGCGTTTCATTGTGCCCTAATGCTCCGCAGCATACGGCTGAACCTAGTGTCGCTGGCCACATACGGCTCTTTCAAGAAGATGGAAACTTTCGATCAGATCTGCTGTAATCTGTCTTAAATTGTGAGGCCTCAATTCCCCCCTCTGGCTCTTGCTGTATTGTTTGCTGATGCTGTAGGCTAGGCTACTCTGTGACTTGAGGAGTATTTCCAGCCCTTTAACACCCAGCTCTGGTCCTACCGGTGTGCTCTCCCTGTTCTCTATCAAGTGGAACAGCCAAGCCTGTCAGACTGTCTGTTTTTTTGTCCTTAACATTTGAATTAGAAATAAAGAGTGTAGACGATGCTATTTTTCCCATGGAGCTATGGTAATGTCCTGTTCTAGACGTTTTAGTACAAACATCTGTCCCTGGGACTGTCGCTGGACAGACAGAGGTAATATCCAGACAGGGCCCCCCCTCCTTGCTGTGGGTCTGCCCTGGGACGTCTCCCTCCTCTGGTGTGTTGGGAGCAGTGATCCGCTTTCTCTCCAAGCACGAAGCACCACATGGTTACACACACCTGTCCCTGATGTTGAGAGGTCCCCAGGATGTGTATGTGTGTGTGTGTGTGTGTGTGCGTGCGTGTGTGGAGCCCCCTGGGTCCTGAGGCTGCTATACTGTACACTATAACACACTGTTGCTCCATGACCTAACAAGAGGTTAAGTATAAAGCTTTCCTTGGTCACATCCCCTGATGCCAGGAGGGCCTGCTGTCACAACGGCTCTGGAGCTCAGAAGCTCAGCAGAGAGAGACGCTTGATTAAACATAGCTTTACTCCGGACGCACATGTTTTCGCCGAATCCACATGGCTGCAGTCATTCATTCATTCAGGAATTCCTCAGAACAACACATCTGGACTTTTCTGTTAGCTCTTTTACGATGAGCAGAAATTCACTTAATATTTGCCATGCGGTGCCTCTAGGAGTAGGCTACAGTGCATTTTCTGCTCAAACGCTAAATCTTTTTATGCTCCGCTGGCGCTTCCCTCTTCCCTTCTTCTTGTTTGTTTGGGCAGCCCTCCACCTTCTGTGATTTATACAGCTTGATCACCGGTGTAGCTGTGGTAATTTACAGCTCCCCCAACATCATTACCAATGTGTGATTTTTAAAGAGAGGACTTGCCCATATTTCATTCATACCTCATTGTGCTGAGTATCGATCACTGTAGGCTTATTCCCCCCCCCCCCCCTCTCTCTCTCTCTCTGATTTATACTTATGCGTTGCATTTAAATGGAGCCTACGCCGTAGCCTACACCGTAGCCTACACCGTAGCCCACTCTGAGGCCGAGTTGTGGGGTTGTGGCGTGGATAGTGGCGTGCTGGCCAGACTCTGCCCCCTCGGGTCAGAGCCAGTCAGGAACAGTGTAGCTCTCTCTGGGCCACCCTCCTGCACCCACTGGGGAAGACCGTGTGTCTCTAGCCCACTCAGGGGCCGAGTTGTGGGGTTCGTGGCGTGGATAGTGGCGTGATGGCGAGACTCCGCCCGCCCAGTTGTGGCTCACTTCCGTTGTGTTGTGGCTCACTTCCGTTGTGTTGTGGCCGGTTTGTGTTGTGTTGTGGCCGATTTGTGTTGTGTTGTGGCCGGTTTGTGTTGTGGCCGGTTTGTGTTGTGGCCAGTTTGTGTTGTGTTGTGGCCGATTTGTGTTGCGTTGTCACCTTTTTGATGCGTTGTCACTTTTTTTGATGTGTTGTCACTTTTTTTGATGTGTTGTGTTGTGACACTTCAGGGCCACCGTAGGAAAAAAATACAACGCAACAAAAGAAGTCGTCGTCGGAGATCATGGATGTATTAATAGAATAGGAGGAGATGGTGAGAAGTCGTCGTCGGAGGTGGTGTGTACGACCATTGAACCAAACGAGGCAGAGGCAGGATGCATTTGCTGTGCCTGTCTGGCCACTGAGAGACATGGACGAAGAGATGCATTTCAAATATTTTCAGATGTCGGCAGGTAGATTTGACGATTTGGTTCGTCGTCTGCAACCTTTTCTCTCTCTCCCTGGGGTTCAGGCTGAGCAGACCTCCCTATGGTTGTCTGCGCCTGGCTCTTACGCCTACCCGTAGACTGGAGAATACCTGAGGGGAACGCAGAGACTTTCTCTGTTTGGTACATGTGAGAAGGCTATGGTACAGTACGTCTGGTCGCTCATCATGGCATCGCCCGCGCTGTCACTTCAAAGGAGAAAGAAGCGGTAAACACTTCCTTTTCAAGAGTCTTTGTCAGAATGAAAGTCTGAAAGAGACTGACTGAAAGAAAGAAAATGAGACAATGAGGTGGTAGTTTACAATGAGGTGGCCATGCAATCAAGCAATAGTTTGGTGGATGATGAAACACAGTCCCACTTTAGAACAAAAGGCCTTACAAATCTCATACATCCCCAGTTCATCAGATACAATCTGGGAGGCAAGCTCCCCCCCCCACCTCACCCAGGAGGGCATTAAAGTTTGAAAGTGGATTAATAGTTCACCCGATTTCACTGGCAAATTGAATAGATGTAGTTGGAAGATGTTTAATCTGGAATTTGTGGCTTTACACATCGCAAATTGTGAACAATGCTGCTAAAATAGCCCCATAGACCCACTTTTCCAACAGGACTCACAAGCTTTGTTTAAAAAAGAAGGATCACATCATATAAGACCTCCAAGATATTTTCTAGTCATGTGGGAAAATGGTCCTAAACATGTCCACACTGTGGTTTATTCTGCCAAACTGAAAATCACCACCACCACCACCACCACATGATATGGGGAATTACACCCTTGCTTTGATTACTCCAGGTAGGCCTACAGATAAAGATATTTTAGAATAGTAACTTAATTTTTTTCTAACAATGAATAATAGATGTACTGTCAACAACATAACAAAATTCACTATGACAGTGCCGTTTAATGAAAATGGAACCCTTGGTGTGATGACTGACTTATTCCAAGTCGTGGTCCTCTGGGCATCTTTCAATTGAATTCCATGAGACATGCCCCGTGGTGTAGCTACGTTTCTGTTAGCTCACAGCCCTGCTCTGCTCCATCCACACTGACACGCCATGACATTCCATTATCATTACTCTGGGCATGCTCAGTGATCAGGAAGCCCACTGCCACGCACAATTCACCTTCAGGGGTGAGAATGCTCGAAAGCAAACAAATAAATAAAATATTTTTAAAAATACTTGCAAATGATTTGCATTAAATATAAAGTAAGTCAGGGTCAAAAATGACTTGTGGAAGCCATGAAGAATGAAGATGAAGAAATCTAACAGTGCAGTAGGCTACTGTGCTGCTCCATATGGTTTAGTCCAAACTAAGAAACTACAGTAACCCCCATGCTGCATAGGTGTGCTAAAGTTTACATAAATGGCCTACTTATAGCAAGCTGATAATAACCACCTTGATCAAGTCTGCATATCTACAAATGTATTATGAGTTGTGTGTGTGTGTGTGTGTTTTTTTTAAATAATGGTGACTTTTTGAATGAATCCTTATGTTTCCTTTTGATTATTGCTGAGTTACACGCCTGTTAGTGGAAGCCAATGATGGTGTGAAATCCTGGACCCCTCCCCTGACATGTCCCTGGGGTTCAGAGGCTACAGAGGATGCTGTGAAGCGCTGTACTCTCAAAAAAGAGGCTCGCTACCATGGCAACAGAAAAACAGTCAAATAAAGACAAACAGGAGGTCTCTGAACCTCCACCTACTCTCATGCTGTGAAAACACAACCTTTCACAAATCCATCAATGTGGCAACTTAGTTCAGTCTCTAGAGTGGTAATGTCTGGCAGCAAAGGATGCTTAAATAGGTCACGGCAGGGGATAATTGTATTAACTGTGCTCTAAATAGACTTAAGAAACAACAGGAGCCGAAATATTGAGGTGTTTTGTCAGAATCTACTTAGAAATTGAGAGAAACTTTCTTCTGTGATGCCCTGTCAACCTCTTTGTCAAATTGTAGTGTGCTCAATAACAGTAATTTGGTTGAGAAAATATTGTATCCAACAGTGCAGCCATTTTCATTCACTCTCAAACAACATTAAAGATGAGAGCTTTTGTTGAACACACCGTAACCTGTTGAGTTGAAGTGTTTGAATATGTTGTTCTCTGTACCCTGAATCACTGTAATGTGTGGTGTAAGAGCTAAGCCCAACGCGTCCCTCTTGTATTAAGACCAATTGAGAGGAGGAAGTGTGGAAGGGAACTGCAAAAGTCACTCCCTTTCACAGTGAGTCTCCTCGCTCCGCTCTCTCTGAGTCTGGCAGGATCCTCTGAGTGGTGTCATTGCTGGACCCAGAACCGAGTTCCAGGAACACGCTGTACTCTGGGCTGACCCCAAATATGTGCAGTGGAGCCCAGTGAAGGTGCAACAGCAAATCAACACACTGTTCTTCGACAGGCCACAAGTGAATCCAGCTGTATTTGATCAACACTATGTTAGGTTACACTACCATGCACAGTGTGTGTGTGTGTGTGTGTGTGTGTGTGTGTGTGTGTATATGTATGTGTGTTTTATTAAATGTGAAATGTCCAACATGAACTCATCTTATTACTGACCTAGATAGGCTATCTCTGGATGTGTGGCCACAGATGGTGGTTAGACGCTGGTGCCAGACGAGCTGCCCCAGGTAGACAGCCGAATCGGGCCGATTCTTGCTAAGTGTCGGCGCACTCGGCTGTGTTTTGGCAGCGGCTCACCTCAACTGAGACAGATTTGTCCCAATAATGGCTGCCAGATTTGGCTAGGTTTTGGGTGTGTGGACTTAGGCCGATTGCGATCCGAGATTTAGCACCTTATGCTTTTTAAATGAAATGTATTGTATTGTACTTTGAGTGAGTGTTTGAGTACAATCCGAATCTCGTGTTTTCCCAGACACTGACGGGTTTATTGAGGGACCCACAATAATGCCATTGATAAAGCAGATGCTGGTTCAGTTTCGGCAAACGGATACGGGCCAGTGTACTTGGGCCGATTCTGGGGCGTCATTCTTGCCAGATCTGGGCCGAGTTCATCCAGCCTGCCGGATTTGGGCCATTATCGGGCCAAACCATTTTGACTACCTGTGGCTGGTGTTCCACCCCCAGCAGGCCGTAATAGTAGTTTTATCGCCATCAGCAGTGTGAGGCCTTCCACTGCAGCCCTGTCTGTCTGCATCCAGTGAGACTAAACAACAAAACCTTTATATTTTTTGCTTTTGTATTTATAGGAGATTCTGTCACAGCACACCCAAGGTGTTAGGTGATCAAGACACTTTGCTACAGCTGGCGTGTGTGAGGTATCTAAAATAAATACATACATAAATAAATAAAACATTTGAATAGATGGCTCACGAGAAGTCTGGAAGATCAAATAAAAACATGTGCATGAGGCCTGGGGTAAGCCAGGAGAAATATAGGCATAGTTTGATTTGCAAGACAGTTGGCTAGTAGGCTACCAGCTAAAGTTAGTAGCCGCCCCTCAATCCAGTTGTTTAGCCTTCTGGCTTGTTAGCTGGAGTAACTCCAGCAGACACTGATATGTGATGTCAGCACAGTCTCATCTGTAGGCTACTCATGTGGCTTCCTATACATGTAGATTGTTTTGGAAAATGCAACTAGTACCATGTTGGCAGTTTCATCTACAGTATGGCTTTATTAACTATGTTCTCTAAATTAATTTGCATTGGGGATATAGTGTTTTAATGTGAATGTATTTAACTTAGGTTTTTGGGTGAAGCAGACAAGATTTAGCTCTTTTTCAACAAAAGTGGCAGCTACAGTTGTGTAGACGTGAGTGAATAAGCGAGTATCATTTCAATCAATCAATCAATCAATCAATCAATCAATCAATCAATCAATCAAAGCTTTATTTGTATAGCGCATTTCATACCCAGAGGCAACACAATGCGCTTTACAGAGAACAAGGGAGGTGGGCAGACGTCCCACCCCTACATATTCCAGAGGGAAGCAAAAAAAACAGTATCACCCGGGGGCCAGATAAGTTTGACATGGAAATCTCTAAATTACTGAGCTACAAAAACTGATTTAGTGAAGTTTTAAAATAATCCCCCCAAAGGCTTTGATTATATGTCAAATTGCAGAACATTGCGTCATTAAAAAAAATAAAATAAAGGAATTCTGGGAAGGTCCCCCATGCCCCGCTATCATTGTGAGCCTCCGGAATTTTAGCCTGCTTGCAGTCCCTGTAAATAGCCAAATATTGTTGATAAAGTTGGTAAATCATTTTGAGTTCAACTTCTGCATTAAAGCATTCCAGCCCTGTCTAGTTACTGTGCATCTGAGTTGAATTACAGTCAGTGATAACAGAACACTTTCTGAAACACTGGTTGACCATGGAAGATCAGTGACTAAATTCTAAGTGTAGCATGAAAGGAGAGAACCGGGGTCCATTCATGCTCACGGGACATGCTGTGCCTCACCCACATCTGCTAAGATGAATTAGAAAGTTGTCCATCTAGCCATACATATTTCAGCGCTCCTCATATAAGCCTATAGTATGCACAACCCCCGGTGAGGCATCCTCATTCACTTACAGCAGCACAGGCACAGTACAGACTCCGCGATCTGTGGTTGATTTGCACTGGGGGCTCTACCCGAAAGCAATTCCAAGAATCCACTCGGCTTCCAGAGCATCATTACAGGCCTTTGAACACGTGCGTCCTGCTGTGCTGGAGGGGCGGTGTTCACCACATCCACAAATCACTGCACTGTCCATGAAGACACAGACACGTTGTGAAGGGTGAGTATAAAACATAAATAGAATGAGAATGAGAAAGCATGGCTGATAATGAAAGTTAAACATACTGACACTGAAGAATACTTCAAACTGTCTAAACAGAAAATGTGTTGATACCAACATTATGTAACCGAGTGAAACAGAGTCCTTTTGAGACCTGAGTAGGTAGCAAGTTGTTGGTTGAACTCGCTAACCCAGTATAATACTGTCCACCCGCACCGATCAAGAGCTAGCTTTTCATCGGCGCAACTGGTTAAAACGGTATTCGTCATGAGGGAGAGCAGGATTCAAATCCACAGGTTCCACTATCATGGGTTCAAAAGGAAACTATACTATACTTGCCTGGAACCTGGTAAAATGATACAGCTATGGAGAATCTAGAGTGCACATAACGCATGACAACTTTCTCCCATTCTGGTCACATCTCTCGTCTTCTCCCAGTCATCTGTTCACATGGATGAGAGACAATGGCTTCAGTTTTAGCAACCCGGAGAAGGTGAAGAGCCAATGCAAGCATCAACAACACCCACAGACAGGGGGGCATGTGTATTTGACACATCATAAGAATCGCATGTCAAACCTTTTGCCACTCACTGGATAGAAGAAAAGAGATCTGACAGATACGTAGATAAACACATTACTATTTCAACTGACAACCTCGTTTTCGTGCTGTTCTGCAGCCGTTCATAGTCATCCTCTATTCCACCTCTTAAATGTTAATGATTTCTTCAAATGCGAGTCAGTATCGTTCACCCCATCTCCATCGGAGGATGCCTCATTCCAAGACGTACGTTTGAGATTAATCCACAGCTTGGGCTTCCATTCCTAGTCTGCACGGAGATGGGGAGTGTGCCCAGTGCATGGGAGTGTTCCGTCTGCCGTGCAAACCTGAACCACATAGCCTACTACATCTTGAAATGACTTTGATCCTGTAGCTCTAAATCATTTAGCACTGAGACGGGGAGCATGCGGAACACGCATGGCCAGGGAGAGATGAGAGGGCCTAGGTCAAAAACACGGAAAGCAAGATTGCCCCCAAGGGAAACTATTAAAGTTTAACTGGAGCTAGTGTGGGCTAGGGTGGATTCTCATCAGGGGCAACACACATTAACATGTCAGGCGTTGCACATGAAATCATTTTTTTGAGTATTGCTAATTCATAAGTCTGATACAAGCACGAAGGACTGTGATTATCTTGTCCGTATCCAATGTGTTAACGACAAAACAACATGACACAGACAGAGACAGGTGTGTGACACAGACAGAGACAGGTGTGTGACACAGACAGAGACAGGTGTGTGACACAGACAGAGAGAGGTGTGTAACACAGACAGAGACAGGTGTGTGACAGACAGAGGCAGGTGATGGTGATGATAAGGGATGTAAGGACCTGCATGACACGAAGAATTCCAACCCTGTGGACATACATGCATGTTAGATTGAGCAGTGATGAGTCATTTGTGTGGGAATTCTCTCTTGGACTTGTAAACATCCTGTCTATGTTCTGTCACGGAACATTACATGCACTGACACACACGCACACAGAAATAAAGTCAGGCTACCCATTACTGTGATCAGAAACTGTTGTTAAATAGGTGATTGTTCATGTTTCAAAGGTTATAGGGACCTCATTGCACATACAAACCCTTCTATGCAGAAATTTTAAAATGCCATTTCAGTACAATCACTCTTCATTGGGCCAAAGCTAGGTTGCTAGGAGACTGTTGCTGGTGCCACCAAAATAACAATTATAGAAAACATATTATGTGTTTGTCCGGCTCTAAATGTCAGTGCTTAAGGGGTAGCAGATCCTATGGTAGAAATCACCTCTAAACCAACCAGGTTGTGTGGCTGGAGCCACCTGTTGTGTCCAAAATGACAGTTTAGTCCTGTATTGTATCTAATGTCCAGAATTTTCCATCTGAATGATCAGGACTTGCTGGTGGCCTATACACTAGGAAGCCTCATGTCTCCTCCACGTCAGAGCTGTGAGTCACAGCTCACAGTGTTGTCATGGATACCCATTACTACTAATATTAAACCCCATGGCAACAGTGAAACCAAGCTGTTTTTCTACAAATCGGACATTATGATCTAATTTCCTGCAAGAGAACATCATTGTGAGGAGCCTATATTCCCAAAGCGGAGTTGTTTTGTTTCTGAAGCTGCATTTAACCCCTGAGGTGGCGGAACCCTCTGACTCAACTTCCGCTCACTAGGGGACGACGCGTGGTTACTATTTCAAGAGGGAGATGTTACAAGAAAACATCTACCAAGAAACGTGGAGTTCAACGTGTATGAATGAGCTACTGTGAGTGATAAGCTGTGTTGATGGCTTCTGTAGAGTTGATCACTGTTTAATCCATGCCCCATTTGTCTAGCAATCACAATAGAATGTGCTGGTTCAAGACACCATTCTTAAAATTCTATTTGCAAATTCCCAAAACAGTAACAAAACCCCCCAAAATGATTGACTTCAGGACTGAGTGTGGCGTGACCTATACTGGATCTGTGAGAATGAGTGCAGAAGCTGAAACGTTAGAAGCTACAGTACCACATATCTGGGAGCAACAGACGAGGATGGGAGGAAATTAAACCAAATTGAAGTGGCAGGAGTGAAATGGTCAGTGATGAGAGCTGAGCTGGAATTGCAGCCCTGGACAATTTCAGTCCAGAGTTCTGCCCAAGCAGAGTAAAAATGGCCAGCTACTGTATAACCTCCTAGATGGAATTTGTTCAAGTCCAACAGGGATCTCTGATGTTAAAGAGACTACTGATAAAAAATATTCTTCATTCCACAACAGTCCACCGGGTTTAGCAAACAGGCTTTAGAAAGTGAGATTTTTTCCCAACAAGATGCAGCCACATACAGAAGATGAACAGAGAACACAAAATAAATAAAACCCATCCTCAGAAAGTAAAAATACTAATTAATTTGCTCCACCCAACCAAATGATTTCACTAATTAATTCCCCTACCTGGATGTGCACAAGAGTTGTGCTAATTAGAAGCAAATCCATGGTTAGTATTTATTACATGGTTAGCATTTTAAATGTCTGATTTTACATGTCTGATAGTAACTCAACTATCAGCACCCACATTGAGAAATGTAGTCAAGCTGGAAAGTCTGCACACAACTTCCACCTTCTCCATGTTTTATTATGTTATTCTACAATAGAGTTCATTTTTTGCCTCAAACATCTACACACAATAGCCAATGATGATAACAACAGTTTTTTGGGGGGAAAATATGCAATTTTATTTTACTGACAAAAATATGTTATTTTATTTAGGGGTTACATACAGTATCTGTACACACCCTTAGCCTAATAGTTGGTTGATGCACCTTTGTCGGTGATTACAGCTTCAAGTTGTCTTGGGAAAGAAGGTACAAGCTTGGCACACTTGTTTCTAGAGATTTTTGCCCATTCCTCTTGGCATATCCCTGTAAGCTCTGTCAGGTTGGATGTTGAGCATCGGTACACAGCCGTTTTCGGCTCTTTCCACAGATGTTCAATTGGATTCAGGTCTGGGCTCTGGTTGGGCCACTCAAGGACATTCAAAGACTTTCTCCGAAGCCACTCCTTTGTTCTCTTGGCTGGGTGCTTCGGGTCGTTGTCATGTTGGAATGTAAAAAAAGCATACGAGTGCGCACAACTCAAAATGAATCTGGAGCAGTCACGGGTGCCAGGTCAAGTGCTATAATAAATGAAGGAAAACACCGGCACTCACGAGATAGACATAGTCTTCAAAACTTTAATGGGCAAGAGTGAACGTTTCGGCCTTAAGATGCTGATGAAGGCTTAAGGCCGAAACGTTCACTCTTGCCCGTTAAAGTTTTGAAGACTATGTCTATCTCGTGAGTGCCGGTGCTTTCCTTCATTTATGTTGGAATGTAAACCTTCGCCCCAGTCTGAGGTCCAGAGCACTTTGGAGCTTTCTTCAAGGATCTCGGTGTACGTACTGTAGTGCATTTAATTCAGTACTGTAATGTACTGCATTCATCTTTCCCTCTATCAGGACTAGTCGCCCTTCCCGCTGCTGAAAAACATCCCAACATGCTTCACTGTAGGGATGGTATTAGCCCAGTGATGATACCACCATGCTTCACTGTAGGGATGGTATTAGCCCGGTGATGAGCTGTTCCTGGTTTCCTTGACATGACACTTGGTATTCAGGCCAAAAAGTTCAATTTTGGTTTCATCAGACCAGAGAATCTTGATTCTCATGGTTTGAGAGTCCTCTAGGTGCCCTTTGGCAAACTCTAAATGAGCTGTCATGTGCCTTTTACTAAGGAGTGACTTCCATCTGGCCACTCTACCATACGGGCCTTATTGGTGGAGTGCTGCCTGGATGGTTGATCTTCTGAAAAGTTCTCCCATCTCCATAAGGATACGCTGGAGCTCTGGTAGAGTGACCTTTGGATTCTGCTCACCTCCCTGGCCAAGGCCTGTCTTCCCCGTTTGCTCAGTTTTGCCGGGTGGCCAGGTCTAGGAAGATCCTAGGTGGTTACAAACTTCCATTTATGAATATAAACGTCATCCTCAGTTTCAGTATCTGCAGATCTGTCAGATGTGTATGACCTACTGTATGCTCCTCATCTGCCCTCATCATTATGGCTGTTTGATGTGGCACTGCTGGTCCCAAACCTTGCGTGGTGATGAGGAAGTGTGTACTCATTGACTTGCATGATGAGTCATCATCACTAGCGAATGGCTACTGTGCTCTTTGGGACCTGTAAAGGTGCAGAAATTGTTCCATACGCTTCTCCAGATCTATGCCTTGACACAATTCTATTTCTGAGGTCTGCCAAAAATTCCTTTGAATTTTTTTTTCCAAATTGAATTTACCAAAGGGGGACTCCAATTAAGTTGTAGAAACATCTCAAGCAGTATCAGTGGAAACAAAATGCACCTCAGCTCACTTTTGGGTGTCATATCAAAGGGTGTGCACACTTGTGTTCATATATTTAAAATTTTTATTTTTAATAAATTAGCACAAATGTCTAAAAAGCTGTTTTAACTTTGTCATTATGGGCTATTTTGTGTAGAATTTTGAGACAAAAAATGAACTCAGTCTATTGTAGAATAAGTGTAACGTAATAAAACGTGGAGGTGAAAGGGCTGCGCAGACTTTCCGTCTTGACTGTAAAGTACAGTATGTATCAGTCTTCACTGAAATAATATTCATATATTTGTGTTGTCAGGAAGAAAGGCTCAGATGAAGCTCAATTGCTTCATCAAGGCGAGGACTCAGGGCTGCCAGTCCAAGCTGCTGATTCTAACCAGAGACACGTCCACAAAAGATGGGAACATGGTTCAACACTGCCAGAACAATAGACAACAGCAGCTTGCATGGATTTTTTCCTCACTTCTGGCCATATTGCTCACATCTTGCAGTAAGAAAAATGGAGGAAACAGCCCAAATCCCTCCAAGCTTAGAAGAACAAAGCACACATAAAAACAACTGATTTATACATCTTTAGAAAGATGCCTTTGTACCATAACTTAAAATGCCACTGGCTGCTCTTGCACAAAAACAGTAAAATTCCTGGATCCTAAAAGTTGTTTTCACAGCAGCAGACTGGGAAGAGGGGCAGTTGCACAGAATGAACAGAGTGAGGATTTCTTCTGAATATCCACTTGAACAAAGTCTGTCTGGCTGGGTGCCAGCACCAGATGTTCACCTCTTTGCCTTCCAACATGTTTCTCTTTCTTGCAAAACAGGAAATAAAGACTTTAGCAGTTAGATAAGGAATTTAAAGGCTAAGCTCTGGCATAACCTGAGGTATAATGTTATAACATCAATCCAAATGCACAGAAGCATTAATGTCACAAACAGGAGGTGTGCACTTGAAGAACTAAATCTACTAACTGGTGGCTGGAATGAATGCTTTAGCCTCATTGAAAAGGTAGAAACAATAATGAATAATAGTATACTGTGTAGAATATAACCTGAACTAATAGGCAGTTATTCAAAGCCACCTTACATTAGTTAAGATCTGTCAAGAATAATGAAATCATCTCTTTTGCATGTAGCACCTACAGTATGACATGGCATTGTAACTTATTGAATATACAGAGCAGCGGATCTGGGTAGGTATAGCTACTTGGAATACTTCCAGTCACTTTAGCACTTCTGAGTCTGCTCGGAGGGTAAGGTGGGAGGGGTCTGCTTATTTGGGAACAGCCAATTGGTTCCATTGTGCCAGACATCATGCACAGAAATGAAAGGATCCAATGTCTGGCATGACATTTTAACATATTGAATGATCAAAGCAGTTGCTATTAAGTACTTCTAACCTGTGATAATGACCTTAGCAATATTGACATGTTTTCTCTCAATTAATCCCCCATGTGTAGAGGGAGGATGTCAGTCATACACAACCTGCAACATTCCTTTATTTATTTACAAATGTAATTGTGGCAATCCTTATAATCCCCTCTAGTTAATCCTGAACAGAATTCTCTCTTAAACCCTCACCAGACTACCGGAGGACTAGGAAACTTTCGGTCCTGATGGGGCTTTCACCATACCCTGTCTGAACCACAGAGAATAACTTAAACAGTTGAGACGGAAAGGCCTCAAAGAACCTGCTGAGAAATGTCACCATCAATCATTCATTCATTCCCACAAAATCAAGAGGTGAGAAGTCTTTTGAAGGTACTAGAGAAGATGAGTCGCTAGTGATGATGACTCATCATGCAAGTCAATGAGCACACACTTCCTCATCACCACGCAAGGTTTGGGACCAGCAGTGCCACATCAAACAGCCATAATGATGAGGGCAGATGAGGAGCATACAGTAGGTCATACACATCTGACAGATCTGCAGATACTGAAACTGAGGATGACGTTTATATGATGTGGATAGGATATTAATTATGATAATAACAATAATAATAATAATAATACAACTTTTGTCCCATAATAATTAATCTGACATAAACCATGCTCTATATCTGGTAAACATAAACATAAACCATGCTTTATACCTGGTAAACATCAAAAGCTGTCTATATTGAGGCCCTCAAAGCCTTATGGATATAATTCCGTCTCCACAGGGTACAGTTGGACACGGCTGGAGCATGCTAAGTAGTCAGGGTAGGACCCAACTGTACACTCTCAAGACCAGCGACTGCAGGGAGCTTTAATCCAAAAAGGTAGATCAGAGGCACGAAACACGCTACATGACACAAACAATAATCTGAAACGGCAAAGGACATATGAGGGTATATACAGTATATATACAGTATATATGAACCTAATCATCAATCACACAGGAGACAGGCAGTGAAGTGAACAAAACAGCAAACACTAATGCAGACACACACAAGGGCTGAGAGAATGGGGACTATAGGCCTGGAGCTCGGGGACTGGGGGTAACTAGGACTAGAGGGACTAAGGGGAACTAGTAGGGGACCAGGGCGTGACTAGAGAGGGGGAATAGATGGGGACCAGAGAGGGACTAGGGATTAGAGAGGGACTAGAGGGGGGACTAGATCTAGAGCCAGGTGGAGTTAGATGGACTTGAGGGCGGACTAGAAGCTGGAAGGTCTGGGACTGGAGCAGACAAGAAACAACAAGACATTACACTTAACAACATGGTGCCAGGAAGTCCAGGATGAAAGGTGAGACCAGGAAGTCCAGGGTGACAGGCGGGCCGTGACACTGTTCCTATGACACCACTGAGGATGTCCTGCGACAGATGATGGTGATCAACCAATCGGCACATGCCACCTGTTAAGCCACCCAATTGAAAAACATCCTACTGACATGGCTGCCATCCGTGGTGTGAGCTCCCAGGACTGCTCACGGTTGAATAAATGTGCCACCTTTAGCCTAAATAAGGGCTTGGTATGACACACCTGAGCTGGATGTGATGTCTGTAGCTGTGTCTCCTCCACGTCTTCAAGCCAAGGAGGAGCTGGAGGAGTTTAGAATGGCTTTGAGCCAAACAGTGATTTAAAAAAAAGCTTGGTGGGTGATGGGGGATGGGTGAGTTTGACAAGTTGGATCTGAATAATTTATCACTGATGTTTTGCCTGCGCCTTTGTTCTAGATCCAAAGGATATGCATTTTAAGCTTTAATAACATTTGAGGCTGGACTTATTATGCCTGATCAAATAATTCTCAGTCCAGGGATTTTAAAAGGAGGATTCCTTCCTCATTTTCCGCAGTAATGTAAGTTATTGAGGCCACATGGGTATGCTCTCTCTCTCTTCTTCTCCATCCCCCACTGAATTATTGCACAATATTACAAATATATAGTTGTCTCAGGAATATAAATGACTTACTCTTTCAACAAAGTTGTTCAATTATTCATTGCTTTAAACATTTATTTTGAAAAAAACAAAAAACGTTATCAAAGTTAACACGAAGTCTACAGTACACACAGTAGGAGCCAGTCAGGCCAGTTATGTTAACTGAAACTGTCGGGGAAATTGTCTCTCACACGTCTTCCTCCACTACTCTAGATTGAGACATCCAATCAGGATTGACCAAGCAGTATTTCTACAGAGGTTACTATCAATGTCATGTAGCTCAGAAGGTAGTCATGTAGTAGTCATGTAGCTCAGGAGGTAGAGCACATAGCTCAGGAGGTAGAGCAGCCAGCTGGGGATCGCAAAGTCCCCAGTTCAATCCCAGCTTCTGGAGTGTGCTAAAGTGTCCTTGAGCAAGACACTGAACCCCAAAATCGTCTCTGGGCCTTTATGTGTGGAGTTGGCATGTTCTCTCTGTATTCTCCCCATAAAGAACCCAATATGAAAAACATGCAGAAGAACAGCTTGCTAATGCTGTCCGATAGACGGGATGGGTTAAGAGCAGGAGACAAATGTTGTGTGTGTGTCCACCTACTGTACACAGTACATACTTGGTGGAAGGGTGTAGGACCAACCTAAAACCCATTAAATTTTGGAGTAGATCTGAATCATGGGGTGGGTCCACGAGCTGCCCAAACACGGCTGGCCATTCACTGCCATTCATTTTTTGGACCAGGATTACGTAAAACTACCAGACCAATTTTCATGAAGCTCGGTGGAGAGGTGGAGCATGGGCCATCTTAGAACTTTGGAGCAGATCCGAATAATGGGGGCGGGTCCACAAGCCGCCGAAACACCGCTGGCCACTCATCTCAACTCTTTTTTTAGACCAGGATTACGCTTCAACTACTGTAGCAGACCGCTTTTCATGTAACTTGGTGGAGGGGTGTAGCATTTACCAATTTACGCCTTGTTCACACAGGCAGCATGATTGCATTACGTTACACTGGAAGTCCAGTCATTCCAAATGGAAGGTTTGCGAGATGCTGCATCATTGCGTTGCAGAACCAGTGCATTGCGTTTTGTGTTCTGCATGAATTCGATTTTTCCAACGTTTGCAGTAAAAATGTATGCGTTCATTAAACCGGAAGTTGTGAACCACCGAAGAAGAAGAATACTTTGGTAGCTTTCTGTGCTGGGGACCTTGCGAGACGACTGAAGACCTTGCAAGCCAACATGTGCTTGACTGCCGGAACTTCCGTTCGGGTCTTGCGTGACACGCAATGCAATCATGCAGCCTATGTGAACACAGCGTTAGAACCCATTCAATTTTGGCATGCACAGAGCCATGAATTGAATGCATTCAGCGGCAGAGGTTGTGCTCTCTGAGCAAATATTTTTAGTTTTCATTAATAATTTTCCTCCCAGATACCAGCAAGGCACAGTCGAGTGGTGGAGAGAAGAGAAGTGGAGAGGTCTCATAATGTGACTTGACTTGTCATGCTATCCTTTCCAGGCATATACTTGCATGACTTGACTTAATCAGCTGGATCTCTTCATTAGTGTGGGAACGGTTCGTGGTTCACATTAAAACACAAGGTTTTCATTCAATCCCTCTTACCCCCCAGGGTCAAAAGGTGACAGCACAAAGCCTTGATTTAGTTCATGAGAATCTCTCTACCTTTCAGTGTATCTCAAGGTCTGCACCTCCAGAAGAAGTCTGGGGGATTTAGTTGGATTTGACAGTTGGCCCTGTGTTGCATATAAAACAGTTAGCCAGGCAAACTTCAAGGTTTGGGTGTGAGTTTGACAGTTAAGACATGAATGTAGTTTCTATTTCATGGACTGCGTGTGCACTGACTTGATAACTGTTATCCACTCGATAAAAGGACATAGATGAAGGGAATGCATTTAATTAATAAAATTTTCTCAATTCTAAACAGGAGTTGGGGATGGCCATGTGTGTATACACTGAATCAAATAACCAAGGTGTTTCTAGAGAGCAAGAAAAGCAGTCATCTGGTTTGTGACAGCCAATGAGGGGCCAGGACAGCCCTTGGCACTGCTGACAGTTACACAAGCTCACACGCATGGCCTGTGTATGGTTCACATTAAATCAATTACCATTCATCTGTTGATCTCTGCCAGGCAGCAGACAGTAGTAGAAACGGTATGCTTACTATCTCAATATGATCAGTCATGACGGCTGCACCACTGGGTAGAATACTGTTCTTTAAAAGTGGCACTTATGTAAATGATAATCAAATACATCCTTGGAGAAATGGCCCATATTAAGCACTGCTAACCTCCTCATGTGAAAATGCATACACAACCTTATAAGTACACTTGAGTGTTTACTGTAAATTATAAGACTGTACACATATGGGAAGCGCAGGAATACAGATCACCCTACCTCTGAAGCCTTCTGTATCTTTTATAGCTAGTTGTTTCACATATTGTAAACACTCAGTGTGGGTTGCCAAATTTAATACAGAGCAGTTCCTGTGTAGACTAATCTGATCATTTTGTTTTCCAAACTGACTAAATGAACCGCCTACTCATACTGTACAGTTCAGCTAACTGCTGTTTTTTTTAAGTTGTGGTTGCAGAGTGAATCAAAATCACCCTTCTGATCACAGTAGGGTGAAATTCATTTGTCTCAAGGCAATAATAACCAAGCCTTTTGTCACATGATTGACCTTTAAAAGAATGAGTTGATGCTAATCCACAACACAGGATGGAAATGGATCGGATGTGCTCCACTAGGACATACAGTAATCACACCATAGCAGATGGCATCATAAATAAAGAGCAGTCAAGACAAATAATGGACTTAAAGGAACACATAATGAATTGCATATGGACTGCCATTGCCAAAAAGCAGTGAGCGAGTAACGCCTTGGCTCCACTGCGGCCGTCAGCGTCAACCGTCAGTCTCGACATATCTACCGTCAAAAATCAAGAAATGAGCCTTTGCAATTCTCTAACGTCCGAGGCTGGCGTCGAACGCGACGCAACGTCTGCAGTGGAGCCACGGTCATTAATTACAATGGATTCATTTCCCTAGCATCTGATGGTTGACGCTGACGGATCAAGTGGAACCACGCCGTAAGCAAGTAGAGTAACACACCAGAATCATAACGGTATGAGCTACTGATCTTTCAACACTCCCAAGTCTCTCAGACCAGTTATAGCTAGTATGGCTCTGCTTCCAGCTTCCCCTGTCCCGTCCTCACCCCCCTTGACCAGCAGGTCAACATGTGTGGCCAGTCTGACCCTGTCCTAACTTTCATGTGCTGTACTCAGGACGCTGGACTTGGAGAGAAACTAGACAAATACAACCGCTGAGACTGCCAGTCCATATGACTAAACTATCACACAATCTGTGTAAAAACAGCCAGAGATGTCTTAAGGGTATTAAATGTTGTCTATATGCCACTTTGTTAGGTACACCTGCTCTTTGATGCAAATAGCCTGCTCCTCCAAACAGCCAATCATGTGGCTGCAACTCAGTATATAAAGCATGTAGACATGGTGAGGTGGTTTAGTGGTTGTGCGATAAAACATTAGAATGGGCCAGACGTGTGATCTAAGCGACTTTGACCTGGCATCTCAGAAACAGCTGCACTCCTTGGACTTTCACACACTACAGTCTACAATTTACAGAGAATGTGTGCGATAAAGAAAAAATATCCAGTTCTGTGGGTGAAAAAACCTTGTTAATCAGAGAAGTCAGAGGCGAACGGCCAGACTCATTCAAGCTACCAGAAAGGCCACAAATGCTCAAATAACAAAAGTGGTGTGCAGAACGAAACCTTGTGAATCCATGAGAAGAATTCAGGCTGTTCTGGAGGCAAAACTGGTACCCGGTACTAGATGTACCTAATAAAGAGATTCTTGCATAACATTAGTGTTAACATTTAAAATGCCCCCTGTCTGCTTAACTAAATCTTAATTGCAGTGTCTGAATAAAAGAGGAGCACTGGTGGCCTACTGAATAATAAGCTCTAACTCAATAATAAGCGCTAACCCTGATAATACCGTTTGGAACGCAATTTCCATCACTTTACAGAACAGAATAACAGACAGAATACCAATGTTGGAAAATGGTAGGTTAAACCACTTCACTCTTACAGCATAATGAAGGGATACATTAAATTAGACTACACAACTGAATGCAACCCTAACAGTAGGCGTCTAGTTTTAATCAATCAAAGCTTTATTTATATAGCGCATTTCATACCCAGAGGCAACACAATGCGCTTTAAGCGATTCATCTGTCAGTGAGTGCAGATGCATGCATCCAGCCATTCAAGACTATAACTTTAGTTTCTAAAACATTGGTTGATGTTTCTGTGGTGTTGTAAACAGCAGCAGTAATGCTGGTTAATTGGGGGTGTGAGCAGTAGCGACTCCTACGGTATCTGGGGGTCAGGCTTTGAATACTGGGCCAACGGTGACGCTTGTGACTGGTCACCCGGGGTAACGCATGACACTGAGCCCCTCTGACGGGAGTGTTCCGTCTCTGCTGCTCTGTTATGACATTTCCTTGAGTCCCTTTGCATGTTACCCAAAACAAGCATCCCCTCCCCTTCCCTCACACACACGCTCTCAGCCCTGCTCAGGCACCAACCGATATCTGTGTTCACACCATGGTGCTCTCCCCTCGGCCAGCTGACCCCCAGGTGCCACCCTGGTGTTGTGTGTGTTTGCAGTAGATTAAATGGAGCCAGGCCTTAGGACCAGACCGCTTCTCCACAGTGAGAAGGTAATCATTAATGATACATTATCAAGCCGTTTAGGGACATGAAATGGTACGTCCCTACCCACATAATAGCTTATACATTTGTTAAGACCGTGTTGACGGTATGTAAGGCTGCCCTTTAGTCATGTTGGCCTAGATTCATGCCCTGTGACACAGTGAAGGAGTTTCATCTCATCAGTCCGGGAACCAGCAAATGAATCATTCGTCCTACATTGCTGAAGTAGAATGACTTTGAAATACAATACTGTATACAGTATCAGTATCAGTCTCATGGATATCAGTCTCATGTATAGACCACAGAAAACAACTTGGAGGTTGTTAGAGGTACAACCGGAGGTAAGGGTGCTGTTTCTCCGCCGTTCCGAACTTTTATCTAGACAACTCTGACTCAACGATTACATCACTTCCCTCTGCGGGCGCAAGGACGAGAAAATCAATGCTGTAGATGAGGAAGCACAGAGGGGCTTCACTTTAAAGACAATAACACTCTTAGCTCCGAGGGGTGCAGCGTTATGTTATGTAAATGTGACCGTATGACAGCTTTATTTAAGCCGGAGTACCCAAGATTAAGCTATGCATCATAGCAGCCCATTTTGCTCCCTCATGCTCATGTGCTTCCTGGTAAATAATTCAGGCCATAATTCTGAGTATTAGGAAGAGACTTTCGGAAATGCCAAAGCAGGCCCCCAGAGTCCTCGCACTCAGATCTTATTCAAGGGAAGAAATTGGAAGGCACCTCATGTCGGCTGGAGGGCCCATCACTCATCAATTTGTTTGTAAACAGCAGATTTATGAGCAGCAAAGAAAGTCCCAGACTGAACTGCTGGAGGGGCAAACACGGGCAGACACATAAACACCCCCCCCCCACACACACACACACACACACACACACATACACACAAACACATATCAAACACTAGAAAACACCAAATGGAAAATAGCAGTCCTACTGTTTTATAGCTCATACTGGGGGAGTGCTTTACTCAGTGATTCAATAGTTGTAATTCTATTAAAACTACATTAGCCTTCCAGTGCAACAATAGATGCTTTGGAATGACAGAGTTAACAAGCCAAACCAAATCCAAAATAGCCCTTGTTGTCTAGGAGCATTGGTATCTGTACTATCTCCCTCTCAGTAAACAGTTTATTCAGAGTTGCCTGGGCTATAGTTTTCACCAACAGCATTTTATGGCTTTAATCTGTTCATCTGACCTTGTCCCATAGTTTTATAGGAAAAAAATAGAAGGATAAAAATAGAATGCTAAAGCCCTCACAAACACGTCACTCCATGTAGGACAGGGCTGCTCTGCTTCTGCTCTCTAATTCAGCCAATCATCATGCAACATAGGCTACTTTTCCGTTTCATCCATTGGGATCACTTACCCCGTTTTAAAGAAAACATTTTGGATGGCTCTTTCAATTTAGCAATATGTCATGAGGAAATAAAATGCCCAGTGAATTATTGTGAGTTGCAGAGCACAAGTGAAGATGACAAATTGAAAGGATTAAATCAAGCGGGTCTCGGACGGCGACAGTAAAAAGGACTTTCAGCAGGCCCTTAAATTATTCTAACAACTCCCAGAGAAGAGAGAGGCTCCGTACTGTATACGGTACAGTATCTCAGTGAAATGAGACTGTCCCCAATAGAGTTAAATATAGGCTACTTCAAGTGCAGGAGCAATTAAACAGGTGCTTCTAATTCTCCAGGGACTCAGGGGGACGGTGGTGCGGAATTGTCAACACCGGAGAAGAGGAGGTGGTAATTGATTTGAACAGGGTGAACACTGGGGCAAAGGCTGACAGAGAGGAGCTTTTAAACAACTCCTGCGGAGGGATCAGGAGGGAGAAGAGGGAAAATCAGTTTTCTTGGCGGTGGCGAGAGGTAAGCCTCCCAGGAGGTCGTGGTGAGGGTGACGCGGAGCAGAGCTGAGAGGAGCTCATTACCTGGGAGATCTGCCAAAAGCGGTTGTTAACAGGCGCAGCTAGGGCAGATGGGGAATTATCCTTAGAAATGACACTCAAGAGGCATTGAAGATGAGGCTAATATAGAGATCTATATTACTGTTATGGGGCCATTACCTGTATTTTTCTGAAATCCAAACCAACTAATAGCCAGCTAAGCTGAAGATGACTCAAACTACACACATGATCACACACAGACATGGTGCTGTTGCAAAGCTTTTATTGATGGAAGGGGAAATCTACCAGTTGACCCGATGCCCCTACCAAAATCAAGGAGTTGAAAAGACGCAGTGAACAACCAATGAACTGCGGTGTTTCACTTAAACAGCAGTCATGTTCTTCACATCAATGTCCTAAGCCTTCTGATTGGCTAACCGAGTTCCTGCATTATTCACTAATCAGAAATGACATCATGGGGTGATCACGCTGTCTGAATGATGCCTGTTATGGTTTCAAAGGCACATCACTGTAATAAACAGCGATACTTCACATAAAAGAACACAAATCCAGCACATTTAGGTGGTTTCCTCTAGTACAAAGGCAACAAAGGTATTATTTCTATCAACTTTGGTAAAGGCTAGTGGTGAATGAGTGCAGATCCGTGTGAGACATGGTTTAGCTGATGTAATGTTCAGACATAGTACACAACAGTTATGCACTGCTGTCAATACTGTGGCCACAGGGCCATTAACCCAAGGCTCTTGGCTGAGACAGTGAGGATACAGACAGGCCAAATACAATGAAAGAGTGAACATAACACTGAAGCAAAGTGTCTTTTTTGTTGTCTGAATTTGTCGATCAGACTATTGTTTAAATTAATAATGTAAAAGAAAAACAGCATTTTGTCTATATCAATCCATGAAGTACCCAGCAGGTCATCTTTCCCTTTCTCAATATCATATATGTGAACGTGTGTGTGTGTGTGTGTGTGGGGGGGGGTGTCTCTGCCTGTGTGTGCGCGCGTGTGCGTGTGTGCGTGGGGGGGTCTCTCTCCAAGGAGGATCTGTACACACACAGTTGTGGCTATTATCATGAGGGATCTGGCTGATGTACTCTCAACTATGGAGAATGCAACCTAGATTAAGCTTACCCAAGAACCGCACTAAAACTAAAGGGCGTTCTGGAGGACAATGAGTCTGCAGATGATCTGCCCACACACATCACAGCATCAGACAATGGTGGAGTAAAGATCTCCCAGCACCCCCATGGGTTTACCACAAAAAGACACTTTGATTCAACACAACATGCCTGAGCCCCATCTGCCATTAAGCAACAAAACAATGATAACAATGTGAGGATAACATCAACAGCATGGCGTGACATCACTACAGCACAAAGCAGTACAGCAACAATTACTGATTCTATTTTCAAATCTGACGATTCTCAGGACGACAGCATTAAACATTCTGAAAGATGTTAAAGATTGAAACATTTAAAAGTTGGAATTTCCTCTAAACAAATTCTGATAAAATGTTTTCTTTTCAATTGGAAAGTTATTATTACATTAAGGCTCATACTGTGTTACAGATAGTTGTACTCTAGCCTAGCCAAGGCTGTCATAGTCTTTCTGTCAAAAGTAGTTCATAGTGAATAATGTTTAAACGTAAGATATGGCCATCAAATAACACCATTAGAACCCTACTATGCATAAAAGACTGGCCTCTATGCACACTACATGTACCAAACATAGAGATAGAACAACTATTTCTATGTATTTCTATTTTTCTGAGTAACTGCTCTACTCAGAATATGTCTGGACATATGTTCCGCTCTGGTCCTGTTTCATTCATGACTGAACATACACAGCACATTATGAAACATCAACAGATAGTCAAGTCTATATCTGGTGATGTACTAATTCACATACAGTACACAGACCAACAGTATGATACTCGCTTTGACAAAAGGTCCTCACAAAAGAAAAACATTTTTTAAATCTGTACAGTTTAAATATTTCCTTAATAGTAAAAATTATTCTGCATATCTTTATCAATAAAGTGTCAATGCAATCAATTGTAAAAAGAAATTGCATACTGAAATCAACCCTCTCAATAATAGGTTCTAAAATCTAGCCATAAATGTTTGTTCACGGTACAACTAATAAGGCACTATTCACTGGTAAAGACAAAGTGTGATACATCAAGAGAAAATCATAGCAAATATTTTGGAACAGAGTTTAATTATGCATATGAGCTTAAGGACACACGTTTCTGAAGCCCTAATGGATCAGTTCACTGTTGTGTTCAAGAGCTCTTTCACATACTAGCCTCACTCAAAATCATCAAAAAGGAAGAAATACTAGATTGTACCAAAGTGGCCTCAAGCCTAAGAATTTTAATGGGCTCTTTGGAGGAAAAAATATTTACCTTTCAGAATGACAGAAAATCATTTTCTCTGTCACAACTAAGAAAATATATATTCACTCAAGAATGAATGGCAGACTGACAAAGAATGTATCCATAAATTATATGTGTGGAATGTAAGTACGGCACGCTCTAAAAGTATACATACAAGGTATAAGCTATGAAAGACCAAGGTGGAACTGGTCACTCCGAGCCCAGTCAATGCAGAATAACATTGAAATGATTGCATAAACAGGAGTATACTGTATACAGTACACCCTGAATTCTTTGGTGATCATTTTGGAATCCTCTAAAAAAAAGTCCTCAGTTTTACTGACTCTTTAACTACTGTATTGCATATAAGATCCTGCTCTTGACCTAGGACCCCGCAGAAGCTAATCAAAAGTTTTATGGTTTTCAATGGCAGCTGCAGCACAGAGATGCAAAAATGTGAACTGATACATTGTAGCGACTGGAACTTATCGGGACATTTCTCTCTATCACTGATAGTATATATGATATTATATAGTCCTTTTAACAAATGTGCCCTTTAAATAGAGAAGACTAAAAGGTGCAGTATGTGGTTTGTGATTTCCCTGCCCCTCCCTCCAAAGCCACTCCTCCAAACTGGGGGAAAACAAATGACCCTTGCTAGGCAAGTAGGTAGGTTGACAGGCAGGTAAGCCATCCAATCAACTCAAAATAATTGGATGCATTTATTACAGTCTTGAGACTTCCACAGATTACAGATTTATTTCATTTTAGTGTCAGAGCACTTTATTTATTGATTTCTGTCGGGATGTAATGAGAATTGCATAACAATATAACAAAAAGTGCTTCTGAGCCAAACTGCATACTGCACCTTTAAACCCCAACCCATGGAAGCCTTTCCAAACTGTGTGAGCGTGCAAGAATGTGTATCAGTGTGTGTTTCTCTAGTGTTTGTCTGCATGATAAAAAGTGTGTATCGACTAACAATAATATAATTTTCAGAGTATTATATACTGTTGCTTATAAAGAGCTGTGTGCGGAGGTGCACCCTCCGTGGTGAGGCGAGCCTCTGGAACACTAGGCCGGGGTCAGACACACATGGAGGGGACCAGGCAAACGGAGCCCAGCAGATCTGTGCTGCCTGGACTCTGGCCTGGCGGTGAGGGAGATGCCCGCTGAGAGGCAGGGCGGTCTGCAGACTGGAGAGCTCTCTCCAGGACACAGCCGGGACACAGCGACACACACTGTTAAGACTACCGCCACGTATGTGAAATGGTTTCACAATAACATTGTAAAAATACATCAAGAGACTGCCGTCTGCCTCTTCAGTGCTGATTGTACCAAGACTGACGATATCTACGGACATATCCCCACACCCTTGTTAATAGCAATTAAATAGATTGATTTAGTGTGCGTGAGGGAAGCACGCTTAGTGTGCAGGCAGGTGAGAAAAGAGAGAGAGAGAGAGAGACAGAGAGGGTATAGACACTCAGAGTCAGAGAGAGAGGGGGGGATAAAGAGAGTGTGTGTGGGTGTGTGTGTGTGTGAGAGAGAGAGAGAGAGAGAGAGAGAAGGGGATATACAGTAGTCAGAGAAAGAGAGGGGATATAGAGTCAGAGAGAGAGGTGGGGGTATAGAGAGAGTCAGAGAGACAGGTGGGGGTATAGAGAGAGTCAGAGAGAGGTGGGGGTATAGAGAGAGTCAGAGAGAGAGGTGGGGGTATAGAGGGTCAGAGAGAGAGGTGGGGGTATAGAGAGAGTCAGAGAGAGAGGTGGGGGTATAGAGAGTCAGAGAGAGAGGTGGGGGTACAGAGAGAGTCAGAGAGAGAGAGGTGGGGGTATAGAGGGTCAGAGAGAGAGGTGGGGGTATAGAGAGAGTCAGAGAGAGAGGTGGGGGTATAGAGGGTCATAGAGAGTGGTGGGGGTACAGAGAGAGTCAGAGAGAGAGGTGGGGGTATAGAGAGAGTCAGAGAGAGAGGTGGGGGTATAGAGAGAGTCAGAGAGAGAGGTGGGGGTATAGAGAGAGTCAGAGAGAGAGGTGGGGGTATAGAGAGAGTCAGAGAGAGAGGTGGGGGTACAGAGAGAGTCAGAGAGAGAGAGGTGGGGGTATAGAGGGTCAGAGAGAGAGGTGGGGGTATAGAGAGGGTCAGAGAGAGAGGTGGGGGTACAGAGAGAGTCAGAGAGAGAGGTGGGGGTATAGAGAGTCAGAGAGAGAGGTGGGGGTATAGAGAGAGTCAGAGAGAGAGGTGGGGGTATAGAGAGAGTCAGAGAGAGAGGTGGGGGTATAGAGGGTCAGAGAGAGAGGTGGGGGTATAGAGAGAGTCAGAGAGAGAGGTGGGGGTATAGAGAGAGTCAGAGAGAGAGGTGGGGGTATAGAGAGAGTCAGATAGAGAGGTGGGGGTACAGAGAGAGTCAGAGAGAGAGAGGTGGGGGTATAGAGGGTCAGAGAGAGAGGTGGGGGTATAGAGAGGGTCAGAGAGAGAGGTGGGGGTACAGAGAGAGTCAGAGAGAGAGGTGGGGGTATAGAGAGTCAGAGAGAGAGGTGGGGGTATAGAGAGAGTCAGAGAGAGAGGTGGGGGTATAGAGAGTCAGAGAGAGAGGTGGGGGTATAGAGAGAGTCAGAGAGAGAGGTGGGGGTATAGAGAGAGTCAGAGAGAGGTGGGGGTACAGAGAGAGTCAGAGAGAGGTGGGGGTATAGAGGGTCAGAGAGAGAGGTGGGGGTATAGAGAGAGTCAGAGAGAGAGGTGGGGGTATAGAGAGAGTCAGAGAGAGAGGTGGGGGTATAGAGGGTCAGAGAGAGAGGTGGGGGTACAGAGAGAGTCAGAGAGAGAGGTGGGGGTATAGAGGGTCAGAGAGAGAGGTGGGGGTATAGAGAGAGTCAGAGAGAGAGGTGGGGGTATAGAGAGAGTCAGAGAGAGAGGTGGGGGTATAGAGAGAGTCAGAGAGAGAGGTGGGGGTATAGAGAGAGTCAGAGAGAGAGGTGGGGGTATAGAGAGAGTCAGAGAGAGAGGTGGGGGTATAGAGAGAGTCAGAGAGAGAGGTGGGGGTATAGAGGGTCAGAGAGAGAGGTGGGGGAATAGAGAGAGTCAGAGAGAGAGGTGGGGGTATAGAGAGAGTCAGAGAGAGAGGTGGGGGTACAGAGAGAGTCAGAGAGAGAGGTGGGGGTACAGAGAGAGTCAGAGAGAGAGGTGGGGGTATAGAGGGTCAGAGAGAGAGGTGGGGGTATAGAGGGTCAGAGAGAGAGGTGAGGGTATAGAGAGAGTCAGAGAGAGAGGTGGGGGTATAGAGGGTCAGAGAGAGAGGTGGGGGTATAGAGAGAGTCAGAGAGAGAGGTGGGGGTATAGAGAGGGTCAGAGAGAGAGGTGGGGGTATAGAGAGAGTCAGAGAGAGAGGTGGGGGTATAGAGAGAGTCAGAGAGAGAGGTGGGGGTACAGAGAGAGTCAGAGAGAGAGGTGGGGGTATAGAGAGAGTCAGAGAGAGAGGTGGGGGTATAGAGGGTCAGAGAGAGAGGTGGGGGTACAGAGAGTCAGAGAGAGGTGGGGGTATAGAGAGAGTCAGAGAGAGAGGTGGGGGTATAGAGAGAGTCAGAGAGAGGTGGGGGTATAGAGAGAGTCAGAGAGAGAGGTGGGGGTATAGAGAGAGTCAGAGAGAGAGGTGGGGGTATAGAGGGTCAGAGAGAGAGGTGGGGGTACAGAGAGAGTCAGAGAGACAGGTGGGGGTATAGAGGGTCAGAGAGAGGTGGGGGTATAGAGAGTCAGAGAGAGTCAGAGAGAGGTGGATATAGAGAGAGTCAGAGAGGGAGAGAGAGTGATAGAGAGAGAGAGAGAAAATGTGAGGGAGCGAGGTGACCAGTAGGTGGACTGGTTCAGAGGTCAGTGGTAGCCTTGGCGGTGAGGGCCTGGATGCGGCAGGTGTTACAGTTCTTGCAGAGGACGTGGCCGTCCAGAGGGTAGCAGCCCTGGTTATCCCCCTCCGAGAGCAGGGAGCCGCAGTCCTGCAGGACACACCGGACACTCGGGTTAGACCACTGTACTGGACACACGCAGTACACACACGCACGCACGCACACGCACACACAGTATAAACATCAGTCATGACCATATTTATTCAAGTTCCCTCAGTTCCAAAACGTCTTCCTATGTTTGTCCTTCCAGCTCGACTAATCTGCTTTGCTCTTCTCTTTTTTTCCCACCCTGACCTTTAAGTCTGCCAAGTTGTGTACACACACACACACGCTGGCGGGGCTCTTCCCCAGGCAGACCTGTTCCATCCCTAGAGGCCCCGTCTCCTAATGACTCTCAGTCCCGCCGACTGACCCACAGCGCCTGGCTGACATTTCACATTCACCCATGGTCAGCAGTATGATAGCATTCATACAGTAGCAGGCTGACAGTGCATGCCCCAATACTGTATATACACACATTTCAATTTCTTTATTGGATTTTCAATCAAAGATACAAATCATTATCAAAATCCAACAGTAGCAAGAGTCACACAACGCAGTGCAAGATCACATTCACAGAATGTAGTCCCAGCAGGGAGATCAAAGCTCTTTATGGATATAGGCAGCAGCGTCTTTTCCATATGAAATGACTGCCAATGATGGCAGACACGGAACAGTACTTAACTAAAAGTTTTGCAGATTTTTTTGCCAGTCCAGCAAGTTGGAGTCCTCGCACACACATTTTGTGTACGTGCCCTAAGCTGCCAAATATCCAAACTATAATTTTGCAATTATACCCACATGCAGAGATGACATGAGCAAGTGGTTGATATTTTGATATTTTATAGCTAAAGCAAGTGTCCATGTACATGTCAAAAGAACATCCAATTTCTAAAATAAATACAGACTTGGTGGATTCATTAATCATGACAATATCCGGAGTATTAGGAGAGCTTTCGACAATATTGTTCAATGTATTGCTAAGTTGGGATGAAGCAAACCAGTCAATTTGAACGGTTTCATTAATATGGAATTGTGTTTGTTGTCCAGTGGCACGGCGCAGTTCTTTCTCAGTCAGATCCACCATACGATCATGGCGTGCCATATACAGTCCCTTGAAGGCGGGGCAACTGTTCATGATATGCGCAACGGATTCCTGTTCTTGGTTATTGTGCAATAAGCAGTATGGATCATGTTGTGTTGGGTACCATAGGGCGAGGTTGTATTTAGTAGGCAGAACTAACCGGGATTTTATTGTGAATTTGAGAATGGATTGGTCTATTGTTGAGTTGTGTAGTATGGAGTGGGCGGGTTTCATGTTGTTCAATAATGTCCCGTCTGCAGGTTTGGGGCTGGAGGACCTGCATGGTGTTTTCATCAGTGTTTAGTACCGCCCGCACACACGTGTTTTTGTCGGTGATTAGTCCGTCACTAACGTCCACTACACGGTCTGCTGCGTCCCTCCAGCTCATGTGTATGTGAGCGCTGTTACACAGGTCGTTGAGATCGGGCCAGTCAGAGCGCACTCCAAACCCGGGGGCGCGCGTGTCCGGTTTCCCACTGGGCTTTTTCCAGAATCCCAGGAAGCTGGCCTCTGCTGTTGAGTGGGGGGCCTTGCGCATTGATAAGTCCAGGAGGAGTGACGCTCGCGCCTGTTCTCGGACAGCAGGGTCATCGTTGTTGAGCATGCGGAAGAGATGGTTTATTCTCGTAGCTGTATAGATCCATTCTAGGTTAAGGACGCCTAATCTCCCTTCACTTCTTTTGTGATAGATCAAGTCTCTGGTTGAGCGCGTGTTCAGGCCCATCCATTTCCTTACTAGATGAACAGGTTTATTGTTCATGTCTGTCAAAGTGCATTTTGGTACAGTATGTGTACAATTGCGAAAAAATGCTGCACGTTGGAGAGCGCGATCTCACGCACTGCTTCCAGTTTCATGGTAATGGGTAAAGGGGATGTGTCAATCACACACACACACACACACACACACACACACACACACACACGCAAACACGTATGTACAGTAATAGGCTGACAGTGCATGTCAGATACTGTATACACACACACAAACATACACGCGTATGTACAGTAACAGGCTGACAGTGCATGTCGGATACTGTATACACACATACACACACACGCACAAACACACATGTGCAAACACACACCTCGCAGCGGTAACACTGCACGTGGAAGTCCCGGTCGAGCGCCACGATGCGCACGGTCTCCTCTTGGCCCGGCGCCGGCATGATGGGCCCGGAGCACACGGAGCAGCGCGGGGCGAACTTCCTGCCAACCGCAACACAGGAGGGAAGATATGAGTCCCAAAAATACAACACTGAAGCAGTAACTCATGAGAGGGTGTGGAATACGGCCGATATACCACGGGTTGTGCTGCAGTCGTAGGCACGAGGCACAGCCGAGGCCACCAGCACAACCCGTAGTATATGGGCCATATACCACAACCCTCCAGTGAGTTATTGCTTTTATGCAACGGTTACATCATCGGGAGAAATTCATGGGATAAATACCGACTATTTCAGTGTCTTAATATCGATTTTTAGTAAACTCTGCCAAGAAAGGTAGTTCCTTAAACTATCACGTTGCTATGGAGTTTCAACACGACGAACAAGAGCCCTAGCAACCAAAACTACTGTAATACTCCTGACAAACCTAGCTAGCCATGAACGCAGTGTAGTCGTACCTTTGCTGTGTAACTGCGAATTGCAAAAATGTTGATGACAAACCAGAGTGGTAGGCTACAGGAGTGATAGAACTCGTTTTTACAGGCAGTAATAATTGATGCTGTAATATTTCACATAGAACGGTAAAGAGGCTTTGCCTTTGCGTGAAAATACAACGGCTGTTAACCAATCAGATTGCGAGGTCGGAACTACCCGTTGTATAATGCAACATATACCATACAGTAATCACTGTTCCTGGCATATTTCACATAACTCTCTCCTTTGATACAGTATAACTCAATGTTTGACCCTGAGACAAAGCCACGTGGTGTTATCATATCAGAAGAGGGACATTCTGTAGGACTACTACATTCTGTAGTATAGAAGGTGAGTGCTGTGAGGGAGCGTGTGATGAGGAGGAACCAGGTCTCTCTAGCAAAGTGCCCCGAGGGGATGTGAGAGGTTTCAGCTCCAATCAGGTGACTGGATGTGAGCCCTGCCTCTTCACTAACCCACCCCTGAATGGCTGAGAATCAGGAAGTGAGACGGTTCGTGGGATTCGGCGGCTGCGGCCGGGAGCTGCAACTGTTCCTCGACACAAAGGGCTGCTTTGTTGGGGTCACGCTTGTCATGAGGAATCAAAACAACGGCTTTTTACAGTTATCCAGTCACACGTGTCTGACGAGATCCCCTACTTCTGTTTTCTCTGGTAACCGGGGGCTGGGGGGTGGGGGATGGGGAAGGGAGTACTTTACGATGTATGGTACAACGCGGCCTGCCGCTGACTAGAACAGTCGCGGGAATCTCTCTCGCGCGCTCAGGGGGAGGGCTGGGGCCGCGCCTCACTTGTGGAAGTCCTCGATGCAGTGGATGTGGTTGGCGGCGTCCACGGTGAAGGGGATGCCGTCCAGGCTGCGCTGGCACACCACGCAGGTGAAGCAGTGTGGGTGGTAGGCCTTCCCAGTGGCCCGCAGGATGCGCTCCATGATGGGCTTGCTGCAGATGTTACAGGTCTCCAGGGTGTTCTGGAAGCAGAGCAACACATGCACACACACACGCACGCACACACACGCCCGCACGCACGCATGCACACACACCAAACATTGGTGAGGAGGATGGACAATGATATGAGGAGAACTGAGCTGCAGATGTTACAGTTCTGGAAGCAGAAAAAAAAAAAACATACCCGCACCCTCACGCATACACACACACAACCTAGGTGAGGAGGGTGGACAATGGTATTAGGTGAACCAAACAAGTGTTTGCAACTTATTTTCGAAGATGTATGTGCGTGGAGAGGGTTGAGCTCCATCCAGACCAGTGAGGCCCAGAAGCAAGGCCCTGTGGAGATCCACAGACACCTCCATAGACATCCATAGACACCTCCCTCCCTACTGTCTCCATAGACACCTCCCTCCCTACTGTCTCCATAGACACCTCCCTCCCTACTGTCTCCATAGACACCTCCCTCCCTACTGTCTCCATAGACACCTCCCTCCCTACTGTCTCCATAGACACCTCCCTCCCTACAGTCTCCCTGCCTTATTTTCAAAGACAACTGACAAAGGGCAACGACAAAGCAGCGACCGCAGCCCCAGAGTCCGGTGAGAGAAGATGGAGGCTCTCTGAGGAAGCCCGGCGCTGTGCTGTCTGTCTACGGTATCTGCGGCCAGTGTTTCCTCTAACAGGCCCTGGTCCTGCGTGCGTCTTGGACCTCCGGCGGATGCCTGAGACCGTTTCCACTTGCCAGGGCCGCTGTCCTCGCGTGCCCCCTCCCCCTGCCGAGGGAATCTGATTAGCACTTTTCTCAAGCACAAGCGCAGTCGTTTCTCAGGCCAAACCACCCCCCCCCCCCCTTCCCCCCTCCCACCACCACCCTCCCCCCTACCACCCCCCCCCCAGTGGCAAAGCAGTAAATACTTCCACTTTGTGATGACTGTAGGCTTTTTCTGCAGTCGAGCGTCTGGGCAGCTGGCCCGTGTGAGTGGGGGGGGGGGGGCTGGGGGAGCGCGGCGGCCGTCCGCCTGTGACTTATCTGTGGCGTCCCTCTTCTTAATACCTGCCGGGACGCTGCACTTCGTTATTCCGGTTTTTCATAAATAACGACCGCCTCTCCCAGCAGCACTGCAATTACAGAGGTGCTCTGTCGTGTGCTGGTGATGGACGCCGGGCCCGCTGCGGCCCTTTGCGCGGGGGAGGAGGGGAGGACGAGGAGGACGGTCCCGTTTCCTGGATCTCTGGCTGGGTCGAGCCGCTGCGCCGGGTCGAGCTGCTCCCCGTCGGCTCGAATGGCGACGGTTTCCAAACAGAGCTCCGAGTGCGTGACACTCCCCCCCCCCACCCTCTCCGATTCTAATGATGCCTGTCACCGCACGGCCACACTTGCTGCCCAACCCCAACCCCCTCCCCGGACCCTGCAGTGTGGCTGGGGAGCTTAAGCACTGACATTTATAGACTATACGCTATTGAGTAGAGATCTGTTACTGTCGGTTCACTGGAGGCTGCAATGTAAAACCCCGACATAAATCTGCTTGTCGTTTGAGTGTCACCACTGCTCCTCTGGGACGTCCTGCTCGCCAGCACTGTTTGGGGTCACAGATGGGGGAGAGGGCACATTTTGAAAAGATTTTGAAAAGAGGGGGCAATTTCTTCAAAGCGCTCCTGGAGAGGAATCATTTTCATGAAGAGTGCGTGCGTGCCGACGAGCTCTGCTCTCTTTAGTTCTCCTTCAAGAGTGCAATAAAAATAAACATTATTCCCACTGCAGCGTCTGTGTATAAACAGTGTCCATATTGCAACCCTCTTCAATCCTGGAAGCTGAATAAAGCCTTTAATGAGCTTGCTGCTCCGAGGTTCGCCTCACTACACTCTACCACGAGAGAGAGAGAGAGATGAGAAATGCGGAGGAGAGCGCCGTGCGTGCGTGCGTGTGTGCGCGCGCGTGCACGTGTTGGAGTGTGTACACAATCTGAGTACCTTCGCAGGAAGCTGGAGTCAAATGCCCTCGACTGATCTGCCTGCGTTTCCACGAATGTACTCTCATCTGCATTTCATGTGGGAATACGGCACCTTTGTTTAGCTTAACTAGAGCATATGATTTCACAGCACTCATCTCCTCCAGGCCGTTATGACGAGGGCAAAACTCGGAAGATGAAATGTGCGTCTCCTGCTCTACGTTGCAGACTGAAATACTTGTTCTCAAGTCCTCCACCGTAGTCAACAAATACATATAATACTAATGAATCAACGTATTACTATTGGCTGCTGTACGTGATTGGCGGTTAAAGGTCAGAAACAGTAGGTTACATCATTTTTCTTTGAGCATGTCAACATTAAAAATTCAACAGCAACCGTGTCTAACATCAGCAGAGGACTGACGTTAAAGCCGTTGAATGTCCACAGCCCAGATTTGTTGATGGTAATATCTTCCAAATACGGTTTGGCCACTCGGAAAGGCTCTTCTATGTGGGAGAGATGAGGGAGAGGTGTCACTCGCCACTAGAGGGCGGTATATGTCTATAGAGAGCGTGCTTTCCCCTGCTTCAGTGTGATGTATTCAAAACATCTTTTTTTCTACCTCATTCAGTACATTTCTCTACTGCTTGCCCAGAAGGCTAAACAAACGTCCAGGCAGATGAGGTTAAGTGAATTTAGGTCATACAGCCTCATGCTAAACTAAGGGTGGGTGGAGTGTGTTAAAGTCAATTGTGACCCCCTCTTTCTCTCCCAGCTTTTTCAATTTCCCACAAAGCACCTCTCACACCAAACGCCCTGCTGTCTGCGCAGGCCCTCGCTGCCTCCCCGGCATTTCAGGCGCTGAAAGGCAAAACAACGTCTGACACTGTTGTCTGTCTGAATAAGAAGACAAGACAAACAAAGCTCAGGGTGGACAGTGAGGCACAGGCCTGATACACATCTGGCTAACAGAGATGGGGGGCAGAGAGAAGGAGGGAGAGAGAGAGAGAGAGAGAGAGAGAGAGGGAGAGAGGCAGAGAGAGAGGGAGAGAGAGGCAGAGAGAGAGGCAGAGAGAGAGGGAGAGAGAGAGAGGCAGAGAGAGAGGGAGAGAGAGGCAGAGAAAGAGAGAGGGAGAGAGAGGCAGAGAAAGAGTGAGGGAGAGAGAGAGAGAGTGAGGGAGAGAGAGAGAGAGAGGCAGAGAGAGAGATGCAGAGAAGGAGAGAGAGACATGCTACCTGTAAGTACTAATGTTAAATACAGGTGATAGTTGCCATGACTACACAACAATATGACCTGACACAGCTGTGAAGAAATGACGTATAGTAGGGACTCTGAATGGCTTTGGCAAATCATGGGGCAATCATTCAAAATAGCTACTGTATTTCTCCTCATTTATCTCCCTGTAAAATGGTTACTAGACCAGCAGCGCCCCCCCCCCCCCTTTTTGCCATTTTACAAGACAAAAAAATCAATGTTAAGCAGTGACGATACAGTATCATAGCAAATATCTCTAGGGAACACTGTGTTTTTGCTAAATGACCGGTACAACATCTCTGTCCCACATCACCTGGAGTTTAGACTAAACAGCAGGATGTACTGTTGTGGGCGTTAAGGTACTTGTACTGCCAACTTCCTGTATGGCAGAATAGCCCATGTTGAGGTTAATCTTTCACAGTGAAACTCCTAGCACACCTGCTGCCAGCCTGCCATTAACATGGCCATTGAAGCCTACTCTGTTCACTCTTCTTATACAGCTGAACCTGACAATGTGTTATTATGGGGATTTGTTTTCCATGCTTCCCAGCCAAACAGCAGAGGTCCTGGCCCCCGGACAGAAGACAGTCAGAAGGGGGCTGGGGAGGATCATCTGCACCAGAACTAACACAGTTGTGGAAGGAGTGTGGGAGCTCCACCCAGCTCTGGCGTGGCCTGCGGGGATGTGGAGGGGCTGTGTGTGTGTGTGTGTGTGTGTGTGTGCGCACCTCCCTCCCTACCGTCTCCATAGACACCTCCCTCCCTACCGTCTCCATAGACACCTCCCTCCCTACCGTCTCCATAGACACCTCCCTCCCTACTGTCTCCATAGACACCTCCATCCCTACTGTCTCCCTGCCTGTGTGTCTGTCTGTCTCCCTACTATCTGTCTGTCTGTTGGTCTGTCTGCCTGCATGTCGGTCGTCTGTGTGTGTGTGTGTGTGTGTGTGTGTCTGTCTGTCTGTCTCTGGACCCAGCCAACCCAGGGGGAGCCCCAGTTCCATTTCCATTTTCGAGCAGTAATTGCTTCCCATTGACCATAATTCCCCGGCTGTCTGTGTGTGTCTGTCTAATCCTTCCAGTTCAGTTCGCATGCAATGCATTATGACCACATTAAGACGGGTTTGAATGTCACACAGCATTAATGAAAAGCCACAGCCTGAATCTAACAATGTTACATAAATCCCCCATAGACGCAGACTCTGGTGTCTGGGTCAACACAAAACTGCCAGTTTAGACATCGACAGAAGGGTGTGTAAATGTGTGTGTGTGCTTGTGTATGTGTGTGTGTATGTGTGTGTGTGCGCTCGCGCGTTTGAGAGTGTTGAGAGTATGTGAGTGCATGCACCAGTGATTCTACTCAGTAACTCCCCATCTAGCCTTCTCCAGGAAAGCCTCGACATTGACAGAATCAAGTGTGTAGTTTCCAGACAGAGCGCTAGTGCCGGTCATCTCTCCAGCCAGAGAAACAGGATGTGTCTCTCTGTGCGTCTCTGACCCGGACGCCTGGCGGGACCCCCGGCTCTGTTGAAGCATCTGTGTGACAAATAAAGGCTGAAGATAAATGACCAGTGTGTGTGTGTGTGTGTGTGTGTGTGTGTGAGTGTGAGTGAGTGAGTGTGAGAACCGTAATGGGACGGCCCCCTGGCAAAGCTCCGCTGTCTTCCTTTGTTTTCTTTTTTACATTTGTTTTATATCCCAGCCCAGGCAGTTTGTTAGAAAGCCTATCTGTCCCGACTCAGCCCATGTAATGTCTTCCACCACACAGAGAAGTACTGCCTGTCGCCGTTCATAAACTTCCCTACATGAAGGCTTGGGCCTGTATTTGGATCAGCCTCGGCCTGTGTGATACATGAGATTGAGACGATGGGAAATCGTTGTGTGCACATGAAGCTTGTATGAGATGCAAAGGCTGCCGGTCTGCTCCATGCGGAGGCCGGGCCAGACAGGAACCAGGGACCTGGAACCAACCTGTGGTCAGTAGGTGCTCACTGGGGAGGGGCAGTATGAGTCTGGCGTGTCAATGTCAAACGTCAGCTACATTTAGGGAGCACGCTGACACCGTAAGACAAATGTTGTGCGACGGCTCGTAGAGGAAAATGACATCAGTCAGACGCTTTCTGCATTCACCGCTCGGAAGCTCTCATACAGTCAGACAATGTGACAATCTATGACAGTCGGTGTCTCCGACCTTACAAAATCCAGGAGGTGCAAGACAGGTCTGCTACAGTACACCCCAATCAGACATTTAAAAAAAGATTGTCTGATTGGCATCATGTTTCATCGTACGACACTTGTCTGACTGACCCGTGAATTGGCCTTAAGATCCCGTCTCACACAGACCCATCTATCATGGGTGACGTCTGTCAGCGGCAGCGCCTCATCTCCCACCCCCAGAATCCACTTGACGGCCGGCCTTCCTGTCTGCCTTGAATTCAGCCCTCAGCAGAATGCGACGCCCCCCGGACGTCACGCAACGTCTCCTTCTCGGGTTTACGGAGTGAAACAGACAAAGACCCGGGCAGCAGCTCTCTCACGCCATGAGTTAGTGACATTGTGGTAGTTCAGCTCTGGGTCACCCATGTACGGTATTTCCCCACTTCCTCCTCCAGGTTTAGAGGGCCCCTGTTAGGAATCACTTTCTCTCACCTCTCCTCCTCTGTCCCTCCGTCTCTCTCCCCTCTTCTCTACCTCCGTTCTTCACTCCCCCCCCCTCTCTCTCCTTCACCTCACCTCTTCTCTCCTGCATCACACTGGCCCCCACTGTTCTGTAGTAATGAGCACCACTGATGCAGTGAGGCCTCAGTAGGAACAGATAACGACCTGCTGGAATTAGATTCAAGCCCCACTGTACAGAACAGTATAGTGCAGTAATACAACACAGTTGTCTCAGAGAGTCTGGACAAGCACTAGGAACACGTGAACCTCTTCACACAAATGCTATCTAATTGGCTCCCTCCTTTGAGGAATTAGACTGGAGATAATCACGTCGGAATATACAGAACTCAATTAGTACTCTGCAAGCTAACGCAGACAGCCATGAATATTTGATGCCGGAGTCAGCAGAAACCGGGGCCCTGTGCGCCCGTTCCTAATGGGGCTTTAGATGAGGGGTAAAGTGAGGGCGGGCGTACCTGCCACAGACGCGCTCTGCACCCGCCACGCGGCCTGGGCACGCACGGCAGGCACATCTCCTAGCATGCCGAGCAGCTGTGCGGGGTCCCAGGCCCCAGGAGCCACGCCGGATGTCCGCTGTAGCAAAGTCTCAAGCATACAGGGAGGTTGGAGGGGGGGGGGGGCTACAACCCTCTGAATGTGACTACCTGGATATTCATCACACAGTAAAGACAGGAGTGTGGTTGGGGTAGGGTGACCAAACGTCCTCTTTTACCCGGACGTTTCACGTCCTGTCCGGGGCGTCCGGGGGGGGGGTTATAAATTTATGATAATGTCCGGTTTTCCTCAATCAATCAAAGCTTTATTCCTTGTGTGTGTGTTTCTTTCCCTCCGGTTGTCCTTGTAGGGGTTAGTGTGTGTGACGTAATCCCCGAGAGGCTGATTTGTGGGCGGATCTCCAACACTCACAACGAGGAAGCAGACACCGAACGAGGAAGCAAACACCGGCACAGCATTGCTGGCGAGACAGGAGTATGTTATCGGAGAGGAGAGACAGACAGCAGAGACCCAGTGGCGATTGCTCCTATAAGCCAGGGTAAGCCTGGCTTACCCATACAAATCCAAATAAAACTTGATTTTTGCGCCTTCTTTCAGTGAAAGAAGGCACGTAAATCGACTTTCAGACTGTTTTTGACTTAAATGCATCTTGTATTCTGCCATATCGCTTCATTTTCATCCGTGTTTAGCGTTTTGGTAGTGCTCCGTCGCCCCCTAGAGTCCTCATGAAAATACAGTCCACGTTAAGGTCCGTTGACAGCTGTCTTAGCTCGTCATTCACTCAACATTGTAGGCCAGGTAAAAGGATTCTGGCTTACGGAAATCAAGACCAAATAAAAAATCAACCAATCAATTTAGCCAACACATAAAGTTGTATTTACTAATTAATAATACTTATTTATTTGTCCAGTAAGCCTTGAAAAGAGAGCTGTTATTTTTTTAGTTGAAAGAGAGCTACAGTATTATTTTGTTAGTTGATGAAGTTGATTTTCTTATACAGAAGAGGCATTATTATTATTCTATCATTATTTTATTCCAGAGATTTTAGTTATTTTTGTACAATTGAAACTTCAATCAAAGGGCTATTATTTTAGGCATAATAAAGCAGGTTGAAACCTCTGAGAAGCCTATCTTAATTTCTGTCTTTGAGAGATATTATTTTATAATATAACTGAATTTTCTATCCATACATATAAACTTTAAATATCTAAAAATTATAAGGCATCTTTGAGTAAACTGCGAGTATCATTTAAGTAGGCTATCTCGTGGCCGGCGGAGAGTGTCCTCTTTTTTTGGAAATCAAAATATGGTCACCCTAGGTTGGGGTTAAATCAGCTCTAATTACAGCTCCAGCTCCAGCGTTGTTATGGAAGCAACCTCTCCTCCTCCTCCTCCTGTGTTTCTATGACTGGCTGGCAGGCTGGCTATGTGTGTATCTTCTGTGCGGTGTGTACTGTATGTGTTTGTGTGTGTATGAGTGTGTTGTGTGCGTGTGTGTGTCTATCTTGTGTGCTGTGTGTGTGTGTGTGTGTGTGTGTGTGTGTGTGTGTGTATGCGAGTTACACTGTGCCACAGCCCTGCTGCTGGCTACTGTAGCTTTGTGGATCAGCGGAGCTTGCCAGACTGTGTCCTGTATCATATCCCCTCAGCAGAGGCCCCAGGGAGCGTTCAGGAGGCCGCTGTCTTGCTAAGTGGGTAAGAGCGCTGGCTGGCCAGCTTGTGGGCACTGCTCTGCAGAGGATATTCATCACCGGGAGCCTCCACTCCACTACAGCTGGCATCATGCCCATCGCTACGGGCTCCTGTGCCACCCCTGGAAACCTCCCAACGTTATCCTACTGTAGATCCAGTGATTACACTGAGGTGTGAAACACTAATAGCTCTGGCGCTGTGTTTGTGTGTGGCAGTTTTTAATAGGCTGTGTCTATTCCCTGCAGATGGAAAAAATGTAAATAAAACAAACAAACAAAGCAAGAATATTGTCAACAAATAAATATAAGAAATGTCATCTTTACAGCTAGCTCTCATTACAGCTAGCTATGCAACTCATCCGTTTCACGTTACTGTAACCTGTTACATTGTTGCTGTATTGTCCCTGACAAAATAAACTACTAAATAAAACTATCATCCTTCATCATTACACCAGACAAATAATTAATTCATTTGGATTAAGCAAAGCAGCTTCGCACCAGATTTATTCGGATCACCTACAGTACAACTTCCAAGTATTGTGGAAGCATCTCATCATCGCGCCACTTTCCAGGTTTGGTATTTTGGCAGGAGAGCTGCGGGAGTGGCTCGTTCCTCAAGCGGAGCACTAGATCCAGTCCTGTCACTGGGATTTAATATCAACAGTTTCCTCTGAACTGGCACGGGTGCTGCATCTGAAAATTAACAACATGACAAACAGCCCTTGTATGGTGTCACTAGGAGACAAAGAGAGCTGTGCGTGTCTGAACGGGAGCTCCTCCCAGACAGACTGATGCCAGCTGCCTCCAACGTTTTCCTTTTTAAGATGAGAGCAACAGGAGAGAGATGGGAGGAGAGAAGGAGAGGGGGGAGGGAGAGGGAGTGGGGGAGTGAGAGAAGGAGAGGGGGGAGGGAGAGGGAGTGGGGGAGTGAGAGAAGGAGAGGGGGGAGGGAGAGGGTAAATCCCTCATCAGTCATCCTGTCAATCACGAGCTCTGCCGGTGACTGGCAGACTGGGCCTTGCCTTGATCACCACTTTCTCTACAGCAGGACCCGAGAGCTCAGCCACCCAGACAAAAAAGACATCTATTTTTCATAGCAGCGCTACCTCGCAATGCCAGATAATGAACACAATTACATTCTGACAACTTGGATTCTGTGACCTTGCTGATCCCTGTGACGCTGGGGCCAGGAACAGATTAGAACAAATTGTGTGCGGGAAAAAAAAAAAAAAAAGAGGAAGAGACTTTCTCTTTATTACCAAGACACTTTGAATGTGAAAGAAGGAGAACGCACGGCCCTGACCTCGCGCGATCCGCCATGCTTCTAGAACACTTACACTGAGCCCTGAGCTAATTACCTGTGAGTCAGTGGGGGTTCCATGACAAACAGAGAGAGCGCCAGCCTTGTGACAGGCAGCGGCAGAAACCACCAGGCCTCTGGATCGGCTTCAGTTACCAGCTATGGACCCGGAGGGGATGTCTCTTAACAGGGTCCAATTAAGACCAATGAGGGTTTTCTGGTCAGTAATGAAGAGACCGGCTGTGGCGGTACCCACCCTGCCTGGCGGGGCAGATAACATACAGCGTCAAGACGCCGTGGACACGGAGAACACGTGTAATTAACCCCAGTAACACCGTCCCAGCGCTTTCGCCTCTTCAAAGCGCAGCCGGGGCTGCTGGGAAGAAAGGGGGCGTCCTCTTTAGTCACGCGGCGTCTGCTGGGGTCCTTTGGACAAAACAAGACGTACTTGGAAGTCCTCGGAAGTGGGCTCATTGAGAGGGCATTGTTCTCCATTACTAAGATAAAGCGTTTGAACAAAGTCTATGTTTCTTTTAATCACCTCGACTTTATTGAAAACCCTAGAAAAACTATTGCACTTCTGCCTTGTAACAGTGGGCGGATATGGCACATGTGACAGCGCCTGAAGAGCGCTATACGTATATGTGGACAGGCCTGCTACAGTATGTGTGCTTGCCATACTGCTAATCAACACTTCCCCCGTTGTACCTTAGAATAACTGAAAAGGACAAAGGGCTTAAAGAAAACAACAACAGTATAAATATATAAAGTACACAACCATATCTACAGTATATAAATATGTCCTGATGTGCAGTATTCTGTTTTGTTTAACAAGAACATCTGTTTGGGAGTGTGACGGCTGATTTCCATAGATAATGTGAACATGTTTCATAAACTCACTGTGACTACTGTAGCAGAATTCTTGTCTGTGTTCTATCAGGACCTGAAAGGCCACTGAATAAAAACATTACATGACTCGTGTGATATCTTTTTTACGGAAGCCCTAAGTGGCCATGCATTCATATATTTTTTCCCCACCGTTTTCTCGTGATAACGAGATAATTGTATTAGTTTTCTTGTGATAACGAGATAATTTTCTCAAGATCTCGAGATGACCAAACTTTGTTTTCTCATGATAACAAGATAATTTTATTTGTTTTCTCGAGATAACAGGATAATTTTCTCGAGATCTCGAGATAACCAAACGTTGTTTTTTCGTGATAACGGGATAATTTTCTCGAGATAACAAAACACGGGCCTATAAATAGCCTAATTGCAAGAAACACGATTCAGTCCAGTGCAGCGATGTCGGGGAATATCAGACAGCAGCATGTGACATTTCTATTCAATCAAGGCCTGACACAGGCTGAAATAGTTGTGTGCCTTGCCGTTACAGATAATGAGCATATTAGTGTGCGTCATCTCATCATCTGGTGTATGAAGTGCAATCCTCCTTCTCTATATAAGAAGCTCCTCTTCTCTCACCTTGTATATCTCCCTGTCTCACATGCCTAAATCATCACCCCTGTCGCTCTGTATCTCCAGGTTGTTTGGGACCATAGTCATGCTGATACTGTGACTTATTGCCAGCTTCATCAAACTCTTACCAAGAGAGCGAAAAGAACAGTGGCTTAACAATAGTACAAACACACCCTCCTGTAGCTGTATAACTTGACATTGTAAGGGAGGAAGAGTTTGATGAAGCTGGCAAGAAGTCGAGAAAATTATCCCGTTATCTCGAGAAAACAAATTAAATTATCTTGTTATCACGAGAAAACAAAGTTTGGTTATCTCGAGAAAATGATCTTGTTATCACGAGAAAACGGTGGGAAAAACATTTATGAATGCATGGCCACTTAGGGCTTCCGTACTTTTTAGTGTTTTTATCGTGCATTGCATGTTTTAGATTGTTCATGTTGTTCATGTGCTACAACAAGGGAAATTCGCTGTTGGGGATTATTAAAGTATTCTATTCATCTTTATCTGACCTGTCACTGCTTTAAACTTCTCAGCTGAGGAGGAGAGAGGGGAGGGAGTTTTGCGAGTTGATAAATATAGATGTTTTGTGACAGCAGAATTTGCTGAGGGACCTTGACCACAGAGCAGAACCAAACAGTTCCTACATTACTCACCAGCCCAAAAGAATGTTGTGTTCCTAAATATTGACGTTGAGGATTAAGCACATGCAGATATGCTGTAGCTAGGAGCTTTGCAGGAACCTCTTTTTTGTCTTTGTCTCTAGAAAAGTGAATACAAAATGTGTTAAAGTGCTATACAGCACTTCACAGAAAATAGAAAAAAAGGCCTGACACTCATTTTCCAGAGTGAAGCAAACATGTCCAAAATTGTCCATCAAAGCATGATGGCTTCAGATCAACAAGCCGGAGCGAGAATTCATTCATTCAGCCCAACACCACAATCGCTACAAGTGTTTCTAAGCCTTCAAGAGCTCTACCTCGGCAGTTTATCCCAAACAACACACAGACCACTTGAGCATTACGGTCACTACATATCTAGCCTTAATCACATAACTTAAGACATGCACTAAGATAGCCTGAGCTCTTATCATGGAGAATTACAGTGCTCTCAGTCTGAAGAAGAGCGCTCTGCCTAAATGCTTTCTCCAACTGCCACTCTCATCAGCCTCGGTCTGAGAGTACTGTACCATCCCTCCAGACCCGGTCGTGACCCCACCACGCCACTGTTCTGCATTTACACTTCAATCTGAGCGACTCAATTAACCAGGGATCAAGGTAGTGGATACATCTGGGTGGACCCGCTCTTCCAGCACTGTGCCTTCACAGATGCACCATGATTATTTTTCTCTGATTTGCTCAAAGTGTACAGAGGTGGACTAACGTAAATCCACGGACAAACACGATCGCTTTCTTGGAAAACAGCGGATGAGCACGGTGGGACTAAAGTTGGGGAGTGAAACGTCCAGGTGAGAAGCAGTCCCTCCCAGGCGGATCACTGGGTGGATAGCGGGGCGGAAACCAGAGTGGCGTACTATCCGCCAACGGATCCGATCCCATCAGTTGTGTCAACACGGAAGGAGGCTCTGGGGACGGGCAGAGGGGGCGCCCCGGGCGATCGCTTTACATCAGAGAGAAACAATGGCTGCCTGACGCCGTTGTGGCACTAACAAGATCAGAAACCACTTAATGCAAAATGGGTATTTAACTGAGCGGCTGTGTGGTTTTATGGACATCACACCTTATTCAAAAAGGCGGTGATAAGTGGTGTGGCTCAGGTTGGAGGACGGGGAGATAGGAGGCTTTGGAGGCAGGAAGCAGATGGAGGTAGATTAAAGGAGGCTGGGTTCCTGCACATTGCTGAAAGGAATGAATCATATCTGGTCCAACTGTTGACTCTTCCGTCAGGAAAGATGTGGCGAGCCTTCTGTAACATACAACAGGACTGTTCCACAGAATAAGCAAAGTCCCTGATCTAGATGGATGACAACTGATTTCCTACTTTGATATATACCCAACAGAAAGATTACTGGATTGCAATCAATTTGGCATACTAACCGTACTCCTGCAATTCTTGGTAATCTGTTAAATGTATTCTGCTTGATACAATCTCTAAACTGATTTCAAATGTACACTCTTTCAGACGGTTGGTGTAGCTCCAAAGCACTTCCTGCCACGAGGACACGGTGTGTAACATCACCTGCAGAGGGGAGCACCACAGATACCAAACGTACCAAAGGGGTCATCTTCCTGCCTTGTCTGCCAGTAGCCAGCGGATAAGTACTGTAACTACACTAACTACCATAAGAAACACTTGGGTCCATTGATCTTTGGCCCATTTCTCAACATATAAGCATTTTTTATTATACACAGTACCCCGTAGCCTGTTCATACAGTATTGCAAATAAAGATCCTTATGGGAGCAATGAGCAGGTAATGAGAAGGGACACGGTGCTGAGAGGGGGGCCGGCCAATCACAGCCATCGACAGAGACCCACATAGGAAGTCAGAGTAAATAAACAAATAAATAACGTATTGTCATATGTTCTTCCTTGCTAGTTCTTAGACATTCCTAGAGCGACTCGGAGCCTGGCGTGAAGTTTCTCTCCTCCTCACCGGGATTGTCCCCTCGGAGACTCCAGACTGACGCACCGTGATTCTCTACAGAGCGTCTGACCCCGAGGATGGGAATAAAAGAAGAAGAGATTACTTTCATTAAGAAATTCAGATTTCCCCCATGCTTTTGATCTTCAGCCAGCAGAACATTTATGCTGATGAAATGCATAAATAAAGTTCTTAAATTATCCCGTTCCTCTTTAGTGCGTGTATAAGAGTTGGAGAACTTCCAACAAAGACAACCACAATCACGGAGAGTGCCTGTGGATGGAGATGATTTAAGAGATGGCTTGTGCCACAGATTCAACGTTGAGTGGTCTGTTAAAACGCACACAGCCATTCCTGGCAGCTGTCACTGGGGTAACAAAAACTGTACAGTAGATGCATGTGTGTTAATATCAAGTGCAGAGACACCAGAGGAACTAACTAGAACTTTGCCCTAAGTCCCACTTTCCTCATTCATGAAGGTCGTGAGAAAAAAAACACCAAGCCGCGTGGGAGAAGAAGTGGGAAGTTACGTAAGGGTAAAATGTAAACGTTGGTCTGATGTGTCACGCTAAGGGCCATGGAAAGTTACAGTGTGATTATTGCTATATGGATTTAATTATGATTAATCCATAAAAGCAATTATGATAATATGAGAAATGTCTTCTCTAACTTTATCTTTGCATAACTAGAATATATACTCTACTGTAAGTAGCACAAGTGCTACAAAGTCATACTGACTAACAACAAGTACATGGCTGTGAAAGCATTAAATGCAACTCCATATACTAGTACAGTAATTAGTTACCAGCTAAACTACTGAGAAACACACACACACACACACACACACACACACTGAACCAGTCCAATCACACACGGCTTTGAAATGAAAATCTCTCTTATCTACCGTTTGTAAAGCAGGAACGTGCAGGTAGTAGGCAAATGAAATCCTGACATCATTTGTTTTGTTTTGGGCCCCTATCTGTGTCCAATGTTTAGCAGAGGAAGCCTGGGTATTTGCATACAGTAGTGCGCATCCCTGTGGAGCATGAGGGTGCCCATGTGTGGACATATTGTCAGGGCAAGCTACAGTTCCAGATTCCTTAGGAGGAATGGGAGAAGGCATAAGTAGATGTAGAGAATCACTATCTGAACTATTCACAACCTGGTGAATTGTTAACAGTGAACTATGGTGAAAGTGAAAAATGGTGAAAAGGCCCTTGCCCAGAAATTCTGCTGAACAATTTCAGTGGTGCAAGAGGAAGTTGAGAGAGAGCCAAGGAGGAAAGCCCAAGAAAGCTCCAATTAAATATGAGGCAACATCATGCTGAATTACTCAATGAAAAAGGGGTTTCACTTTGACTGGGACTTCCACAGTGATATTTAAAGCGTTTCTGTATAGTTTGGGTCAAAGCTAGTCTCTGGCACTGTCACCACATACATATACACACACATACAGGTAGCTGACAAACGACACAGTCTGGAGAAAAGGTACTATTGTAGGGAGTGTGATGTCAAAAATATGTTAAAAATATGATCTTAAACTATCTCGTCTTAAGTGTTGATATTGCTTTAGTCTACAGTACTTCATCTTGCTGAGAGAAATTAGTGGAATGTATCTATCTAAAAATGTACATATTTTAGGTCAGTTAAGGTTACTTCTCATCATTCATCCTTTCTTTGCGATCACACGATCCTTGCGCAACAAATGGCTACGGGAAAGGACACCACAAAGAATGTTTCGTAAGATGCAGAAGTTCCTAACATAGCCAAAACCCAGAAACTATGCCTTTCCATGTTACTGGAACTGTCACACAATTCCTCTATTTGTTGAGGCATTTTAGTGGAAAAAATATCTGCATTTTGGCAACAGATGAAATGAATAGAGAGAGAGAAGGAGAGAGAGAGAGAGAGAGAGAGAGAGAAAGAGAAAGAGAAAGAGAAAGAGAAAGAGAAAGAGAAAGAGAAAGAGAGATAGAGAGAAAGAAAGAGAAGGCCAGGTTAGTATTTTGGTAACACTTTCTATGACGCCCATGTCTATAACACATAATCAACATATTTATAATGCCTTATAATATGCTTGTAGCACTGTATAGCTATAGGTATAAGCGGTGGAAATTGTTCCCTCCATTTGACCCATCCAAGCCGTCCTCATCCATGGGCAGCGGGCAGCTTCACCAGAGGCACCTGGGGACCAAGTCCCAGTGCTCAGTCCAAATCCTGGTCAGGGACCGGACTGAAGAGCCTCGGTTCTTATGCATGTTTTTCATATTGGGTTCTTAGGGAAGAAACCATTGCGAACACGGGGAGAACATTAAAACTCCGCACAGAAAGGCCCAGAGACATTCTTGCTGTGAGGCCGCGCCGCACATGAGCGATTTTGGGGTTCAGTTGCTCAAACCTTCGGCACACTACGGGAGCTGGGATTGAACCGGGGACCTTGCAATCCACAGCCAGCTGCTCTACCTCCTGAGCTACGTGCCAACCCTATTTGTAATACTGTATAACAAATAATCATAACACATAATAAAGCCTTTTAAAATTACTTTTATGAGGTCAAGTGTCCTAATACTTAATAATTGCTGGTCACTCACCAATATTTTTTCCACAAGGATCATAGTGTATTATAAATCCCATGGTTATAATACATTCTAATCATTTTATAATATATTATAATCACTGTTATAATGCATTATACTGTAGTGTAATTATAAGTCACTATAAATGGTCATTGTATGCTTTAAGGAAAGTGGGGAAAAAGTAGAGGTAGGATAGTAGGCTATTCATTATGAAACAATGGGCCAACCACATTTACAGTACACTGGTCAACTAACCTAATTACTATCATGGCTATGGCTAGCTACGCTGTAGTAAGCTATGTAGCTAGCTCTAGCCATGGTAGGCACTAGTTAGGTTAGTTGACCAGTGTACTGTATGATGGTGGTCGTTACCTGTAGTTTCACAATGAATATCCTACTACCGTTGATTTTTCCCCCACTTTACTTAAAGTACTGTACACAATAACCACTTATAGTGACTTATAGTGACAGCTTGTAATGTATATCAGCACACAGTGACCACTTACAAGTAACTTATAATCACATTATAATGCATTACAATTAGGGCTGTCAACGTTAACGCTTGCAATTAAAGCTCAATGAGATCACTTTTTCTAGTTCAATATTCACTTTTACTTGCTATTAGTTTATGAATTGGCCTTAGCAAGACCACAAAAATATTTTTTGTGACAGACTGCATGAGACCCTGTGAATTTATTATTTTAGAATTTCGGTGTACTGGCTAGTACACAGTGGGAAATCTTGTGGTCGAAACGGAAGTGACACTTTTTGCATGTCACAATATCAGGAAGACAACAAACACTTCGCCCCGCGAAAAGAAATCTACATGCACATGAAAGAAAGAAGACCAGTATTTACCTGCATTGAACCCATCCTTTCAGAAAGTAGCTACAATCTTCCAATCCAGTCTGCGCCACACGCTTGTGTTATCGTTTTTTCCCCATCATTACAGTGAGTGAGTGGGGGATTGTGGGAACTGTGGTTCTTAAAACGCAGTGCCAATTTTATCACGACCAGAGGGGCCGCCAAAGTGGTCACCTGCCGAGTTCCCATGTAGCTTTAATCTGGAAACTTTAACGCGTTAAAAAGAATTAACCTAAATTAATCATATTACCAAAATTGACCCCAGCTTCCTCCTGTAATTCCAAATGCGAGTGTTTACCTGGCTAAATTACTGAAAGACGTGAAATGTGGATACATCTGCGTTTCACTTGCAGTAATTTAGCCAGGTTAAGACTCACTGAGCAGGTTGCACTGAGATAACACGACGGTCCGAGGTAAAGTTGGTTTCATATTGAACTTTCAACCGACATTCACATTCGGCATGGTGAATTTCGTTTTGAAAAAGCTTCCAGATGGAAGTTTAGATAAAACCAGTTGTTTGCACATATTGCAGTGATGTCTTTCCACTGAAGCAAGTTAAGTAAAAAAAAACAAAAAACAACAACTTTGATTCCTCTAACAAGCCTGGCTCCAGCCCCTGAATCTGAATGTCAGGCTAAAAGCAGATTATAATGCATTATAAATATGTTTATAATCCGTTATAGACATGGGTGTCATAGAAAGTGTTACCCCCAAATTCTAACGTGATTTTAATACTCCTTTAACATATCGAGTGTGTTTCCACTGTGTCTCTCTGCTTAGATCAGATGTACAGTACCGCCATATAAAGTTATGGATAAGCATATTGAATACTGTGCAAGTAAAAAACATGCACTCGGGGATTCCAAACATCTTAGAAGCGACTGGAATACCTTGTAACCCTCTATTAAAAGGAGAGATGAATGCAGGACGTGTTATCGCTCTAATCCTGAGGAAGTGATATCTCTCGCGTGGCAGAGACGCGGGGAGGGTGCTACGCGTATGTGAGGCGGTGCGGAGCAAGCGGGTCGGGACGGACGGACAGGAAGTGACTCACGACGTAGCAGGGCTCGCAGTAGGCCTTCTTCTCCACGGCGTAGAAGGGCTTGCCGCGCAGCTTGCCGCTGCAGGTCATGCAGACGAAGCAGTCGACATGGAAGACTTGGTCCATGGCAGTGCAGCCGGTGCCCTCGCCCACCACGTTCTCCCCACAGCTGGCACAGCGCCCTGTGGAGGGGAGGGAGGGAAGGAGACAGAGGACAGAGAGAGAGAGAGAGAGAGAGAGAGAAGACACAGCTTTACTCTCTCCACAGGTCTGTTCCATGTCACAGTACGTGTTACTGTTGGATCAACAGCGGCACCCACCTGGGGCTCCAGTACTATAGCAATCAGAAGGGGACTGTCTGCTGACAACATGATTATCCAGTAGAAAATCAATACTGCAGTATAAAAAAGACACATTTGTTTGAAGACTCCATCTCAGATGGTCAACATTTCTATAATGCAACATTATATTAGGATGTTTACAGTGATAGAAAGTGACATGAGATGGGATCCAGGGTGGCTAAATTGTCAAACTGAGGGTAACTGTCAACTGACTACTGTCCATGATCAAAGACTACTCCTAGCACTAGCTCTAGGTTTGGAAGGGTAATGGGCTTCAACAGACATAAGAGGGAGATGTTGAGGAGTGATGGCACATCTTCAAGCCATCCTCAGCCATTCACACAGTGAGTGATCCTCTAATAACCGCCAGGTTAATCTACAATTGTCTGTCTGATCAACTGAGGCCTTCTTTTTTCCCCCCACCAATGTCAAAGTTACAAACACTTTATATCCTGCATTGATAACATCTCAAGGAGATTTTCTTTGAGTTTCTCTCTTCTTCAGCTCTTAAAGCAGACGTGATCTAAAGATCTGATAAGGTTTCCTCTATCTGTTGCAATGAGGCAAAACATACTATTGATGAATCCAGAAACATTCAATTGTATGTGCACCAACAACTATACTATTACAGTACTACAGTAGAGGCTAAAGTATTGTAGAGCAGGATGAAATATACAGTAATACCCTAGAGTAAACTAATAAATCATTAAGATCACCATTTGGTATAACTGAGCAAATATCCTGACAGCCTAATCTTCATGTCTAATTCACAAAATGGATAAGGATGGGATTAAAAATGACAAAAGTGACTTTAGAGAGCACATCACACATGGCCAACCTCTATTTCAAAAAGTCCGTCTTTTAATGATAACAGGACAACTTTGTAGTCACAGATCTTGTCTTTGTGTTGGGGGTCAAAGGAACTGATATTATTGCACCAGAAGGAGCCTGATTGCATATTGTGGGACACAGCATTTGGATATCTTTAATTGAGTTGACGATATCTTTAATTGAGTTTAAGATGTCCCCAACTCATTGCAAGTTATCTTCAAACCAATTAATGATGCTAGCAATTTAATTAGCGGTATCTTACAATAATGGGGTTCAGAGCGATATCTTATGTTTTCTTTTTTATACATCTAATGACAGACAAAGTATGATATATTGAATAAATTTAAGTTGAGTTCAGTGGATCTTTTTTGTTCTTCTCCCTTCTTTGCTTCCTCTGAGGCTGATTTTGTGGTGATTGACTCCCTGCACGTTCTGAGCGGAGCAGTTCAAGCGCGTTACAGATGCAGAGGCAAGACACTAACCAGAGGCAGATAGCAATCAGACGCTTCCACAGTTCCACTCGCTGTTTTCATATCACAGTCAAATAGAGAGGGTGTAGAGCTGAATCAGTCGCAGGTATCTGCAGAACTTTTGGAAGTTATTATACTGTTATGATCAAATATCAAAGCTACAGTAGAGTGTGCAGCTTGACTGCTAGGTCTGCTAATGGTTTTATAATCTCTGTTAAGTTCCAAAATCAGGCCTCAGACTCCACTCTCCTCTGAAACTGAGACAGAGTAGTTATACGCCAGATCTGATCAACAACTGGCAAGTCTCTGTTTTTGACTCTCAGGGGAAACAACAACCTTGGAAACCCAAGGGACCTGTGTTTATGAAACTGTGGAGCACACATCATACATGTATTATCAACTTAATTCAAATGGTTTTAATTTCAGGCGCCTTCATTCAGGGTGACTTACAGTACAGTGCAGACAGGTTTACACAAAGCTAATCTCTGGTTTCAATATTTTCTCCAAAGATCGAGCTGCACCTCAATTATAGCTGTGTTACAGTACCTACTGTACAGGGAGGCAGATTAAACAAACCAGAGAAGGCACGTCTCCAGGGGATGTGTGGGTGTCGGCACAATCACAAGCAAGGCTAATCACCGCAGAGGACCAGGGGGAGGGAGAGAGAAGGAGAGGGAGGCCGAGAGAGAGAGAAGAAGAGAAAGAAAGGGAAAGAGTGTGAGAGAGAGGGAGAGCGACAGAGAGAGAGAGAAAAAGCATCGAGCCTGTTAGTGGCTTCAGATCACAGGCCATCTTCAGTGAGTGGATGAGAGAGCCAAACACGTCCCACAGGGCTCCCACTTTAAACAGCAAGAAGGAAACCTCTCGGAAATCCTTTTCCTTTTGGCGGCCCGTGATCGCTAGGGCCCTCAGGAGCTATTCACACACACACACACACACATACAGTACATACTGTAGAGACACAATGGTAAGTGCAAGGCCTATTCATGCAACGCATCCCACACACTTAGCGGAAAACACGAACACTGGTATGTTTATAGTAAGTCATACACTCAAACAATCAAACATATTGTACATGCACATGCCATACACATGGGTTCAGGCAACATTTAAACATAAGCAAACATTTGCATCGTCCCAACCACTCACATTCTAAGTACTGTAGAATATCTACAAGGTGCATGTCAAACACGCCTGGCAGTCTGTGCAACCATGCGTACTGAACAGTGTATGTGCAGCTACTGTACCGTACTGTATGTTTAAAGCATGTGCAGTAGGCGACACACAGGGCGAAGAATGTAGCGTATGTCACGTAGGGGCGGTACATGCAGTCTTAATCCAGCACTGCGTCTGGGAGAGAGACTTACTGTCCCAAAGCACAGGGTCATATGCCAGGTCCTGCCATTCCCACAGGCTACGGCTGACATTTCTCCCAGGAGAGGGTGATGCTCACTGAGGAAATGTACTGTATTAACATTACATAAGCATGGCCCACAAAAAAAAGTCTAAATATACATGCTCTTATGTAAATCGTAAACCCACAACCTTTAACTGCAAGTCAGCCCTGAATAGGGATTTGGGAATATTTTAATGCTATAGAAAATCCTTGTCATCTTGTAATGTTTGCAAACAGCGATATCAATGCTGTAGATATGAAGGCATGTGATATTTATCATTGCTCTCTTTGTGTTCAGCCAGAGTGTTGACATGACAGTGCAGGAAGCAAGCCTTGTTCATTTCAGAAAGAGCTGTGGTTGGAGTGCTACTGAGGGACAGTCATGTCTTCCAACTGGAGATAAGATGGTAGAACTAGGTCCAGGAGGGCTTCTGGCTGTTTGAGGGGGGTGGAACTTTTGTCTTTCAAAGGCATAATGTACGATAATAGTAAGAGCAGTGTGTAAGAGCAGTGCAAGAGCTGTGTGTTTGACAGTGTCATCAATAATTTCACACAGCTGGGGTGGAAATAGGCATTTTTCAAGTTTAAAACATTACTTCAAATGCCTTCCTGAATAATACAGGACAGCAGTCCCAACCAACATCCTATTTATCCCTGTGGAGATGATCCCAAATACTTTCTAACTATTTCAGCCGGGCATAAAGGAAGCATGAAAGGCCCTGCGGTTCCCCAGTGTCCCTCTGCGCAGGGATTGAAGCCGCGTCTTAATATCAAAACTTCAAATGGTTCCTGTGTAAGTGATGCAATGGTGACAGGGAGGGGGAGTTCATTTACACTTTACTCACTTGCTCTGCTTTTATTCTCTCACCCTCAGAAGCCTCTTGTCTCTTGCATGGAAAGTCAGAAAGAGGGAGTGAAGAAAGATTTTTTATTTATTTTAAAGGGAACCTATTCCCAGTGATGTGGGAGAGGCTTAGAATGGTTAGACAATTTAATTGGATAAAAGGAAAAGATTAAAGAGGCCCTGACTCTGTTCCATAAATAATTGATTTATAATGTATTTGTAGTGGCAGTGAGAAGCTGTTGTTTGGGGAGGAGGGATGTTGAGTGGCAGAACTGTTCAGATTTTCCTCAGTCTTCGCCTTCTTTGTTTTTCAACAGCGTGATATTGAAGCGGCATAAAAGCTAGAGAGGGAGCACACTTGCGGCTCAATTTGATCTTACATCACCGGAAATCAAAGATTGTGCATGTAAAGGAGGATTGCAGGGAACTTTTTTGAGGGAGACCAAACTTTTCACACTGTTAGGGGTAAGAAATACTGTAGCTGGAAACTCTTAGAAACCTCCAAAAAACAAAACCCACTTTAGTACTGTAGCTTGCACATAGAACAAATAAAAAAGACCACAAAACATATTTTTGGACTATAAACAATGTTTGTTACATTCCTGTATCAGAAAGACATGGTGGCATATATGCTCACAGGCCTTCCAAGATAGGCTGTGTTGGCATTTGGCAGAAACAACTGCAAAACACAAAAACACAATTCAAAAACATCTGTTGACAGCATATTCAGCTGCAGCAAATTATTGTGCTCTGCTTCACAAGTTTATTACTAAGCAGTGTTTTCAAATATAGCCGGGTATTTCAAACCCCTAACTAAAACTAGTATGGAATATTAATTAGCTGTGCCAGGTTTTGAAATGGGACGTTTTTTTAAGGGATGTTTTATGAATACCGTGTTGAGGTTACTATGGTTACAAACAACAAATGTGTGGAAGTTGGGGCCACGGCCTGTCAATCATTTCTGACTGACACGCCCACAAAACGAGGTGAGCTTGGAGAGGGGGAAAATTGGCCATATAAAAAGGAGTTTTATAGTAATTACAGATGACGGAATAACAACATTTATGGACATATTCACTTTGATTTTACCTAAACTGGGATGTGTCATGTTCAACCAATGTATTATCCCTTTAAAAAAAAAATGCTGGTACAGTAGCTGGGCAAGGTGGATTTAAGAAGCTTCTTCAAAAAGAAAAAGGATTTTGGTAGCGATCAGGCGCATGCAAGGTGCAGAAAGAGTAGGAGTCAGGACAGGCCGCAGCCTCATAAGTTTGTTATAAGCTCAGGTTGGTGAAGAAGACTCTTTAACTAGTTTGTTTGTCTCCCCAGACCTAGTATTGCCTCCCTCATCCGAGAGCTTGTGGAGGTGGCATGCTCCGGAGTTGTGTCTTAAGTCGGTGGTGTAGAGGGTGAACAGGAAAGCTGACAAGACGGTTCCTTGGGGGGCACCGGTGTTGCTTATCACCACCTCAGACAGGCAGCCCTGCAGTCGGACAAACTGTGGCCTGCCAGTGAGGTAGTCCATGATCCAGGCCACCATGTTGTGGTTTACCTGCATGGCTTTGAGCTTTTCTGCTAGCCAGAGGCAGGATGGTGTTAAATGCACTGGAAAAGTCAAAGAGCATGTGCTTCCTGGCCTTTCCAGGTGTGAGTAAGCTCTGTGGAGCAGGTAGATGGCCTGTAGTCATTGAGAACACTGAGGCATGCTTTTTTGTGTACTGGCAATATGCAGGAGGTCTTCCACAGCTGTGGCACTTTCTTCAGCCTCAGAGAGAGGTTGAATGTGTACTGGAACACTCCCACTAGTTGCCCCGCGCGTTCCTTAAGCACCTTGAGGCTGATGTTGTCCGGGACTGGTGCCTAGTTGATTTGGAGCTTTCTAAGCTCTTCCCTTACCTGGCTCTTTGTGATGAATGGACTGGTGGGGGTAGAGAGGGGCTGGGGCGGGGGCCTTGGGCGCACTCTTCTCACACCCCTTGGGGCTCAGCCACTGATGACTTTGAACCCTAGAAACACCCCTGGGCTACACTTAATTATGGGGCATAAACAAGCACTATATTGCAGGTCACAGGGTGTTTCACAGAAGAGTATAGGCCTGTCTGAATGCATTATGGCAGGAGTGCAACTGCCAGCTACTGAATCGCTAGAAGCCCCAGTTTGTGTTTCATCTCTTCATTCTCTCTTTCGATCCACCTTTAGATCCATCTACAGCGCCGCTTCAGATTGCCCTCTGTCCATGCGGCCTGGCCATGCTATGGCTCTAAGCTGCCTTGGGACGACAAATGAAATTGCTGTCACCTTTGCGCTTGCCTCTTTGCTAACCCCTCCTACCCTACGTCCTTTAATCTCCTCCCCCATTGTCAGCAAATAATGGTTTGGAGGCCAGCCTCTGCCGTGAAGCGTTACTGCTGTGGCCGTCACTCAGGGCCCTAGGGCTGCACAGGGGGGGGTTAGGTTACATTATTTTTTAGAAACAGGTTGACAGAGGTGACATGGTGGGTGCCAGGGGTGAGGAGAGAGCCAAGGGATGAGGGAATATGAAAGGAAGTGAGTGTTCTATATGTGGGTGAGGAAAAAAATGTGTGTATGTGTGTGTGGCTGTGTATGTGTGGTGTGTGTGTCTATGTTTTTGTATGCGTGAGTGTCTGTGGACATTTATTCATTACTGTGGTCAAACGCTCACTCTCAAATGAAATCTACTGTACAGTAGTAACGCAAGTACCCGGGAGGCTCAGCTGGGCTTGTATGGCAGCTGATCTTGCAAGCCTCAGTGGAGCTGTCTCAGCGAGGCAGTGTCACGGGCACCGAGCCTGGGGGGAAGGGGGAGTCACCTCACTTGAACCACCACCGAAAAGTGGCCTGCCATCGCCCGGGAGAAAGGCTGGCTCAGGAACACTCATCTGAGTAACTAGAAAGCAGCACCGAGCCCGCTCGGTCAGCTACGTTACTGGGCCAAGATAATTAGGGAACGAACTGTGTAAGAGGCCCAAAACACAGCACCATGCTGAGATAGAGTGGGAAACTACAGTAACCTCGCTGCCAAAAATAGCAGCAAACAATAATTAAGGATTCAGAACCCCGTTAACGCCGACCCATGTGACCAATTACAAGCGAGTTGATAGCATGGTTTGAAAACTGCTGTGTGCTCTCATTCATAAACTCAGCATCATAAATATGCCACTCTGAAGGTAATAAAATGCAACAGAGGGGGAACAACTATTCGTCGACCAAATGCCGTAATCAAACCTCTGCATGGTATCTTAAAATGCTTACCCTGTTCACAGAAAATGTGACTCTTAGAAAGGGTGACATGACACGATTGTGTACAAAAACAAATAACTACAAATACATATAACCACAGCTGGGTTTGGACAGAGGGAGAATGGGTCACAGCTCTTTTCACATCTTCCTGCCCATCTAACATTGCATTCACTATGTACAATTGAGTAGTGGTGTCCTGTGCTGTGCGTGTACAATGAGGGTGAATGATGCTCTGTAAGGCTGCGATAAAACAAGCTCATGAAGCTGCCAGTACACAAATATTAAGGTCTGCTGTATACTAGCTAGGGGTGCAGCGATTCAACGATTAGAATCGATGCACTGGTCCAGCTGTTTACGATGCGACTGCACCGATTAAAATTCCTCAGTGCGGTCCATATTTATTAGACATCTGGCAATATATCGATCCGCTCGTCAGGAACTGGCCAACAAAAAAACAATACAGCCATGGCAGGTAGGATTATTCATGTGGCATTTTTTGTTTCATATTTGATTATTTTTTCAACCACAAGCGTTTTCTTACCAAAAGATAAGACGGAGGCGAAGCTACCGAACAGACAGGCGGCAACATTAGGATCATTAGGATGTAAACCTCCGCACACCGCAGCGCGGATGAATTTCGCGGAGGTTTACAGCGTGAAGGGATGGTTGTCGTATGTTCGGTGAAAGTACTGTTTACAAGTTAGCTGTCGTTTGGAAATGCAGAGGCGAAAGGACCTATGGTGTTTACAGGACGACTTCAGAGCTTGGTAAGCATAAACCATGTAATTCCTGAACTTGAATTCCACATATATCATACTTTTTAGAGTTTTTCGAGTGTTCCCATAGCTAGCAACGAGCCAGGGCGCGCGCGCCAACGTTATTGACACAGAACTCTGCACAAAACAGAAATCTTTTAACCTGTACTAGTCAGATACATGCCAGGGAAGCCAGGAATAGGGCTAAACATGAAATTCAGTGTACTTATCCTTTAACGCAATACAAATGAACACAAATTAATCGCATTCATCGATTTCGTCCAGATGTAGGTGGCACAGTTTCCACATCATTGCCAGATTTAACATTATTGAAGCTATAGTATACGTTGTATGTAATACAAAAGCATATTTGCCTTCAACAAACTCGTGGAGGTGGATAATCAGACTTTACTTTGCCTTCTAAACGGAAAGTTTACTTTACAAAAACTCCCAGATGGGACCGTTAATAAGAGCGTGGTTTTGTGCAATATCTGCATGAAATAATTTGCACACCATCGGAGCAGTTCTAGCCTAACTCTCAATGCTAAACATGTTAACAGCTGTCAGCCACAGAACTGGTGGGTTTTGCTACAGTAACCAACACTTACTGAGAACAGGTTCTGAATGAACACTACCTCTGAAAAATTGACAAACTCCATTGCAAAGTAAGTGGATTGCTGTGGCCTGCAGGCCAATTTCAATGGTAGAGGACAAGGGCTTAATAGAGGCCTTTCAAATTGATCCTCCAATGCAACTTACAGGCACCGTAGTTGCAAAAATCCACCAGCTGTATGACAGAAAATACGACGAGAATGGAAGTAGCCTACTGGCGCTGACTACTTGCTCTGAGCGGGGATCACTGGACGTCGGTCAGTTATTACAATCACAAAACCACAATAATGTAATGTATTTGAATTTAAATATCATTTGGGGATTTTTGCCAGCAAAAAATGTATTATGTGATCAATTTGCAATTAATTTGATTCATTAATTACAGATCTTTAAAAAAAATTAAAAAAAATCTTATCATGGACAGTGTATCTAGATGTGTATCATATCCTCTGAGAGGGAAAGATACATCTGTATCACACACCATCGTACATTCACCCCAAGCTGAGTGCACATTAAAGTTGAGGAAGACTTGAGGAAGTCGTCAAATGTGCAAAGATCAAAAGTGAATCACTTGGAAGACTCTAATGTGGAGGGATGTACTGTACAGGTATCCAGCCATCCTCAGTCAGAGAGGTTAGACCATCCTACCTACTCCTCAGTCTATCACACACAGAGGTTAGACCATCCTACCTGCTCCTCAGTCTATCACACACAGAGGTTAGACCATCCTACCTGCTCCTCAGTCTATCACACACAGAGGTTAGACCATCCTACCTGCTCCTCAGTCTATCACACACACAGAGGTTAAACTATCTCACCCTGCTACCTGCTCCTCAGTCTACCCCACACAGAGGTTAAACTATCTCACCCTTCTACCTGCTCTTCAGTCTACCCCACACAGAGGTTAAACTATCTCACCCTTCTACCTGCTCCTCAGTCTACCCCACACAGAGGTTAAACTATCTCCCTCTGCTACCTGCTCCATAGTCTACCCCACACAGAGGTTAAACTATCTCACTCTGCTACCTGCTCCTCAATCTACCACACACAAGCATAAGCAAGTCTAAAAGCATAAAGAAAACTCCTCTGAGGCTGCTAAGGGCGACTGACTGAGTTCTATGCAAATGCATTCAACCAGAGTATCTAGGACAATGCACAAAGCTGTCTGAACGGAAACACTATTAATATATTAACTGGTGAGGGCTTTATTGTATTTTAAAGAAATACAGACGGCTGTGAGATCCCCAACTTCTCCTGACCTAATTACCTTGGTTGGTCTGCTTAGACTGGAGCTGCACTACCATTTTGCAACTCTTCCAAGATTCTTCATGAACATTTAATGCGAGGTGTCTTATAAATTATGAGGGCGGTTCCAACTGACATTATGAGGAGAAATGGTAAACCCTCCAATTTCTTCTCTCTCTCTTATCATCAAACAAAGACAAGTTCAAAACGGGAAGAGACTCTCCCGATAGTTTAGAGTTGGAAGCGAACGCGTGGCCAGCCACCATGGGTACTTCCACTGCTTTCCTTTCACTGTCTCACCAATCAAAAAACAATTTGTTTTGATAGATTGCTTAATTCTATTGTAGTACCATTTCAGTATAATACAAGGGCAAAAACACAACTCTGTCATTTACGGTCTGTAAAACAAAAAAGAGAGACTTTACAGGAGATGATTAAGTATCATCATCACCAACTGTAAATTATGCAAAACATATCGTCTTTTCAATTATTCAGCGTTGTGTCCCGGTTTTGGTCGACAGAAATGTACTGACGACAAAATAGTTTAAGTTCCTCTGAAATGCCGAGGCAACTACAGTACCCTGTGAGCTGGGAGGAAGTGTGTTATTAGCTTTCCACAAATGCAGTACACCTACGCCGAGCATAAATGGATTACATGACGGATGATGACATTTGGAGAAAAAAGCTTTGAGATTCCTCAAATGTAATCTGGAGCTCTAAATCATGACCAATCAGCTGCTGTTCAAAGAAGCTTCTATCAAAAGCAGCATTTTGACTGATATAAACCACAGTATGATTACTCACTATTTTTCAAGAAAAGTCTCAAGAGTTTTCATTAGAGGAGCAGTGTTTCAGAGGAACTTTGAAGACACTTGTGGAGGATGAAATGAAAGCTGTGGTCAATGTGGCCGAGGATTCTGTACAGCGCATGTGGCAGCTGATAAAATTAAAAAAAAGAACATACAGTACAGGACAGGACTTAGTGGGAGTCTCTGGGATGCAAACTTTGCTCCTCACATCAGAGAGCTTCTGTAAAATATAATGTTAATTCAGTCCAATTAACACCCTCTGGACCAACGGAAACCTACAATAGCTTCTTCAGATTAGAAGCTCATCAAAGAAATTAGCGACACCAATAAAACTTTGTTATGGATGAGGACGAAGCTCCAGTCCAGTGGAGAGGGAGCGGGAGATGGCAAGCCCACTCTGATTAATCTACTTAATTACTAGCCCTGGGGTAATAAGTAATGCTTGCCCTCATCACCCCCTGTTCCCCTCCCCCCCCAAAAAAGAAAGAAAGAAGAAGAAGAAGAAGGCCTTGAAATGTACTCAGATTGATCGTAATTTTAGAGCTCTTGTGGTCTGGGGGCAGTTCTCCATCACCCTGGCCGTGCGGAGCCGTATCCCTGGTGGAGAAGCGGGCAGTACTGCCCGGGGCAGCCCGGTACTGGAGAGGAGGAGGGCATGCACTTGGACTCTTCCCACCTGTAATAATGAGCCCCTATGGTGGTCAGTCACCCCGCAATTCTTCACTCCTGGCCTTCCTCTTCCTCAGTCTCTTCATTTAGTTTAACAGTTAGTCACCACAGCAGACCTGGGTCAATTACATAGATCCATTACTCAAAACAATTTGAAAATGGCTTAGGTGCGTTTGAATTGCCTCACCGACTATCCCCGACTTGTGCCGGCTACCTCGATTCACATATATGACCCATTTAACAGCCTGGTTTTACCGGCCTGGTTTTACCAGCCCCGGGCCAATGAACAGCTTTAGTTTGCAAACAGAGGCAAGTGACTGCATGCATGGTACAGTATAGAGAGTTACTCAACATGCTACACACACACACACACACACACACACACACACACACACACACACACACACACACACACAGACACACACACAGACACAGACACACACACACACACAGACACACACACACACACACACTTGTAAAGGAGGGCAGAGAGGCTTTCCGTGTCAGGCCCATGAAAATGACAACGCCATCTTGTTTAAGCCAGCAGATCCATCTGACCTGTGTCTAATGCAAACCAATTAAGGTCTTAACAAACATAGGACATACATGCGATCCCTTAATACCGGATAAATACGCTACATGTATATAAGAATAATACCAATACACATAGTTACATAGTTTGGTGCGTGTTAATGGGCTGACATAAAGCCTGTTTAAAGTGCCCGCTGGGAGCACTGAGCTGATAGTCTGGGGGGGTTTGGTGTCTAATGGGCAGAGCGGGGGGAGGGGGGTGCTGGCCGGGGACAGAGAAGGGCTTGGGGGGATTAGAGGCTGGAGAGAGGAGCAGAGCGTCAGCATCCTCTTGGGTGCTTGAATAGAGGATGTGGGAATGTCTGGGGGGGGGGGGGGGGGGGGGGTAGACATTCAAATATGAAAAATGTAAAAATGAGAAAATTCCTGTACTGTATTTCTGAATCATGTTCAGTAAGACCCTTTTGCATTTTTAATGTACATTTGTGAGGAGAAAAAGTACACATACACACACACCACATTTTTGTAAACTTCTGCAAAGTGACCAGTGCACCTGTTTCTCAAAGAAGATTCAAATAGAGAAAGGGACCGACCGCAGAGCTTCTCCACATCCCTATTTCAGAACATCCTCATTATGATCAGCAAGCCCGAAAGCAGGCTCCAACGGGAACCACAGAGGAGACAGGGATACAAACGCTTATGATGCAATTAAACATTTATGTCTGCAACAACCTTGTTATTTGGATTTCTTGGGGGGGGTTTAATACTATTGGGTTTCCCCACCTCACAAACTAACTTGTATTGTGCACGGTCACATTCAAATCCATTTCTTTTTGTTTGTGGTATAAGTTGAGATGGTACAATAGGTATCTGTGGTCTGTGTGTGTATTTGTTATGTGTATGCGTGTGTGTGTGTGTGTGTGTGTGTGTGTGTGTGTGAGTGTGTGTGTGAGTGTATGTGCTCATCCCTATATGGGTCAGAGGCTGTGACTCACAGGCTAATTTTAGCCACCTGGGCTATTCTCACCTGGACCTGTGAGTGCTGTGGAGTGCTGCTCCTTCACTGTGAGTGTCAGCGGGCGATATGGAATTCATGTGTGGACGGCTAACAGCTTCCCCATTAATCTGAGATGTATTTGTTAAGCTCAGTGACTTTACTCAAGGTTTATGTACTGTACTTGCACGGTTTTGTATTTGCACTGTTTTTGTATTGCATTTGCACTGTCATGTCCTGTCCTGCACCCTGTCCTATGTCGACTGCAACAGCGTATGCCTTAACCCTAGTCAAATTACTAGTATGTGTGAACTATATACATGGCTAATAAAACGGATCTTGAATCTTGAATAAAATGGATCTTGAAACAGTAGGAACGGTGCAATGCAGAGTGATGCAGTGCAGAGTGGGATGTGGTCACTCTCAGTATACAGTTAGTCTACTATATTTCGGCCGATGGGAAACAGTCTTACTGAAGGGATTTACTTGCCTCAAGGGCTACAGCTGGAAACCAGCTGGCTGGCTGATACTGGCACATGTAGGGTACTGGTCATCATTGTGCACAGATAGGCTCTTTCTTACCAAAGTACTCCTCAGAGGGGGGGTTGTCCATGTCAAACAGCATCTTCTTGGTCAGGCGCTCCAGCTCGTCCTCAGGGCGTGCAGTGGGGTTGCTGGGAGCAGGACCCTGGAGAAACCGAACACACACACACACACACACACACACACACACGCACACACACACAGACACACACACACACACACACACAGACACAGACACATCAAACCCCCATCAAACCCGAAGCCAGCAGCAAGTCACGAATCCCAGACTGTGGCTGTCTGTGTGTATGGTAGTGGGCCCGCAGGCTGTGCAGTGCTGCTACCTGAGTAGAAAACACATCATGACTGGGACTAATTTGGGCATTTGAAAACGATAAAAGCGAGTGAAATGGCGAGGCGTGAATTTGCCAGACATCTCAGGGGAATAAATGTTCGGCGCCTCTTCAAGGAGATGGGTGTGAAGACGAGCTACATCTGATGGATAGGGGAATGCGCTGGCGGGGACTTATCTGTAGACTTAAGGGTTGCATAACCTCTATACAGAGTTAGTTACTTCCTTTCCTTCTGACTGTCATCTTTCTGTCTTACTGTGGTTTCTCTCTCTCTCTCTCTCTCTCTCTCTCTCAGACACGGTCTGTCTGACATTCTCCGCCGGTCAATGCAGAGAGCTTTGGAACAGAGCCCCCCACCCACCCCACTCACCTCCCCCTGCCAGACTTGCCAGGCTTACAGTACTATCCCCTATCACAGGTGTGCCCCCCCCCACCCAAGGCGATGCCACGCTAAGCTGCCTGGCGCGTTCAGAACCAGTGGCTGACCCTACCGATAGCGGGGGCCGTGACCAAGTCAACTACCGCTCCATATTGGATTTCCAATACTCCCCAAAAGCCCCAGATCAGACATGACATTTGAAAGGCCGCCTAATTGTGGCCTTTGGGAGCTGGGCAAACGTTAGGGACGGGTCTGGTTTTGATCTCACTTATCCTCAGCTAACAGTCATACAGAGTCTTCGCATTTCTGTCGGTAACCCATTGATTGGATGGCTGGTTTGTGTGTTTGTTTTCTTTAGAAACATCTGATTAGAGGCTGATTGCCATTGATCCCATCCAGTTTTGACTTACTTTATTTTTTGTGTTCATTGGGTGATACTGTATTGCACTTTCAATGTAAACTTTATTTTATCCTTAAGCATAAGGTAACAGTGTATCTGAGTTCTACAGTACATATTGTACTAATTTGGTGGTTGTTGAAATTTTTCAGAACCACTACAGTATATCACATCAAAGGCAACAATTTAGTGCATATTTATAGTTTGTCTAAAGAGCATAAATAAAACATTCTCTTTTTCCTGACACATATAAAAGGCCTGGGTTGATTACTGGGTTAGTGGAAACACACGAAGATGCACGGTTTACTGGGCTCTCTGACCCCGTTTAGATTTGGTTTTAGAATGCGTTTTGGACGATTCAAAGCGGACAGCGCTAAATACAAGTGTAAACAGCCACCAAAACATTTTGTGAAACGTTTCCTCAAACCACTTGCCGAGGTGGTCTGGGACGCTAATGAAGTCTAAACGCTAATGCGCTCTTTTTCAAGTCGCAAATGACTTGTCATATCAATCAAAACAGTTGGAATTGTCCAGGCTTTCATGCACACTTTTTTCAATCTGCTCGAAGTCAAACCGACTGATTATTGATTTGTTTACATGGAACTGATTATTGATTTGTTTACATGGAACAGTTGTGCGACGCGCATGCAGGTCACTATATACTGTACGAACAGTGGTCAGCTGGACACATTTGGAGACGCATGATAGACACAGGTGTAAACGATGATGTGTCTCGCTGTCCACTTGTGATCTGATCGTCCAAAACGCATTTTAAAACCAAGTGTAAACAGGGTCATTGTCTCAAGGAATGTGTGGAACTTTATGACGCATGACTTCACTGCACCGGGCCTGGCTAAAGACTGCTGCCGGCTGATAATGGAAGGCCAGACAGCAGGACTCATTAGCTCTGAGGGATCCACACATTGGATGCACAAATCTTCCCAACATGCCAAAGAGTCCTCTGGAGACCTGCTGGGACCGGCGTCTCAGACCGCACAGTGCGTCAGACGGCCTCCCGCAGGACCGCGAGGGACACTCAGCCGCAACACAAGCGTCAGCATCCAGAAGATGAAACGGAGAATGTTTTAGAGACCCTCTGACACATTCCTTTCCCATATTCTTGAACTGAAGGCATATTTTCCATGCAGAATAGTCCTGTTCCTATTATACTGTAGGTCAAACAAGCTGGGGATCTATATAATGAGTGCATGGTTTTTGAGGAAAGCACTGAAAGTTTCAATACCTCAAACGAAGCCCTGTGCTGCTGGCAGTACCGATATATGCAGGCTTTTTCATGGAGACAGCGGGAGAAGGGTGTTCTGACATGGTTTATCTTGGCTCCACATCAAAACCACATTTGGAAAGGGGTGAAATGCTGCCATTAACAGAAACTCCCTCTCTGACTTTAAGCTTCATTTATGCCTTATCCGCTCCCTGACGGCCTGCAGCAGCATAGCGGCAGAGAGTTTAAAGCACCTTGTTAGGGAGTCTATTGTGACAGCCCGGAATCATTTTTCACATGAATAAGAGAGAGAAATTGCTTCCCTGCATGCTTTATGATTGCCTCATATTTTTTGTACAGCTTTTCAGTGGCAACAATGGAGCTTTTCAGAGATACGTGCTGGAAGACACAGGATTTTTTTTCAGTTACATTCAAGTCCAGTAAATTGTTCCGCTACACCTCAGGCGACGCCAGTGACCTTTTATTGAAGTGCTACGACCAAGATGTTTGAGTTAATAAATGTACCAATTTGGCGGTCTATACCCAGTGCTCTACATTGAGGCTTGATGTTTGAAGACCCCAGCTGTGATTCGGTGAACAGAACAAGTGGATTTTGTCCTAAGCACCCAGCAAAAACATTGTTGGCGCCCAGCTGCCTAACCCAGCCCAATACGCCTCTGATGACGGGTTTATCAAACGCACCTCTGAGCCGCGACAAACACAAGGGTGGTACCAGGACAAACACAAGGGTGGTACCAGGACAAACACAAGGGTGGTACCGGGACAAACACAAGGGTGGTACTAGGACATCAATAGAAGTCCGGAACGGTGGACCCGACAGTGTTTCAGTCATAGCTGTGCTGAGGAGTGTTGGTCTGAGAAAGAAGAAGGCATGTTGACAAAAGTCTAGGTGTTACCACTGCTTGTCCCACTAACTGAGTTTGAACCGAGCCATGCCAGCGGTGAATGTGGTGTGAATGGTATTGTGTGAGTGCATCGTATTGTGAGTCAAGCTGGAGATCATGGTGTGAAAAGGGCATTTAAAAGCTTTCTACACCTATAGTATGACTTGCTTTCAAAAACAATGGCTTGAATAAAAAATAAATATTTGCTTTGTTAAGACAGTGTTCATTTCCATACTACTGATAACCGGTTTTGAGATAACCCTAAACCATGATGTCATTTAATTTGACTATAAGGGACAGAACTGCCGTGTGAATCCCACAATACATATTTGATAAGAGTCCCAGTCATTGAGCTTATGAGATAAGAGCACCGGGGAAACAGTCCAGGACTGTTCAGGCCCTGTAGAACAGCCCTGTAAGAGTCACGCTATGCTGCAAAACACTCATTCTCAGTGTGGTACTTAGATACTGTACATGTGCTATCACACCTTATGGTTGTCTTTATTGAGTGTGGCTTAGCGTGTCTGGCATCATGATCACCAGTAGGACAAAGAGTTAATAACTCGCAGGCATATTTATCCACAGATTAAAATGATGATGGACTATAAAATGCATAATGCTCTTTAGTGTCAGTGTGTCTGCGCTCGAGCACCGGCTTTTAACTCGGTATGCGACACTCATGCTTTTTGGGCCTGAGCCGCTTGCTAACATTAATCTCAATTGTTTGATAAAGAGCATTTCTGGAAACAAGGCGGCTTATTAGAGCAATATTAATAGCAGTGAAATAGGCTGTCCCATTTGTGTGGGATCACACAGGACTGAATACTTATTGGATTGAGAGACATAAAAAAGCCTTTGTGGTCGCTCGACTAAGCGAGTGATTATGGCAGCTTAAGACACTTTGTTTTTCCAAAACAATGGTGGGATTGGCGGATCAGTCACACGGGACATTACAAGGAGGTGACTTGCGTGTGAACACGGGACATATTATCTGACATTACAGTATCCTTAACCTTTGAGGATAGGCTGAAGTGTACAGTATGTGGAGTTACACCACATAGGCATACTGTACATTCACTTCCCAACATCTATGCTGGCATTAACGCATCAATCACATCATAGTGGATAGTCTCACTGGTCCTCTCAATCTCCCATCCCATTTTCCTTTCCGTTAATCTCTGTCTGTAGTTGGCATGCAAGTTCTAGAACCCCACCCACCACAGCTGGAGAGTAGAAAGCTTATAGAGACTAGCACAGTGGCTTTCCAAGCTCGATGTAAAAGCTTGTGTTCAACAGCCACACGAGAGGCCTTTCTAGTGATGTCCCCGGGGGAGAAGCTTGACAGCACTGCTGTTGGACAGGGTCGGCGCCTCCAGTAGCCAGCAGTGCGAGAAGTAGGAGGATCTCTGGCTTTGTTACAGTACAATGCATTAGAGCAAAGCAGAAGGCTGCTCGTTGAACATCAATATAGCACAGACAAACGAAGCTCAAGCCCACTTTCTGAGGAGCGCAGAGAAAGTATACTGTACCTTCTTTCCAAACAAAATAGGTCATGCTGTTTCAGTTCCAATTAAACTGAGAGAAAATAACAGTGAAATGAGCGAGGTGCAGTAGAGCAGCCTAATACTGAGGACGGGCTGATAATTAAAAATCAAGGAATTCCATAATTGACATTTTCCACAGCCACCCGGGTGCAAATTGAATTTGTAAAAAATAAGGTTTTTTCAACTAATGCAAAAACATCTAATGCTGTATGAAGACGGCCAACGTTCCTATGTTTGTGAGGGCGTGCATGTGTAAAAAGTAGGTCATGTGTTGGGATCTGACATATCCCCCTGCAAACAGATATGTGAACATCTGAGCGCAGAGAGGGGTGTCAGAAGCAATCTTAAAAAATAAAACAACGCCGACAGAGGACTACACAAATTGTTGGGGGCGGAGACAAAAACTTATTTGGCTTCTCATTCTATACAATCACAATTACACATAGATAACACTGCATATTATGGAGGAAGCAGCAGGTCTGGCCGGTCTGGATAAGGATGGACGTAGGTCTCCTGCTGGGTCCCTCCTGCGGTAGCCCACATTTATATTTAAACACACGCGGTGAACATAATGAGGAGTCACACAGGTCGCGTCTGAAAAGTCGTCTTATTGGCGCCTGTCATTTCCCTTTTGTATTACACGGTGTCATCTGTCTCCTGTGTAATTATGTCCATAAAGCAAACTGTTGTGTGTCCTCCTCCACTTTGTCCAAACAACTACATGCAAAATAACAGGTCATTTGAATGACACATTGAAGGTTATCTTATGACCAAACACTGCCAGAGGGAACCATCTCCTCCACAGGAAACACAGGAGCTATAACCACAGAGGGATACTTCCTTGATAAAAAACATATTTCGAAAGTGCACACGTTTCTCTGTACTATACTTTGAGGTGTGTGGGGGGGTAGAGGAGATAGGAACTCTTCCATGCGGAGGGAGGGGTTGAGTAGAGGACACTGAGAAACCCAATTTGAGCTGCAACCTGCAGACGGAGGCCAAGCGGCTATGACCAGGGCAATCGGCATGATGGGGAGCAAAGAGTGACAGGCCGCAGTACCCTCTGATATCCAGCAGCGGCCTCTGTTATGCAGACATTCCTGTCCTCTCCGAGTGTCAGGTCTCTCCCTACACATCCTCCTCCATGAACATCAAGATCAATACTATGGTAATACAATATATAAGGGTTCTACTGAGAAGCCTGGAGCTGTTTAATCTTACTTTTTTTAAAATACATTACATTACTCAAAACACTTTTTTTTTTTTTGCAATCACAATGCTAGCTGTAAATTCCAAGTCTGTTGAAGATGAGGTTAAATGAAAAACAAACATGGGTAGGAATTAAAACTCTCATATTGATTGGGGTCAGAAAGGGATATTTATTTGAATAAGCCAACTCCATTAGGGCTGTTACTGATGGGACCTGAGAAAAGGTAGGTACTGCAGGTAGGTAGCCCAGTGGTTGCTAGCTCGTGCCCAGGCAGGTCCACATGAAGGCCACGAGTGATTTCCCATCAGTCGTTGCCTACTGTTATGCCACTGAGCAAAGCACTGAACCCCAAAACTAGCTCATAATTGTTGTTAAAAGTTGGCTTTGGATAAAAGTGTCTGTAGGCAAGGCAGCCCGAGGATCATAAATAGCTGTGATCAAGACCTCGAGCTGCAACAGGATCCCATCCCCAGGATCCAACTATCACTGTAAATGAGGAAAATCTCAGTGCTTCACGAGTATAAATAAAGGTTTGAAATTGAAATTGAACAGGATGTTCTGTGTTCTGCAGGGCTGTGGGCTGGCCACGTGTGGGCCGGCAAAGGTGGAGAATATAAACAAACTGCTCAGACATTTCAGATTGCCGGAGCTCATTGAGCTGCCGTGGCAGATATCGATCCAGATAGTTATTTACTGGCCCTACAGCCCCTCTCAGAGGGGCCAGGGTTGTCGGAGGGAGGAGGGGGGGGTTATTATTTATGAGAGCTGCTCTGACAAACGCTCCTGATCTACTGAGGCTCATGGCTGACAAATGAAACGGCAGTCGGGAGAAGCTCTCAGTGTTTTTGTGAGAGGAGAAACAACTCCCAATAATCCCTCCATTTTCATTCAGAGGAGAATAGGCCCTGAAACAAACTAAGAAAGACAATGTACAAACACAAAAAAGAACATACACGAGAGTGAGAGAGAGAGAGAGAGAGAGAGAGAAAGAAACTTTAGGACATCCTCCTTTCATTCCCTGACCCACATAATCCAGTCAGATTGGCACAGTGACCTTTACTCTGAGAAACATCCAGTAACCAGAGCCTCTACCACCGTTAACCAGCATTCCAGCGCAAGAACATGGGCTCAGGCACAGCAGTTACTACCCAATTATAGCTCATAGCCATGCAATGTCAACAAATCAAATTCAGTGCTGTAACAACGTGTGACTGCATGAGCTGCAATGAAGTTACGATCAGTAAAGCTATGATGTTGTCAGTGAACACCGAGGTGTGACAAGGTGTGAGTTCCTCCACCAGCCATGTCTGCAAATAGATGTGATTTTCCCCAATTCTGCAAGATCATTCAGGAGCCCAGAATAAGCGATTGTCACAACTTGTGAGACAGTGCCACTTTTGCTCAAAATTGAATTAGGCCCGGGAGAGCAGAACTGGGCAGAGTCGTTGGTGATACCCTGGTTTGAGTGGTTGGTGATCCCGGGGTTTGAGTGGTTGGTGATACCGGGGTTTGAGTGGTTGGTGATACCGGGGTTTGAGTGGTTGGTGATCCCGGGGTTTGAGTGGTTGGTGATACCGGGGTTTGAGTGGTTGGTGATAACGGGGTTTGAGTGGTTGGTGATACCGGGGTTTGAGTGGTTGGTGATACCGGGGTTTGAGTGGTTGGTGATACCCTGGTTCGAGTGGTTGGTGATACCGGGGTTTGAGTGGTTGGTGATCCCGGGGTTTGAGTGGTTGGTGATAACGGGGTTTGAGTGGTTGGTGATAACGGGGTTTAAGAGTACAGTACAAGCTTGGCGCTTTTTCACCAGCGGGATATTGAACACATTGAAAGGAATGCATTAAAAGGACTTGCACCAAAGAATTTCACTGACTTGCACACTGTAGAGGAGATGTGACAATAAACTAAGTTGAACTTGAATGTCTAGCAGTGCTAACATTACATAGCTCTCCCATGCACTCACTGCTGTCAACAAGAGGCTATTTTTCTGAAAGCTTCACAAAAAGCTGCACCATTTGGGCCGCCATTTCCCTCCATTTTATTCTGCTCAGCCTTCAACCACAAGTGGGTTTATCGCAAACTAATTAAAGTCTACTTCAACTATACTGTAACTTGGCTGAATGTTGGTTGGTGAGTTCAAGTTTAAGACCCATCATTATTGACGTCAGACATCCAAGGTAACAGGAGTATCAAACGCTGTTATGATGATTCGTACAGGTCTGTGAGTATGGACAGGCTGCCCTAAATCCTCTCTTGAGGACTGAACACACATGTTCACTTCACCCCATGCCTGTACTGCAGCTTTTTGTGCTTTATCTCAAGAGAACAAGAGACTGAACGAGAGACCAATAGTCCATAGTATTGTTCTTGTCTACAGTGAATAGGCCTGAGGAGAGTTTGTTGTCAGGGGTGCAGTATGACGGTCTTCAGATTATTGTGTCCACATGTTTTGACCTATGACCTGTTCCATGTTGACAGTTTTTTGTTGAATGACAGATGGGACAAATGATTGGTCGTTAAGCTAGTATTCACTGACATTTTCCTTTACAGTACTGTGTCAGATCACAAGAATCAACCTCAAATGTTCCAGATGAGAAATGTGTAAAACATGACTATAATAACTAACATAACGTTCTGAATTTACTTTCCATTAGGCAAGGTTACTGCTTCAAAAATGTGTGTCTGGGAGATAAGAATTTAATTAGATGTCAACATGCCTTGCGCACCTCTTTGATAGCAGATAATCATGTCATCACAACTTCTGTGTGGGCTTTCATTCAGTCAATTGTGGAACAATATTATTCCATTCTCAGCGTCAGCTCTGTCCCTGTTGTCATGCTTTAAAAACTATTCATAGATACATCTCAGATTACCCGAACTGAGAATAATATTATGACGGTAAAATGTAAAATAAAGATAAAACCTTTTTCATGTCAGTGGGGGATAAGCTTGCGTATGTCAGCCCCCTGATGAAATTAGATGTTTATTATTTTACCGTTACATGTAAGAAGGAGAGGGGTGCCAAGGTGGACATCGTTTTTTCAGTCATTTTACAGTATTTGCTGTAACCAAACTGGAACAGGTAAAACATTATTCTGATAGATCGCGAGCCCAGCATCAATAAACCATCCACAGATTGTCAGCTTCATGTATCACTATGCTTGTTCATCTCAGTTTACAGTTGGTCTACCCAGGATAAATATTGTTGTTTGTGCATTTAACGATAAGACACTGCTTAGATGAAGTGCCTGAAGGGCCCAAGGCAGTTTCTGAGAGCCTGGAACTCCAGTCATACTACCAGTGAGCCTAATGTAGCCATTGGAGTGAAAAAGCTCAAATGAAAAACTCTGGCCAAAGCAGATGTGAAGTATGTGGATGGTCTGCCAATCAGCGTAATGGCCTGTCGCTTTTCTGAGACAAATGGGTTGGGTGAGGAGGTCACTGGAGGACACTGACTTGTCTCTCCACTGGTAAGCTGTCAGCAACAACCGCATAGGTTTTTAGGCTATTTTACCACTGACTGCAGTAACTACAGTACTAAAGAAAAAAATACTGATTTTCACAATGTCATCCTATGTCTGAGGCAGGGCTCTTGATAAAGCAGAGTACTACTGAGGGGTTATACTAGAAAAAACATCCAAAACATGTTGGATAATTGCTGCACCTCAATCAACATATCAATCAACTAGTACGTTATTAGAACCTGCGCGGTCTTAATGTTCGAGTACTGGTTAGTCTTCCCATTGCTCAGCAGCACTGCTGTAAGAATGACCCCTAACCTTGTGAATGCAATCCGGGTGATAGGCCTATGTGAGATATGTGTGGAGTCAGGAGCTATGTGAGTACATGATCCAAATGTCTCCATGATAACATGACCAGCTGTGTAGCCTGCAGCAGACATACTCTGGCCTCTCACTTTTAGTAGCATCCTGTAACCCTGCACTAAGGGATGAATGCTATCAAGGTAACAGATATAGCTGGGGTTGCTAAGTTCAGACCGAGGTCAACTTGCATCTTCACAGCCCTACACAGGCCCTGAGTTGAAGGGCACCCAAGGTAAATCCATGGTAGGTTGTATGTTATGTATGTTGCATTAGCGAAGGTGCTATGAATTAGTGATATGGCAAGCTCTTCCTAATCCAAGGAAGAGTCCCACATCAGGTCAAAAACATAATAGAGGCTATTCTGGGCAGCTGCTGACAAGACCCTATGTTAATATTCGTGTGTAGGTCAGTTGACACAACTTGAGGGGTGAAGAGAGACATGTCAGAAATGTGAACACGAGTGTCTGACAGCTGAAACCACCATTGACCTTGTACAGGGCTTTAGCCGCCTGCAGGGATTGAGCAGTTCAAAATAATCCCCCCTGTCAAATGTCACTCAAGCTCAAGAAATAACAGAAGTCATCATCCAGCTTAGCCTTCCTCCAATTTCGGGAAAGACGGAGAGACTTGTGGAAATTGTTACATTAACCGGCAGCCATGAAATCTGTTAATTTTTTTTCTACAATAGAGATCAAACGCTTGCTGGCAGATTTGGGTAATTAAGTGTCCTTGAGCCCTGTTGATGTGAAAAGCTCTTCATACACCTTCACATCTGAAGAAGAGCCAATGGGGGGACAGGAGCTGGGCAGCCCAAGCCAATCAGGACCAGCCTCGATGATGGCATTTGGGCCCATGAGTCGATTTCAGACGTCTTATAACACTGCCCTTAGATGAATACCCTTAATTATGTGAAATGATCTCCTTAATAAAGTCCTCAATCAAAAGCACAGGCCCCCTATAGAGTGGTTCTCAGCTGATACATCAACATATGATTAACTGGCACAATTTGACATAATTATGAGCAATATATGGACCGGCCTAGTGTTTTGGTTTACTTACTGTACACAACAGATTAACAGAGGCATAACCTTTTATTAAGTAGATGTAGCACTGTGCGTGTGTAAGGTTATGAAAATGTCATGACATCGGGTCAGCCTGATTGACAGTGATAAAGGCATAGTGACAGGTTTTCTGGCGTTTATACTGTATTTCTGTTCTATTTTGGCATTAGGGTGTAAGTGCACTGCAATAAAGAGTCTCAAATAAACAGAAAAACAGATTAATGCTAAAATGGTGGACTAACAACTGTTTAGGGTTGTACGTAAAAACATTTGGGTAGGGCCAAGTGTGAGGTGTCGCTCAGTTTTCCATCTGGTTGGAAGAGTGTGTATAAATCTACAGTTTAAGAGATGTGGGAGGATGGCTCCCAGCTCCCACTTGGTGTTGATATATGCTTAGCAAGGAAACACACACACCCAACATATATATATATATATATATATATATATATATATATATACATACACACATATACATACAGTAATATATATATATATATATATATATATATAAACAAGATTTGCTTTTATCTGGAATCAAAGAGATGTTCACAAATCTATTAAAACGCCACCTTTTGTATTAATAATGCACCATACTGGGACTGAAGATCCCTTCTCAAGCAATATGTAGACGTTTTGTTTTGAACTAAATTAATTAGTTTCCTTTAATACATAAAGATGCTTGCTGCAATGTTCAATCTAATTTGTACTTAGTCAAATATAGTCCTTGATGAACTATTCCCAAAGGCTAGGAGGCCCTATTTCTATTTTGTGCAAGCATAAAATCCTTGAATTATAGGAAACTGAAGGGCCTAGTACTTTCCAGAGATTGTGGACTGCTGAATGTGTTGAGTCTACAATAGCTGTCTCTATAGTATAGCTTGCTCTATTCTGAGTGATGGTTCCCTCTGATCTCTCTCCATGGTATACTGTAGGTTCTAATGGGGAAGAAACACTTTCACCATCTTGACCTGCAAGTTTATTTTAAGCCTCAAGGTCTAGCCTACGTATACACAGACATCAAAGATAATTTAACATATTTCACAGGGTTATTTTGTACATAAAATACATTATAGGCTCCCCTTTGGTATAAAAGCTTTTGTAGAGCATCATACTTTAATCCAGAGGAAATGTCTAGAAAATATTGTGGCATGTCACTTGAAATAACATCACTTGTGCTGTATCAATAGACTATTGCATTACTGTGATGTGACTCGATGTTTTATATCCTACGGGAAACTCTGAAAGACCAGATATTCTTGGAAAGATTACAACGGATAACAGTTTTTCTAAAGCCTTGAGGTAAAAAAAAGCGTGCCTTTTGAAAGTCAGATGAGGTGACCTAGAAGTTCCGCTGACGGCAAAAAAAGAAATTTGAGAGTAGACAGTCAGCTCCTGGTTTAACTGAACATCATCAGTTCCCTTTTCTACTGGGGTAAAACTACAGTGACAGATCAGAGTAAATGACATCTCCATCAACAGATGATTCTCGAACAGATGATTCTCAAACGTGTCCCAGGGGAGTTTTTGTAGCAGGATACAGTAGTTTTATTATTTTATTTTTTATTTTTTATCCATTGTATAAAATGTATTTCATTCATACAGTATCTACCCCTAGCACTACCTCTAACTCAATGAGGAAAGAGAATAAAATCCCATTAAAACTAATACCGGCTCATCCTCGACACAGAACTAGAAATGTAGGCCTACAGAACTGACAACAGAGGGAGAAGAGCAATCACAATAGCACAGAATTCATTGTGTACAGTATTATATTTCTGAGTTAAGGCAAATTAATAGACACAGACAGAAGCACACTGGGCCTCATACACCAATATCTTCCTAAGTTTCGTTCGTAAATTTCTTCCTAAGAATATTTCTAAAGAAAGCTCCCATCTGATTCCCGAAGTGTTTGTAAACCCCTGGATGAGTTCGCACCTGCCTTCTCATGAAGATGAATCCCATGGTTTCGTAAATTAAAAGCACACGCCAGTTCTTCCGAATTAGCATAGGTACACTCCCCGCCAGCTCCATATAGGGACATGCAACTAAAGGGGACGTACGCAGATGTCACTTCTCAGTATGAATACCGGTCATCTGTGCCCTTCACTCGCCAACTTTTCGGTAGCATACAGTAATGGTAAAGGCGCTGTTGTGTCAGGTGTGTTGGCAGCAAGCCAGAGGACTGCAGATCAAATCCATCGTGGGCAGTCAACATCAGATTTTTATTTAGCCAAGTAGGCTTCCTCCTACAAGGAATTTGCCTTGGTGCATGGCAATAAACATAGCGAGACAAGACAATACAAAATACAATATACGATAGTCTACAGTCTACAAAAATGTAGGCTATAAAATACACAGAAAGTCTGTCAAGCTTATGTATTATTTTATATATAGTGTTGACATAACGTTATTCAGCTCGGGATCAAGATCAACATCGAACAGGTTCTGCATTTATACCCTCGTCTGCTGTGATTAGAGTCAATATTTCACGTTCTGAATTGATTTGACCCCTCACTCTATAACATTTAGCTTGTGGCAGTTTGTACTTGTATCTATGTCAAGCTAACCAGACTAGACTTAAAAGATTTGTTGCTTTTGCGATCAGCGAATTTGGCGACCACTGATCGAGTCATTTGGAGTGAAAATCGGCCGATTTAAAACGGTGGCCTATCGATCGGAGCATCCCTACTTCAATGTATAGTCTTTACTCTGATGTACTGTATGGTATAGTCTTTACTCTGATGTACTGTATGGTATATTCTTTACACTGACCTATTCGGTACCTTCTTGCTGCTGTAACGCCCAAACCCCCCGCACCACACCCTGGGGATTATTCAAGTTGATCATATCTTATATACTTCATGTAGGTGAATACAAACACTGCCTTTTGTGAGACTAATGAAATCAGATGGTGTAAACCCCTACAGGACAGACCTGTTAAAAATTCATAAAGGTTAAAACAACTGTTTATTTTGAGCATTTCAACGAAGGACGGTAAGAGGCTCCCTACTGCATTGCCATCTAAAGCAATTAAAACAAACAAACATGTACATACTGTATAACCACTAAGGCATACTAAGGCATACAAGAAACACGCACGCACGCACACGCACACACGCATGCACGCACACGCGCACGCACACACACAGACACACAGACACACACACACACACACACACACACACAGTCTCAATGCCTTGCAATATATTACTCTTCATGCATAAATGCATGAGCAGAGATGGCCTTTAACCAAGAAGGAAAATCCCGGTCTATTTCATAAAGACGTTGGTATCTTTCACATCACTTGGAAACATCACTTGTATTGTATATTGGGCTGTATTTTGCACTTATTATTATTATTGTCGTACACCAACAGACAAAGGCAAATTCCTTGTATGTGCAAGCCTACTTGTCTAAATAAAAATCTGAATCTGAATCTTTGATGTGTAGTAATGGTAAGTACAACAACAATTACACCAGTTACATGTTGATGATAACTCTGACATGTTATTAACACTTAAAATAAGTTCAAATGACTCCTACCTTCTGTGGCACCATGGGCCCAGGGCTGTAAGGAGCCATGCTGGGAGGGGGATCTGTGATGTAGGTTTTCCTCGGGCCAGGATGTTGGTAGCCCTGGGCAGGGGCAGGCTCTGGTCTCCAGGGGCCGGGGCCTCCGTAGGCTGCTCCGGGGTACGGCTGGTCTTGGTAGGCACTCTGGGGCAGAGGGGCGAAGCCCGGCTGCGGAGGTCCGTAGGCAAAGTCGGGACCTCGGGGCTGGGCAGGCATGTACTGCACCTGGGCGGGGCTGCGGACAGGCTGCTGGGCAAACTGCTGAGCTCCCGGAGCCGGGTGCTGAGGGCCCGGCTGGGCGGACCTCACCTGCACGTTGAAGGTGGGCTGGCTGGGGGTGGAGGCTGTGGCATAGGAGGCCGGGACAGGCTGGGGAGCTGTCTGGAACTGGGGCCGGGCCACTGGGCTGGCAGAGGAGGGCGGTGTGGAGGAGGCTCCCCCCGGGGCTGAGGCTTTGGGGGTAGACTTCTTGGTGGCGGTCAGGGGCGGCTGGGTGGGGATGACCATGCGCTTGTAGCCAGTCACAGGAGCGTTGGGGCTAGTCACAGCTGGGCCACCAGAGTTCTGCAAAGAGCAAATCACACTGTTAACCTTACTGCATTTAAAAACTTTAGCACTGATTATCGTCACTGCTTTTGATACACTCCTTTTGTCCTCACTGCTTTCAGTGAGGCTTAGCTGAGGCAGGACCACGGGAGCTCAGCACCAAGAGCTTTGACTCATAACAGAAATTTCACTCAAAATATAAAAGGCTTGAATTCCATTAACCCACACTAGCATTCATTTGAGGAAAAAAACAAAACACCGGCTAGGCTTGCATAAGACTGGAGAGCTATTTATTGATACAGTAGTGTAGCTTACAGTCAAGTAATTATCCAGCCTGCCTGCCTCAGAATCGATTGCTGGTCTACCTCGACAGCAGAGGCCCGCCGCCCTCCTGACCACAGCCAGACATAAAGTAGGCCTAATAAAGCACGAGAGGAAGGGGATAAATTGCTTGGTAGAGGATGCCATGACGGCAGGTTGGCAATGGCATAGGACACTAGTGCTGACGCTGGATCCCTGAGCAGCAAGGTGCTAAATCAGGGAGATTTGTGGTGGTGGTGTTCCTGGGAAGAGGCCTCTGTGGACTCCCAGACTCCCAGGAGCTCCTCAGTGGCTCAGTTCGGCACTGGGAACACTCACAAATATGAACACCAGTGACTACCTGCATGCATGATGAGGGCTTCACTTCGTAGTTGAACACACATTAACACATACCATTCTGTAATTGCTCAGGCAGGGTGTTAAGAAGAGGCTCCCATGTTAGTGGATTCTGGCCTGAAAGTCTCCCACACAACTTAAGTGTTGTCATGTACTACCAGCACGTATCGGTGTCAGACTCTCAGACGGCCTAAAAAGGGTCTATCATTAACCTTGCTTGGTCTTATTAGGTTATTGCCTAAAGGCAAACAAAAAAAAATCAGAGTCAATTACTAATTTTGCTGCACTAGTGGAACACTTGTAGCCTTTGGATACATTTCTAAAGATGAATTTACAACCTGGTCTTTTGAGATATATATATGTAGTAAATATAGTAAAGTTACAGCAGTATATTCTACAATGTTGTTGGCCTCCATTGTGTCTCTGAGTGTAGTGGTATAGGATCAGTGAATCCCTATGTTAGTCTCTTTTCATTGCTTGGCCTTGCACTACTTTTAATGTAAATTATTTCACTGCATCAATGGATTAACCGAATGGACTGAAAATAATGCATCCAGATAAATTGACTCCAACATTCTTTCGGTCCTTCCCTCACAACTGGTGGAGCTTTAGGACAGCCCCTAAAGGAACCATATAAAAAGCCCCAGAAATATTTCACGCTTTAACCCCAATTTCTGTTTCACTGATTAGTGCTGATGTTTATTAAAATGTGTCTGTCTGCATATGTATGGGAAAAATCTCAACTATGCCCTTCAGGAAGTTAAATTACTCAATTTAAATGTTTCATGGTTTTTAAATACTCTAGATTATTAATTTATCTATAAAGGCCTTAAAACCTAACATTTACTTAGCTAAGCACTGGAAATGCAAATGAACACTTCAAAATAATTACATTGTCATGGTGCATATTCCACCAATTAGATTAAGAGACCAAATTCAAATCCTTTCTTAGGTGATGAAAGTGCGGCAAGGATACCATCTGAAATAAAGTGAAGAGTTGAAGAGTGAGATTTTTTTCTTCTGCAGGTTATTAAAATGCTACTGTATATACATTTTTCATGTTTTTTAATCTTTATGCCAGATAGTCATCATCCGACTTCGTCTAAGTCTAAGAGGAGCTCTCCCTTCGGCCTGATTAGAAGAAATAAAAGCTGAAGGCCTCATGAACCATGAGTTGGATCCAGGACGGTGTCTAAAGATGTCACTGATCTAATCACAGTTAGACCACGTGACCAAAACAGCTTTTATATTGGCCTTAATCAGATATTTCCCCAATCAGACTGTCCAACTGACTGATCAGTACATCAAGTGGACAGTCTTAAAAACATATACAGTATATGAAGGTATTTTTCTCAAAACGCCGCACAACTTTTGATCATCCCAGGATGTTATACCTGTCACTGTTACAGGATGTGCCCTCTAAGAAACATATGACAGCAATTAAAGGAATGACTTCGGGTTATCAAGGAATGTCGAAAGTTACGGAGGTTTGAATAGTGTGACAATGTGACCTCACAGCAAGGCTCAGGGCTCCACTCACACACACTGCCTAGGACCAGAGGACTACACTGACTGACTGAGAGTGATTGATGGGCCTGAAGACTGTAACGCAGTCTCTTTATTTCATATCTCCATTTAAGGTAGTGCAAATAGAGCTCACAGAGCATTGAGCCCTCAGATCATAGTGGGATCATGGTGCCATGGATCAATGGGTAGCCATTGGGAACAGGAAACCTGCTTCAGTTTCAGATTTGAAATGGGCTAGAAACTCAAACAAGTGCTTCTTAATACAAACAGAGCTGGAGAAAAAAAAAAAAAAAATCCTGATCCGCCTTCAGATATTCCGTCTAACATGCTACTTTTCATCACATCATCTTTACATGCATTTGGGTCCCAGTCCCGGGGGTGTGTAGCAGTGCATATGCGCCACTGCTGTGTAGAGAGCTAGCATTATTCATACACTCTGGGGGCAACGCAAGGACTGTATAAAGACACAACCATAGAGGAACTACTCAATTTAGAAAGGATATTGTAAACAAAAACATCATCTCGCAGCTCCTTCAAACACGCTAAATGAATTTGGACTGTTTTTCCCCTAGTTGTGGGTCTTTATGAGCCCAGTGCAGATCTGTATCAACTCTGTGTTGTGGAGTGTGAATCCAGATCCGGGTGGATTTAGCTGTACTGGGAGTATGCAAGCAGGTAGTCAACAGCTATGTAGTATGCCAGACTCAACTATTGAGGTTTAACAGCATCTTTGTGTAATGTTGATAAACTTGGCAACTGTCACTTACTCCCCTGCGAGGATAGCAGATGGCAGTTTGTTTTCCTCAATTGTGTTTGGCCTTTTTTTTCCTAAAAGCCCTAGAGAGTGAAGCAGTGTTTGGGGGCTGGGGGGTCTTGAGAGCTGGATGAAACCACAAGCCTTTTCCTAAATAAAGTATGGAAACTCAGATTACTGCACATGCATGCAGTAACAATCCTGAAAAAGTGTTTTATCCCTCTATAATGCATTTTCGCTCTTTCAATCTTTGTCCCTCTCACACACACATGCAAATGCACACGCATCCACACACGTGCATCCACACACGCACACACACATCCACACAAGCGCATCCACACATGCACACAAACAAACACAAATGCACTTTTAAAAAGTTTCCCCTCCACTCTAATTCAGACTGACTTTACAAACAACTTAAGTGTTAAGTTTCTCAAGAGACTCCAAAGAAAGGCTTTTTGACATTAAAATAGATTAGGAGAGACTTTGCAGACCTGGGGGCCTCAGTAAATCTGTTAACTATGCAAACCATGGAGCTGGGGTTGGGGGTTGGGTGCAGAGAGATTTGGCAAAACCCCTTTGACAGGAGAAGTAATAGACTCATTGTCTCGTCCTAGATTTGTGCTCATTATTGACTTTGGACATTATCTTACAACATCTGCCTGGTCATACAGCCTCATGTCCATTGTGCTTATAGGCTGCTAGCTTCCACGCCTGTTGGTCCATCTCCGCAGCTGTGGTCATGGAAGAATCACACAAGTTTAACACACACTCACACTTTCTAATCTCTTTCTCTGTCTGAGTCTTGTGGCACTGTAGCAATAAAGCACAATCAGGAACAACCAGCACCAAAGCAATGTGACTATCTCCCTCCATCCACATTAAAAACAACCCCTAGACTCGGCACAGTCATGCATTTGAGGGCATCAGCTATACCCCCCTATTTAAAAATAGTTCCAGATAAGGCACATTAAATATGATTAAAGATGTCTTCCGGAAATGTGGTGTGACCTCCAGCTGTTTTGAACTATCTCACTTGCAGATAAAGTGCACTCGACTGGCACAGACACTCCAGCTCTGTGTATCACGGGGAGATCCGTTTTTTTCTCTCTCCCTCTCTTTTAAGTTAGACTGCTGTACAGCTCCTCAGTCCAAGTCATACAAAGTCTATTACAGTGGAATGTCTCATATTGAGGTTAAAAACAAAACAAAACTCTGAGATAAGAGAACTACTATTTAATCTTTAAGACTTGTTATAAATATGATCTCTCATCTGACCCACAAACCCAAAAGCATGATTCTAATTAATATTCTTCAATTTACCAGTTTCAATATGACACGCCAAACAAATTACACATTTACCTCTGCATCAAGACATAAAGGAGTCTCCTCAGAGAGCACATGGGGACGACTACCTACGCTTTGGCATTAGAGCAATCCCCATCTGTAGATAGCCTCAGACTGGCTGAGGCGAGGGGATTTCTGAAGGTCCAATTATGACAATTGCAGTTCCCATGGCAGCAATCAAGACGTCAATCAAAAGCATTGCTTTCCGGTGGGATTTTTGTACAGAGGCCATTTGTGGGAGTTTGATTTTTCATTCTGACATGACATCTCAAGACCTTTTATGGTGTCTCCCAATATCCGTGATCTTTTTGTTTTGACAAAAAAAAGTGTGGCCGACACTATGCCAGAAGTGCATGGGTAACACTTCACAATAAGGGTACATTAATAAGCATTAGTTAATGCATTATTAAGCATTAAGTAACAGTTAACTAATGTCTCAATTAACCATTTACTAATGTTATTTATGTTAACTAAGGTTAACTCACCTAACCCTAACCTTAACTAAGGTATTAATGAACATTAGTAACCTAACCTAATCCTAAATAAGCATTAGTTAAAGGAGTAGTAAAGGGAAAATGCATGTTTATCCCTGTTTTAAGGTTACTTATGATCATATACAATGGTTCAGATCAAAACGTTGACAAAGCTAGCATTTTCGAGAAAGTTGATAATTGCTCTACCACCGTTTTGGTCATACAATGGATGTGGATGGGCATCTTGAAAAATCATTCAAAAACATGTTAAACTCTCGATTTCAAAGACAAGAAGCTCACCGAGGGTGTAATTGGTGTCCGTTGGTGTTGACATCAAATTCACTGCAAAGTATGAATCCTGTAGGGTTTTATTGATCATTTTATGAAATCCATTGACTTGTATTGAAGCGACCGTTGTAGATGTGTAGATCAATCCGCAGAGGGGATTCAGGAAGCGGAACTACTTACGGTAGCTATTGTTATTGTTTATGTTGCTAGGCTACCTAGTTTGCGGAAGTTTACACACGTATGTGCTGCGACTAAATAGTTCTATGCTAACTATTTAAAAAAGCCTTTCCAGATGAACTAGAATCTTACTTTATGGCGAATTATATGTCAGAACGCCAACTAACACCTCGGTGAGTTTCTTGTTTTTGAAATCGAGAGTTTAACATGTTTTTGAATGATTTTTCAAGATGCCAATCCACATCCATTGTATGACCAAAACGGTAGTAGAGCAATTATCAACTTTCTTGAAAATGCTAGCTTTGTCAACGTTTTGATCTGAACCATTGTATATGATCATAAGTACTGTAACCTTAAAACAGGGCTAAACATGCATTTTCCCTTTACTACTCCTTTAACAGTTAACTAATGTTTTTTGTGACCCTTATTGTAAAGTGTGACCAGTGCATGTCTTCTCTCAGTGGGGTTATGCGTGTGAGTGTGTGTATGAGTGCTTGTGTGGGTTTGTGTGTGTTGCAGTAAAGTTTCTCTCTCTCTCTGCGCTGCCACTCTGCAATCACAGAGAGCAGCAACAGCCAAAACAAACAGTGATTAAGAGTTAAACACCACAAACCCCTCCATGACGTAGGAGCTAGAGCCGCCGTTAGTAGCACACACACACGCGCACGGTCACACACTCATATGGACACTGCCCTGAAGAAGAGCGACAAATAGCTACCCGTGGACATTACCTTGTAGGAGGAATTAAGAAATACAAGTTGCCAGGCTACAGGTTCATCCAACTGTCATGGGTAGAGGCTGGCCGTAACCGGTGGCAACACTCTCCCGCCCACTGACATTGGCAGGGGGAGAGAAATTGACATCTGGCCCCCAATGATCGACTGTGAATGTTTGTTTTTGCTAAACTATGCCATTATTAATTAACAAATGCATGATGGCATGACACCTATTCTGCTCCCTGGTACCTATAAGCCTCGATTGTGATCTCTTATCGAGTTCATCATGAGCGATACAGTACACATGTATTAAAGAGTGGAGTTCCACTAGTCTTCGTTAATCACCTGTAACATACACTATATAGACAAAAGTATAGGTATAGTACAGGAGCTTTTATGACATCCCATTCTAAATTCATAGACATTAATTTGGAGTTGGTCCCCCCTTTGCAGCTATAATAGCTTCCATTCTTCTGGGAAGGCTTTCTACAAGATTTTGGAATGTGTGAGAATTTTTGCCCATTCATCAAGAGCATTTGTGAGGTCAGACACTGATGTTGGACGAGAGGGCCTAGCTCGCAAACTCCATTCTACTGTAGTTCTTCCTAAAGGTGTTCGATGAGGTTGAGGTCAGGGATCTGTGCGGGCCAGTCAAGTTTTTCCACACCAACCTCACCCAACCATGGCTTTATGGACCTTGCTTTGTGCACTGGGGCACAGTTATGCTGGAACAGAAAAGGGCCTTCTCCAAACTGTTCCCACAAAGTTGGAAGCATATAATTGTCCAAAATGTCTTGGTAAGCTGAAGCATAAACATTTTGGAAAATTCTATGCTTCTATACGAACACCTTTCGGATGAACTAGAACAGAGATTGCAAACTAGGCCCTCTCGTCCAACATGAGTGTAACATGCTGAATAACGAATTACTAGTTACAGTAGTTACTAATGAATACTAAAGAATAATCAGCTTAATTTATAAATGTAGGCAAGGCCTGAGAGAGAGAAAAAAAGAAGGCCAAAATCGACCAAAATTGATTGGTTGAGAAAAAAATTATGCCTGTCAGTCGACAAGTCAAGATTTTCTTTGGTTGAAGACAGCCCTAGTCTACACCTCATACTGTATCAATGTAAAAAGATGCAATTACATTGTCTATATATGAAATGTAACATCATATCATATGTCTTGTAAAGTCTGTAGTGGAGCTGGATGTGAAGCGAAACACTCCTATTTGGAATAATGTGGTTATCCATCATAGAGGTGATCCAGGTAGCGCTGGTTAACAGGGTGTGGATGGGGGGTATTGTGTTAATCATATAATCTTAATAAATATTGCTCCGTGCTGGCTCTGTTCACAGAATGAAAATAGAAATTCTGTCATTTCCTGCAGCGCAATGTGAAATTGATTCCGCCGCTTGAATTGGAATGGGACAAGGGGATTAGGTTCCCTTGTCACAGTGGACCTGACAACACCTTCAGAGGAAGTACACCTCCTTCCTAGAGAAGTTGGAAGGTTGCGAAAATTGGAGAGGAAAAAAAAAGGTTACTAAGCAGACAGCACGTACATGTGACCTTTACTTCAACAGTTCCACAGAGCAATGAACAATGATGCATAGATAAGATGCCAACTGATAAGACTGAGGAGAGAATGTTCATATTGTTAAATCAAGGACCCCATACACAGAAATTAAACTGTTCAAGGAACAACAACCATAAGTTTGGTTCAAAGAACTTCAGTTTGTTGAAACTAGTCTTTGAGTCTTTGATAATGTAGGTCACTTTTAGAAGAAAAAACTTGACATTTCAATGAAACTAACCTGTAAGCAAATAGGTATAAAAACATTATTCACATGAAGGCAGGATGGGCGGACAAGTCTGGCTGAGACTATTCATGGCCACCTCAGCATCCCTGCTCACTCTCTCCCTCTCCCTCTCCCTAGTCACAGCAAGGCAGACACACATTCACATCACAGCAGCCCTTCGGCTGGAGATGTGTCACATGTTTCAATTACAGCCATTATCTGAAAGACGGACACAGCCATGTTACTGAGGCACCTGTTGCATGCTTGCCGGCAGTTAACAGCTAGGAGAAAACACGCCTGCTGAGTGAGCACGAGATCTCACATTTCAGTCAATCATCTGCCCTGCACTAATTCGCACCTTTTTAAATTCATATTGACCGCTAATGATACAGTACAGAGAGACAGATACTTTATTGATTTTTGAAATTGTTATGTTACAGCAGCTATTGTTGATTATTGAAATTGTTGTGTTACAGCAGTAATGACGACAAAAACACACAACTAACTAACTACAGTAACTGTGCCTGTGCCTATAGGTGACAGACGTGACTATGTACTGTACAGTAAAAATACATAGAATGCAAGCCTTATGATTTAAAGAAATGCCACTGTAAAAGATATATGTATAAGACTTTGAGACAAAGAATGACAAGAGTTAGAGTGAATGGATATGACATCTCCTAAAGCCACAAGCCATTGGATTCTACAGTAGCTAGGCTATTCAGCTGAACAGGATCAAGGCAGTAAACATTACAGAGCTGCCCTACATAACAATATAAACATAATACTGTAAGGAACGTGAATGTTACTACAAGTCCCAAGAGACAGAACAAACAAGCCAGAACAAACAAGCCTGGATTAATCCAAAGCTAATCATTGAGCACACAGCCAGGTCACTGCCCTTCTCCTTAGTGAGAACCTGTCAGTGTCATCTAAACAGCATTAACAACTGCACATTTCAGTTTCTTAGACGGGTTAACACGCTGTGTTCTATGCTGACTGACGGCTAATTGGGGGTGGAACTGTGACTGCATGCGATGACCTCTGGAGCTTCTGAACCACACGCGGTCCCAGAAGTCCTGGCCCTGCCTGGGGGAAGCCTGGTAACGGATAAGCTGCCCTACAGTGTCTCTTTTCATCTGTTTGGAGGCAGCGCTGTGGTACAGCACCTCCAGTTTACAGAAGCTTCCTGCATTTTATTTCACTGCACCGTTCTTCTCTACAACATTTAATCTAAGAATACTAATAGTGGGCGGAGTAATTTAAGGATTCCATTACGCGACCAAAGGTCAGTAGAACTAGAATTTGTTTCACTGCCATGGAGTTTTTCAACGTACTAGCTCTGTGTGAGTAAATTTACATCGTGCAAGGAGATGATCCATCCTACTGTATCAATATTTAACCCATATAACATTACTGTAAATTAGTTTTATGTCTGAAACAAACACTTTTTTAATGGTTTCATCTACACTATCACATTAAATCTGATCAGAACGTTGTGCTCTTCTCTGTTGGTATTCTGTTTTTGGGTGCCCCTATGCAGTAATCATTGCAGCTGTCATGTCCTGCCTTCTAAAACCATCCAGCAGCAGAGGAAGCAGATGGAGAACAGAAACCATCAGGCTTGATAATCATACATTATGACTACACACACACACACACACACACACACACACACACACACACACTATATTGGTGACATTCCCACGAGTGACGATTGCGATGAGTCAAGGGGGTCAGTGGCTAGTAATGTGCTCTCAGAGAAAGAGAGAGAGCAGAGAGATGACCCATCTGGCTTATGTTTCCCCACAACATGGTGTTTGGAGAGTAACACAAACCTGGTGGCTTCTGATTCACAGGGCACATACCTGTAAAGCCTCAGTCCTCCCAATTGACTATGGTTATTCAAGTGTTACCAAAACCTCCTCTGGTGATAACAAGCCTATGCTCGGAATGAGTCACTTCCACAGAACCTGAAAATTAGAGCTGAATCGTGCCATGGCACACTGGTGCGCATGGAAATATCCAAGATAAAATTAGCGTTGTCACTCAGTCAGTAGTTCACAGAGGTCAGTCTACGATTGAGTTCTCCAGTACTGTATGTGTGAAGGACAACTATAGAGTTGGTCAACACACTCAAACGAGCGAGTACAAAAGGAGTAAATTATTTGATTAAAGAAATCTATCTCTTAAGGATGACAGAGCCTGCTTGGAGTTTGATGTATTGATGTAGTGTTCTTGAGGTCTGAGAGCTGAGGCCATTGAGTAGGGCACTCAGTCCCGCTGAGAAATCACTGATGAGAGAGTCTCCTCACACCCGGATAAAGCCCTTCACTCTCATTCTCACTGACGTTTTTTTTTGCTTTTGTAGCACAGAATCCTCCTATAAAAGCCACTAACTCAGCTCCAGTAGGTCTCATACAATCAATTCCAATATATTATGAGAGGTCAGAGAGGTAAGGAAAAAGTTAAAAAGGCTCCTCTTCAAGCAGAGGATAGCAGCACTTTCGAGTAACTACATATTTATTTAAATAGAAATCATACCACAATGTTAAAAGCTTTCTTAATGATGATCTTGGGGCGAATGACACGGCCCAGTCACTACTGTGGTCCAATATTCTGAGGCATCCCGAAACAGAGAGCCGCTACGCTATTTTGACACAAAGCCCAAACTGAAGGGTGCTGGGGCTGGCCTCTCCGTTGGTGGGCTGGGGATGGTATTTGCTGTATGTGTTTGATGAGTGGACATGCCAAGTAGAGGGCCACATGTAATGCGAGGTCATGCCCACTGACTCTCATTTAGCCTGTGTGAGAGCAGCGTCACTGTTGTTTTGACGAGCACTCTATTTTGACACTCCTCTGGGCCTTCTTGTTAACGCCCCTCCCCCAACAGAGCTAATGTGCTTGGACAGGCTCGCACAGCACACTGGCAAATTGCCAGTTTTGTTTGTCAGGAATTGAATATTTTCTGCCTCTGCCGAGTTTGGTAATTTTGTGGTTGGCCAGCGCAACAGGGGGTGTGACAATGACAACAGTCGGTGCTATGCAAGTTTGGTGTAAAATAATTAGTTTGTGTTAACGTCCAACTAGACCAGCTCTTAAAGCAAACGCTGGTGCTCTGTTCAATTTGGTGACTTTATGGATGCGCAATGAACACATATGAACATATGAGCGTAGGGTTATTAGAAATCACACAAAACATTTTGGAAAGTAAGACACACCTGTTAAATAAACAGCAAAGTGGTATACAATGGTTGTTGGGAGTGGTTTGACTCAATGTTACTGGCCGTGAGATAACTGTGCCTCACACCAAACACAAAGTTGGTAATCTGTGTCACCAAAAATGGCATCTCAAATGGATTTGGGAAGTGAGCAAATGGGACTTATATAATGATCTCTCCCATTATGCCCTGGAGAATACCAACTTGAGCAAACAAAATTGTTTTGATGTCTCTCAACAGTTGCTGCCGGCCGAAAGTTTTTTAGCACGCTGCTCAGACTTGCATGACTGAAAGCAACAAACAGAAGCTCTGTGGTTTGATTTCAACCAGGAGCTGAAAATACAGCAGGTCCCCTTCCACTGATCACAGAAAGAGACGCCTCTCACAGAACCTCACAGAGTGGCCTATCGATTTTGGAGCGTCGGCTCAGTAATTGAGTGCTCACATAAAGCAGTAAATTCAGGCTGCTTGTTACTCATTGCTTATACAAGTGGAAGATTACAGTGCAGCAGCTGTGCTGATGTCGGGGTATGAAACCTGGCCCGTTACACAAGCTCAACGTCACATTGTAGAATAATGTATGGAACAAGCCCAGCCAAGGACTGACAACAGCAGCTGGATAGGGAAAAGGGTCAACCAGAGTTAATCAGCTAGAATCAGCATCAGCTGGGGAGAGAAAGTACAGTAAGAAGCGGTATGAGTGTGTGTGTGTGTGTGTGTGTGTGTGTGTGTGCGCGCGCACGCATAGAGGCTGGTAACTGTGCTAGATTTTTTTTTTTTTAAACAAATACATAGAATTAAATCTCTTCAGCGAATATAGACACTGACAAATGGAACAAATGGGAACTTAAGTGTCTCATAATGTTGGAGTGATGTACAAAACAGCACACCGGGCGGCAATGCTATTTTTGTACGGCGTTGGAAGGTTTGCTCTACATACTGTCTGATAGTGTGTATTTTGTGGTTACTTTCCTTTGGCAAACTAGCAAAAACGTTAAAAAAAATAAAATATATATATTAAAATTAATCTTTAAAGAAATACAGATCGACAGATTGAAACAAACTTGATTATACTAATTTAAGAACCGGTGATGACTGACTACCAACCAAGGTCACACCTCCAATACAATGTACTGTATGGAAAGAAAAAAAAATGTGGTGACCCAGGTGGTGAGGGTTATGACCTGTAAATGTAACAGCTTGCTGCAGGTGGTGGTAAAAATAACCACACACTGCCTCTGACCCCCTGCAGATGAGATTACATAGCTAGTCACACAGCCACTCTACGGTCATTCACCCTCTACGGTCATCCACGCTCCCAGGGTTTGCTCTTTCAGGGTTGCACAGGTGCATATTAATATTTCAAATCATACTGACAAAAGCTTTCAGGCTCCTTTCTTGGACTTGTACCGCTCACAAGGCTACTTTCTTTTTTTCTACAAAGATCTGCACTTACACTATGTTTTATTTAGGAAAAGTTACCCAGCACTTCTGTAGCCTACAGATGCAATAACTTCAAGTGGTTGTTTTCGTGTGTGCATGTACCATATACAGTGTGTGTGTGTGTTGGGGGGTGGATAGAGAGGGAAGGAAAGAGAAGGATGTTTCTTTATTGTCTATGACAGCGTAGAACAGGTGTTCCCAACCATGCGCCGGCCGACGGATTAATTATGAAAAACTTCATAATTAATTAAAATAAATTACTAAAAAGTGCGATTGATGTCAGCTAATCCCAATTTCAGGGCAGACTTGGATTTGCAAACTTGTCCTAAACTTGTCCTAAAAGGCTGTCGCTACAGAGGCAAGTGTCTGGCTTTGGTGAGCTGGTTGACATTGGGTCAAGTGACTGTTTCACCCCAGGAGAGCAGAGGGAGCAGAAGGAGAGGTCGCCAGGCCCCCTGGGATCCAGCCCCTGGCCACATGCATGTGGTTGAGGCCACAGGGCCCAGAGTTGGAACCTCCAGCTGGTGCTCTAGTGGAGATAGCACCCCCATCGCCCAAACCCGCTCTCTGCTCTGAGCATGGCGACACCTTGGAATCCCTTAACTGTACACGAAGTGCATCCCATTAAATCAGAGGCCTGATAGAGGCCTTATTTGGCTTTGCGGCCCATAGTCTTCTAGTTCCAAACACATTGGTTAAGGTTTTTTATATGCACTGTCCTACATTTATTGTGTGTCAAATAATTTAGTTAAATGCCCAAGGCTTTGATTTTAAAAAAAGTTGCTCTTAACATCAATTAATATCGATTAATGATATAGGTCGAGACTCATTTTATCATAAATGCTTAACGCATCACATAAATTTGCAAAAATATGCCATGCAAAAAATATGCCATCACAGTCTAATGTGATGGATTTCGCTTTGGATTTCATAACAATGTAACTATACTTAAAAAAATATACAGTATAAACCACCTTTAAACACCTGTTAACAACTCTAGCAATCTCCTGTGTAGTGCTACAGTGAAATGACAAACAGGGTTAACATTCAGGCTACAGACTCACTAAATGACAGGAGCTTGCACCTCAATGTCTCATTGTCAGCTGGTGTAGTTAATAAACCAGAGTTCTTTGTTCACTTTTTGTGGTTCTTTTTTCCTAGAACTACAGTACACATAAGCAAATGGTATTCCATGGAATTCAGTTTTAAGTGTATAAAATGGTACAGTAGCTCTCTGTGGTCTGTGGAGTTGGTATTGAGGAGTAAGGTGAGGTCTGGTACCTGTGTGTTCCTGGGCTTGTAAGGTGAGGTCTGGTACCTGTGTGTTCCTGGGCTTGTAAGGTGAGGTCTGGTACCTGTGTGTTCCTGGGCTTGTAAGGTGAGGTCTGGTACCTGTGTGTTCCTGGGCTTGTAAGGTGAGGTCTGGTACCTGTGTGTTCCTGGGCTTGTAAGGTGAGGTCTGGTACCTGTGTGTTCCTGGGCTTGTAAGGTGAGGTCTGGTACCTGTGTGTTCCTGGGCTTGTAAGGTGAGGTCTGGTACCTGTGTGTTCCTGGGCTTGTAAGGTGAGGTCTGGTACCTGTGTGTTCCTGGGCTTGTAAGGTGAGGTCTGGTACCTGTGTGTTCCTGGGCTTGTAAGGTGAGCTGCTCTCCAGATCCGCCAGGATACTGGTAAGGGAGTCGATCTCAGCATCCAGACTGGAGCGTCTCTCCTCCAGGGTCTTCTCTGGTCCCTTCATCTGGGAGAGCGCGCGCGCGCGCGCACGCATGCACACACACGCACACACACACACACACGCACACACACACACACACACACACACACACACACACAGTCATATGAATACACTCATTAAAGCTCCAATATGTATTTATATAAATATGATGCCGCCCCCCCCCCCCCCACACACACTTCTTCAGTTGTTTTTACAGTGGTTTCTGCTTAGTTTTAAGATGCCTGTGTGCACATTGCACCTTGACCTTAAGCAATCCTCTGAAAACTACACATCAATAGGACAAGACTGTGCTCTGCGAGGAATAAGACAGAACTCTTATTTTTAAAAGGCAACTCTCCTGGTGTGGTGCTTTATTCACTGCTTGTCTAAAAGTCAGCTTGGTGGACTGTTTTAAATATACGATACGATAATTTATTGTCAGCAAGTTGAAATTTGTTTTGCATTGTATAATTGTTCATCCAACACATTACATTACAGTCATTACATTATAGTAATTTAGCTGACGCTTATCCAAAGCAACTTACAATAAGTGCATTTAACATAAGAAGTTGTCAAAGTTGGCAAAGTTGTAAGGAGCTCATTACTTTCTCCGCAGCGAGGTGCAGAAGTACTGTAGGGGGGGGGGGGGGGGGGGGTACTGTACTGTATGTGTGTGTGTGTGTGTATGTATGTGTGTGGGTGGGTGGGTGGGGGGCTGGGCCAAACTATGCCCTGTACTGGTTGGGTTCACACCAAGGTTATAATAGTTTTGCTTTTTTCATTAGTTTTTATTTTTATATCGTTTTAACTTTTTGTTTTCAATTTCAGTTTAGTTTTGATTAGTTTTAAAGCAGGTTTGCTGGTTTAGTTTAGTTTTTATTTTTTGAAAATGCTTAGTTTTAGTTTAGTTTTTATTAGTTTCAGTATTAGTTTTAGTTTTTTTTTTCTTCTGCGCGTGAGACCATCCTGATCTCACAAGCTCATGTTGTTTCACTCCGTGTGAAACAATGCAACTGGCGCACGTCAGGTTACTTCTGCGCAGGGGCACAGCTAAGAAAAAATGGAGGATAGATTTCATATCCACCCAAAATACTAGGCTTATGTATGAAATGAAAACTAAAACTAAGGACATTTTCTCAATAATTTTAGTTTATTTTAGTTAGTTTTGTAAACACACTACAGTTTTAGTTAGTTATCGTTTTTTTGTAAAGTCTAGTTTTTATTTTTATTTCAGTTAACTAAAATGTTTTTTCACACCTAGTTTTCGTTTTTTAGTTAGTTTTCGTTAACTATAATAACCTTGGTTCACACCCGCCCTATCTTTTGCATGGGAATAATGTTGAAATAATTATGAATCTATATCAACACAAAATATAAAGACAACACCATTTTGGATAGATAAAGCAATAAACTACTAACTATATCAACTTCCATCGCATGAATATGCGGTTTCTCAAAGATGTTTTATTTATTTTATGTTTTATTTATTTTACAGCAAACTACGCATGCATCCAGATACTCCAGATACTCCGCCGCCTTCTGAGCTCGTCTTGAGTGCAGGAGTTATTAATACTTTCGACCGACCACTAGAGGGAAGCAACGACTACTTTTCAACACTGTATGATTTCTGAGTACTATCACAGACGCAACCAACTTTTACAACAGATCGCACCAGCTTATTTTTTTTATTGCACTGGACAGGCGAAGCTCCGTAGCTCGCAGCAAGGCGGTACTTGGCTGTGCAGAGCGCAGAGCAGCGCGAAAGAATTACAGACTTGGTTTGGGCTTTACTTACAGTAGACTACAGCATAGCATTCCACTCATACCGCAACCACAGGTACTGCATTAGCCATTATGGTTGAAAATAGTAGCCTACCACCAACCACTTCTTCTCAGTGGGTCTCGCCCTGTAGGGATCTCTGGTTGGTTCTCCCTCAACCTCCTTGACCCTCTTTGTCCTAATTTTGTTGATTCTATTATGTCTATTTTTTATTTTTTATAATCCTCTATAGACCGCTTCATCTTTGTAACATGTAGCTAAATGGATAATGGACCACAGGTGGGTGGGGGGTGTTTCGTTGTAGCCTGAATGTATCCGTGGGGGTGCTTAATGCGCGATCTACCTGCGTGCACTTTCATTGTTTCAATAGTCTAGCACTTTCATTGTCAGGAAGCAATATTTTCATTGGCAACTTGAGGGGAATGTCGTATGTCCAAACCAATTCCAACAAACAAGAAATCTTAGAGATAGCAATAATGAACTGGCCATTAGTGATAGAGCCTTGCTCTTCCCAAAATTCCAGGAAATTTCTCTAATCAGTGATGAATATTATTTTTGGTCATTGAATTATGCTGCAACTGAAGGAATACGGGCTGTGAATGCCTGTGGGTCCTTCTCTGCAGGCTGAATCAGTGACCTGCCTCTCATTCTAATGTTATGCATTAGGCCAACACAAACCATGATGGCAGCATTGCCTCTATTTGGAACGTAGCTGCTGCTTCAAACATCGAAGGCAATCCCGAGAGTGGTAAACAAAAAAACACTAATGGCATCTCAATCACCAAAAGAATACAGGCAAAGTCTTTTTAACAGTGATAACAAGGGCGATGAAAACAAATGTTGCCATACTGAACCACATATCATTTTTATCAGGGTTTAATTGATTGTGCAGAGCTTGATAATCTGGGCAATGGCTGTACAGTGCAGTAGGGACACCAAAATGAACCCAGAATGTGAAAACTCCTTTAGTGCAACCTACTATCCACGTCTGCATAATCCACGTCTTACAGTCCGGCAGTAGAGGATGAATCAAGGCTAATTAAAAACCAACAGTACAGAATATTAGGTTAGGGCTAGGAGAACGCAGGCCAACAGTATCATGCACTTTACCGTAACTTCCTAATTTGATGTCCAGAGAATCAGTTACAAAACACATTGACTGGATATCAATGCCTTTTCTATATTAACCTCTAAATTTGGAGAGGTTTGCACTTGCTGTAGGGGACACAATTGAGATCTTGAGGGCTTATAAAGGAATTAATTTCATTCTCCTGGGAGATTTCAAGCCAGCTCAATAGTAGAGCAAAATGTTACAGAAACAGAGAAAGAGAGGCACATTCAAAGTAAAAAGGGAATTTAAACACTACTGTACAACTAACAGCATAGAGGAAAACATTGCTTTTTGTAGGAAACCTTAAAGGGGGATGTTCTTCTAATATTTGCATCTCTATTTATATTTCCATGTTCAAAAACAGGAACTATATGTATAGGTTATGTATTATTGTTTTTTACATGTTTGCACACACTGACCTCTTCCTCTCGTTAGTTCTGCTTAAGAGCATAAGTTATTTAACACCCCATTTTCATTCATGAAAGATGTAGTGATTTATAATTTAAATTTGGGAGCTATGGAACTACGTGACCCAACATACACTTTTTGCTTATCTTCCATTAAACTAAACAGATATCTAAGTAACTGGATGAGACAAGATTTCAAGCACAAGATAAATGTTACATGGCCCTCCCTTTGTGGTTCAAATTGAGCTGCTTAGCCTGTTTTAATTGCACTGCTACTGTAAGTCTGTCTCTACTGCAATTGGACAATGCACAGTACCGTTTACCAAATTTGATTGAATAGAGTCTGGTATACGGAACATTTAATTTCAATAATTACAGGATTCCAGACTGAGTGTACATTTATGTAGACATCATAAAGCTATGTCAACAAACATAACATATTGTTCTCCGGGGTATGCTTTTCTCCCAACACCAACTCTCCATACATCCGTGGGAACCAGATCTTGCAGAAAACATTCATTAAAATAACATATATTTGGTCCAATTATGTAATATATATATATATGTATATTATGTAATAAACCAGCTAGCCAGAGGGAGTGACCGCGGCGCACCAATAGGTGTCAGTCTTCTCTGTAACCTTCTATAAGCCTGTCCCTAAATTTTGCATGGGAGGAGACAGCCTTCCTGGGTGGGAGGGGGGATCTGGCTGAATGCAGCCAGATACCTAGCTGAGTCTGATACTTAAGCTCTCAAAGTTGTCTAGCTTTCTATGCTGACCCCCAAAAGCCTGACTACAGGGCGAAGTGTATTTCTTCGGGTCTCTTTATATTATGGAGAGAAGTCTCAACCACAACATTTGTTTTGCTATAGTTAACAGGGTATCTCTAGCAAAATGTTCCACTCCACCCTGTTTCCACACCACCTTTCAAGGAGACAAATGAAGGACCTGTGAAACTGACACCGCACTGTCTCCCTGAGTATCAAAGTCAAAGTCTCGCCACAGTCTCTACCTCTGTTGAACCACACAGAATTCAAGTGCGAACTGAGGGGTGCGTGCAATGTATGTATTGTCAACATGTGTCTCCATGGCTAGACATCACTGTAAAAGAGGTGCATGACTCACCTGATATTCATGAGAGGTCCCGTCCATCGGAGGAGGAGGTGGGAAGGTGCAGGAAGATGGAAGACCACTGGTCTCATTCACAGGTGGAGGAGGAGGGGGATAGTCTCCTGTAACAGACACACAAAGAAATTGTTCATTGTTCATTAAAAATACCATTAAATGAACAGATGATGTATGAAAATACTCGTATATATATCACCTATTAATCTGTGTGGGTTCCTCTGCTGATCACTGATTATTTTTGAAAAATAAAATGCTAAGTGATAAATGATTAAGACTAGAATACAATTCTCAGAGTTATGGTATAATGATGATGGTATAATGGTTTCTTTCAGCCTAGGAGATTTGTTTGTTCGTTCTACAAACCAGACATGATATTTGCAAATGAAAAGCTTTTATGAAACATAAGTCCTGTTTAGAAATTCTATTTGCTTTCCATGGCTTTTATCTGTTTTCGTTAGAACCTAACTGATGTAATCAGTGTCACTTATTACAGTGTTTGTCAGTGTTGTTTAAGTCTACTGACCAAATTAATTAAGTATGGTCCTGAGTTGACTCTCACTCTCACACACACACACGAACGCGCGCGCACGCACGCACGCACGCACGCACACACACACGCACACACACACACACACACACACACACACACACACACACAACAGTACAATGTTACTATAAAACGGGAGAATTGTCCGAGTCTTGCACAATACAATTCTGAAATCCTTAATCCTTAACCATTCCTTCTGAGAGCATCAGAACTGTTTATATACAGTACTAACCTTGTGACCTCCACTAAAACTCCACAGAGTAACAACTCATCGACCTGCCTCTCCGAAAGACTAACCTCCCTGTCCTCACCACTCTCCCTCCTTCACTCATACTGTACTGTAGATACTTTTGCCATAATCAAATTGCTTGTAAATTATGACTGACACATACAGTACAATACAAATATAATACAGTAAGTTCCATGTACATCTCTCTCTAACATCATAGTTATGTTGTATGTATTATTTCAGAAGCATGAAAGTCATGAATGTTTCAGAGAAGCATGTTTTATTGAAACGGTCTTATGTGGCGCAGCAGAGAGCGGGAGAACAGGGTGAGGGGGTGGGTGGGAGGTCGTTATTAAGCACCCCTGTTTAAGATATACTGTACCACTACAGAGAGCCCAGTGGAAGCAGTGTTGAATTCCCCCCAGTGAAAAGGCAGGTTACTTGGCCGAACTCATAAAGGCTGCCAGGGAGAGAGCATGGGAGAGTTGCACCCTGTGTTGATTGGATTAGTAACAGAGAGTAGATCTCTCTGTCAGCCCACACCTTGTAAATGTGATTAATCCTACAGGTATGAACCTATGAGAATGATAGTTGTTGAGATTAACGCTCTGGCTCTTCGTCTAGGGAATTCACAAAATCAGGCAGTCATCTCCAGTTTCAGGAAAGCTGCTGGATACCATATGTATTTACTCCTTTTATGAGTTCCTGTTAATAATGTGCAATTTTTTAATCCTCAAAATACAACAGATGTGTAGCACGTTTGTTTTGGTGTCTATTAACATTACAGTAAAAATCTGCCAACTTTCTCAAAAGAACATGCAGGACTGACGGTGAAGGTGACGGAAGTGCAAGATAAGACTTCAACATATTGTGCATAACTGACATGCATTTTAATGTACTGATCAGGATAACACCAAGAAACACCCTTGAGACTTGAACATGTTATTTTAAAGAACCCTCAAACAAGCTTAAAATGTCCCTTTTACAAAACGTGTCTCATAAACCTGGGTACAATTCTTGCAAAAAGTTAGCTTGTTTTTGAGCTAAACTGAACCAATATGAGCTAGGCATGGTGGATAGAGTTTTTGTGCCCTGAATGAAGCCGGTTTCATTTGTGCAGACAAGGGGGCGAAAGCTCCAAGTGAGCACTAATGAGGGAAGCAGCAGGAACTCCTACTTAATACGACAACTTCCCCTCTCTTTATTGAGCAATTACTCTCAAGTAGCTGCTTTGTGAACAAGGAATCCTAATCAGTAATTAAAGATATTTGAGAGGCCATAAGAGGTATAATTGGTTATTGAGAACATGGGTGTTGTTCAGGGCATGATAAAGGCAAGGCAAGTTTATTTGTATAGCACATTTCAGCAAAAAGACAATTCAAAGTGCTTTACATGAGACATTAAAAGCATCAAGACAAAGTGCAAGAAACACATAAAAGGTAATATAAAACTAAATGTATCAATCAATCAATCAAGTTGGATTAATATAGCGCCCTTCATGATACCCAGAGCGCTTTACAGAGTCCAGTATTCATTCAGACACAGTCATACCGGTGGTGGTAAGCTATATCTGTAGCCACAGCTGCCATGGGGCAGACTGACAGAAGCGTGGCAATGTAATAAAAGGACATTTAAAACAAAATGCAGGAAAAATAAAATACAGGAATAATAATTGCAGAGCAGTGTATGAATTATTTTTTTTATTTTTTTTTTTAAAGCAGCGGCAAAAAGAAAAGTCTTCAGTCCTGATTTAAAAGAACTGAGAGTTGCAGCTGACCTGCAGCCTTCCAGATATGGAGCATGAAAACTGAACGCTGCTTCTCCATGTTTTGTTTTAACTCTGGGGACAGAAAGCAGGCCTGTGCCAGATGACCTGAAAGGTCTGGATGGTTCATAACGTAGCAGCAGATCAGAAATATATTTTGGCCCTAAACCATTTAGTGCTTTAAAAACCAACAGCAGTATTTTAAAGTAAATTCTTTGACAGAGAGGAAGCCAGTGTAAAGACCTCAGAACTGGAGTGATGTGATCCTTATTCTGAGTGAGGACTTGAGCAGCAGCGTTCTGAATCAGCTGCAGCTGTCTGATCGATTTATTAGAGACCTGTAAACACACCGTTACAGTAGTCGAGCCTACTGAAGATAAACGCATGGACAAGTTTTTCCAGGTCCTTTTGAGACATAAATCCTTTAATCCTTGATATATTCTTCAGGTGATAGTAGGCTGACTTTGTAAGATTTCTGGCTTCGTTTGTGGTTCTTAGCATTAGGCTACTGATTGGAGCTGAGCGCTGACTTTTAATCGTTGTTCTTTGGCTCCAAAGACAATTACTTCGGTTTTATTTTTGTTTAGTTGAAGAAAGGTCTGGCACATCCAATCCTTGATTTGTTCAATGCACTTACTCTGCACTTACGCACTTGTATGGGATTATAGTCCCCTGGTGATATGGTGATATAAATGTGTGTTGTCTGCGTAGCTATGGTAACATATTTTGTTGTTTTCTATAATTTTAGCTAGTGAGGGCATGTAAATGTTGAACAGAAGAGGCCCCAGAATGGAGCCTTGGGAACTCCACAGATCATTTTTGTCTGCTCAGATTTGTTATTTGCCTATAGACACAATACAGTCCCTGTCCTTCAAGTAGGATTCAAACGAGTCTAGCACTGTGCCAGAAATTCCCAGCCAGTTTTCCAGTCGGCCTAGCAATATGTTGTGGTCAACTGTGTCGAATGTGGCGCTGAGATCCAGTAATATTAAGACTGAAATTCTGACAATGTCTGTGTTTAAATGGATGTCATTGAAGACCTTAAAGGAGTAGTAAAGGGAAAAATAATGTTTAGCGCTGTTTTAAGGTTACTTATGATCATATACAATGGTTCAGATCAAAAAGTTGACAAAACTAGCACTTTTGAGAAAGTTGATAATTGCTCTACCACCGTTTAGGTCATACAATGGATGTGGGTAGGCACCGTGAAAAATCATTCAAAAACTCTCAATTTCAAAGACAAGATGCTCACCGAGGGGGTAATTGGTGTCCGTTGGTGTTCTGACATCAAATTTGCCGCAAAGTATGAATCCTGTAAGGTTTTATTGATCATTTTATGAAATCTATTGACTTGTATTGACGCGACCGTCGTAGATGTGTAGATCAATCCGCAGATGGGATTCAGGAAGCGGAACTACTTACGGTAGCTATTGTTATTGTTTATGTTGCTAGGCTACCTAGTTTGCGGACGTTTACACACGTATGTGCTGCGACTAAATAGTTCTATGCAAGATATTTTTAAAAAGCCTTTCCAGATGAACTAGAATCTTACTTTACGGTGAATTATATGTCAGAATGCAAACTAACACCTCGGTGAGTTTCTTGTCTTTGAAAGAGTTTAACATGTTTTTTGAATGACTTTTCACAGTGCCCACCCACATCCATTGTATGACCAAAACGGTGGTAGAGCAATTAGCAGACTTTCTCAAAAGTTCTAGTTTAGTCAACTTTTTGCTCTGAACCATTGTATATGATCATAAGTAACCTTAAAACAGGGCTAAACATGATTTTTCCCTTTACTACTCCTTTAACAAGAGCAGTCTCGGATTGAATTTTGCAACCCTAAATGCTTCTACTGATCTTCACGCATCCTGTCATCCTTCCCCCAAGGGCAGACAGAAGTCAGCGTGTAGGGGCTGCGCCCGGGGACGAACCAAGTGCTCCTGTCTGTCTTCGTCAGGGACGGACAGCATTAGTGATCTGTTCTTCTGCATGTTTTTCGTATTGGGTTATTTTGGCAGGAAGCCCTTGCAAACTACAGTATTTACTATAAATATTAACACAAGATTTACACCTGCTCGGACTATCGGCTTTGGAGCTCACTGAAAGCGTGGTCCATCTGGCCATTCAAGACCTTAAGCATGAGCCCTGGTGAACAGTGTGATAGGGATCACAACACCAATTTCTCAAAGGATCACACAGTTAAGGGATGCCAATGAAGTCTCTAATAGAGACTAACCAATTTTGGCTACAGTACCACAGCTTCAGAGAATCACACAGTCTGTCTGTGTTTGGGAAAATAATATTTTATTTGATTTATTACTGAGAACTTGAGTATCAGGAGTACTGGCATTTACACGCAATGCAGTAAACAAAAATAACTTGTGGGGCCATGTGACAGTGGGGTTCCAGACAGGAGTCACGTGATGCTGCCGGCTCGTCTCTGTGGCAGCCTGGGAGCCTCCAGCTGGGGACCGAGACTCACTTCAGCAGCACCTTCTGCTGTACCTGTGAGCAGACACGGCATGCCTGACCCATATTTTAAGTCGAGTCAATGGGATTTTCCCCCCCACTTCCTTAAATCTACGAAGCAATCTCAAAAGCAAATTCGTAGTCACAGCTAATCCACAATTTTGTACAACATCTCTATTTACAAAGTAAGAAATGAATATACTATAGTGACAAAAACCTATAATCCCTCCCAGACAAAATGGATAGTGTTTTGAGACCAGGGTGTCATTTTGTTTGTTTCTCTGAGTAGACTGTTCCAAATGTGCTGTGGCAGAGAGGATGAGAACACATTGCTTCAACATAATTATGGAGCAGTTCTGTTCTACCTTCCGCTGAAGAAGAGCAGCTGAGCCCTGCACTTAATTAGCTGTGATATATAGAAGAGTGATTTATGACTTCATGGAAATGTAGGGGATGGATTCGAGGTCTTTGGAGATATACTTTTGTAAGTGTATATTAGCAGACCAAATTGGCTTCCAAAGGCTTAAGCAGTTTAAGACTTAACAGTATGAAAGGAGGATTAAACTATTGTGAAAGAAACAAATAACATGGAGAGGTGATAGCTTTAAACACAATCCCAGCAAGACCACATTTACAGGAAACATGGTTTCTGGAACACCGGACTCTACACATCTGTGCCATAAAAATCCTTAGTCAAGTTGGGTTTCTTGATGAAAAGATTATGTAATGAATGCTGGTAGGGGGGACCTCTAACAATAAGGGTATTGTCAATGGGAATGTTTTAGCAAACAAACAGGCTACAGCGTTTGGCTCCATTTCATTTCACATTCACACTGGCTGTCATTCCATGTTGACAAATGGGATAGTCTGACAGGTCTGTCAGGCCCAGAGTCTGGTCGCTCATAGAAGACCAGCCATAAACAATGTCTACACATGGTACTGGAGAGTTTCATCACATGGGGTCTAGAAATCAAACGTTGTGGGTATGAGGCACCTCTCTTGGATGTTTTGGAATGGCACATGCAGATCAGCCAATGGCAGTGCTGGTTAATCAAAACCAGGATAGGCAGTGAGCAGGTGAGGGAGGGGCCCAACATGGGAGGCCCAACCAGAAAACGTCTGGCATGTCCATTCAACTGCATTTCTTTCACGTCTGCAAAATATGACACAAATACATACCACCCACCCCCCAAAAAAAGGGGAATATTCAGTATTATACAACGGGTAGTTCTGACCTTGCAATCTGATTGGTCAAGAGCCGTTGTATATTCACGATATACCACGGGCAAAGCCTCTTTCCATTCTATGTTTCACCTCAAGAAAAATGGAAACATTCAATGTCAATTTTGAGTTGTTCTATCCGTCCTGTAGTCTACCACTCTGGTTTATCGTCACCACTTTTGTAACTCGCAGTTACACAGCAAAGGTAAAGTAGGCTACACTTCATTAATGGCTAGCTAGGTTGGTCAGGAGTATTAGTTTTGGCTGGTCGGGCTCATTGTTCGTCGTGTTGAAACTTCATAGCAATGTGATTTAGGAATTAACTTTCTTGTCAGAGTGGCCAGGGCCTTTATTTACTGAGCTGCAGAGAGCCCCAGGCCTTTATTGGAGGCAGGCCTATATTAGAGACAGGCCTTTATTTCTTAAAATTAAACTCTCATGGACATAATTCCTTAAAGGGCACCGCATATGCTGTTTTTACCCACCTAAAATCAATTTATATGGTCTCAGAAAAGTGAATTTTAATGTCCTACCTGTATGCAGAAAAAAACTCACATTTCGCCCCTGAGTTGTCTTATTTCGTCTGTCTGAATGGATTCCTGTGAAAACCCTCATTTTCCTTGAGACTAGGTTGTGTTTGTCCCGCATTTAGTAGACCCTGTCTGAAAGTTTAGCTTCTAGCTCCAAGCTAACTTTCTTCCGCCCACCACCAGCTAGCCGTGCTCTTTTCTTGTCAGCTAAACGCAGTTTATCCTTCTTCTTTTTCCAGTATCTGATTCTCTTCGGGTCGATGCCGAAAAGTGCTTTGCAGCTGGCTCTCCCGAATGTTCTGCAGCATACTGCAAAGCTCTCTCTTTAAATTTCATGTCAAACTTTCTTCTGGTCGGCGCCATGTTTGTTACCACCTCAAACAATGTGCCTAGCAACCAAAACTACCGTAAAGCCCAGAACTTTTTTCCCCGGCCTGTATTTGTACATGTTGACTGTGCCCCCGGCCATTATAAGAGACCCGGCCTATAATTGAATACAGGCCACTATTAGAGGATTTACGGTAGTAGGTATTTATCCCATAAATGTTTCCCGATGATGTTGTAACTGTTGTATAAAAGCAATAACTCACTCGAGGGTTGTGATATATGTTGTGGTATATGGCCAATATACCTTGGATTGTGCTGGTCGTCTACAGTATGACTGCAGCACAACCTGTGGTATATTGGCCATATACCACACCCTCTCATGAGTTATCGCTTCAGTGAATTGTCAAATGAAAAACACACTTTTGGAATAGCCATAGTCGACATTGAGATCAACATTAACAGAACATCACTTGGAACAAGCCACAAGATAATAACATAATTGAGGTGTTCAGAGACCTCAGTCACGTATAGCCTATTAGAGTTATTTCGGCAACAGTTAGGTGTACCAGAAGCCTATGTTCTAGTTGCATAAAGGGCCCTCTGTACTGTATGCGTTTGCAGCACAAGCCTGTGGTTTCTATGGGGACACTTAAGACTCTCATTGTTGGGTTTCCTGTAAATTCTCCCGGTGACTCTCATGCGGGGCATCTGACATAACAAACGGTAGTCAGTTTGCCTCTGGGCAGTCAAGCAGGGAAGAATAAAAACAGCTCATACAGATGTTTAACACTTTTCAATTGCTCTAAGCACACAATTAGTGGGTTTTTGAGAAGACACTGAATGCAAAGTTTTGTCTAAAGTGCTGCTCCTGACACGTTTTTAACTTTCACTAAGATTATCCAGCTACATAAAACCAGTCAAACGTGATAATCAGTGGCTAGACATCCTAGGAAAACACTGTAATAATATCATACAATAAACCTTCAAATTACTACATACAATACAGTTTAAATGTATGTATATCTGTAGCATAAACTGGTTTAGAAGTATTGGGAGAAAGTCTAGAGGTATTGGTAGAATAGGAGAGCTACTTCTGGCTGTAGAGATGGGGACCCATCTGATCCAGTATCGGGATCGGGCTCTGATCCAGACGTGGTTCACGGATCGGGTAGCGGCCTGAGGTCACCAATCCAGATGAAGTGGAAAAAGCCCCTGGACTGAGGGAATGTGAATTGTAGCCTATGATCGAATGAATGAATATTCATTCAATCATAGGCTACAATTCACATTCCCTATTTCACATGGCGCTTCCTGCCTTGAAAATGCATGTTTATCATAGTTTTTAGCAGAGGCCCATAGACCTCCATTATAAAGGGGGTGCGTGCACAGAGGCAAAAGGAGCTAGCTTACTACTGCACAGATCGGTTAAATGTTGGTGTGTACGGATCGGTTTCATTGTGGACAAAGTGACATTTGAGCTAAACTTGCTATGACACCGGCGTTCCCCCTTAAATGTATAATGTGTATGTTAATGATAATAATTAACTTAATGATAAATAAATATTCTAGAAAAAAGACTGCTGGTATCAGTATCGGATCGGTATATATCCAAATTCTGATATTGGAATCAGATCGGAACTGAAAAATGAGTTCCATGGATCAGTGCATCTCTACAGTAGCTGTAATCCCTAGGGCGTAGGGTCGAGGTGCAAGATAAGGTTTATATAGCCTAAATAAATAGAAGATCAATTTCCAATACTATTCGTTTTCCAAGATTATTACAGAGTGCTGGAAACTATATTAGTAGTATTAGTATTATTGTCCACTATAGACCAGTTAATCAACACTGCTCCCCAACTTCCGCAGCTCTCAGCACCAAAATGTGAAGAACTCGCACTGTTCTTCGATAATAAAATAACATCAATTAGAGCCAGTATTAACTCTGACATAAACATAGACGACCTTAGCAAACCCTGTAAAAAAGTATGTAAAATGTAACCTTGGGGAAATTCACATGTATCACATTACCAGAGCTTTGTAAGAGTTTCACTGAGTGTAACTCCTCTACCTCATGTCTTGACCCTGTACCTACAGAATTCTTTAAGCGGGTGTTTGACAGTGTTTCAAGTCATGTTCTGAAGATTATAAACATGTCTCTTCAAACAGGCACCTTCCCAGATGCCATTCCTGATTTTCCGGGCATCTGTCCTTTTCTTTTTGAATAATATTCTCAATTATAATCAGTTCATCCTTCATCCATTCCCTAACGTTAGGCTATAGCTCACCAGTTCCTCCTTCATCCATTCCTAACGTTAGGCTATAGGTCCCATATTATGACGAGACTTGAATATGATGAGACGTATTGAACAGGTTTATATCAGTAATGACGCAGAAGTTTGTAAGCCTACTTGTGAATAAATAGGCCAACGTCTGTCCATGTCATGCATGTTGTCACTCTGTAACATCATCCTTCAAGAGATGAATAGGCCTACTATTTTAAACCTCACCGCAGATATGGGCAAACATGATTTAGGCCTATTATCAGATCTGTATAATCATTGAACAACAAATTGGTTTGTTCGAGTCAATGATCAAAAATGATTTTGTAATTCAATTTCCCTAATTCCTAATCGAAAGAATGTAGGGAATTTGTTTAGAAAGAAGGTGCACTTGTGCTGTTCTGGTCAGTAGAGTGGTACTACAGTCTTTGGATGAAGCCAGTCCTGCTTGGGAACTTGCTGGCTAGCATAATTTAAGCATAACAAGGGGAATGCACACCAGCCATGTAACGCAAATGGAGATGGAAATGTGTATTTGTTGGTTACAGTAGGTTACATGGACCGCTGTGCTCCTTGGAGAGCACGCTGCGCTCAGGACAAAGTTGTATGAATGGATGGACTTAATTTGGAATCCTCAAAAATGTTGATTGCACCCTAAAAACATGAAAGCATAAAGGTAAAAATGCAGCAACACAAAGTAGCCTAGATGAGATGGTGGTTTAAATTAATGACAACACGTAAAGGAAAGTCCTCATGCGAGCGTAATCAAATAAATAGAGGCTGGTGATAAATGCTGATAATCTACCTGGCTGAGTGCATGGTTACAACCATTCATCTATTACACATAGGCCTACACAATACTTGCACAATACTTTGGATGTTAAATCCATCCATCTATCAAACTAGCAAATTCAGCCCAACACCTGTGGCAGACCGGCAAAAAATGTAAATGGAATGAAGCGGTCATGGCCACAACACCACCCGCTAACGTTAGAAGAACCCCCCCCCACACACACTATCCATTAGCCCACTGAAGATTGGTGGGGCTAGTAAACACATCCATCCAGTTTATTTGAATATAAAAGATCTGTAGCAGGGGGAGGGGTGTTACAATAATCTAGTCCAGGTTTGTTGCTGGTCAGTGGCGAACTAATGTAGTAAGTAAGTCTAGATAAAGGCTATCAATCAAGCTCTCTCTTACAACCTAGCTAGCCAATCAGAAGCTAGAATCCTAACCTAGAGAGACAATCAATAATTCACGACTGTCAAAATAACTCCGCAATGTCGGAGACCAATGTAATTCCAAAAATTAACCCTAACCCTAACTAACCCTAATCGTTGATATCTGATTCGACCCCCAAAATTCAGTCAGGTACAGCCCTAGAGTTCACATTGGTACTTGACCTCTGCCCTAAACAGTGAGTTCCAACATTCTGTTGTCAAAGAGTTTTTTACACAGACATATCTCTTACATGCCTTACATGCCTCTTACAAGCTGACACTTAGGCTACTAGTCATTCCATATGTTGATCTGTGCAGACAGCTGCAAGGAAATAGAACACTTAAGCAAGGGTGCCTATGTGGATGAATTACTACAGTATGACTTTCATTAGAGCTAAAAATATTGTTGTGAGGTACTGTAGATAGTAGGGGAGTTGAAATTAATCGTTTCTAAGATGCATCGTGATGTTGACATGGACAACTGCATCGATGCAGTGACAGTCCATAATAGATACTGTAGATAGATAGATAGATAGATAGATAGATAGATAGATAGATAGATAGATAGATAGATAGATAGATAGATAGATAGATAGATAGATGACAAGATACATGACCTTCCCTTGGTGTCTATGGTTGTGTGTTCAAGCTCTGGGTGATGTAGAATAAACATGCTACAACGCCTACTTGAGCATTGTGCTGTTTGGATTTCAGGCACATCATTTTAAAGTTATTTTTTAAGAAGTTTTAAATAATTATGGTCAGGGCAGAGACCCTCAAGTATTTTGTCATTTGTCTCCTCCTTCCTCTTCCTCCGCTAAACACCCAGCCCCGATCCAGGGCTGCGCAGCAGCTGTAATTCTTCTTCTTCTTAATTTTTCTCCGCATAAAGCATTTGTGCAGCAAAAACTGTACTGTATGCTCAAAACTCAAATTTTGCTAGCTAGCTAATGCTAATGCTAGCTAATGCTAACTCTAATGGTAACGCTAATGCTAGCTAGCTAAAGCTAGCATTAGTGTTAGAATTATACATTAGCATTAGCTAGCTAGCATTATTGTTAGCATTAGCATTAGCTAGCTAGCATTAGCATTCAAAAGTGCCTTTTGTGATGTCACGGTCACTTGACCTTTGACATTTGAATACCAAAATGTAATCCAATTAATCTAATTAAGTCCAACTGGACATTTTGGCCAAATATGTACAAATTCTGTAGAGCCTTTCTTGAGATGTCGTGTTCAGCAGGCCAAAACACATTTTGTGAGGTCACAGTGACCTTGAACTTTGACCCCACAATGTAATTACATTTTTTTTACAAATATCGGACGGACGGACAACCATAATGCCTCCGGCCAGGCTATTGCCTGGCGGAGGCATACAAATCTAAATAAATCACCCATGTGTCCTACAGAGCTGAATTTTGGAAATGTAGACAGTCAACGGCTACATCTCCAAAAGTCTTCATTCATATACTACCATGAACCAGAAGAACATTCTTTGGGTACTAGTGTTTAAAAAGGCGTTCAGATCGGTCAAACAATGAGTACTCATCAATCTTCAATGTCTTGCTATAATTTGTACTGTATGCGAAACATTTTATGTCATCTAATTTTTCAAAATACATTTCCCTAAAATATTAAACCAGAAACCAGGTAAATTTGTATATCCAACAATTTCACTGTTATAATGATTTAAATTTTAAAAAGATAAATAACCCAGTTTTGCACGTCAACCTCCCATTAGGACCAATATGGATTTCATTGTCTTGCTCAAGGACACCTCCACATGTGGTCAACCTAAAAAACTATTTTATTTTACAATTTATTGAACTAGATGAATCCCTTCATGTCAATCAAGTCATCTGCATCTTTGCTTCACGGGTCTTCTGCTCCCTCTCCAAATCCTATTTCTGACACCTCGTTGCAAACACCTGGACCACGATCATTGCTGCTTACGGCTATATTTCTTTAATCATTTACAGATAAAGCTAAAGTTGAAGTTATTTGGTGGAGGCTAGTGGAGGAGAAGCCCAGGTGTTATTTAAAGTGACTGTAAAGCAAATTCTGAGATTTGTTTCTAAAATACTATACTTTCACATACAGTACAGTAGTATACTATAAAATACTATACTATGTGGAAAGTATGTTAACTCAGTATGTACAGTAGTACTGAATTGTGGAGTTAGACCTGTAAACTGTTTTTCAACATTCGTTCCCCTAATTTTTTAAACGGGGCCTGGTGATATCAAGAGAAATCACATTGTGTACTTTTCATCGTGAGTGGCTGAGCGCAGTCAGCACACATTGTGTTGCGTACAGTTATGCTTTAAAACTCAATTTGTACATTTGGGAAATGGTCTAAACGGCAAAATTAGCTGTTTTTGAACTAGGTTTTCTAATAGTTCTGAATGTTTATTTTCACTCAGATTATTGTGGATGCTTAATGAGACACTAAACTTTGATATATATGCATTTTTACTATTTTGAACCAAGTTTAGAGGCACTTTAAAGAGATGAGTCTTGCGAAAGATGGAACATTTTATAGTAACTATTTACAAGCTATTTACCAGCATTAGTGGAGTATCACATGCATGTAGACATATTTTATTATTATTTAAAGGCTGGTGTAATCATGAATGAACCCTGTGAGGACATTACATTGGATATGAAAAAGCAACCTAAATAACAGCGCATTTCATACAGCACATTATACATACAGTACTGTATGTGACTCAGGGAATGGGGTTGGTGTTGGGGTTTAATACAGAATGTGTTTTCTCAGTGCAGGCAGTTCTTGTCTGAGAGTATGAGCAGATGTCCGGTGAGAATTTGGAGAGGGTATTCCTGCTGGGGTGCCCCGGTAGCTCAATGGGTTGGGGCACGTACCATATAAAGGCTAGCACTTAACGCAGCGGCGTGGGTTCGAATCCGGCCCACACCCTTTGCTGCATGTCTTTCCCTCTCTCTCTCTCCTGCCTTTCCTGTCTGTCCTTACACTGCCCTATCCTAATAAAAGCAGAAATGCCCTAAAAATGTCTTTTAAATGAATAAATAATAAAAAATTGTTAAAACAAAACAAAACAATACAGCTTTAGAGAGGGTATTGCTGCTGTCATTTACTTTCTAGGCACAAATACTGAGATGTTCAATAAAGATGTGTGCTGCATGCATTTTGCTACTGATGATGTAATTGCATGTGAGGTCTTTACAAGACATCTTAATGGGGTCTCCCCTAAGGCCTCACGTTAAATCACTGAGACAAGCCTCTCTCTATTTCACCAAAGCATCTCAGACAAAGAACTTCTGAGCACAACTGGCATCGATTATAGTGTAACTAATCTGTAAACTATCTACAAAAAGAATGCATGTTGACATGTCCCCATGTTGCTTGATTTAGACTAACACACTTTGCAGGGCTCATGTAATCCAGAACATGCATAGTTTCAGCTCACTTTAAATGCCAGATTTCTCAGGTTGGGCCTGCTCCTGTCAATCATGTGCAGCAATTCTACAGTGATACAGTAGATGACATGCAGCAGGCCTATGACACCAGTATTTAACATGTTTGAGTGTACAATAGTTGTAGTGGAAAACTAGAAATGAAGCTCAGAGAGCACAGACCTCAGCTCATGAATGCATCCTGTGGCTCTGCGTGCGTGCACATGCGTGTGGACAGGACATATTTTTTATTGCTGCATTATTAGGTCAAGAGTTTTATGCCAGTCCAAACCCTGTGTCTCTGTGACCTTCCCATGTTGAGATATGGCCATTTCCATTCCCCCTACATTGACATTGAATGGGGGGAATATTTTGCTCCCCAATTACAAAAAATGAATGGAGGTGAATGGGCGGCCATGTTTGGGCGGCCTGTGGACCCACACCGTGATTTGCATCCGCTCCTGGATTCTAAAATGCCCCATGCTACACTCCTCCACCGAGTTTCATGAAAAGCGGTCCGGTAGTTTTAGTTTCATTAAAAAATGAATGGAGGTGAATGGTCATGTTTGGGGGCTCATGGACCAGCCCTGTGATTTGGATCAGCTACAATATTTAATAGGTTCTAGGTTGGCCCATGCTACACCCCTGCACCAAGTTTCATGAAATGTGGTCTAGTAGTTTTTGTATAATCCTGCTAATATAAACGAACAAACACATGCCACCAAAAACATTACCTCTCACCCTGTGCTGTTGCTGGGGCGGAGGTAACTATGTTTTTAGACATGCCTATGACTTCTTTGTGAAAAAAGTAAGGGCCCATAGAAAACACGGCACAGCTCTAATCAAGACATTACTGGCAAGCAAAGTTTATATCGCAGTAGTCAAAAAATATTCTTATAAAACAAACATCTGGGGTGCAGAGGAAGGAAGCTCAGGGGAAGATGGCTGCAATTCAAACCACAAGTCTCTGAAGACAAAGGTAAACTATTTAAACTTAAAAGCAGGCTCCTTGCTTCTACCCAATTTCATAACAGTTTCCTGTGTTTTGAAACTTTAAGAGTTCAAGGGTCCCATGGGGTCCAGCTCAATCCACATCATAATAATATCAGTGGGTCCTCTGTGTAAAAAGAAAAGTTGGCTGGCTTTAAATATAATTTTGACCCACAGTCTAACATCTAGTGAAAACAATTAAATAACAATAGTTTATCAAGATAAATAGGCGTCAGTGTTCTACAAACAATATTCTTAGATGTATTACACTGATGATCTAAAAACAGCATTGTCTGGAAACTATGTAAAGCACATGCTTTTCATGATTTTGCAGTTATCAACTGAATATTGAACTTCCTGTTTTTTTTTTTTTTACAGTTTCAACTGACTATATCAGGGGTGGCCAACCAGTCAGAGACTAAGAGCCACAAAAATTACTGTGGTACCACCCAGAGCCACACCATATATACCAGCGTTTCTCAACCTTTCTTTCAGTCACCGCACCCTTCATAAGTACTTAAAATCCCAAGGCACCCTAGTCTAAAATAAGAAGAAAAGCGTTATTGTCCATTAAATATACATTTAACGTTAATTTATTTAAAATTAATACATACAACATGATATTTTCTGACATAATATATTTTGGACTGGGTTGGGTTACGCTGGGCTGGGCTGGGCTGGGTTAGGCTGGGCTGGACTGGGCTGGACTGGGCTGGGTTACGCTGGACTGGACTGGGCTGGGTTAGGCTGGACTGGGCTGGACTGGGCTGGGTTAGGCTGGGCTGGACTGGGCTGGACTGGGCTGGGTTACGCTGGACTGGACTGGGCTGGGTTAGGCTGGACTGGGCTGGACTGGGCTGGGTTACGCTGGACTGGACTGGGCTGGATTAGGCTGGACTGGGCTGGACTGGGCTGGACTGGGCTGGGTTACGCTGGACTGGGCTGGGCTGGGTTAGGCTGGGTTAGGCTGGACTGGACTGGGCTGGGCTGGGTTAGGCTGGACTGGGCTGGGTTAGGTTGGACTGGGCTGGGTTGGGCTGGACTGGACTGGAGATTTGAGGCTTTGAAATGTCCCAATGATGTCTGGCATATCAGACAGAATGGCTTACCATTACGTTCTATGAAGAAAAAATGACTCTCCCACTCGGGTAAAATTGTCCTGTGTTCGTCTTCATATTTTCTTTTCGCTGCGCATTTCTTTCCAGCCATTCTTTGGTTGTGTACAGTAGCCTAGGCTACGTTAGTTTTTGTCGTAAAAGAGAATGACCCACGCAGAGCAAATTATTTTGTTTACAACAATTTTGTTACCAAGGTGATTTGCTACCTATATGATTGGTTTGAAGTGGTTCTCACGCGACTTCCTCGCGACCTAGCGAAACGAATCATATGATTTTATGACAAAATCTGCAATAAACTAAAATGGGCAGGAAGAAATGCACAGCGAAACTAGAGAGAGAGAGAGAGAGAGCGAGAGAGAGAGAAACGTTCTTATGGAATGAATAATTTTATTTTTTTAATGAAAGGATGGAAGAGCCGCAAGACAACTTTTTTTTTAATCAATGAATGGAGGAGCCGCACATTGACGGGCAAAGAGCCGCATGCGGCTCGCGAGCCGCGGGTTGGCCACCGTTGGACTATATTATCTATTTTAAATAACTTAGAGTACAGGAGTAAAGACCTTAATTTATATTTATTGTCTGTTCAGTTGATGATTGTGAAAGTCTGTCAAAACATAAATGTTAGAAAAAGAGGTAAAGCGCACAACTCCTGAATAAGTACCAGTGTCCAGGTGCCCGGTTGGTGAAGTTCAAATGAACCAGGCCAGGTCAAGCCTGGCTTATGTGTGTTGGCTGGTAGGACGGTAATGTTTGATAAATAAAGATGGGTCTTGTCACCTGGACACATCAGTTCCAATGCTTCCAATGCTAATCCATCACAATGAGAGCGGGATAGCCAGTTAGCTCATGGGCTCACAACAACTAGCAGCAGCTTCCATAACATTAATGGTAGCGGTCAGTGGCTAAAGCAGTTACACTGATGATTCCTGTAATGTTAGCTATTTTGCTGCTATGGGTTCAACTTTTGTTTCTGGATAAAGGTCATGACTTTTTGTTTTGCACTTCCCTTTAGGTGGTGAATAAGTAGACCCAGGACACAGTGGGTTATTTGGACATCTACTAGGATCTTGATATTATATTGATATGAAAATATGAAAGTAAAGTATTTGCCCTTAGAAGTAAATTGTAATTAAAATGGTTCTTAGCTAAGTAACCTATGTGTAGGCAGACTTGAAAGGTCAATTGTAATAATATAATGAATGAACAATTGTAAACATAGTACTCAACAGAATAGGTAATACTCAAGTCTTGATTTGAAACTTTTCCTAAATGCTTTATTAAACATACAGACATGCACATTAAAAGTAGCCATAAGTTGTTATTTTGCATGTGCTCTCAGGACATGTTGTGGTTGTGACCATCTTTGTAAAGAGGAGAGGCATGCAATGCACATGTATACAGTAGTACAGAGTCAGTTGTCTATTGTATAGACAAGGTGTTCAATTGCTCAAGTGTTGTCAGGTGTTGGTTCGAGTTTACAGTGGTGCATAGTCAGTTGTCTATTGTATATTTGATCAAAGTAAAAGAAAGAGAACTCTTTTCAAGGCTTAATGAAATAATTAATACAGAATTGTGAAATTTGTTATTGAATGTATCCCTAAAAACAACGGTATGTAAACAGCGTTTGTTGTTGTGTGGTACAGTATGCATTGGTCAGTGCCAGTAAGATATTATGCTATTGCAGGGCTGTATTTTCTGCTCTTACCTCCAGCTGCTTCAGACTGGGAGGGGTCTCCTAGTTGTTTGTAGGGGTTGAACTTGGGTTTTGGTGCAACCACTGGTGCAAACTTCTTGGGAGCCTGTTGTTGGGACACAGATATGCTGGGGGTACCCAGAGCTGGGGTGGTCTCCATCCGGGCAGTCACCTGCCCTAGCTGGTCAACATCACTGTTTGGGTTGTTCCACATGGTTCTGTGTAGAGGGAAAACATACTGTTGAGTCATGTCAGACTCCTACAATGTTATATACATATGCAGTGTATAAAACACAATACAAATGACAGTGGAACACTTGCAGACTTTTTTGTTACATCAAAAAAGAGACATGGCACAAATGAAAAGTAAAAGACACCATAAATTAACTTAATGGCCATTTCAATACTTCCCATTGTGATAGAAATATCCAATAAGGCTTTACTGTTTGTACTGTACTGCATGTTATTATGTTTCTAGTCATCCCAACATTTATTTCTGACATAGTATATCTGAGCTGAGCTGTTTATAATGAATAACAAACCACACCATCTGTTTTACTAACAGCAGGTTCCAGACCCCTGTGTGAGTGGGCATAGAGAAAAAAATAATGTTCTTGTTGAACTTTACTTTGCTTGAATTGGTGTGCTGTTAATGTAACTGATATATTTAGACAGAGGCACAGGTTGATCTAATAAGATCACTTGAATTCTGTCACACCAACCAAGTCACACCAACATTGGACAGGTATAATAACCCACTTTATGCTATGTATATTTGACTTGAATCTCTATTTAGTACCTCTTCTTCTCTTCTGTCCTGTCACTGCTGCTGTAACGTCTGAATTTCCCTGCCTGGGGAATGATAGCAAAGTATCGTAAATCACCCAGTAGAAGACTAGTCTGCTTTATAATTTTATTGTAATCAAGAGGAAAGATAAAGGTTAGCAGACAATTACTTGGTAGCCCGAAACACAAAACACGCATCTTTGTTTTCATACTGGCCACTAGGAAAGAGGAGCTCTACCACAGTAAGAGAATGTCAATCTTTCCTCGAGTCCCTTGGCAGTGAAAATGGACTGATTTGAGGGATTTGAAATCTGATCCTAGCTGTCTAGAAGCGGAGGTCAGGTTCTGCCAGAGAGCTTATAGACCTGGACCTGGGCCAAAGGCTGGCACCAACTAATGCCTCAGTAGTGGGAGGCACTTCAAGCAGCTTCCAACACCCCCCCACCCCCCTCTTCCACAGGCACAACCAACTGTCCCACCGGTTGCCAGTAGAGGGGATACTTAAGGCTGGCAACTTAGATCAGAGACTATTTATGAGGTAACTAAATACAGGTGTGGCTGGTCTCCTTGATATGAAAGGTAAGAATTTGAGAGATATCCCACTCTATGATGGATGAGAGAGACAATTTGCATCAGCTATGCTGGCACACATAGTCCTCTCATCCATGGCCAGAGAATTCAGGGATGTGTGGGTGGCATGGAAAATTACAAGGTGTTTGCCACTGGAGGACTGAATGTCAATAACCGACCTGACAATCCCCTGCTATATATATAGGACAGCATATTCGGGTCAGTGGTAAATATTTTTTAGTTGGTGTGCTGATTCTATGTTAAGTAAGACTTACTGTAACAGTGCCATGTAAGGCAGTGCTGGATTTCTGATAAATTATGTTGATATGCCTAATACACAATGTTCTAATACATTAGGCTGTTGTAGAAAGTGTCATTGCAATGTATTTACAGTATTGTACATGATCAATATGGATAAAGTCATGCTAAAGGTTGATTTTTGCTTTTGAATTTCCTGCAACAGACCGTCACAGATTAATTGAAATATTTGTACACCCTCTCTGCATTTATGGTCTGATGTAACCAACAATGACTTTCACTGTTCAACTCAAAATGGGGATTCACATCATTATCCTAATTGGGGAGAGAAGAAGATGATGCCAACCACAGAGCAAAACAAGAGAAGAAACAAACTCAAAAAAGGTCAGCGTAAAATCACACAGTAGGCTATCATTTAGCTTCATCGCTCTTCGAAGTTTTAAGCGCCCATCCGATTTCCAACCAGGTTCAACTCTTTTTAATTGTCTATTTGATGGGTGCTCAAAACAAGCCTTAAAGTTATCAGCTTCTTTTTTGCCTATTTATCCATAACCTAGTTATTATGGTGTAAAGAGCCCTTGCAGGGTATAAAACTATGCACTATCTGAGGCCACAGACAGTCTGTTTTTCACATTCTGAAATTTGAACTATTTTCCCCTTCCTTCTTTGCATTTGCTGCTCTGTGTTCAGGTGTTTGACTGTGTATTATCCTCTCTCTGACTGATACAGGGTTTCCATTCTCCCTCCGGAGCACAGCAGAAAAGCCCACGCACAATCATCTTTTAATATCTGCTCAGATCCCTGCTCCTCCTGCCGTCGCTGAATGGTGCTAACCAATGATATGCCGTCGCACTTCTAAAAGCTGTGTTTCAAATGTGTGCCGGTTTTTCACACCCACCTGTCCTTTCAATGCAAAACACTCTCATTCATCTCTGCTCCAATGCTTCTTTTATAAGATATGTATTAAAAGGAGCGTTTCTCGTATGTGAATAGAACTCTCTTCTGTGTTAAACAGTACCTATGCACCTGTTTGACGGTATATTCTATTGGTCAGATGTTCACAATGTATGACACTTAAAGGACAATGCTCGTTTTTGACAACCTGGACCTTATTTACGACATATTATAAGACGTTTGACTCACCGAGATCACTTTGGTGTAGTTCGGAGGCATGTAGAAGAAATGTAAAATCCAGCGCGAGCCAGTATATCCATGTAATGGCGGTGGTCGGGGCAACGAGAATGCAGCTTCTAAAAATCTATTTTCTGCCGCGAAACGGTTGTTTTCATCAATCTGTCTTGATGAATCGCTAGTTGTGCTTACATAGAGCATAACTGTTGTGGTTTTCACATGCCATGATCTTTAGAAACGTCTTTCGAAACAAAATAGCTTCCTCACTTGCTCCAGCACTAATGCGCACAGCGCGCAATCGTTGCTCCAGCACGCTGTGCGCATGCGTGCTGAAGCAAGTGAGGAAGCTATTTCGTGTCTAACGACGTTTCTAAAGATCATATTACAGAGGCATGTGAAATACCACAACAGGCCTATGCTCTCTATGTAAGCACAACTAGCGATTCATCAAGACAGATTGATGAAAACAACCGTTTCGCGGCAGAAAATAGATTTTTAGAAACTGCATTCTAAGTGCCCCGACCACCGCCATTACATGGATATACTGGCTCGCGCTGGATTTTACATTTCTTCTACATGCCTCCAAACTACACCAAAGTGATCTCGGTGAGTCAAACGTCTTATAATATGTCGTAAATAAGGTCCAGGTTGTCAAAAACGAGCATTGTCCTTTAATGTTGTCCGAAATGGGTCTTAAAGCCTCTGGAAACTCAAATCCACAAAAGTCTTCTAACTATGTAATTTAGTGTATTATGTACATAATAAACAACATGTAAAAGAATTAGCAATTACTTTCTATCAAAATTCGAAATATTCTCATTTAAGTTTTTGTAACATTCCTGACAGTGGGTTTAAAATGGGCGTTGTTTAATTCGTTTAATGTGACGTCATTATATCCGAGATCCAATCATTAAAAAATGCATGTTAGTAAGTCCTACCTCCCCGCTAAATCTGCCTCGTCGACAGCAAATTTGCAGTAAACTAACATATTTGATCCAGCCTAGTATCTTTGTCTATTTTTATCTATCCATCTACCGGTATCTATTTTTATCTATCCTCTATCTCCCCACCCTGTGCACCATCATGATTGTTTGTGCTGTCCCTGGGTGCTCATCGGTGAGATGACAACAAGTCATTCTTTAGTTTTCCAACTGTGTTGGATTTAGAGAAACAGTGGACCGCGTTTTTGGTGAGCCGTGGTGGAGCAGTCCAGAAACATACCTTCATATGCTGCGCTCATTCATTAAATTCTGCCAGAAAGCCATGGGTTTTGCACAACGGCTATGTCTTGTAGCTGGAGCAGTACCCCCTCTCCCTCCACTTCAGCGTCTCCCCGATGCCCAGAGCCTAGAGATCGATCATGTAAGTTACTTGCTAATGATAAAGTTTAAGTAAATGTTCCACGTTTATTGTCACCTTTTTCTAAAGAAATCTAACATTGTTAGCTTGCTAACTCAGTGCTTTGTAGCTGCTTAGCAGCCTAATAATGTTAGCGCTAGCTAGTATGGTTAGAACTAGCTGTGGCTAACTAATTCTACTAATGGATAGAAAAGCATTTTGGAACTCACCATTCAGTGATCGATTAAAATGAATTATTTGGAGATGGCAGGGCTTCTACTGTATTTCTGCATCCTCTGAGAATTGAGTATATGCGGCTGGACTTTTAGTTGCTGTGCATAGTGCGTTGCTAGTTTTGATGAGATTGACATTTTTATCCGCCAATGACAAACAATCAAATCTTGATCTGACGCGCCCACATTCCTGAGAAATGGTCTAGAGAGCAAAATGAGCCGTTTTTGAACACTTTTTTCGAAGGGTTCTGAACGTTTATTTTAACTCAGATTTTTGTGGATGCTTAAAGAGACACTAACATTTGATATCACATATGCATTTTTACTATTTCAAGCCAAGTTTCCAGAGGCTGAACAACAGTAAGCCTGGTCAGTGGTCTCTTGATAACACGCCAGGGGTAAAGACGAGATAATCATTCACCAAGAGGAGATTTAAGGTGGTTCTCTGGCTATTCTATCAAAATTCAAGTCACTCTCTACCAAAGAGGCATTTTCTTCAAGAAAAGTGCAGCCTATATGTTTTTCATTATTGGGGGAACTTCAAATACAATTCAACTAAAGTAATTCCATTCATGAAGTACTGTTGAGCACGGCATATTTTTACATCTTTCCAATGGAAAAAACAAAATGTCATCATAACTTACATTTACATCATAACAACATAACAATCATAACTTAGACAGATACATATCCCCTGTCATTCTGGACTTAGTGCATAGAAAACACTCAGCAAACTATTCGGATGTCCAATTTGTAGGTAAATCTGCCTCAGATGCTGTAAGTTGATCTGACAATCTCGTTTCTTGTGGAGAATGTGCTGGCATGGCAGAGTGATGCTGGCAAGGATGTTGGTAGGAGAGGGGCACTGGGCAATATTCCAGTGTGAGGTTAAAAGGTGCCCCACCCTCTCTGAGGGAACCTGGATCAGCATGCCCAGAGCCTGTCTGCCCTAGACCTGGCAGCCATGCCCGAGCCTCTCTGACGTCAATCTGCCTGGACGGGCTAAGCAGCAGAAGTCAAGAGGCCATTCTAATGGCTTCTGACAATATGTCGGTCTTGACATCAAAGGCATATCAGTGAACAGTGGAGATTGGTTGCCACATCCCAGATTTAATAATCATGTATCTATGCCTGTGTGCTGTAAAGCTACTGTACGTACTACACACAATGCATGATGTCTCTCTTCAGCCTACTGCATCTGAAGGAGTGCAACAGAAGAGAAGCACCGGGAGTAAACAGAAGTGATGGATATCAGAAAACACAGCATGTTGAGAATAGTAGGCTAGGCTAAGAATTAGAATGGGGGTCAATGAGAGAGCATGGCTGACAGTCTGAACAGTTAGCATTGGCATGCAGCTCGCGTTTATTTGTTGTCTTTGGTGGAGCCCTCTAAGAACATAGATTTATGTTATCCATTATGCATTCATTTATGTTTTTTTTCCCTTCTGCTTTGATATGACTTCTACAGATGGAAGGCACTTCCCACACACAAACACACGCCCCCACAGAGACTCAAACACACTAGCATATAGACTACAGTGTAGGATGTATAAGGCAGTGGCTGCACAACAGAAAGTTGCACCCTCACAGAGGACATGAGTGAATGGAAAGGCAATTATGGTTGCCGGGGCTGCCACATGGATGACGCACAAAGCTGTGACACCAGGTTTCACAGTTTGCTTTATATGGGCACAGGAGTGGGGTCGCAGTCTTCTCAAAACCTGTTCCACTCCATGGTTACATCTGTCACTGAGGAAGTGTTGCAGGTTATTCTGCTGCACTTCAATCCTTCAGGCCCACAGAGCAGATTAGCCCACATAGCCAGCCAAAATGAGCCAGGGAGAAAATAGGATTGACAAAATGGCAAGGTTCAGAGCTTTCAGGAGCTGAATATGCTTTCTAGCAAACATTCCCAAAATATGTGGGCAAGAGATGGTCTGAGTGGTTTTCTAGGGGGACAGGCATACTGGCAAGAGCGGGGGGGTAAAATGTAAAAAATAATGGAAATTATTTTTCACTGAGACCATGTGACTTGTTGGGGCCTTTATGATGTAACCAACCGCAATCACCCCCCACACACACGCACGCACAGATCAACACACAACTAACTAATTGTTATTCTCCTGACCTGATCTAAAACATTCCCCAAAAGCCATTTATCTAAGTCTCCTACTGTACACGGTATTCACAGTAAATAATGGATTAATAACATACTAAATAGTAATACATTTAAGCTAGTTGTAACAGGTTGTCTCCTGGGTAATTTGAAAAAATGCAGGGGCAGTTTCTTTTAAGGCGAACAGACAGTCCTAGAAAAGTAGTTACTAGATAAAACTAGTGCACACAGTTATGATCCTAGCTACAGTGAAAGATAGGATGCCCGATAATCACTCCATAAAGGAAATGGCTGTTGGGTGAGCAATGAGTAGATTGGACTCATTGCTTGCCCTCAGAGTTCTGGCAGTGTGAATTGGATTACTGATATCCTCCTCATTGACAGATGGGAGTAACCAGTTCAGTCATGTTGCTACACTACTACTGTACTAGGCCAAGCAATAGTGTAATTGATCCCAAATCAAAGCAAAGACCTGAGCTGACAGACTATACACTAAGCTCAAAGTCACTCAGTTCATAGAGCTTCAATGGAATTCCTTTATGGGTTGTAAGAAACTGCTACCTAACGTCTCCCTACCAATCCCGCCCATTGTTGTACATGTGTTAAGGAGCTCAGCCCGGGAGCAGGGTGCACTTAAAATCATCCCTTCTCCCGGGTCACTAGGCAGCAATCAAAACAACACTTCCACAATGACACAGGGCGAGGACGGAAGCTCACCGTGCTCTGGCTGGCGGGTTGTTTGAATTGAATGGATTGAATGGAAGGCTGGTACTGTATGTGGTGGATGAGAGGAGGGCTGAATTAGCACTGCGACACAACGTGCGGGCGTTCAGCCACGTGAATAAAACAACTTTAAAAATTGAAGATTCCCATCTGCAAGCAGGCCAAGCAAGCTCCGGACCCGCTCTGCTTCAGACAGCTGGTTGAATGACTGAACGGGCTAATGCGGCATTACACAGGCGAAAACCCACTCCCTGCGCTCCAGTGTTTGGAAACAGGGCAGAGCTAAGAGTTCAAGTGGTCATTATGGATCCCGAAATGTTTGGTGTGCTGGTGGTAAACATTTGAAAGTGCCAGAAGGGTGACACCATCCCACATGTTGACATATTAATAAAAGCAAAGGCCTGTTTTGGAACTCTTCCAAGTGCTGAATGTTTAATATTGGAAGTGCAATAACAGTTTCGGAACATGAGAGGACTGGTAAGTCAAAAGTCACGTTCTAAAATGCAGCAATAGTACAGCTGCATGACAGGATTCACCAGCTGAAGAGTAGAGATTGTGATTACTTGAGTGTTGCTTATTCAGAGGCCCTTATCACCTCGAGGCAATGGTGTAAAGATCAACCACATCCTGTGCTGTGAAGGAGACACACATCTCTTCACACACATCTGCACGAGCAAAGATGAGCAGTATGGCTGTTTGTCACAGTCAGAGAGGAAACCCAATGAGCATCGATACCCTCTAGTTGACATTCATTCAACTGAATTCCAAGCTTGACTGACCTATCCACTCTGCCTTACCACATAGATCAGGCCCTTATTTTCCCTTCTAGGAACCACTACCCCATCTGAAGCTCAGTTTATTTGTCATATGTACAAGATCTGGTATGGGTGCATGCTTAATAATGAAAGGCAATGAAAGTAGTAGCAGGCAGCAGAACAGTTCAAGGTCCAACGTGGAATAGGCAGGACAGCGTACTGTAGATCCCCTAGCACCAGTGAGGTTTATACAATGACTATGGCTGTGTCCGAAATGCCTGATACCTGCTACCTGCTATAGAGCAGGCGAGAAGTAACAAGTTCGCGATCGTACAGCCAGGCTACAGAGCTCCAGAAACCGTAGCCGTAGCAGAGGACTCTGGGCCAACCACAATGTGATGCAGTTCGGCTTGGCATAGGGGTTCCTGGAGCTCTAGCCTGGCTGATTGCGAAGTTGTGAACAGAATAAATACAACATATGAGCAAATATAACCTGCTCCACTATAATGAAACTGTTAAAACTAAGATGCCTGGATAAAGATTTTTTTTTTCGAAACGATATATTTGACAGAATGGTGATTTGATGGCAGGTACTCCGCCATGACAAACTCCGCTATTAGCCGCGTTCTGGTACCGCAACAGGAGCATTCTGTTCCGGCCGCTCCTCTGCTATGGCTACGGTTTCTGGAGCTCTGTAGCCTGGCTGTACGATCGCGAAGTTGTGAACAGAATAAATACCACATACGAGCAAATATAACCTGTTCCGCTATAATGAAACTGTTAAAAATAAGATGCCTGGATAAAGAAATAATTCGAAATATATCGAAACGATATATTTCACAGAATCGTAATTTGATGGCAGGTACTTAACAATGCTAATGCACTGCTTACTGGCGTCGGCCATGACAGCTGTCCTGAAAATTTAGCTGAACAGTGACGTAACATCCGGAATAGCATGCTCTGGACTTTGCTACGTTTTTTGCCGTTTTTTCCGACAATATAGCAGTCGAGGTAGCAGGCGAGGTAGCAGGCGAGAATAGCAGGCGAGAGGTAGGTATATAGCAAGTAGCAGGCATTTCAGACATGGCCTATGTGTTGGTGTAAACATTATGATAGCAGAACTAACAGGACCATGATATAACATGTTGCCTTGCGTTATCCACTGGCACACTGCTGACAGAGCTGACAAAGGCTGAAACTTTAAGGATAAATTCTAGTCTTATATCATGTGAACTTGAATTTTATAGCTATATCCCAAAATGTCTCAATACAACCCCCATGTTTAATTAATTAACTTGACCACTCATACCCCCCCCCCCCCAACCCCCCTTTACCCACATGGCATCTCACACACTGGACATGACAACAGAGAGCCAGCGGGCAACATCACCCGTGTTTGTTGTCAAAGCAGCAAGACTCAAAGCTCAGTGAAGGAAAGGGTGTCAGTCACAATCTATCATATTTGGTGCTCAGGCAAACTACAACCTGACAAGAGGTAGCTGAGTCAAGCCTGACCGAAGCAGATTGGCAGCGGGTGCTCCCGAGAGACTAGACTGGACTTGTTGAGTCAGTTGGAGCAACAGACATCAACGGTTACTTGTCTGTTTCAATATGAGCCCTGTGACATTGTGTTAGTTGATTCCTATCTATAGTAGACCATTTGCCTAGTATAATTATGTTCTTCACTAAAGATAGGAGATAACACCTCAAACTGTCACCTCATGCAATTTTAAATTGCAAATGATCAAGTGTAGTGTACTTGTAGTAGCAAACATCAAACTTGCTAAGAAATCTTGCTTACACATGAGAATGCTTCTCATTTGGCTATAGTCATTCACAGTCTGTGGCCTTTCCACCTGCCACTCTATGCTTGGTAGAGAATCATCCATTAGAAAGGCCAGTAACTTTTTCACCCATTTCTCCAAGGAGATGTCACACACACTGTAAAGTTGCTGCTAATTACACTACTTAGTGCAAGGGATAATATGAATGTTAGTCAAATGATTAAGGAAACAAACACAGCAAATACAAATGTATTACCCCATTAGCTATTGTGAGGGATCCAACCAGATGATAAGCATTACAAATTAGATGTAGCACTGTGACTTCTACAAATGCTATCCCAAGCCCGCACTCTGAACATGACAGAAAAAAGGCACACTTCAGAGTGAAGGATGGGAACAAAACAGGTATCTCTCCTACTGTAGCTAACACTAAAAACAACTGCTGAGCAAATTTAATTAAACACACTTTATCTATGTACATAATCCAGACCTATTGTTATCTAGTCGTTGAATATCTGATGCTGTGGCTTGATAAATGAGCCCAATAAAATGATAACACATCTGTGTCAAAGCCAAATGTCCAATTTCACTTGATAACAGTGGTATGATATTGTATTGTAACAAACATACAAACTTGAACACTTCTACACTTTTGTTCTAGTTAATACTGAAGCATTTTATATTTCTTGAGCTATTGGCCTTTGCTCTTGGTAATTTGGGCATTTCACCGCGAAATATACCTGAAATTTCATTCAATCTTTATTTATTCTCGATAAGGTATTGAGGGCAAGTTCTCATTTACAATAACGTCAACAAAATACATTGTATTTTAATTCATTGTATCTATAATAGTACTTATAGTAGACAGTCAAATAACATATCAAACAAGCTTAACATTTATTCAGGAACAGCAGGCTAGCATGACCAGTTCGATGTTATTTCATCAGTTCAGTTATATTTCCCTTGCCGAATCCACCATAGTTTACTATGATTTTAAGTAGGGCTGCTGTTAACAATATTAGCTAGACTTTACCATAGCTTTTCTAGCTAGCTGTAACACCTCTCTCCCTTGCCAATGCCTACAAGATCATTCATATTCAAATAAAAGTGATGAGCTGGGGGTGGGGATGATGTGTTTTCTAGCCCCATAAAAAAACATGATCTTCAGGTTAGGGGGGAGTTGAAATTGCACATAAAGATTGATTTTCATTTCATTTTATTTTATTCCACACATGGGCATGTATCACAATATCCAACATATACAGTGCATGACAAATGCACACTTTTTTGCCCATGGGCGAAAAGGAGCAGGAAGAATTAAATACCTGCCCCCTATTCACAAAATAAAAAGGGTTACATGATGAAACATGATACAACCTGAATTTACAATTAATTAACAATTATCAATTTCACAGAAAAAAGCAACAAGAAGCAATTACCCAAGAAGAAATCATATTTGTCTTCACTTTCATATTGTCTATTTACTTTATTTTTATACAGTACATTTTTTTAACAGAAAAATATTTGAACAACCCTTTATATCAACGTAGAGAGAATTCCACAGCTTGATTCCTATAACTGAAGGACACATCTGCTTTTGCGTAGTCCGTGCAAACTGATGCTTAAAATTAAATTTCCTCCTACTGAGCTCACTTTCCATACTAAAGAGCAGAGGTGGGAGTAAGTCACCCATGTGCAAGTCACAAGTTAGTCTCAAGTCTTAACATTAAAGTCTCAAGCAAGCTATATACTGTAGGCTAAAGTTGTAGCTAGCTGTAGTACATTATATATATATATTTTTTACATTACAGTCATTTAGCAGACGCTTTTATCCAAAGCGACTAACAATAATTGCATTTAACGTAGGAAAAGCCAATGTACTACTACTTGCCAGAACTCACAAGTGCATCTTCCTTCTGAAACAAGTGACTAAGAGCATAATCTAGTGCTGAAGGCAAAGTGCAAGAATAGCAATCTAAAGCACAGTTAAAGGTTTTGTAATGACAGATGAAGTTTGACGTTGTAGTGGTCGTGTCCCTGGTTTTAGTGCTGCAGACCTTGCACACCGCTGTTCTCTTCTTACTAGCTTCCTCGACAACATACTCTTTGAATCCAAATTGTATAATTTCCGGACAAGCCCCCTCCATGTTAGCTGCCCCGGAGAGTAACGTTACTGGCTTCGCTGGTCTGCCGCGTCCTGGTAGGTTGCCAGGTTTGCAACATAAGAATGTTAATAAAAAGTAAAGTCCTTTCGAGTCATCTGTCTCAAGTCAAAGTCAAGTCAAGTCTTTCATCAGTGTTAGTCAAGCAAGTCCCAAGTCCTTAAATTTGCGACTCGAGTCAAGTCACCTGACTCGAGTCCCCCAACTCTGCTAAAGAAACTTTGTATATTATCTGGCAGTGTTTTACATTTTGCCCTAAACATAATTAATAATGTCTGTAGCTTTACTAAATCGTCAAGTTTCAATAGTTTAGAACTGATAAAAAGTATGTTTGTGTGTTCTCTATAGTCAGCTTTGTGCATGATTCGTACAGCTCTCTTCTGTAGTATGCAGGGCTGAAAATTAACACCTTAGTTATTTTCCAGGAAAACATCTAGCTTGTGTGCAAAGAGCTTTTCAAGCACTTTGGAGAACTGTGAGTAGTGACACTGGCCTATAGTAAGTGAAACTGTGCTTATCTCGTGCTTTGAAAAGTGGAATGACCTTGGCAACCTTCATTCTATCTGGAAAAACACCTGTATGAAAAGAAAGATTACAAATATAACAAAGAGGTTTGATTATACAGCCAATGGTCTTTTTCACTATAACCATATCTACCCCATCACAATCAGTGGATGTCTTATTCTTGGACTTTGTTACAATGGATGATTTCTTCTTCACCGACATTTCCCAGGAACATAGACTGCAGCACTTTATCTCCTCTCCATCCATCCTGTAGAGGCTTGTCATGTTTTTTAATGGCATCTGCCAAATTCGGCCCAAGATTTACAAAGAAGGAGTTTAATTAATTTACCACTTCATTAATATTTTTAATAGTCTTATTATTATTAATGAAATGGCTGGGCAGGTTTGTGGATGCAGGTTTTTTACCCATCACCTTATTTAAAATGTCCCAGGTGCCTTTGATGTTATTTTTATTTTCTTCTAGTAATTTATTATAATCATCTTTCTGAGCTATTCTCATAATTGATACTACAGTATTTTATTCTTATAAACTTTATATTAAGTTTCAGCACCGAGAAATATCTGAAAAACACTTGTTTTCAACATTCACTGCCAACGGTTTTAACCACAACATAATGTGATGCTTGTTAACAGTGCTCACATGACATTTATCAAGTTAATATGATCTTTACGTCGGCATTCCTACCTACAAGAGCCGAGTGTGTGCAGACCAATATGTTGCTTGCTGGGAAGCTGTCCATGATGCTGAAACTGAAATACTTGTATCATTCTGAATGAAAACGCCTAGTTTTGGTGCTCGAGAATTATACAGTATATGCCTACTTGTGCGCTTGCATGAAGGTGCAGTAGCCTAGCCTACACTTTTGATTGTCCCGGTTAAAATGGTCACTCGGCTGTAGGCTCGATAGCAGACCCGATAAGCTCCGACCTTATTGATTACCGGGTCTTGAGACCCAAAAGGACCCGGATTTTGATCCCCATCCCTACCAAAGAGTCTGTAAATGTTTCTATCTTTGACCCAGGTTTCCTATATATGCAAGTTACAGTTATATTACTCCTTCTTTCCATTTCAATTTCCACCATTAAACATTCCATTAACTTATCAATTGCCAGTTATATGATCAATTAGTTTACATTTCAAATCTCCATCAACAAAAAGTGCCTTCTTATTTATTCTATTTATATGATATAGTTCATACCCTTCCATGTGGAAGTCAATACCTTTTCCATCCTCCAACCATGTCTCCGATAAGGCTATGAGCTTAAACTTGCCTTTAAGAGTGTTCAAATGATCATTGATCTTAGTAAAGTTTTTATAGAGGCTTCTGCAATTAAAATGTATTAACGAAAATGTGTTGTCTAATGCTATATTTTCACTAAATTGTTCCTCAGTATAATACTCACAGGAGGCATTGATGGTATTGAACACGTCTTTCTGGATCGATATTGCATTCAAAATCATTTTCATCTCTTGAAATTAACTGATCTTCTGATGTCTGTCATTTTTCGTAATAGACTCTCTTTTTTTTTCTTACACGAGTGATACACTGTATTTTGATATCTACTATCAGCCCTTATCGTGGTACAAAATAAATATGGTTTTAATTTTCAAGAGTTTATCGATGTACAACACCTATTTGAAAGTGAAAGTACATTTGTGCTGTTACTACAGCCCATATACATGTACTATGCCTAAACGTGATGAAATATTATTAATTGAAGTGCTTGGGTTATGCTTTTAAGTGTCTACTTTTTTGGAGAAACCTGTAAACATTGAATACAGTCCAAGTTCATCCTGTTATTATCCGCTTGGCTGTAGCTCAGTTGGTAGAGCGGGTCGTTCAGTGATCGAAGGGTCAGTGGTTCGAATCCCAGCTCCGACTGTCCACATGTCGAAGTGTCCTTAAGCAAGACACCTAACCCCAAATTGCTCCCAATGAGAAGGTTAGCACCTTGCATGGCAGCTACCGCCATTGGTGTGTGAATATGTGTGTGAATGGGTGAATGAGAGGCCATTATAAAGCGCTTTGAGTGCCGCTAAGGCGGAAAAGCGCTATAAAAGTGCAGTCCATTTACCATTTTTGCATGACTCCTGTTATTCTTATTTCCAAATTGATATTAACTATAGTATCCAATAAGATAGCCTACTATATAGCTCAAACTCATGCAATGTGCAATCGATTATGCACAGCAGTTGATAGGCAACTGCATAATAGGGGTGTGCCCGAATACGAATACGGTATTCGGATGAGCACAAATAGCAGCTTTTTCACGAATAGTAAATTTGTACGAATATTGTAAAAGATATTCGGGAGGGGGAGAACAGTCAAATACTGTATGAGCGAGCAATACGCACACGTTGTCTGCTTGTTGACATGACACGACGAGAGAGAGAGAGAGACAGAGGCGCACATGCTTGCAGTCTCGCACCTGTTGTCTGTCTAGACGTCTAGACAAAGCGGAGAGGGAGAGAAAGTTTGGAGCGCGCTGAGGAGCCAGATAGTAGGCAGGCAACGAACGTAAGCAGCACCGAGGGCTTTTGTCCCTAGTTAACTGGTTTATTGAGACAGTTATTGGATTTTGTTTTCTTGTCGTAGCCTACCTGCTGCAATAGCCTATGTGAACTGTAGCGTTTGTTTGAGCAGAGGAGGACCGGTAGCTAGCTTGTTAGCTTAGTATAGCCTATCTAGCTAACGCTAGCTATTTCAGCTACGCATGCTCAGCCTCTCACTAGCCTATATAATATCCGGCTATTTTGAAATATGAAATAATTATGAAAGTATATTTTAACAACTGAAACACAACTGATCAAATGTTTGATCCATGCCGTTCAGTTGTCAGCACAACAGAGTAGTCTAGTGTAGGCCTAAGATAGGCTATAATCAAAGTCCTTATCTCTGATATAACAATAATAAACTATTCAAACAGATTTTTAAAAAATAATAAGAATAATTTCACTACAATACCCTACTTACCCATGGTTTAAGCACTGTTGAAACTTGAGTAGGCTATAGGCCTACAATTAGGCCTATAGTCATTTTCCTCGGCTTATTGGCCTATAGCCTAGGCTACATTTAATTTATAATTAATTAAAATTATATTTATAGTAATACATGTTTATTTCTGGGTTTGTGAAAACCTTTACTAGAAGGCTACACCACACTTCCTGTGTCACATGGTTGCAGATAATATATTAGATATTATGACACGGGAGAAATAGAGCAACTATAGCTGTTCTAGCAAAGTTGCTATGAGGACTTATATTTTGATTTAGAAAAATATTTTTCAGTTTTTAACTAAATGTAGAATGTCCCCCAGTTAAGGGTGGTGGTGGGGTTCTGACACTTCATAGTTTGTTAAAATAAAAACATACAGGATGATGATGATGAGGAATTATACTTCATAATTAATGATAGTAATAATATATATAAACAGCAATTCTGATGCATTGAAAGCACAGCAATTGCAATGCCAATTAATATTAGGCTAAAGAAATTACATTTCCCCTTAGTTTAAACCGTTTTGAACCGGCTTCCGGTTTAAGCCCCGTCCCCATACGAATACGAATTATTAGCTGTCAAATACAAATACAAATAGTGGGCTCCCGGCACACCCCTACTGCATAATAGGCAACTGTATCGAATGCTTTTGTTAGATCTATAAACAGGGCAGCAGTGTTTTCTTTTGTCAAGAGTTGATACTATGTCATTTACAATTACAATGGTAGCTGTGTGTGCTATGTTTTGTTCTAAAACTAGATTGACGTGGGCTCAACACAGAGTGCATAGAGAAATGGTTTGAGTTGGTTATATACAAATTATTTCATGATTTTTATAAGGCAGGACAGTTTTGAAATTGGACGATAATTATTTCGATTAGATAAGACTTTTATACCCACCTTTAGGTTGTGGGATTACATCAGCCATTTTCTATATGAGCACTAGGAACTATACCAGTTCACAGCGAAAGATTAAATACATGGGTCAATTGCTCTGTAATTAACGGGGCAGCTGTTTTAAGGAAAAGAGGATCTGATTGATCCTCTCCAGTCGATTGGCATCAATGGATTTCAAAGCATCAAGAACAACACTAGGAGAACAACCCTAGGAGAATAACACTAGGAGAGAGAGGTTGAAAAAAAGAAGAGCCAAGGCATATGGTCTACAGCGTGCTAATGAGCCTGATTATCGGGTGGCCCTACATGGCTAACCTTATCTATCAGATTCCGAATCACTTTCAGAATCACTTTCTAAGCCAAGTTTCACTTAACATCAGGATATCAGGGTTAGTCTGCCAGACAAGTACAGATGGGAGCTCTTGGGGGTAGTAACCTTACCCGTGGGATCTCAATACACCATCTGCGGCATTCCGCACCACCACTCGCAAGCCCATAGAGGGAGAAGTAATATTACCGATTGCTGTAGCCTTCTCTGACACATTAGATGAGCTTACCTTGTTCTCCGTCTGGTTGTAATTTAATTATTATGAACCTAGCCTATCTATCTACAGTAGAGTTGCAAAATTCCAGGAATATTCAAAGTTGGAAACTTTCCATGGGAATTAATGGGAATTTATGTGAATTAACGGGAATTAATGGGAATAAACTGGGAATTTGGGGGTTATTTATACCAACTGTATTTAGCTCATCATAAACAGACATAAATATAAACATTTTGTATTGTCATAAGCAGACATGTCTCATACACATTTTAAAGATTACATTTTTAGCTTAGTCTATTTGTGAGTGGATTCCACAGCCCTCTTGGTGTGCAGGATTCTAGGGATTTGCTGTGCATGTGATGGAAGAATGCCATTGCACCTGTGATGGATACATGCAAAGTACAGGGTTGAAATTCAACTGAATTTGCATTAAATCAGGTTGTCTTAATCAAGATCATGCTGCAAGATCTAGAATTGCATTTTATGTTTTTTCCCTGACTAGGCTACATTTAAGTTCCCTGCTATAGGGGTCTGTGGTGGTGTAGCAGTCTAATGCATTGTGTTCCAGTGCAGCTGCCCACCGGGAAACGGTGGTCTCGCCAGATCCCAGAGTGGCCTATTGGGCCACCACTCCCCAAGGATGGTTAGATTAAAAATCAATACCTGCTCCGACCTCCTAGAACGAGAGAACTGTTAACCGTGAGACAATTATCTCTTCTGATAATTTGGAATAACAAAAATGCTTCAATAGGCCTGGGTTAATTAATAATAATAATAATAATAATAATAATAATAATAATAATAATAATAATAATAATAATAAGCTTTTCAAGTGCTTTTGATTATCTCACAGTTTGCAACAACATAGGCATAATTTATTGATTTCTCCCCACACAGACAAACAAACAGATGCCAGCACAATCCCAAACCACCCAGTCGAGGCAGCTGTGTTTGAAAGCTACAGGAAATATGATAAAGACTCAAAAGATGCAAAAAGACTGAACAGAGCACTAAAAAAAGCCAACAATTTAAAGTTCCATGTTCTGTCATCTATTATTCCATTACTTTTCCTTATGTTTTAGATTTTCGCCGTGGTATCGTTTCGGTATCGGTATCGAGATATTTTGGGCAGGTATCGTAACGAAGTCATAATTTTGGTATCGTGACAACACTACTACACACTGTGAAACAAGAAGACCCAGTCAGTTTTTTGTGGGCAGCCAATTTCAGAAGAAACGTGAATCAACAAGCCATTCAGATTTGCCTGTTCTGACATCAGAACCGAAGCACAGTTGTTTGAAGGCCAGCAGTTGTGGTTTAATTTCTGTCCTCCTTCACTTGGCTATTCTTGTCGGGGTAAACTGACCAGCTGTTTCAAACTGCCGGTATAAACAGGAAGAGATGCCTGATCTTCTGATATGACTGGATCTACACAGCAAACAAGCATAACAGTGCGCCACAAAGACTGACAACTTGCTACAGTATCTCCTGGAATACCCCACTTAAAGGTCTTTCATATTGAAATTCACTTGATGGACTGGGGGGTTGCAAGGCATGTTGTGTAGGGGGTCATCAAATCAAACTTTATTCATTCAATCATTTAAGACACGGAGGCAACACAATGATGCAGACAATATTTTGAAATAAGATGCCGTTGGCCTTTGTTGTGTTTTTGTTTTTTTAGGCTATTTGCAAAAAAGGCTCTATGCGGCCATCAAAATAGATACACAAAACAAAGCCATCAGTAGTGCATTAGTACCAAATATGTACAGCCTGCTACAGTTGGCGTCCCAGGGGGATGTCACATTCTTGAATTTCCGGGCATCTGTCCTTTTCTTTTTTAATAATATTCTCAATTCAATAATCTAATTCAGGCCAAATGTTCCATTATATAGTCCTTATAATCAGTTTGTTTTAAGTCCTTCATCCATTCCCTTACGTTAGGCTATAGCTCCCATATTATGACGAGACTTATTGAACATGTTTATATTAGTAATGACGCAGAAGTGTGTAGGCTTACTTGTGAATAAATATTAGGGTGTGTGCATGTTTTTACAAATACACCGACGTCTGTCAATGTTCCGCATGTTATCAATTTGTAACATCACCTTCAAGAGATGAATAGGCCTATTTAAAACCTCACCGCAGATATGGGGAAACATGATTTAGGCCTATTATCAGATCTGTAATCATTGAACAACAAATTGGTTTGTTCGAGTCAATGATCAAAAATTATGATTTTCTAATTCAATTTCCCTATTTCCTAATCGAAAGAATGTAGGGAATTTGTTTAGACAGGAGGTGCACTTGTGATATTCTGGTGAGTAGAGTAATACTCGCTTTGGATAAAGCCAGTCCAGCTTAGGAACCTGCTGGCTTGCATAATTTAAGCCTAACAAGAGGAATGCACAACAGCCATGGAACGCTAAGGGAGCTGGAAATGTATTCGTTGGTTACAGTAGGCTACATGGACCGCTGTGCTCATTGGAGAGCACGCTCAGGGCAAAGTTGGATGAATGGATGGACTTAATTTGGAATCCTGGAAAATGTTGATTGCGCTCTAAAAACATGAAAGCATAAAGGTAAAAATGCAGCAATACAAAGTAGCCTAGATGAGATGGTGGTTTAAATTAATGACAACACGTAAAGTCCTCATTCAAGCGTAATCAAATAAATTGAGGCTGGTGATAAATGCTGATAATCTACCTAGTTTTTAAGTTCATGGTTATAACCATTCATCTCTTACACATAGGCCTACACAATACTTGAACAATCCTTTGGACGTTAAATCCATCAATCTATCAATCAAACTAGCAAATTCAGCCCAACACCTGCAGCAGACTGGCAAAAATGTCAATGGAATGGCCACAACAGCACCCGCTAATGTTAGAAGTACCCCCCCTCCCCTACAATCCATTGGCCCACTGAACCTAGCCAGCGAATCAGAAGCTAATCCTCAAAAGTCAATCCTATCAGAAAAATATAGGCCCCATCTTTTCACAATGAAAGTCATTCAGCCAACAGACACAAGTCAAAGTCCAACCCAATACTGTACATGCAAACAAGTTTTGCCTAAAGGCTATTTCATCATTAACTTCCATTTAATCAGCACTTGACGCACAAATGCCTTTCACATCACAGAACTATGTGACAAATAAATACTGTGATTACAGCAAGATGACCCAAGATTTCAGCTCAGCAAAGGTCGCAGATCAAGACACTGCGGGAGGCAGGTTACTCTACCAACAACATCAGAATATTACTGCGACATGAAGGTGTTGTCAATCTCAGAACAATACAGCACTGCCGTAATGAGCTGTCCTGAGACGAAAACAACAACCGAAGACCGAAGCCATTACATTAGTGCAGATCGCACCAGACAGGGATGGATTTGTTGATGACTGTTGGCATTGGTTGGATGGCTGGAATTTGGTATTTCAGTAGGCCTATTTCTTGTCAGATGGCGCATGAATGTGTGGACACTGTATTCTGTAAAACTTAAAGAATAAAAGCACATATTCATTGGTGTGGTCAAGTTGGATAGGCTAGCCTAATATAAATAAATTAAGGACCTGTATTTTCAGTGTTTGCTGGTAGAGAATGCCACAGAAAGACAGAGAGGAAATCTATTTGTTTCATTGTTAGCAATGATTTAATTGTTCAAGGAATATCATTTGGTCCTCGGTCACGAAAAGCCTATTAGCATATAATTATGCACATTCTCTCCTACTCCACTAGGCTAGCTATCCGAAATAGCACTCTAAAATTAAATTAATTATTTGAAATAGTAGGAAAATAAAAGCATCACAATGTTATAACGTACATTTTAAGAAATGCTATTTTAGCGAAATTGAAAGTAGGCTGTAGGCTATACCAGTAGCAAAAGAAAGACAGGTACAGTACAGTCTACTGTAGATCGCAAAATACATTGATTGCATTGATTGGTTAATTTACTGTAGACCTGTGACTACATCTACAGTGACTGGTTTATCTAGCTAGCTAACCTAGCTAACGTAGCTAGTGGTGGTAGTAGCCTAGCTAAAGATGCATAGCCTGAATAAACTCATGTCCACGGAATTCTTCCTCTCCACCAAAGCGGAGGGGAGAACGTGAGGCAGAGAATCCCTTCTAGTACAAGACTGTCAAACCTTCCGCCCTGCAAGCTCTGTATGCACAAGATAGTTAATGTCTGGATATAATTGGCAATAAAGAGTGATCTTTACTCAAGGCGACTATGTCAAATTTGTATGGATTCACACCTCCGATCAACTTTTTTTCTCTTCGTATCGTGATGAAGCCATACAGCGCTCAGCTACACTAGCTGGTGCCCCATCTTCAAAGCTACTTCCGGGGTTTACAAATTTGTATCAGAGCTCAGGATTTGATGCCCGGGATGGAGTCACATCCCAGTTGAATGCATTCCAGAAACAAAACGCAAAACCCCACTTTCGCCCAATCTTTGTAGTTCTAGGCAAGCTAGCTATTGTTAGCCATTGTTAGCTATAGGCCTACTATGTTCTTTTGTGCATATGACTTAACAGACACCACGTTTTGACCCAACGTCAGTTACTGAGATAGATACTGTAGATAGATATGTACATAATAATTAAATTACATCCAGATGTAGAAAACAATATGTGTTGAGAACAAGGTAATAACAATAAAACGTAATTTGTATAGCACCTTTCATACAGATAAATTCATCTCAAAGTGCTTTACAACTGAGCAATTAAAGAATGTGAAATTTCATGATGCAATGATCTGGCTTGTCTTCATTCGTAGACTATAGGAGAAATACACTGTGAGCCAAGTCTGCTAAATCTGCTCAAAGATGCCACCTGGCGGTGGTGCATCACTAAAATGAAATAACACCCGTCTGAAATCCCACGAGATTACCAACTGGATTTTGCTGTGAAATACCGCAAACATGAAATTCTGCGGGATGGATAATTTCTATCTACTCCCAACTGTAAATTGACATGGTCAAATTTTTCACATAAGCTTCTAATAATATAATATTCAAATTCCTTACTAAAAATGGATGTGTTGATTTGAGACTCTGGAGTGGGGTCGGAATCAATGATGGTAGGCTGCATTGGGTATGGGATGTATGTGACAAAGAAATACGAATTTGACTTTGCTCCCTAATGACAAAGACACATAACTTTTTTGTATCAACACATCCCGTGTGACTTTAATTGTGAGTGACAGCTTGTATTGGCATGGGATATATCAAATAGAATAGGATGGTTTGCATAACTTGAATACTTGCTCCTTGAACTGAAAGTCCTTATTGATGCAATGTCTTAGGAGTTCTTATCTGAATCTCAAGAGGTTACTGACTGACAGCAGTAAATAGGCAACATCACAACATAACCTTCTGCTTCTCCCCACAACTGTGAGGTGCCAACCCAGACTGCTTTTAAAATATCTGCATGTACAATAAAGAAGGGTTGGTTCTGCACATCACAAACTTTCAGGAAAAGTGTTTACACTCTGAAAGTCTACCTCTCTTTGCTTGTAACTATATTAGTCTTGAGCTCGTCTCATTTGTCATTGGAGTGAATTAAAACATCAAATAGGACTAATTAAGATACTTGAATATATATACTGTATATACAGGAGTGTCAAACTCCTGTCCAGTGGGCCATTTCCATCCCACCCCACACCTCCATCCGGCCTGTGACATGATGTCAAAAATATAATGTACTCCGGCCCGCAAAATCATTTCTTGTACAGGGCGCCAACAAGCAGGCCTACAATGAGCATTTCAAGTTGCTCAAACATGGGGTGAAATGCTGTTATTTTGCATAGTGTGAGAGGTGATTGATAAATACCGTCACAGGTGCAATCAATCCTCAAATGACTATGAAAGATGAACGGAATGCAGCTAGCCACAGAGAGGCTGTTTTCATGGTTAACTAACGTTAGGAACACAGACAGTTTCAAGAAAGATTGCTTTTTTTGTGGAATTCAATGGAAATGCTACCTGCCTGATACTCAAGAAACGAGTCGCTGTTCTAAAGGAATATAATGTCAAGTGTCATTCCTTACTAAACATGGAGAACAGTATGGAGACCAGAGGAAAAAATTAGGCATGCAGCTGAGAGGGCTACATCTCAGCAGTCTTTCAAGATAAGTGTCTGGCAAGAAATAGAATAGTAGCCTACAGATATAGGCTATTCAAGATATGTGTCTGGCAAGAAATACAATAGTAGCCTAAAAATGTAGGCTATTCAAGATGCGTGTCTGGCAAGAAATACAATAGTAGCCTACAAATGTATTCAAGTGTCTGGCAAGAAATAGAAACAAACGTGAACTTTAATAAATGCAAGTACAGGTCCAGAGCAGGCTTACAGTAGCGATGCACATATTGAAGGTGAAATAGTAGTACAAATGTAGGCTATTCAAGATAAAATAAAAGTAAGGAATAAAGATTTGTACAAAATGTTAAAATATAAAAAAAACAACTAGAAAGTACATTTCCTGGAGAAAATGTGAGGTGGGCTAGCTGCTGCAGCTGTATGTAACAGCAACTGCTAGTACTACTACGGACCAGGCAATCTCCATGCACCCACCGGTGAAGACCGTGTGTCTCTAGTCCACTCAGGGGCTGAATTGTGGGGTCCGTGGCGTGGACAGTGGTGTATTAATTATACATTTTATTAATTATACTTAATTAGATTTCTACTTCCAAACATTGGAGGCATAAAAGAGGTTACTGCACCAGTTTGTACAACACACTCACAGGCACACACAGACACACTTCTCAGACATATTGCCTCCCTAGCCTCAAACAGCAGGTGCTAATTCATTGTTTGTTTCTGTGTAATTTCGACTGCTAACAGCAGGCATCACAGCCATTTGGGCACAGAACAATGGGAGGCTTCTGTAGTGACAATTCTCGTAGGCCCTACACTACATGTCCCCCCCCCCCCCTCGTTTTTAGTTTTGGGTGTAATTAGAATTATGGCCACCTGTATCACATAGATACGAGAAAAGCATGGCCATATGGAACAAGAGAGGGCTATGGCAGAAGTATCACACCATTGTTTTGGGGGATTGCCGGGGGCCTATAGCCTTGTGAGACCATCCTGATTTCGCGAGCTCACATTCTGTTTCTCACAAATCAGTCTGGATACTGTCCATAGAGACCAATTTGTGCCAGATCAGAAAATCATCTCAATGTCATTTTTATTTATATAGCACTATATAATAATAATTAAGAATAAGCTATATAATAAGTGTGAGGGTGAGTTTATTTAAAAGCATTCTCATCTGTAGTCTGAGACAGTGATTGAGCCCTTGAAAGCAATAGCAGGGGTTTCCTGGGCCTATTCCAGCAATGTTCTTCTTTTATCACACTCACTGTGTAATGTTAGGGGGTGGGGGCATGGGATGGGGGGTCCTATTCAGCAGCCCAGGTAGGGTGCAAAGCATTCCAGCTACCGATGAGATTACATTACTTGATACAATGTAATGTAGCAAGCTTTTGACGTTTTCCACTTTTAGACATTACTAAAGACAGAATGTAACAGATGTTCTTAGTGGGTGTAAGACTTTCAACTAAACTTGAGAATCATGTAAAAAAGTAGCTAGATAGTCAGGACTTCATGTACAGAATAAAACAGAAGCCTATGGTGATAAAGTACTATGACCAGGGTTTCTCTGAAATGCACTGAAGCAGAGCTCACAAAAGTGACATTGTAGTGGAGGGATTCTCAGATTCATAGAACTACAGAAAATTACCCATATTCCATATACAGGAATCTAATTATGACCCTGAATGCACACCCGTCATATGTCTAGCTACAGCATTGTGATGTTTTCTGAAAGTGGTTGTCAGCAGTGAAATTACGACCGATAGAGAAGACCATCATGTAATTTCAAAGCAGATATTGATGGCATGGTGTGCTGTAAATCAGTTTTAAATATGTATGTATGACTTAAGGATTGTGTCAGACTACGTTTGTGTTATCGAATTAAATTACTTTAAAATGTATCCAGACCTTTAGGTCACATTGACTGTGTAATTCTATACAATTTGGCATAGCTACCCTATTTCTCATCCCCCTAAAAGACAGACCAAACTCCAGACCAAGACCATGAGTGGAACTAGACCAGGTCCAGCCTGCTTTATGGGCTGGGACCGGCTTGATTCTCTTCAGGACTGGTTAGTAGGACGGATCTACCGTTTGCTAATCTAACGTATCTAATCTAATAGTTAACACTTTAGATCAACTCCCACATAATACTTTACCAACTGCCTAGTAAATGCTTTATAACTACTTGAATTCATCATGAATTACAGTATTATAAAGTGTTTATAAAGCATCTATTAACCCCCTTACTAACCATCTGTGCATGTCTAATTCATTACATGGATAAATGCATGCATTAAGTACTTATAGTTTGTCAATCATTAACCTCCACGTTATAAACAACCTGATGAACCATTAACAACATGAAAAATGTTGTAATTAATATGATACATAATTTACAAATGGCAAATACATTGTTTATTAAGTATGAAAAAACTGTGAATACATATTTTATGTTAGCTTATTAATGAAGAATAAAACCTTTAGAAATGTGATAATAAATTGCTTACTAATGTGTAATAATGAACGCTTTATAAATTATGAATAAAGTACTTAATAAATGCTTTATAGTGTGCACCTTTTATTAAGTGTTACCAATGTTTCAATTAACAATTCATATCAAATCATATATTATGTGTCTAACAACACCCCCTAGCTGTTATAAAATCACTATAACACACGGCCTCTCGTGGTTTATTGCTTAAGTATCACAGGTATCAAGCACTTTTCTTTCAATGAGCTATAGTACACAGCTTATCCTCCAATTTCTGCATAACACATCCACCCCCCTTTCTTTCAAACTTGTTCTGAAGGGCTTTGGCTCGAGAACATAATCCATACCCCAGCCCTCACTGGCACAGCCAAACAGAATCAGTCTATCAACAAAACCTTGTTTATGGAATAAACGATGACAGAAAAAAAAGAATACATATAAACTGAGCTTACATGACAAATTCAAACGTGCTTTCTAAATACTCGCGCCACAATTTAAGGTTACAGTAGAAAGATTTTGCACTTCAATTGTGTCCAATTTGTATGCATATGGGGCTGGCCCAGTGAATGGAGGAGCTGACAGAGCCAGACCGTATTAGCTCTTTGTCTTTACTCACAGACATAGTTTCAGTGCTCTCTCTTGGGAGCCATAGGCTGCCAACCACTCAGCTTTCCCTCACCCTCTCTACATTCTGCAGCTCCTGGACTGCAGGACCTCAGATACATAACAATGGGGGCTATCGAACTTCATCATGTCACAATGAGCAACAAAATGTACTTATTTATTGCAAGTCGTTTTGGACAACAACGTAGTCGTTTTGGACAACAGCGTCTGCTAAATGTCAAAAATGTAAAATGTAAAATGGCCGAGGTTGATCTTGAAATCACTCCCTTAGCACCTGTGGCAGACGGTTTCTTAACACATTTGCTGCGGCTTCCCCGTCCTTGCCTCCACATCTCTCCCTTCATGCCTCTTCCAGGTCCTCAGTGCCCCCATGCGCGCAACCCCGTGCGTCGCTCTGGTCCCACTCTACGGCATTGGGGCTCACCTGAGTTTCCACCCTCCACCAGCGGGGCCGGGGTGTGCTCTCGCCTGCTGAGTCAGCTGACTCCAGCCCCGTAGTTCCCAGTACATGTACCTCTGCGCCAGGAGAGGCGCTTGCGGCTTACGACATGGCTTTGCTACGCACCCGTTCCCTATCCTCCAACACTGCACCCGATCCCCATCTGCAATCACCTACACCTCGTACAAGAACCTGGTATGCACTCCAACCGTTGCCAGATCTTGCCATACCATTAGTGGTAGTGTATAGCCCATTTTAGCCTACACGCTTTTCACAGCCATACAGCTATTCAGTCATTCCGTGATTTTCACACCACTCATTCTATACATTTTTTCCCTTTGTCCCTCCAGACTCCAGACACAGCAGAGTTGTGCCTGTCTGCTGCAACCCTCCTACCCAGCACCGCCCTTCTTGCTTTTTTGCACATTTTTGTACCACTATTTTTGTTATGAATCTGCACGCTGGGGCTTTCTACAACATCTCCTGTCTCTCGATTCGCCAATTGGGTCCAGAGCCAACAAACCTAACACAAAAGCCATTTGCTAAATTATACACTGCTGCAGTTAGTCATTCAGTGCATTCAGTGGCTACGATATGAGATGAAGTAGAATGCAACAGATTATTTATTTTCTCTGCAGATAAAAAACTGAATTGCAAATCACTGAAAGAGTTTTTCCATGACGTTTTCCTGAAGCTCAGGGATTTCTTACAGATTGTTTTGACAAACATATTGAGGAGCAGCTTTTTTAAATGTTTAAAAGCTCCTAAAAGGCCTGCATAAAAGGGATAAATGTAGGCGATCGTGTAAATCCAAAAATTGGACACATTTGAGCATCAATGATTAATCCGCAGATCACTTATTTAGAATGTATCAAGCATCTATCTAACATTTAAAGACAATTCCTGCCCGGCGACAAGCATCTGATACCAGATTCTGGTTTAAATGCTATGGGGCAGGCCCGAAGGCCAGCGGGCAAAACTCTCCTTAATCTTTAACTCCTTCACTGCTCACTCGGGCCCTTTGTGACACCCAAAGAGGATTAATGGAAAAGTTCAGTTCTGTTGTTTTGGTAGAGCTTTACTCTTGACTGATGGCTGCAGTTTTTTTATATGTTCCGAAGGCTTAAAACTAACCTATGCCCACTCATGGGTTGGTAATCCATAAATCTATAAATTTAGAATGTATGTGCATTTTGTCATAATCACTCTTGGTTTGTCTTATCTAATCTTCTGTTAATGTTCTTTGTCTGTCCTTTGTGTAAGATGATCATGGGTCAGCTGTACATTATACTGACCAGGAGTGCAAACTCATCAGGGGTGGAAAAAGGTGACAAAGGGGGTCCTAGGGGAGAGATCGACCAATAATCCGCTCGGCGGATAATTACAGCCGATATTCACGTTTTGGCGTCATATTGGCTATCGGCTTCATAAAGCTGATATTGCGTCACTGCCAAAGAGCCATATAATGTTGGTGAGCGTGCGTGTGCACATCGCCAAGGAAACTTGAGGAGTTGTCTACTACTACTCGGAGACTGGCAGACTGGCATTTTTAATTCATTTGTATATATGTGTGAGCTGTAACATGATGTGTGCCCAGGTGATGACCAAAATAAAAACATAATATTAACTTTTTTATTTGCATAGCTTTTTAATTCAGCTTTCTCTTGTCATTTTGTAAAAAATAAATAAGTGAATTGGTGATAGTGAACATCGGCCTTAAATATCAGCTATTGGCCACCTCAACTTGGCAATTATCGGTATCAGCCCTAAAAAATGCATATCGGTTGATCTCTACCTAGGGGGTCTGGGGCATGGCCCAATGAAGATTTTTTTTAATTTTTATATCAGCTTTAAAATGTGGATTTACAGTCGATTTTAGCATGAGGATATAGGGATATGTCACTCAGTCAATGGGAAACACTGGCATTTTATTTTCTCCTTCATCTTCTCTCCAAGCACAGAAGCCTTTCTTTTGACAATTCAGAAGATGTGGTTCTCCCTCATGACTCTGTTCTCGCAGACCACACAAATGACCTACTTTGGACTCAAAACATAAAATTTCACCATAAGTTGACAGGTTTGCACCCCTGACTTACTGTAGCTGGTTGGGTCACTGGCCTGAATGGAGACTGAGTCATGGCCTATCACTGTCCATCTTCGACTGCATGCTGTTTTGAAGGGTGACCACCAAACATAGAAATAGTACCAGGTTGAAAATGTCGCTAGCACAAGCCCAGAAATAAGTCTTGTCACTGCGTTTGGGCGTTAGGACCACCACTCCCGAGTGCGGGCGTTAAAACCACTTTATACTTCTAGCTCCAAGCTAACTTTCTTCCGCCCACCACCAGCTAGCCGTGCTCTTTTCTTGTCAGCTCAGTGCAGTTCATTTTTCTGCTTTCTCGATGCAGACGCTCAGCCAGCACTGGGAGCTGAAGCTGCAGCCGTGCGTAATGTCTCAGCCATGGCTCTTCTTTTGGGCGAGCAGTACGCAGCCGCTCCTGCTATTGGCAATATGGACATGGAGGTTGAGAACTTTGTACGCGACATGCCCCCACAACTGGATACAAATCCGGAAGACTGGTGGAACGTTAACGCCACGAGATTCCCCAGATTGGCACAGTTAGCACGCCAGTACCTAGACATCAGTGCCATCGGAGAGGGTATTTTCTAATGCTGGACTGCTTGTTAACAGGCTCCGCTCCCCACCATGGATGTATTAATAGAACTCACACCCGAACACGTCGACATGCTGATCTTCCTTAACAAGAACAAGTAGGCCGCTAAATGTCAGATACAGATTTCGTTAGAATAACAGAATAATTCGTTCTGTTACAGTTTTTACTTATTAACCAAGTTCATTTTGGAGGAATGTTAAGTCAATCTTTTATTTTCGTTTTAATAACCTAATTCCTAATGTTGAGAAAAGAATAAAACTGATTGAGGAATGTTGATGAGAAAATAATAAAATGGACTGAGGAACAAAAACGATTTTTATTATTAGTATTATTATTAATATTATTATAACATTTTTATTGAATTAATCGATTAACTGATCGTTAACATTACCAATTATCGATAAAGAAAAATGACTAAAATTGACATCCCTAGTGTCTATGTTGAACTACAACAATTAGACAGCCAGTTGCACCAACAGCAGATTATGGCTTTAGATTAATTTTAGCAAACATAAATGTAAGAAGATGATGGATGCAGACCTAGTAATTTGGCCATGTCAAACTCAATGGCCATGTCTCCATCCACCATTATTTAATGGAACTGGGGAGGGGAAGGATAATGATTATAAAAGGAATCCTGATTCAATATAGAACAAGTAAAAAAGAAAGAGTGAGATTATTTTACTCGGATGGCATGAATAAATATTCTGTCTTGTTCCTCCAGTGGAGTCAGAAATGATGGTAATGATGGTAATGATCCGTTACCCCTTGGTAAAAGAAGCCATGATAGATTAATTATTCCTTGTTAGAACAATGTTTCCACGTGTAAAACAGTGTAGGCACCATGTGAGGTACAGCTCAGATTGAGATTTTTTTTTTTTTTCAACCGCTTCACTTATATCTAGTCAAAAATCTTTGCTTTTGCTAAAGTGGGAAAAAGGAACTGTGATGGAAAAAAGTTTGTGCAAAAAGGTTTGTGGTTCCTCCACTCAAAAAACTGGTTAGGGTTTTTTGGGGTTGTGTCCAGTAGTCACTATAAAAATCATCAAACACAGGAATCAAGTTAATGGGATTCTTCACTCTCTTGCTACTGACAGCTGAGGTAACTGAATCGTTCATATTAAGATTTAGATTAATGATTTAGATGAATGACTGAGAAAATAAATAGGTTGTGTGATGATAAAATTCCCTCAAAAGGAGGCCATACAATCATTATTCCGTTGGCGCCTTCCTTGTGCTCAAAGGCTTCACCTCTTAAAGTGGAACATTTCCCCCACTGATGAGTAAAGAAGAAAAATATTTCAATCAAATATATATATATATATATATATAGAGAGAGAGAGAGAGAGAGAGAGAGTTCCCCTTCAGCTACAGAGTCAACTCCAGTCAAGACCAAGGAACAGTTAAACGTTCCGGATGCCACAGACAAGTAAGGCTGTTCTTCAAATTCAGCTGGCAGCCGGCCTCACTACTCATTCTTTGGGTTGATGTGTACTTCAAGAAGCTGGCCCAAACACACACACACACACAGAGAGCCAGGATTCCACAGGAACAACAAACCGAGAGGAAAACAAGCTAGCAAAGTTTCCAGTGCTGCTGTGCCACCATCCCGCACGCTGGCCTCTTCCAGCACAGTAAATGATGCCTTTTTGTTTTGGCTGCTTCAGTCCATGAGGATAGTTTTATACAAAACTACTTGTTCTGTTTTCTATTCATGCTTTCAGTTTCAAAACCCAAACTGATCTAGCCTAAAGCATGTATCAATGTTCATTAATTGTGTGTCTGTGTGTGTGTGTGCGTGCGTGCGTGGGGCACGTGTTTGCTATCAGCATGCACACTGAAGACAAGCTTGCTGTTAACCTATGTCAAGCTCCTCTTATCTGAGTTAGTAGAATGTCTCTGAGTACCTAATCTAGCGTGGTGTTCAAAAGCTTGTGATGTGCCTTAAAAGCCCTGGTTTTACTGAATGAACCAACGAATGAATGAACTGAATGGTTTCTCTCCATATCCACCTAAAGGAAGCACTCTTGTGAATTATCTTGGAGGGAAAAAAACCTTGGAACTTCCAACATTTCATGGTGGATGATTTCATTTTTTTTAAAGATGAGACTGGAAGAGGCAGGAAGAGAGAAGGGTCGTTTTGAATCAACAAACAGAAACTGCTGTCCACGTACATTGAGTAATTTCTGCTCTCTGTTGACAAAGCTCAGTAAAACCATGAATAATATATTGTAATTATCCATCTGTAAAATACAGTGATGCAGCATGGCGTCTAGGAATAGACTGGTCCACACAGACTCTGAGACATCTCTCTCTGTCATAGCACTGTATTAAATAGGGGTGTAACAAAGCACTGGTTGGTCTATTGGTTTTATTAATTGATGACTTGTAAATTAATTGATTTGTATCCATGATTTAAGCAAAAATCCTGTCTCTCATCTTTTTAATGAATATGTTTAGCATAATTACATGTATGATAATAAATAGATGCACAATATTATTTTTTTTCAAGCCGATACCGATAACTTCCTGCTTCTCAAGACCGATACCGATAACCGATAATATATTTATATTTATTCATTTTAAAATGTAGATTCACCTGTAGTTTTTGCACACCTGGAGGTAAGAAAGACTGGTAAACAAAGGTGGATTTAACAAACAGTAGCTTTGTCCCAACCAAATATCATCACTACTATTAACAAAACAAAAACCAAGAACAGTTCTGTCTTTGCACAAACTCTGTCGTCAGAACTACATGCAAAAATATGAACGTGACATAAACCCCAAGCACAAGAGGAACCAGCCATTACCAACATCAAGTGTGTGCTTTTTGCTCGTGCTCTCCCATACATTGACAAACTTTTGGCAAAGGGAGAGTGTTGCACTTTAAGTGATATTGTAGAGTTTGCATTGAGCCTGTTGGAAGAAGGTGAGGTTCTTACAAGTACCTTCCAGAGCCGTGATATGAAACAGCTGATCATCGCTCACTATGGAGAATCGGTCACAATCTCTCATAACAGTAGGATGTATGAATCTGACATTTTCTTTTCATCTGACATCAGTGCTGCTGAACTAGCCATCAAGCTGAAGAATCAGGACATAATGAGAGAGGCAGGCACCAAATTGAGAGAAGCACCCATTGATTTTGGTCTGCAAGACAGCTTCTGTGACAGTACTGACTTGAAGGCATCATGGGAGAGAACAATAATGCCAGCGCCTCTCCTTACATTCTTAGCTGCTTTGTTCAAGGTCCCCAAGCACGAGCTCTTCCGGAGCAGTGCAAGAGACCTAGAGGAGCTTCTCCAGCCTCTAGAGGATGAGGAAAACCAGCAAACAGAGGAACTGCTGCCACAAGATCAACAGCCTACACGGGGAGAAGAGCCTCCACAGGAACAAAAGGCCTAGTTGAATTACGCCTGTGTTTACTCCTAAAATGGCCGTTATGGTTTTCCGAATAGCAAAATGACCTTGACCTTTGACCTTTCAAGGTCAAAATCACTCAGAATGGTCATAACACTATCAGAAATGAATTCTGCATACCATAATCAGTGGGAATGGAGGTATTACATGTGTATATACTCTCAGAAACGAAAAAGTTAGATTTTCATCATAGCCGATGGCAGCCATATTTGATTTGGCCATAGGGTCATTCGTGACGCTGTGGCGGACGAGCACCTCTGTGATTTTTCATGTCTAGGGACCCATTGACTCAGTCTACATGCCTAGTCCAGGACTATAAAGGTTGAACTAAATTGCTTATAGTGCATATTCAAACAGATAGAGCCCGTCCACATTTATGTTTAATAAACACGTGTTTAGTCATGCACAAGCATGACTAAAACACCCCTGCAACACAACTCCTGAATCTCTGTAATCAATTAAAGCGAGACGTATTTAGTGCTATCAGAACATGCAAACACAAATTTGATGTGGGTTTTTAAAAGGGCTCTCTCTCTCTGCCTCTTATCAGAAATGAGACCTAACGAGTTAATGTCTGCTCTGACTGGCCTGCCTTTGACATAATGTGACGTCATTATAACTCCATTTCTGTCATAACACAACTAACCTGTTTCTCTCCTTATAAGGATACTATTTCCTTGAATGTCAGTCTCAAGTCAATCATCTTATCAACAAATATGAAAATGATGATAGATCTATTTCAGTAATGCTTGTCAAGACTGAAGGTGGTAGTGAAGGGATCTATTATTAACGGTGCAGTATGTGCTTTGGCTCAGAAGCTCCTATATCTTTTTGTCAATTCTCGTTACATCCTGACAGCAATCAATAAATAAAGTGCTCTAAAATGAAATAAATCCGTAATCTGTGGAAGTCGCAGGACTGTAATAAGTACCTCCAATCATTTTGAGTTGCCAACTTGAATTGATTGGAAGGCTTACCTATCTGTCAACCTACCTAGCAAGTGTAATTTGTTTCCCCACAGTTTAAAGAAGTGGCTTTGGAGGGAGGGGGTGGGGATTTTGTCAGTTGCCTTTTTCAAAATCTTTCAAAAGTCTAACAGGAAATCACAAACTGCATACTGCAACTTTAATGTACAGTTTACTGCTCTATGGCTTATTATTGATGAAGATTCGATTAGCCATTTACTCCCCCTTCTATAGTTCTCTTTCACATCAAAACCTCAGAATTATTGATGTGGGTTTTGTAAGGGTTTTTGAGACAGACGGCCACCAGTTTTAGTAAACCATATAAGGTTTGATTCGTGCTCTGCAAGTGGCTGATATCAGTGTATAATTAGATAAGCTGCCGTGTAGCAGGGACACAGGATACAGGGAGAGCACAAGCAGCCCAGCACTGGACTAGAGCCACACACCGCATAGAGAAGTTGAGGGAAGGTCAGGGGTCTCTCAGTTGACCATGCAGTCAGCAAAATAGCCGTCAACAGGGAACATTGGTCAATCCAGACATTGGATATAGGTCAGATCTAATCTTGACCTAGGTAGTAATGTTTCATCAATGCTTCATGGCCATAATAAAGAATGGTCAGCTGACAGCCTATATTAAGCTTCTCCACTGAACCGTATAAAAGAGAGAACCACCGGACCAAGGAGACTTACGCGCGCTTACCTCGTAACTCATGAAGGCTTAAACTATCTCACGCTGGCTTTAGCTTAGCTTAGCAAGCTAGCATGTTAGCATGCTACATCCACCTGTTGTCAAACACCTGCTCATCTGTTCACAGGTATGTTATATTGTCTAAATCCTGTTACATAACTGTTGAACTAAGCTATGTCTGAAATCTATAATTGAACCATTGCCTAAAGCATGGTTGATACTGTATGTTTTTGATACATGCTTTTGATGATGAATAAAACAACAGAAAGATTACTCTCTTCTCAGCATTCATTGACCAGTAAGGTTAATCAGGTGATCCAACATCAAAATGGCGTTGTCAGGCAAGGATTGAATATATTTCAGTCAAAAGAACCTGATATGGAACTGATTGATTGAAGGGTCAATGAATGTTGAACGGGAATAATGCCAGATTTAAGCTGTGTGAAAATTTGCATAAGTTTAATGTTGTCACTGTAACTAACAGGAAAATGATGCTTAAAATATGTATGTTTGAGCACCAACCGCCAGTCAGTGCTATTTCCCAGAGATTTGATTAATTTGGAATGAGTGATTTAGTGATTAGTTCCAGGAGAGAATGAAATACAGACGCATTGTTAAGATCTAAGGGAAAGGACCGACCGCTGGCAGCTGGCCAGGACTGACACAGTCGTTTTCCCTGCGTTGTAACCAAAAACAGCAAAACAAGGGACCCCAGATAGTGACTTCTCGATTGGATGTGTTGATTATAAAACTGCAGATTTTAGACGCATCACCTTGGCAGAAAAGTGGAAATAAAAACGATTCCGCGGGGAAGGAATGTAGAAACGGGGGCTGATTTCAGGGTAGAACGGTCGAGAAGTCATTCGGTCGTAATTGTACGGGTACGGTACCTAATTTGATAATTTAACCGCAAACTAACGGATACAAACACCAGACCAGGGAATTCGAAAACAAGTGACATTTGTAGGTTACGCCAGATTCCAGTAAATGAATTGTAGTTGAAAAGTGTCAGGAAATACCAGAAAAAGCGAGTGACGACTAAAAAATGATAACAATGTTTATGTCTGTCATAAAAATAACTGTGACGATGCTTAAAATGCTAAGCGCTACAGCTATGCTAATGTGCTGAAACTTACTCACTAAAAAAGCCAGCTGATTTGAATAAAGTGCTATTATAACGCTTTTGGGAGATCAGGAGAGTGTACTCATGAGAGTGAGGGTGTCTCATGAGGACAGGCTGGAGCAGAAAGCTGCAGGGTCGGTGTGTGCGTCAGTTACACACAATTCTTAGGCACCAATAATCTATTAATAGCAACGGCCCCGGCTCAGGGGGCGGGCTAGCCCCCACCCCCCTCTGCTCACTAGCCCCCACCCCTCTCTCTCACCTCTCCTTCTGTCTCTGTCTCTCCCTCTCTCTTTCAAAATTACAGTACCCCAAAGAATATTGAATTGAGCCAAAACTATGATTAGTTGTTAGTAAATTATGATATTAAACTATTGAAACTGCATTTTGAAATACCCTGAAGATATATATATATATATATATTATTTAAAATAATAGGGAACTTGCAAATGATGATTTGAGTACTATCTGCAATAATGGTGCTTGTCTCCCCAGACGCTCGGGACACCTATTGTCCTGAGAAAGAATGGGGAGGACAGGTCATCAGCTTACCTGGTGGTCTGCAGTACATTGTGTAGATGACTCGGTCGTCATAAACCAAGAGGAAAAAGTTACCCCCCCAGCACAGCTGGAAGACACTCAGTGGCCACAACAGGTATATATATAGTACTGTTTCAAGAATTGGCACTGTAACGCGTGTGAAATAACGTAACAATATCAAGCGATCAGAGTCTACAGAACAATAGACTACTTAAGGAAATATTGCTGTAATGAAAAGTGCACAACATAACAATAATATGACTTCCTGAGAGTATTGTTCCAGAGTAAGGAGAGATGATGTCGTGAAGGAGAATCGATTCCTGTGCGTCAACCAACCGTGGTTTGATTGGGCCAACGCCGTCACCGGTGGTGAATGACGCGCAGATTTAAGACAAATAACTGACCCAGTGATTAATTGGTTAATCGCCTGGGTGCCACCGCTCCACGTCTTCCATCTTGCAGACTCGTAGGAAGGCACGTGATTAAGGTTTCTGATCAAACCTTTAATAATACGACGTAGCGGGTTAACATCTGTGAAGTGTATTTTTACCTGCAGGATGGACAGAGCGGCCGTGGTGAACCAGCCATTGGGTCAAGCGAATACAATATGACTACACAAGAAATGTTATCTCCACTGGAGATAAATATTTCTATTGACATACAATCTAATAACTGACTGAACTAACTTGTGAGGTGCTCTGGAGCCAAGGTCCGTTCTACGATGGGATTGTGTTGTCCATCGTGACCTGACGTCCGAGAGCTGGAGACTAACCATCAAGACTACACTGAAGAGAGGATCAGGTGAGCTGTGAGTGAGTAGCCAATTAACCAAGTAACATGCTTAACCAGACTGGAAATTACTGTTAAAAAGTAATAGGGGAAGCGTAGTGACTAGAGTGACGACTTTAGTGACTACCTATCCCTGATGGGAAAGTAGGCAATGACTTATTTGAGTTATAGGGAAAGCAAGAAGCAGTAATTAAGTGAACTATTTAAACTCAGTGGCATAGGCGGGACAAAGAAAAGATTAGTGTGTACATGAGGGCAAGGAAGAGAGAGCAAATACTATTTGCTAAATTATATTCTAGACTAACCATCCCAAGCGAAAGATTCATTGGAAATCTAGTGCCCTGGAGGGGAAGAAATTAGTAATATTTTATCTTCTGCAAAGTCATTTAGCAAAGAGAATTATAAAATCATTCTTTTAATAAAAACATTGTCCCAATTAGTGTTTGCTCTTAGCCAGGGTAGTGTTAAAAAGCAGGGCAAGACATTGTTTAGAATAATTTATATTTTTTATAAGAAAATAGATGTAAAATATTAGAAATAGGTATAGAATGTTTTTTTTTTTAGAATAATAGTGTTAGTTTTATAAGCTGAATTGTTGCTAGAATAATTTATATTTTTGAAAATTTTAATTGAACTGTCCAAATCATAATCAGTCGATTTTCACTCACTATTATCACCAGGAAATAATGAGAGAAAGGAATGTGGAGAGAAAATCAATGACTATATGAGAAATTGAACAAATTGTTATATTACACTGTTGTACAATTGTACTATTGAATAAGGAATTTGTTAATCTGTTGTTAAAGTCTCTGTGTGCAGCAGAAATAAAATTGGAACCAGACCAGTCGCGCAGCAATGGAGGTCAGGATACCAACATGAACCGTCGGTATGGTAATTAAGACTAAAGCGCAATCAATTGCCATCATTGTCATTACCATTGAGAATTGTTGTATTTTTACTTTCATCTTAGAGCTGTACTAACAAAGTATTATACTGTGGTGTTAATTTGTGTGTTTTTAATTCAATCCAAAGGAAGATAGAGCAACATGGCAGAATCAGAACAGCAGTACATGAATGCCAAGACAGGTGTTGAGCACACATGCGGAAATTGTCCTGGCAGACAGGAAACTAGGTCTCTTTCTAGCCTGCATTTACCACTGTGTAAAAGCCAAGTGTGATTGTTGACCAATGTTGTCTCTCTCTCCATTACAGAGAGGGGGCGGGGTCAAGGCAGTAGTGAATGGTGACAGGCCACAGCGTACAGGAAGCAGGTAGAGTAGAGAGCGTCAGAGATTATCAACTGTTCATTGTTTGTGAAATCTCATCATACCCCAAAGGCCAGGTGTGACCATGAGACATGCTGAGGTCATCGCCCAAAAGAATGTGTACCCCAACGAGGCTGGCGCCAGACGGGGGAGGTGATTGACGGGTGAGCCCGGCGGTTGGACTGTGGGGTTCCGGCGGCTGGACGATAGGGTTCCGAAAGGAGGCCTATGGTTCAGGTGCGTGGAACATGGAATGTGATGCCGCACGGGGCATGGAGAAAGGAGTATGACACCTTACCCCCAGCCAGACCTCTGGGAGGGACACAAAGGGAAGGCCAGGGAATGGGGTTTTGAAAAATAAATAAAAATAAGATAAAATACAATAAAATGAAATAAAAATGATATAATAAAAACAGTGAAGAAAGATAGCTCTAGAACGCCAGGAGTATGGACATTAATTCTGCTATGAGTGGTCAATGCTTTGTGCTCCACTAAGGAATTAAATTATTAATTACAGTCCCCATCTAGGTATATTTAGTTAAAACATGTCATTAATTGTCCACTGCATTATTTTGATAATTTCGTGTCCAAGGGGGGGATTGGTTGTATTTGCCTATGTTGTTATTATTATTCATCTTCCACTAAAGTCTAACTTCTCGTGGACAACACATCAGCGAAGATTGTCATAAAGGATAGATGTAGTGTGATTTCTTTCAGAATTTTATTTCAGAAATTGGATTTTTGGAAAATGTTTAATTCTGTTCTCTGAAACCAACACTACATTACCCACAATCCAACGCAAGCTCCACCAATCGGAGACATCGCTGTTGGCAAACATACCTAGCCCCTGCCGAGGATACATTAGATCTTCAGACTGTTATTCACAAACTCAGTGACCAGAGTGTCATTAAGATTGAGCGACAATGCATCAAAATGTTTTACAATACAAAGTACTGTAAACAGCTGTCTCTTTAATTTGTTGAATATATTATGAAACTCTGATCACTTAGGCCACTCATCCACACTTTAAAGAGCAGACCATTAGTATATGATGCAACTTCTATTGTTGTATCCTTTGTTTCAGTGTATACTTTAATCAACAACGATATTTCATGGGCTATTGCAGATACCACCAGTGTTTTATGACGACACATAGTCTATTTGTAAAACCAAACGTCAGTTGTTGTTAATTAGCTCAGTGAGATAGAGGATGTTGTTTGGTGTCAGAAGTTAAAGTTTTAAATAAGTTCTATTTTGATACCAACCAAGCAGCAAGTTTAAGTTAATGTACAGACAAGGCGCTGGTCCGAAATTTATCTGCACAACAAGTTTATTAGAAATGTATAATAACTTTAATTTTTAATTGGAACAAGAAAATTGCAAATGTTTTTGCTGATAAGGAAAAGGAGTAAATGTGGTTGGAATGTACCCTAACTCCTACGCTATGCTGAGTTCCAGTCTCCCCTCTACCCAAAAGTGAATATGGACATCTGTAACCTCTGCATTGTGCTGAAGTTCCACTAACAAAGGAACAAAGTGACTCTTGAGCCAAAGACCATCAAGGAATGGCGTCTATGGAGTGCCAGTCTACCCAGTCTCCTCTACACTCTACTGGACTGATCGGACAAAGGACACTCCTATGCTAGGGAGTGTGGGTGTTAAGAATCAGACGGGTGGTAAAGGACATTCCTATGGATGCCATCAGACGAGTGGCAGGGGATTAGACGGTGACCATCAGACGGGTGGCAAAAGACTGAACGTGTGCCAATGGATCAGACGGGGGCGGAGAAAAACAGCAGGACCTCAACGGACATCGCGAGGAGGCAGAAAAACATGTCCGTGAGGATGACTTTTCTTAATGCATAATCACTAATATATACATATTGTCATTAGTTATCTGTAACAGGACAAAGCAGTTTATTTATCTGTCAATGTACGAATTTTTGTTTGTTTTGTTTAACAGTCTTAAAAGTGTTTAACTGTCTTATGTTTTAAGAAAAAGAAAAAAAATGGTTAAGGACTGTGACTAACATGTGGGTTTCCTCTCCACATGTGTTCGAGAAACTCTCTCTCGCGAGATGGCTTGGCTGTGGGGTTCTGGACGAGGCAGTGGAGACTGGCGCCACCTGTCCCATGAACATTGAGGACAAAGACGCAGGACTCCGCTCCCTACTCCAACCTACAGACAAAGCTAATGTTTTCTGAATAACAAACACAATTCTTTTAAAAATTGACTGTGTGTTTTTGAGTTAGCATCTATTGTCTGAAGTTATTGTTTAATGTTAATTGTTGTTTTATTGACATTGTTGAGTTAAGCTAGCAGCCGATGGTGAAGAATTCACTGTGACAGTCTTTAGACTGCCAGACGGGGGTATCTGATGTGGGTTTTGTAAGGGTTTTTGAGACAGACGGCCACCAGTTTTAGTAAACCATATAAGGTTTGATTCGTGCTCTGCAAGTGGCTGATATCAGTGTATAATTAGATAAGCTGCCGTGTAGCAGGGACACAGGATACAGGGAGAGCACAAGCAGCCCAGCACTGGACTAGAGCCACACACCGCATAGAGAAGTTGAGGGAAGGTCAGGGGTCTCTCAGTTGACCATGCAGTCAGCAAAATAGCCGTCAACAGGGAACATTGGTCAATCCAGACATTGGATATAGGTCAGATCTAATCTTGACCTAGGTAGTAATGTTTCATCAATGCTTCATGGCCATAATAAAGAATGGTCAGCTGACAGCCTATATTAAGCTTCTCCACTGAACCGTATAAAAGAGAGAACCACCGGACCAAGGAGACTTACGCGCGCTTACCTCGTAACTCATGAAGGCTTAAACTATCTCACGCTGGCTTTAGCTTAGCTTAGCAAGCTAGCATGTTAGCATGCTACATCCACCTGTTGTCAAACACCTGCTCATCTGTTCACAGGTATGTTATATTGTCTAAATCCTGTTACATAACTGTTGAACTAAGCTATGTCTGAAATCTATAATTGAACCATTGCCTAAAGCATGGTTGATACTGTATGTTTTTGATACATGCTTTTGATGATGAATAAAACAACAGAAAGATTACTCTCTTCTCAGCATTCATTGACCAGTAAGGTTAATCAGGTGATCCAACATCATTATCCCAAGGAAGAGGCTTTGGACCGCCGGTCACTCTCTTCCAGATGGGGTCACAGTTTTCAGTCTGAATCCCTTCTATTTATTGGCCAATTAGACAAAACCTTGTTTGCATAAAGGGCAGTTGGGAGGTTAGGAATATAATGCAACAGAACACATGGTGTCCTGCTTCCTCGATATCCAAGACAGTGAACTGAAGATGCATCATGGAAGGGGAAGGGGGTGGGGGGGGGTATGACTTAGTGCTTATGTCATAAAGACAACCTCCTGCCCTACGATTGGTCTTGGTGACCCCGGGTCAGCTTATATAACCCCCCTCTGCCAACCCCCGCTTTAGAGATCCAATACCACAGCCCTCCAAAGGTATGAAATGTGCAGCAGAGCAGTGTGGGTCATGTAAAAGAATAAAACAAACTGGAATGCTCTAGTTCATTTCAGAAAAGAAATAGGGTGAAAAAGACAGACAAAACAAAAAACGTGAGAGTCCATCATGCCAGGGGGAAGCTCTATCTTCCAAATCAATGAGACAGATTGCCTGGGTATTAGTCTTCACAGTGGCTGTTCTGATCCTTATGCACATTGTGATGGCAGAGCAGACAGAAGTGGCGAATGGGACTTACCAAGATTTTCAAAACTCACAGCGAGGCCAGTCACTCACTACAGGATCAGACTCCTGTAAAGATACAAGAAAAGCCTTTGTCTAAAACCACCAGGATTCAATAGGGCACAACATGATGCAGTATATTGATATATCATCTGCATGGGTGTACAGTACAGTACACAGGTTGTATTGCTGAATAGTATTTCTTATACCACATTCGAATTAGTATGACCTACAAAATACACTTTTTTGTAGTTATTTCATTAAATGATTCACTTCAGTGCATCTCTCTTCATGAACTCCCGATTGCTTATTAAAGAAAGTTTGACTTTCGACGGCAGGGGGAAGATTCAAATATGATAGCCTAATTGTAATATTTTCTATTTCTAGTGTTCTGTATGTCCCACATCCTGTTTAGGAGCAGGTAAGAGTGGTGGGGGTGGACTACTTTTTGTCTCCAGGGCCCGGAGATGTGTTTTCTCCCAGTTGAGGGAGGCTTTGTTCTATGATAAATTGATGTTGTCAGTTTCCCATGTTGATAAGTTGTGGAGTATTCTACAGGGAACAGGAGTGGGAACACTGCTACTACATGCGACTGGCATCAATCAACGTGACAGTATTTGTTGTTTTGGGTTTTTTAATTTTTATTTAGTGCAGTAACTCAAAAGGCCAGGACACATCGACCAGACAGTCTGCCAGAAACAGCAGGGGACAAGCAGATTGGTTCCCATCTCTGGTGCGCAGGGGCTGTTTGAGAGAAGGGGCCACCATCACGGCCACCATCATCACCACCACCACCTTCCTGCCACCATCTGATCTGCTGGTAAGTTCAGCATCTTGGAGATATACTGTAAGCTACAGTATATGGAAATGTAAAAAAGTTTTACATTTATTGAAAGCAATGTTTTGTAATTTAGCTTTGCACATTCATTTTGATTCTCTTGACTAAAGTTTTGAAAAACATTGCATTTCACAAAAAAGTGGGGGGAAAAGTTTTAAAAGACGAGTCAGCCAATGGATGTTTGATGAACCCATTGGTTGCAGAACTTTGGTGTTCCCCAGCCTTAAGTCTAGCTCTAATCTAAGATCATCTAACCCACCAAAATTAGAACAATCTGTTTGTATTCTGCATTTCACACACCTATTAATTTTGGTGGGAGAGAGATATTAATTCACACCATAATGTTTTGAGATACAGTATCATCTGCACACGTAACACATGGAGGCAGTCAGGCACTAATTTTACTGGGCATCCAAATAATGAATTACATAATAATTCGAATTATGAATTAAATAATTAGCATACAGTATCTACTCGAAAACACTCCATAATAATACTCACTCCATTTCACTCCATAATAATATTCTTGCATGTTATTTAATAATAATCCATTAAACTACACACCGCTAAAATTGTATTTATTTTTATATAACCTTTATTTAACCAGTCAAGTCAATTAAGGACTTTTTGTGCCTGGCTGGCCAGCCGCGCAGCTAGTATAGCGTTTGTCGGGTTATCACTCCCTCCCTCCCTTACTCACGACAATGTTGGCCTGCATCTCTCTGTTGGCACCACAAGAGGCAGTAGTCCCAGCACACCAAAATCAAGAAGGACACCAAAATCAACCCGCCAATCTCCACTGCACAAGTAGAGTAGTGGTCAGAGCATTGGACTCCCACCGAGGAGACCGGGGTTCAAGACCCGGTGGGGATGACTTTATGGGACTATACCCCAAACCTCCACATGTTCATCCTTTCACTCCAACCTTTACCCCTTGTCTTATAGGTCAGATCCTGTCCCAACCCTTATTCTAACCCCAATTAATGTTATGGAAGCTTCTGCTAGTTGTTGTGAGCTCATGAGCTAACTGGCTATCCCACGGTTATTGTGCTGGATTAGCATTGGAAGCATTGGAACTGATGTGTCCAGGCGACAAGACCCATCTTAATTTATCAGACATTATTTAATGTAATTTCAATTCACAGCTATTTCAGTGGCATGACTAGCTTCCGTTCTACCAGTCGTGAACAGAAACACCTCAGCCACGCACATAAGCCAGGCTGAACCTGGCCTGGTTTTTTACCATGACAGCCTGGCAAGAGGCAAATGGCTTCCTGGGAGGCTGAGGACAATGTAGGGGACAGGTGGACAGCATCAGCATGCAGATGATCTGGAGTACCAAGTTTGAGGGCAACAGAGCAGTGAAATTCAATAGTCCATGACACTTTTTCTCAAAATTAAATTTTCTCAGAAATATATCAGAGAAAATACTGTAAGCAGGTTTTTAAAATCTGTAGCAAACTTGGCTGCCGGTGAAAAACAGCTTAAACAAATTTATCCTGAGGATACCCAAAAGTCATGTCCAAGCTTGCAAAGCAGTAATATGACTATCCTAATAAATTAAACAGACTCAAACAAATTACTCATAGCCTAAAGCCATGGCTGAAATCCATAGCTGAGGATAAATTCACTGCAATGACTAAATTTTAAGACTAAAACTAAGTCCTTGAGTGAGACACTGACCCCAAATCATTCACGTGCCACGCAGTACTTTGCACTGTCGCCTCACAGTAATATGGTCTCCCTTCTGTGCAGAGTTTGCATGTTCTCCCCACGTTCACAAGTTTCCTCCCAAAGAACCCCATACGAAAAACATGCAGAAGAACAGATGCTCTTCAGTCCTGTCCCTGACCAGGACTTGGACTGAGCACTTGGACTTGGTCCCCCGGGTGTCACTGACAAGGCTGGATGGAGGAGGACAACTTGGAAGGGGAACTGCACCCGAAGAAAGCATGGGTGTTGTGTTTTCCGCTTAAGCGTGTACTACTGTGTGGTCAATAAAAAGACCCTCATGGTCCTGTTATTTATTTATTTATCTTAGAATTCCACTAGTCTATCAGGGTGATTTCTTTCCAGCATGAAGAGTGATCCAACCATCACTGCTACTGTATCTACACCTCCACATTGCTTGTATGAATGTTGACTTCCAAAAGATGAAAGTTACTGTACCCATACATAGGTTTGATTTCATTATTCAGATTCACACTCTTACAGGCCTTAAAAGTTCTGACATTTCACAGTATTCATAAATGGAAGCAATTTAAATAAAAAATAAAATCCATTAAGATAATTTAGGTTGAGCAATTTCCAACCAAGGAGCCCATTGGAAAATGGCAGAGACTAATACCAAAATTATCTAAGACCTTTAGCATTCAGCCATTCTTAATCAAACCTAAGTGATCAGCCAATCCAAGTACATTGGCCGATTAACACATTTTCAAAGACTCCCAATCTGTCAAAGAAATGTCATTTAGTCGTTGAAAAGGTCTTTGTGTATTAGATTATGATGGACTGCCCTACCATTGATTAACTTCTTTTCTGTAGACAAGTCAAATAAATCATTGTATTGTTCATCATAGGCAGTGTGGATGGACAAAAAAACGTATACAGTAGGTAAAGACAAACTGGAAGATCATGGCCGACACCTCCCACCCGGGCTATGGCCTCTTCACACCGCTCTCCTCTGGCAGGAGGCTAAAACTGTTTGACACAGGAGCAGCTTTTTCCCCTTGGCCATCAGCCTTATCAACAAGGCTGCCCTCTGACTACCCTGCAATTTTTGCACTATACTGACTACTGCAGTCTCTTTTGTAGGCCAAATGCACTGCTAGTTTTTGCACTATGTTTGTATTTTGCACTGTCCTGTCCTTGCACTGGTCCACTGTTGTGTTGTTGTTGGCTCCACTGTGTCGAAAAAAGTTCCTATGTATGTCAAGTACAAATGGCAATAAAATTATTGTGGCTCTGAAACTGATAAACAATTTGTTCCTAAAGGGGAACCCTCTGTAAAAAAAAAAATACAATAAATAAATAAATAAATACTCCAGATAGAACCCTTTACTTATCAGATGGAACCATTTGGGGTTTGAAGCTTTACCTTTACAAGGTTCTATATGGAGGCAAAGTTCGACTACCTAAAATGGTTCTACCTGGAACATTTATTAAGTGGGTTCTACATAGCACTGTGAGAGTGTAGGCCTACACCACAAAAGTAGTATGAAGCCTGTCTTCTCGCCTGGTGATCTCTCCTGGCCCGTGTGGCTCGGGACCTGTTGTTAATATGTTTTTTACCTACAGTACATGATGATGCATGAGGTGCATGAGGTGCATGTTGTTTTTGGCTGCTTGGGCCTCCATTCTACATATTTCAACATTCTCCAACAAAGCATCTACAAAGATCCTCCAAAGCTGAGTAGTGAGTCCATTTTCTCTATAGACAGTAGCCCTTCTTCCTAAGTGCCCCTTCAGCAGACAGGTTGATGGGGGCTGAGTGGTCATGGCCTGAAAAGGTAGATCAAAGCCAATGAAAAATACATATTCCTGAGATCACCTTCAGCTTTTCTATGGGCTTTATGGTGTATTTATAACCACCTTTTTAAAGCAGAAGGACAAAGTGAAATGCATGTTTCAAATAAACTAGACGCTGATGTGCTTAAGGGGATGTGCCTAAGGGCAGACTCTCGAATAAAAGGATAACCTTAGGTCAGGAAACAAAAACCTCATATGACCAAAAAGATCTGCCTGACCACTTCTAAGAAGCTCAACGGGGGCTAAGAATAGTCCGCAGGCCAATAGCCTAGCTGGGTCTCACATACTGTAGGAGGGTTCAGGGTGAATGGAAGGCTAGAGTCATCATAACGGCCGGTAAAGTCTCAATTCCATCATATCAATAATATGAGAGACACCTTGTAACCCTAATCCTAACCCTTGCTCTATAGTGCCCTCACGGCTACAGTAAATCATGATATGCACTCTTACCGTTTCCAAGAATGTTTCAAAGGATGTAGCTGGGATAGGCAGGCTTCTCTGCGGGTTTTGAAAGATTGATGTGCCAGCATTGACTTCTGTTCTGTCTCTTTTCATGTACGTTACTGTATTAGAGGCCTAAATCATTCATTGGCAATTTTTGCAAGTGACCTTTTTCTCTGAGAGATGATCAGCCATTCAAGACAATGCTAGGTACATTCTGAACTTGATTTATAATGCATTGACAAATATTTTGTGGTGAAACCCAGCAGGACTCATCCCCATGTAAACATGGTGTTGGGTTGGAATGTTGGGAAAATGAATAGTCCTCCAGAGCAACCTAGAGACTCTGTGAATCTATTCCATGCCAGCAAATAAAAAGTTGATATCAGCACTAGCCATCAAAATGAGAGAATAGCTTCCCATAAATAAGATTAGGAGTCGCATGTGCTTGTTTTGCCCATGAACGTGTGACAGGACAGACTGCAGTTTCATTCTCAAACGGTTTTGATAAATTATTCTCCCCCTGGAGTTTCATGCATTGAGCAAAGCTCCAATTTCCCGCTCCTTGCTTTAAGGAATTCCCACTATGTGCGGAATTTGAGCTGAAAATGGCAGCCCTCTACCCTCTTCTCCCGTATATGGAAGAAACCACAGCCTGAAGACTTAGACCATGCCTTTTCCTGTTTATCTATCCCTCTTTTTCTGTCCAGTCCCTCTCTGATGAAAATAAATGTACAGTATCAAGTTCAGGTTGTTCTAACATTAATACAAACACAATGACCGGGTAATGTAGGTTATGTACTGTACAGTGTATCACAATCAGTATTGTGTATAGAGATGCACCAATCCACTTATTTTCAGTTCCAATCCGATTCCGATACCTGATTTGCCGATACCAATACGATACCGATAATAGTGGTATTTATTTCTTGAATAATAATTTATCATTAACTTAATTATCATTATACACTTTATACACTTTGCACTAAGGGTGGCGGAAAATTTTGATTCTTAGATGCATCGTGATTCTCTTTTGGACAATGCATCGCTCGATGCGGAAAACTCAATCGTTTAAAAAAGGCCCGCGCTGTAAGCATAAATTCCTTATGACTTGATGGTGCAACGTAAAAAAAAGTTGGTGAATCTTAAGTTACGTAACGTAAAACAGTCATCTGCGTCGTGTTTACGTTTGAGTTTTGGTGAAGATGGCAGAGCATGAGAAAGGAATTCGACTGGCACCCGCTGCTTTAAAAGCAAATAGACATCATGGAAGCACTTTGGCTTCTATGAAGTTGAAGGGAAAAAATACCTGGACAAGAGCCACACAGTATGCAAGTTGGGTTGAGCAATACTTTGGGAACCCAACAAACATGAGAAACCAATAAAAAATGTTGATGCTTCAATATGCATCGATAATCGTTTCATAATCGATTGCACTGTCCTGTCCTGCACCCTGTCCTATGTCATCTTCATCAGCGTGCCATTCCCCTAGTCAAATTCCAAGTACTGTATGTGTAAACTATATACTGTACGTAAACAAACGGATCTTGAATCTTGAAGGAGTGACCCCGTTTTTTAAATGGGACACTCAAATGATCATGAAAAGCTATATGGTCATGGAATATAAAATTGATATGATGCCAAGGACAGACAGCTTGTAGAAACAAGCTCCACACAAAAGACAAAATCAAACCAGGGCATCAAATTTTAACTGCATCTTAGGGATGTGCCCAGAGGTAGCCTACATCATCTGAAAAAGACCTATACGAAACTATTTGAAATCTGTTATATTATTTTAGCGTCTGCTACGCTAACGATGCCCAACCAAGCGTAGGCTACCACGTTAATGTTATACTACATTGTGTGAGCTTTCATATGGTAGGCCTATTTATTTAACTACTGAGACCGACGGATGTTTAACTTCATCAAGCTCAATCACCTCTTCAGGGGAGTTTGTTGTGCCTTTTATGGCATGTTCAGAAACGTAATTTAGTAGGTGATCTTGTAGGCTATTTTTTTTTATACTTTTTTTTTTTTTTTTAAGTGCTGGAGCTGCTGCCTCCGCGACCCGACCCCGGATAAGCAGATGAAGATGGATGGATGGACTTTTAAAAAAATCTATGATTTGATCAATAAACCTTGCAAAGAATCCTGACTGGTACTTTTATTTTCCTATTGGGGTAAATTAAACTAATTTAATTGGTGGCACCTTTGAATACCCCCCCTTAGGGCACAGCACTCAATAGCCTACTCCCCTACTTCACTAATCAGTGTTTAGGCTACTAGCCTACTAGGCTACTAGACGTATTAGCCCACCGCTCCATTTCATTAGGTTTTGCTAGCCGTTAGCCAGTCGTATTGGCCAAAGTTAGTTACTTGAACGTGCCTCAAATCCCTTGTCTGGCTGTGTTAGCCCTTCCAGTTTAGGCTTAGTCTTATTCTGCAACTGTATCGTAGGTGAAACACTGCTGCTAGCCTGTGTAATATAACGTTACTGTAGCCTACCTAAACTTGTTTCAATCACAAGAACGCAACAGGTTTACTTTTTGTAGTTAGTGTGTAACATTAGTTGTTACCTACTTTGATTTGTGTCCTCCTCCTGCCTACTATATTCCTCTCTCTTTCTTCACTGTCTGCTTCTTTCAACACCACCACGCCAGGTACAGTTTGTGCACTCATGTAGGCGCATAAAAAGAAAAAACAGAAATATGTGAGTCTCCCTTAGACTGTGACTACATATGTTACTTGTGATACTGGAAATTGAATCTTTTAGAAATGTAGATTTTTATTTGTTATCTTTGTCTTTGTAAATACAATGTGTGTATATATCAGGGTTTTTTTTAATGCAGAGTGAAAATTAGGTTGTAGTTCATGTGAAAATGCATGTAAATAGCTCAAGGTCAGGTTCCGACCATTAAAGTTCTGTCTCATTTACCATCCTTTGTGGGTGTGACTTCTTTTCAATCTTCCAGATTGATGCATTTAAATTTAAAATGTGCTAAATTTTCTTCTGGGGGGGCATGCCCGCGGACCCCCCTAGAGGGTCGGAGGGAAACACTGAACAGATTGGTGTTTCAGTATCATATCACAAAACTAATGAGAATGTTCTTATTAAACTAGATTTTGAAACAGAGATGCCCGTGCTGATGCCCGTACTCACCACCAAAAACAGCTGCGAGAGAGGTAAACAACGAATGACGTAACCAAGGGTGTCCCAAAAATTTGTTTTGTAGCAGCCTTGTAAAGAGTGGACTTTCACACTTGTCTGTGCCTTTGCCTACCTCCGGAAATACGTCACCCAAGTGCACACCTCAGTGAGGGGCGCAGGGCTTAGGGTGGGTATTGGGACAGGGCAATAGTATGTCGACCCCGGTCGACACAAATCGGCTCAGCTTAGAAGGGATAAGACTCAAGAGTCATAACCTTAACACACTTAAGGTTAACCACATTTTTGCTCAAGCTGCTTCGGTGGAAAGACAGAATAGCCTACATCACTGCAATATATGCACACAACTTTTGGTTTTCATCTAAACTTCCATCTGGAAGCTTTTTCAAAAAGAAAAGAGTGTTTACCTGGCTTAATTAGCTGCTGAAAGGCATGTGAAACATGTAGATAAGCCAGGTAACACTCACGTTTGGGATTATGGGAGGAAGTTGGGTTCACATTTGGTAATATGATTCATTTGCGCACGGGAGGGGGTCTAAACGTATTCAAGTTTCCAGATTAATAGTGAGCGTTAACATTGACAGCCCTAGTTTTCTCTGGTGGCTCTTGATTCTAGAACAAAAGAAAGTTGGATCTGGGGAGGGATTCAAAGGATTATGGGACACTCTCATAAACTTGAGCACCTTATATAGATGTGTTTGCTATCACCACAGCTGACCCCTGACTGGAAGCACAAGGCCAGTCTGTTGACCCTGGCCTAAAGAGCTCTACCCTTCAAAAAATGCACACAAGGTGATAGGCAATGGTTGATACAGGGAAAAGGAACGTGCGGGAATATTTTCCTTAATCGTTCCATCAACAGTGATACTTGATCACCACTACAAGGGCTAGCAGGGTCATGTCAAATTGGATGATCCACTAATAAAAACAGATTTTGCGGTGACCCGTTAACCTAGAGCACAACTTCTATCATCCCATGAACTCAGCTCTGACACGACAACAAGGCAAATGCACATGTGAAACGATAAAGAAGCTTTACTCCTCTTAGCTTGGGTATGAGTTCCTTCATCCCTTTCCCTTTTAATAGCATTGCCACTGCCTTATAGCCTAAATCGTAATGCATTAATACCCATGACAAAATTATACTTTAAACCTTTGGTTTCCCATTCAGCTAATCCTAGGCTTTTTGTTTTGTTTGTTTGTTTGTTTGTTTGGTATAGGCCAACTTATGATATCCAATACTTAATCCAAACTGATTTACACTGTAAACAGCTCTTGAGCACGCAGTGCTCAGTAAAGTAAATTTTGTCTAATGTACAGTAGAAAGACCATTCTGTGTTTTCTTTGTATAAATGTCCTAAGGTAACATTTACGGCATACAAGGGTTAGCAGCCTTTGTGTCCCGTGAGGCACTAATGTGATTATTCCTAATAACTTTAGTTTTTATTATTAAGTCAAAGGTCAGCCGGGAAAACCTAAAGATGCTTGTCTGAAAATATTTGTTATTATTTCATATTGTATATGTACAGAAACATCCCTTTCCAGGTGGTTTTAAGTGATCAACTGCATAACTTGTGTTCAGTAGAGGTGATAATGGACATTTTATACCCGTGCTACAACTTTCTGGCTCCATGCTACAGAACTATCAACTAGGGCTGCACAATATATCGTTTATGCATCGCCATGGCAATGTGCACATGCGCAATAGTCACATTGCAAGGGCCTGCAATGTTGTTCTCTTTTTTCCCCTGCTATGTTAACTCAAAACATGTCATGCTACAAACTTTTTGCTCAACTTTTTAAGTTTGATGACTGTCAAAAACTAAGAGACGCATTATTAGTAGGCGTTTTGGAATGCAGTCAAGACACTTGGCTACCGGTGTAAGTCTGTACCGGTGTTTAGTTCTAACCTCATATAGGACATAGGCCTGTATGTTTACAAGTTTGCTTATTTCTGTTTTAAAAAAAAACAAAATATATTGCAATATATATGGCAAAAAATTGCATCGCTGCAATGTATGTTTTTGTCAATATCGCCCAGCCCTACTATCAACCCCTGTAGCACCAGTGCTATGTGCTAAAAAGTTAATGTACAGCCCTGAAATAAGCCATCTAAGGTCACACACTTTCTACCAAAAACTGTACAAGAACAGGCTATACTGTAGTACAAAACATCAACAGCTCTGCCTAAATTGACAAATGAATAACCCTAAATCAATATCTTTAAATTAATCAATGTCCAATCAAATTCAATGTTAAGTCCAAGGCCATGAAAAAGTATAACCAACTCACCCCGTATAATACCAAAACACACAAAGTCACACAAAGAGGGTAACTTTCAAGATTTAGGAAGGCCAACCTCATCACAAAAGCATCAAAAAATTACAAAGAAGACTATGCAACATTTGGTCCAAGACATTGCATTTACAGTTCAATGCTTTATTTGTGAACTAATAGCGTTGGGATATGTATACTACAGTATTGTAACCTGTAACATTAACCCTTTAATGTTCAACACAATTAGATGCTAATTCAACAAGCCTCTTAAGACATCTAAAATGTCTTTCCTTTTTCTGTTTAAAGTATAACCTACCGTACCTATTCCCATTTCCACTTTTCCTTCCCAAAAGCCAAACCCCTGCCAAGTTAAAAGGCAAACTAACAATGGCTGCAGAATTACTTTGGAATGCCAGTAATAATAAATAATACCAATTTCATTCTCAAACCTGTAACGTTTAGTTATGTATTTAATATCCCATTATAACTCTCCCTAGCCATTCCAGATCCCACTTTCCTCTGCATTGTGCTTTGCAATGAGAACACTTCCTATTAGTATTGTACTTTTAAAATGCTTTTAAATCAATGCATAGATCCCAGACTTTCAGAAACCACTAGGCCACTTTTATGCTCTTTGAATACCAGTAAGAAAAAAATATTCTTTATATAGGTCTTTAAGATTGATCTTAAAGACACATTACATATATTGAAAAATTGCACCAATACCACCTGTTGTTAAATTCCCCCTGACAGCATTTGTATGGACATTTATCTTGCCACAATAGGAGTCAACTTTTGAAAGATCAATCACACCAAAAACTGGGGTTCTATTCAATAGCCAGAGAAATTGGTGTAGGCTAAATGCTATGGAATATTTCTTTAATCTCAGACATATCCTAAGGATATACATGCTATCAAATCTAAACAATGCTGTATATTGGAACGATATGCACAAATGCACACCTCTCAACAAAACATCTGAGGAAATAATTGTTCACAGAGCAGCAATATCACATAGACTTACAATCATATCATGTTACATGCCGTTCTGATACAATAATCAAGTTGCTGATGCAGCATAATTTCTATTCTGTAACAGTAGTACTGTAGGTAGTCAGTCTACGATTCCACATGTTAAGCAAGACTGTGAAAATGCTGATTACCTCCGCCCCAGGGGCAAAGCCCCGCAGGGCGGAAGGTAATGTTTTCGCCCCTGTCTGTCTGTCTGTCTGTCTGTGTGTGTGTGTGTGTGTCTGTAGGCGGACAGGATTAAACAAAAACTACCGGCCCGATATGCATGAAACTCGGCAGAGGGGTGAAGAATGGGCCAAGGAACTCACCATTACATTTTGACCATGGTTCATTCATAGGTGGCTCTACAGTACCCATATTACTGTAACTTCAGGGTAGTGGGGGATTTAGGTTTCAGTTTCCTCATACATGTAGGTTTCAGGTTCTTGGCGCCACTTGCAATACCGAGCTTGGCCACTACGCCAAAAACTGGCTGTTCCTGGCCATGGGGGCTTGCTTCATGCACCACTGAGCAACTTTCATTGGATTGAATGGGCCGCCATCTTTGCATGCCTTATCCACTTCTTATAATACATCCATGATCCAGCCATGATCAGTTATGCTCGCGTCAACAGGCTGGTGTCTATTTACTTTTTCAGCTCGATCTGGAAGGTTGAATGCTAGAGCCCGCCTACCATAATTTTTCCATCCGGTGGATGGAAGATGATGCTGCAGCAGTGTTATTATTTAAATCAGCAATATTTAAATTTCGCCTTGCACCTGACAAGACTACTGGCTGCAGTGTAGAGAGCGACAAACAAGCTGCTAAAGCTATTGCTGATTATGGTGTTTTGTGCGCACAATACCACTTAGTGCGTTATCAACTTGTTTGCTAACAAAGGCTAGAGCTACTAGTTAGCTGTTGATAACAAGATCAGTTATGTTGCAACTGGAATGCTCACCTCGGGAGTGACCATTGCCAGTTCCCACTCGCACCTCCCGAGACAAATGGAATGCACCATAACGTTATATTTCTCATTCGTGTGGATAGTTGAAGCGATGCATTCTGTAGGCTACCTCAATAGAATTCACTAAATTACCATGTTTAATGCTTTATATATACTATCTGTGAAGTGTGATGACTTCTGTACAGCCAAGATCTAAAGCATGGGCAAGTGAGCGTAAAGGCAATACTGCCAAGCAACACAGTGACACCTGTTATATAGACTAGTGTCTCAACTTGCATTTAAACGATAATGTAAACTTCAAGCATTCAAAGTAAACTGCAGACACTTTCAGGTGGATGAAAATAAAGTGTCTGCACATTAAAATGATTGACTTCATAGAAAACTATATCTAGCCTATAGACTATAGATTTAACATGTCATTGGCTGTATAACTCCCATCTCAAATGTACATCTTGTAAACTACTGTCTGCAGACTCTGAACCAGCCCACTCCTCCCTCCACTACTGCTCTGCATGGCTGTTAATTAATGTGACTTCACAAAACTAGCAACATTTTGGAAATTGGAGAGGAAAGATGTCAAGCAGAAAGAGGAAACTACAGGTGGTGCTACAGTAACCAATTCAAAAAGCCAGTAGGAGAGCACAGCACATGAGAGGTGGTGGTGGGAGGTAGGAGGAAAGGTAGAGGGGGGGGGCTCGCATTCTCTACGCTACGATCGGCTTCCATCATATTCTAAGTCATCTTCTATATCTTCAAAATCAGATAAATATTCAGCCATATTGCACACAATATTCCAGGCACCAACAAGCCGATCGTAGCGTAGAGAATGTGAGCCGCCAGTGTAGCCTACAGATGGAGAATAGCCAGTCTGCGCGTTGTGCGCATGCGTGCTGGAGCAAGTGGGGAAGCTGTATTTAGTTTCTAAAGACGTTTCTAAAGATCATATTACAGAGGCATGTGAACACTACAACAAGCCCTCGCTCTATGGAAGCACAACTAGCGATTCATAAAAATAGATTGATGAAAAGAACCGTTTTGCGATAGAAAATACATTTTTTAGAAACTGCATTCTCGGTGCCCCATCCGCCGCCATTACATGGATATACTTGGCTCGCGCAGGATTTTAAATTTCTTCTACAGGCCTCCGAATTACACCAAAGTTATCTCAGTGAGTCAAATGTCTTATAATATGCTGTAAATAAGGTCCAGGTTGTCGAAAAAGAGCCTTCTCCTTTAATTCCCAAAAGTAAAGCTTAAATGCACAAAGATATCACATACCATGCAACACGTTTCATCATCACATTACATCACATTACTTTTTGTAGACCTACAGTACTTTGCACATTCTAATGAAAAGTATTATGCTACTATAACATCAGATTAAATATATTCTTAACACAGAAGTACAGTATTTCCCTTTGATCCATTCTACTGCTTATGTTTGCTCTAGGCATGTTTTGGCAGGTCAGTATTGTCTTTGTGTTTTGCCAACACCACACATGTACATTAACAGACCTCGGGGGTTGGCAGCTGTCATATTATGGCAGACATGCAAACCCATCACATTTCTTACTGACTTCTATTAGCATCAATCTTCTGCCTAATCTGAGATTAATAAATTTGTGAATTCTGATCCCCAAACATACAGTAGAAGGTGTCGAGGTTAATGCCACTTTTTGGTACAATGTCACACTAGATTATCAAGGGGAAACTGATACTGGATTCAAGAATAACAATGCAATCCTAAAATGTATAGTCACTATCATAATTTGCTATTATGGCATGTGATTATTGTATCATCTAAACATGTGTAACAGAAGGGTATGGACCGATAATTACTGAGTCTCGTAAGCTTTCCAAGTCTGGGTTCTCAGTGAGCCTATACAGTACGCTGTATACGATATGTTACATACTGTAGGCTAAATACCAACAAGGTACCAGACAAAGCATCAAATAGTTCAACTTTAGTTAAAAAATAGTTCAACTTTTGGAAAAGCAGATCTGTACGCATTTTTCCAAGACGACCAATCACAATGACGAAGAGGCAAGACATCTAGTCTGACTACGGGGGTTCCACAAGGGTCTGTCCTGGGTCCTCTCCTGTTTTCCCTCTACACTAGATCTCTGGCCTCTGTCATTCGCTCGCATCCAGTTTAAAACTCTGGCGCTAACCTACAGGGCAATGAAAGGAACAGCCCCCTCCTACCTCCAGGCCATGGTCAAACCCTACACCCCCTCCCGACCGCTATGCTCTGCTACCTCAGGGCGACTGGTTGCCCCGTCACTCCGAGGCTCCTGCGGTCGATCGACACGGTCACGGCTCTTCTCTGTCCTGGCCCCGCAGTGGTGGAATGAACTGCCCACTGATGTCAGGACAGTAGAGTCGCTGCCCATCTTTGGTCGCAGGCTCAAAACTCATCTCTTCAAGAAGTACTACAACAATCCTCCCACCTAAGCACTTATTGTATTGTATTATATTATATTGCACTGTACTTTAGATTGCGATTGTTGCACTTTGCCTTCAGCACTAGATTATGCTCTTGTTTCACTTGTTTTAGAAAGAAGATGCACTTGTGAGTTCTGGCAAGTAGTAGTTCATTGGCTCTTCCTACGTTAAATGCAATTATTGTTAGTCGCTTTGGATAAAAGCGTCTGCTAAATGACTGTAATGTAATGTAATGAAATCTGTAGTTAGTGTAGCTAGCAACAACAACGACAGCCAACATGGAGGGGAAAGTTGAGAAGTTGGTGCTGGCTATCATCATACACTGTAGGCTATTACACAAAACTACATTGCAACTTTACAACAAAACAGGCACAACAGCTGTTGAGGAAAAGTGTGGAGACATGGGGAAATGAACAGTCAGGCAGATCACTAGCGGCCAGTAACTCTCCAAAAAAGTGGATCTGCCTCCAAAGAAAAAAAACAACAACAACAACAACCATACAATGTGACCACCACAGCATAAGAGTGGCCAAAGCCCATTATTTGAGCCGTCTGTGAATATGTCTTGCGTGAGGCAAGAAGAAAGACTGACTGAAGAATGTCCTCATAAATACATTATGAAGAAACCTATATTACTAGCTGTCTATGAATGAGTTTAGACTGTTATGAAGCTCAATTTAATATTAAGTAGCATCGCAGTTTGTCTTTGGAGACAATTGCAAATAAATTTAAAAAAATAGAGTATTCAAAATGTCCCATCTTTATATATATTGCTATATTGCACTCAAGAATTCTCCATAGTGAGGAACTGCTTACATATTCAATACTTAGCAATCATGAGTTAGACACATAGAAAGCAATCAAACCAAAACTTCTCCTCATAAAGGATGTTAATCACCTACTCTTTTAACTTGAGTCTCTGTAACTCATATGTGCCGTGAAATTGATAGTTAATCATGACTTTACGTACAGTTGTTGACAAGGGATCCATTTGGAAAAAACATCAAATCTCTCCCAAAATTGTGATTCTAACATGTTGAAATTAAGGACAGGAGACCAAAGTGAGGCCAGATTAAATAATCATAAAACACTACAAGAGACTAATATGATATCCATGATGGTCTACGCGATGACATGCAGTACAGGTTAATGAGTTTTATGGACAAATGGAGCTCAATAAGCTGGCAAAAGTGATATTACGCTATGGTATTAGCTATAACAGGCCTATTTGGAAAATTATATCGAAGGCTAACACAATTTTGAGAAATATTTCTGAAAACACAGACAGACAGAGGTGGTATTGACATGAAAAATGTAACTCAGTTTTAAACAATGACCCAGAGGTGTTAAGTTAGAGAGCTAATGTTAGCCTCTCACCATCCTAGAGAAGGACGTGAACCGCCTGTTCAAGAGACAACTCCTGGAAAATGGCCAGGCCAGACTGTCTCCCCCTCCATGCTAAAGTACTGTGCTGATCAGCTGTCCCCGGTGTACACTGACATCTTCAACACCTCACTAGAGACATGCCATGTTCCAGCCTGCTTCAAGACCCCCACCATCCTCCCCGTCCCCAAAAAAGCAAGGATCACTGGCCTCAACAACTACAGACCCGTTGCCCTGACTTCTGTAGCAATTAAGGTTTTTGAGCGCCTTGTTCTGCGGCATCTCAAATCCATCACAGACCCTCTCCTGGACACTCTGTACCCACAGAGCCAACAGGTCAGTGGACAACACAGTTAACATGGCCCTTCACTCAATTCTCCAGTACCTGGAGTCCACAGGAACCCACACCATCATTCTGTTTGTGGACTTCAACTCTGCTTTCAACACCATCCTCCTCTCACTTTGGAGGGCATGCTCTCCCTGATGCAGGTGCCCGACCCCCCAGAGCAGGTGGATCACAGACTTCCTGTCTGACAGGAAGCAGCATGTGAAACTGGGCAAGCATGTCCCTGACTCCAGGACCATCAGCACAGGCTCCCCCCAAGGCTGTGTTCTTTCCCCTGCCCTCTTCTCCCTGTACACAAACAGCTGCACCTGGGAGACAGACCACCTGCTGTCCTGATGTGCAAAGCAAATGTGTCCAAAGCAATCTGGAGCTCAACACTCTCAAGACGGTGGAGATGATTGTAGACTTAAGAAAGAATCCAGCCCCCCTCCCCCGGAGTGACACCTCAGTGACCACTGTTGACTCCTTCCGCTTCCGGGGCACCACCATCTCCCGGGACCTCAAGTGGGAGCTGTACATCAGCTCCCTCACCAAAAAAGCACAGCAGAGGATGTACTTCCTATCCTATGTCATCTGCCATAGCGTATGCCTTAACCCTAGTCAAATTCCTAGTATGTGTATATACATGGCTAATAAACAGATCTTGAACATTGAATCTTAAATTGATTCAATCCAGTTAAGATGAAAATCAAAGTGGGCTACTGGTAATGTATGGTAAAGATATGTTAGTACAACATTGTTACTGAACTAATTACAAATATATAACATTGAAAATGCTACAAATATGTCAGCAACTGATAAAACCAGCAAAAAAATATGTTGGAAGGGAAGAAGGGTAGCGAACAGAATGGCTAGCTCCAAGGTAGAAGACCCAGGCCTTGTGTAACGTCAAGCTAAAGGTAATAAGATTATCACACCCATACAATCATTAAAGTCAGCAACACCGTCCCTTAAAGCTATGTTAAATCCTATTACATGTACCTATTCCCTCTATTTCCTCTGTGGATTTGAGAAGTGTAAACTACCAGGCCACGTTTGAAGTGTCAGAGTGCCAGTAAGGGAGAAGGTCAGGTGTGGCAGAGAAGGCCCTTTAGCTAGACTACGTGTTCAAAACAACACTAGGTACCAGATTACAACATGTTGCAGTGGGCAAAGCAATCAAATTTAATAATCAGAAAGGAAATAGCAGGTTTGTTTTGTCCTTAATGTCCCTATGTCAGATGAATGTGGGAATTATCAAATCTCTGACATGATACCAATTTTCAAGAGCTACTGTAGAGGTTAAGATTAAAGTATTGTGTCTTGGGCATTGCTTAATAAATGCTTGTAGTGATGCCCAAACCTATTCACCGCAGAAAAAAGTTAGCTGTAGTTAGCTTCCTAGCATATAAAATGACATCCCCAGTTCCAATATCCACCGTGAATAGGCTGTGGGATACCAGAAAAGACAGATTTGGCATACTGTAGGTAAGACAACTAGAATGCCTCTGATTCCATTGTTTGGATGTTTAACAATGTAATGGAAATTATGGTCATTCAACCATTCCTAACACCAGGTCCTTCTCTTCTAAGGCCAACACATCTGTGTCCACCATTAAAGTTTTCTTAAAGATGATCCATGTGCTCCAGTCTCAAGGGGCTATCCTGGAAACTGAATTGAATTGAATTTGTCTCCCGGTGAAACTGCTCGTCCTTAAAAGCACCGGTCCTCATCTCATCAAGAAGGTTTTAGCGCTTTAACTTTCACACATCTTTCACACATCCAACTATTGGGATGTTCCAATAATACATCAAATTATATCTATGTCAAAATAAATCATGTCACCAAGTATCTACCAACCAATAAATAGGAAATCAAGAATCATAAATGTCACAATACTGATCAAAGATGGGCTGGAACAATTGAGGCAGAAATGCATAAAATGCTAGAGGTGCAATGTTTTTATTTTATTAGTTAGCCCAACCTCCCTACAAATCAAATGAAGTCTCAAAGGACATCCTTAATATGCCCAGGGCTCTGAAGAGCAGTCATTCCCACCATGGTAAATCACCACCCCTGCTGTACATTCTAAAGGAACTAAGAAGATATAAAATAAGGAGCACAGAATGATACTCACAGCATCCTGATTTTCTCTGGGAAAATAGAAGCAAGTCTTGGTGGAGGGCAGTTTACTGAGGAGGATCTTCTCATTCACTCTCTCTTAGTCTTATGCCGCTAAATGACTCACATCCCCTCTTCCACCCTTTTACAGCTGCCATGAGGAGGTAAACATTTCCAAATATGGAGAAAAAACTGAGAAAGTTTGGGGGCAATATCAATTCAGCTTGCTTTTAGGCTGGAATGCCACATTTAACAAGCCAAAGTCACATTGGAGCCAAATATGTGGTGCATACCTTTCAAATGGAATAATAATGATGATTGCAGGGAGCTTTTCATGATGGAGTTGAGTTAAGTGTGACCTAAGATGGATAATACTGTGAGGACCACTCACAGGGCAGACATCAATGAAAACAAAGGCTACAGTGGTCATGCATGGTGGTCTATGCTATTTCATGCCTTCCCTTTAAGAGATCACTACGTTATTTAGTTGTGCTATTAGATTTCCAGTCCTGAATAAGCCTAATGGTATTTACTTTATTTTGGTTAATTATTAACTTAAAATACCACATTTTGAATTAGTGGGTTCATGAATGTCTCTGGCTTGCTTGATGTGCAATTGAATGATGATTGACAATATTTGATTAATGTGCGTTGCAGAGTGGTTTGCTCTGTGACCCGGAAGGGGTGTATAAAAGGATAACAGCTTTTACTTTGAAGGGGAGCAAGATGGCTGCGCCCATGAAGCAGGCATGACTGGAGGATCTCTCATAGCTCTACCACCATTTAATCATTCAACAGATTTCACCAGCAGGCACAAACCCACAACTGGACAATTGCCGAAGAACATTTAGAACCTTTTAGAAAACCTGAACAAACAAAGCTGTGCGTAGCTAATGCTAGCTGTCTTCCTGCAGCAGCGTTGAGGGAATATCAATTATTGATCACATGCAAGCAAGCTGTGTTGTTCTCAGTTTTACGGGACACACAGGGGTTATTAGGGAGGGAAGCCTAGTGATATTGGTTTGCTTACTACCTCTCTGCCCAGTGGGCCGTGACATAATTTGTTGCATCGGATCCAACAGCACCAAGAGAACGACATAGCAACTACTGAGTAGCCAGTCTACAGACACCAGCTAAATATGGAAACTGCAAATGATGCACTACTCATCAATCAAGCCGGTAGTCTATTACCAGCTCCCTGTTATCAGGTAGCCATAGCTATGACATGTAATACAGTCCCCAAGCACACAGAAATAAGTATATTTGTAATGTTAACCTTGCTCATTTGTCAAACCACCAAGGGAAGATTAACACGTAAAGGTAACCCATTTACTGTGAGGTGCCATCCTCCTGTCATACGGAATGACTTCAGGTGATTAAAATAGAGACCTAAAATGAAAGCAGCCTGAGTAGGCCCCAGGAGCATAGCTGGTCAGTGGAGGCTTTGGTAATGTTACAGAATGAGCAGAGCAACACTCAGTCCCAGCACCTGGAATCAGCTTCCGCCCGCAGTATCAATGTCTGTGGCAAGATGCATTTTGTAGGTGACAGCACTCCTAACAGTGGATACATTGTGGATGGACGGGCGGATGGGGTGGTTTTTCTCATTTCTACAGGCCCGCGTCCTCCTCACACAGTATGCTCAGTAGGGTCACTTGGTGCTTGGTCACTAAGGCTGGGCCACAGCTATATAGCCTACCTCTCTTCCTCTGCGGATGTATGGGCCTCACAGCTGATGACAGGCCTACGGTCACTGCGACTTTCTCCAGGCTGATGAAATACCCCTTTCCGTATGGAATCTGTGGGGCAATAACACAGTATGGACATTTCACTGATCTGAGTGATATCTCTCTCTATATATATATATATATATATAGAGAGAGAGAGAGAGAGAGAGAGAGAGAGAGAGAGACAGATAGACAGATAGATAGATAGATAGATAGATAGATAGATAGATAGATAGATAGATAGATAGATAGATAGATAGATAGATAGATAGATAGATAGATAGATTGCCCGTACTGTACATTAGTGCAAGAAAGGCCAACATCGATATACAGTAGGCTTAGTTCATACACAAAATTCAATTCATAATATCTGACTGACTAGTAGGCTCTATTAGTACAAGGAATGACCCTCCTTCAGTGGCAGGCTCGCAGTAAATCAGGACTGAGCAAGCCCCGGCTAGTAATCTATCCTCTTGTCCAGTCACTGCTTGTTTCACCTGGGGCCAGGAGGGACAGCTGCACTGGCTCACTCAATCTCCTGCATCCTGCAGCTCATCCATAAATCTGTAAACTCATTATTGTGCTCTATATGATGTCTTTCACTCTTTTCACTTAACAAACATAGCCTAACAACCTGCCCACAACAAGTATGGTAGTCTGAAACAGGTGCAGAGGCAATACTCTAGTCCATTGCTAGCTAGTACCAAAATGCCCTAGACTCAACTCGACATTGCATTATAGGGGCAATGTTCTGCACTACTGCTAATCCATGTGTGTAATAAACATCTAGGCCTAGTCTACATTTTGCCTGATGCGCTTTTACAAGTAACAATTGTTAGTTCATTAGTGTCTCTGTCTATAAAGGGAGGTGATGCTGTCACAATGTCCAAACCTCACGATGAGTATGTGAGCTCAGTCCATGTGCTGCAGCATGTCTGCCTAGGAACCTACATTGCTGGCTCATTTCCTTCCAGCTATACACTCATTAAAATATCCCATTAAACACTTACAGGAGAACAGCTTGACTCAACCTACCAGGGGGCCCAGCTCAAAGGCAGCTGAGGGACTCAACTTTTAACTTGAACATAGTCAAGGGCTGTCAAATGCGTCCTTTTTAAACCAGAGATGTATTGACAGTTCTGTTTAATGTTAAAAATATGTAGAGATGACACATTCAGTTTGATGACTGAGGACTCGGTGGACCTTGGGGTTATTGATTTGATATTTATATCAAAGTTGAAGTTTTAACTGATTAAGAACCTCTTCTGCAGAAAGAGTCAAGATACCAGCATACTATCTAGGCTACATACTTTGGAGCTGAACAACATGTGTGGTGTCACACAGTCGACTGCCTTGTCTTCCCAATGCTTGAACGATGTAGGCTAAGCCTTGCATCCTTTAACATGTAGTCCTATTCTTCAAATTGATCAATCTGCAGCTATGACCACACCAATATTCATCAGTGGCTCTAAAATGTATTTTTAATACAGACAGTCTTTTCATGTTCTATTTATTTATCTGTAAAGATGTTAAGGCCTCCGGTAAACAGATCATCCTGCACACCAGCTGTGATTTATTTGAACGTTAAGCGAGTCAAGTGAGTCAGGCAGACCTTTAGACATCATATTCACATCGCCTGCACTGCTAAATGTCAAGTTTTAGCTAGCTAGCTCGCTGGCTACGTCCCCCAAGTGCACATCTCTTCCGCATACCGAAGTATGAGAACAGACCACTTTGGCTATTGCCTCTGGGCTCTGGGCTAAAAACAGAAACCGCATTTGGAAGCTCTAACAGTAGCAAGTTAGCAAGTACTAACTATCTTGCTAGCTGTGTAACTGTTACCAAATGGGCTAGTGTGGTCTAGTCGTGACTGACAAACCTCGTTATCCAAACTCTATATGTAACGTTAGCTATCGGTAATATAATGCCGGTTTATGGAGCTAGCGAAAGGCGAAAGGGTGGCAACCCCCTTTAGAACGTGCCCACGCCCTCATATTGAACTACGAATTGGCTAGCAAGCTAAAATTGCTAGCAGTGCTAGCCACTAGGTACATTACAACTCATAGCTAGCTAGCTCATCATCCCAAAGAACGAGGAAGAACAAACTCTTGAGTCTTACAACAATTTCAGTGGCATTCATACGCGTACGTCTTGCCATACTAATATCACACTTTCTGGTACAGAACAAAAAATAGTTTCAAAGTCCCTTACCTCGCTCTCTAGGAATATAACGTTAGCTAGTTTCAAATCCCACAAAAAGTGTAACTTCTCTTTCCCAATTCTAGACTGGGAGAGAGTAGCAGGCAGTGACGTCACAGCTCTAAATTCCAGCCAACTCACTCAGTTCAGATATTTGCCCATGTATGGCAGTGCATGTGCTATAACAAACTCTTCCTCCTATCTATTACAAACTCTTCCTCCTTTCGTGTTTGAATTGTTGTGCAAACACTGTTAAAGTATGAATAAATCATGAACACGTTTGCAGAAGACATATACGCCCTGTTCTTTGGAGATAGGTCAACATGTATTTAAGTGCAACCAAAACTAAAGAAAGTGACTATTCATGAGCATAAATTAAAGCATTAGAGTACTGTAACACATCTTTGCTGTCTGAAATAGCTATAGAAAATATGAACATGTTTTGATAGTGAGTTTGCTTGTTTTGCTTGGCTAAACTACAGTGCACAAGTATTAGATCTAATAGGCCTATTCATATAGCCTACTGTCAGATATACTGTACTAGAGGTGCACATCCTGTATCATTGGCAGTCCCTCACACCCACAGTGATGTTTACAATGCAAATCAGACAGTCTGTTTGCATGTTTCTGATTGATTGCAAAGATGATAACTGGTGAACTGATTTGGTTTTGTTTGTTTTTTATCAGGTCTGTTTTCCTCTAAGGACCTCGAGTGTATTAACTCAAACCACTGTGGAGTGTAAATTTTTCTTTGCTCTGCCAGATAAACTTTTGGAGAGGAGTTAGGTGCAATTTTGCTGGGTTTGTGGTCATAACAGTCATAAACTTGTTTTCAGATTTTGTGAGGGTCTTCTTGTTTGAATGGCTGTATGGAGATATATAAATAGAAAAGTCCTCAAAGCATATAGCAGCTAAACATAAAACATAACCATATATCCAAATCATCTCAAAACAAAGTGTACATCTATAGAAAGGGCTATTAGACACAATGTCACCTATCTGCAGCAGTCACATTGAGTTCACCCTGTCAATGGTATGCTTTGAATATCATCCGTTAATTCATTTCAGAGGCCTGAATGAACGGCACATTTTTCTTCAAGCGTTGTTTGTGCATGAAAATACTTCAGAGGTTTTCTACAACTGATTACCTTTTGCTGGCAGCAGTTTGTAAACTACTTTGCACACCATGCATGACTAAGTCATTAGAGCAACACTGGAAGATCAAGCTTGCTGATAAACCAAATTATTGCAGCTATTTTTTTAGTTTCCAGCATGGATCCCCTCTTGTACAGGTTCGAGGGCACAGTGAAAAGGTAATCTCATTTGTAATGCATGACAGCTTATTTGCAAGTCTGCTCATTGGCAATTTTCTATCGGGCCTGCTAGTGCTTCTTCTCCATCTCTCAAAGCTGATTTCAAAAAGACACCCTGAAACAATTCAGAAAACAATTAGCATTGCCCGCGCATGAAACCCTCATTTCTGTTATCAATCAAATGCCAATTAGCATGTTCAGTTTAGAGGAAATCAGCCATATAATCAGCCTAGGATGTGATTTGGTCAAGGTGGGTATTAAATTGACTGATGTACAGCACCTGTACATGTACAGTATGGTAGAAATTGGGGACATTACCCAACTGACAGATTGATTTTCTTTCAGGTATAGGCTTTATTTCAGAACCTTGCGGACTTACGCATAAAGACCCATCCAGCCTATTAGCATGACATGGCTCCTGAATATGGATACATGGACCAGCACACAGACCTCATTGTTTAGTGTATGCACTATTAATGGACAGACCCTCTGCCTGAATCAAGAGAGCCAAGGGGGAAGTATCTTCACCTTGTTACTTAACTCACATTCCTCATTCCCTTTGTCTGAGAGACTTGCACTAAAATGGCCATCAGTTACTGAGTTCAATAACATCTTGAGCAGTCAGGAGAGGGCACAATACTGTATCTTGTCAGTTGGTAGATTGATTATATATGCCATTTGCTGGCATATTATCACCAACATCAAGTCTGCATGTCAATATAAAGCATTGATGGACATTGTTTCTTTGCATTTGCCTTGGAAACTTGCTGTGACTGCCTGTACCCAGAGCTCTGTATTAAAGTTGGTGTTTGACTCATCTTGGGACCCCAGGTCTCCTCATCTTTGTGTCCTGTCACTGTGTTCCAGTCAACTATCTTCTATTTTTGGTTTTCAAAGGGGTAACAAAATAATCTTGCTTTACTTTGGGGTCTTTGAAACAGCTTTTTGTCATAGGTGGTAACATTTCCAGCAAAAGATGAACATTTCCAGCAAAAGATTTCCTGTTTTCTACAGTGGGTGTGATATATCATTTACCCCACACCACTTCTTCTGAAGCAGACAAACAGTGTGTAGCAGAGAAAGAGCAGCTGCAGAATAACAGAGAATGTGTAACGTCAGAATTAGTGGCAGTATCCTGAACACATCTGGTCTTCTGTTTCATTTCTTCATCTTTAGATGCAGTACATGGGTAAATCTGATATATGTATTGTACTGAAACAAATTATCATTAAAATGAATGTCTCAAAGAGGGAATTAAGGTTTCACATGCATCTTTTAAGATGTCCAAGAGCCAAGATGTTTTCAGGAAACATGCTTGGCCATATCTATTTAGCTCTAAATTATGCAGCTATTCCAGTGATCCACACAACCAGATTGTCCCTTTCCCTGCAGTTATTATTCTATGTTTCGAATCTGAATGACCAGAATTATGAAACATTAATGACAGCATGAATTGTCGTCGACCATATACAGTAGATAGCGTGGCAACCAACATATTTCATCTGTTCTCCTAAGGCAGGTCGGGGTGGCATGCCATTCCTTTTTCGGTAACTAAAGGCATTTATGGAAGCGTATGATTTGTCAATCAGAGACGACATAGCACGGATGGTAACATCAAGGAACAACACAAGTTGAAGACATGCAGACACACTACAAAAACTATGTCCTGAAGCTACTAATCAAACAACTCCAGATCTAGATCTAGACCTCTGATTACACTAATGAATTCTAATTCGAATGTTTCACTATGTAAATATTCATTAATATGGCAGACAGACACAATTCATGCCTGCAGCTGTGGTTGATAAATTTCTACACTAATCTGATATGACCAGCATTAATGCACTTGATGAACTTATGAATCATGTCTTTTTGAGTGTCTATTTTGCTTTTGTATTGTGAAATACATTTTAGTAATGCTCATGTAACACAGCTCTTATTCAAACATTGATCTACTTTGTTTTGACAGGACAAAAAAATGTACTGTGCATGTTTGATCTATATTCCAAGTTTCTGAGTTATACGACACGACCCACTGAGAGGTAGCCTAACACAGGCAGGTGTGCTGTTACAGCACAGTACTTGCAAACATTGGCTGCAAGGAATCAAGTCAGGGATGTCTCCTATAAAATCAATCATGCAGTGGTTTACTTGGCCTATATGGTTTAAGCTGGCTGAGGTCTTCTTGGCACCAGGCATGCTGATGGAAGCACCTCTCAGGATGGGAGATGACAATTGATCATCAGGAACTTTGAGAGCTTTCTTTGGACCAATACAATATGCATTAAGGAGTTTTCTACCCTAATTTGACTCTTCCACAGTGCAGCTATTGAGACTATTTTAGTATTGGCCTGTTGCCAGTCACAAAGCATCAGGACCGCGAAGGAGAGGTTCCACAACAGCTTCTTTCCTGACGTGGTCCGCAAGCTCAACAGCTGACAGCTGCAGTAGATTGACACTGAAGACACCCCTTGCACAGTCCCGCCCCCACCCCCCGCCCCTATGACCTATTATCTCCCCCCACCATCCCTCTGCCTGGACAGTTAAAGCCCCCCTCTCCCCCACTGACTGCACCCGCCCACCCCGGACCAACAACTGATCACTTGACACTTTGAGCACCTTGCACCTTGTCTATACAACAGACAACAACTGGCTCTGCACTACTGTTCACTCGATCACTTGAAGCAACACCTGATAACACTTGAACAATTGAACACCTTGCCTATACGATAGACAATAACAATTGACTCTTGCCTTTACAGTACAATCGATAGTAACAGCTGACTCTGCACAACTGTATACTTGAATGTTATTTAATTGCACTGCCTATATCATGACACAGACACAGTCATCTATGTTCAGATGGGATAAGTATATGAGGATGATACTGCTAGACTGCTAGACTAACGATATTAAATTGACAATTTTGGAACCTTAAATGTCTAGCTGCATACCTAGGACTGGAATGAGGAACTAATTAGTGCTGATAGGTTACTGTAAAGACAACTGATTACAAGAATTTGAATGTACTGTACCTGTACTTGTTACAGCAAATAAACTTTCTATTCTATTCAAAGTATATTTTTCTAGCTTGGAATTCTACCATATGGCATGATAATTTAAAGCCAACAGTTAGCAATAATATCCTTCCTATCCTATCCTGCTATAGTCTGTCTGTCTGTCTGTCTGTCTGTCTGTCTGTCTGTCTGTCTGTCTATCTGCATCCATTTTTCTCCTCAATAAGTTGGCCAATCCATCTGAAACTGTACATGGGCACTGATCAATGGCATAACCAGGGACTGACGCCCCTCATCATCTCATCACCCCCCATCCCCATCTCGCGACCCCCCGGGGGGGCCCGACCCCCACTTTGGGAACCTGGGATTTATAAGGGGCTGGGCAGCTCAGCTGCCTGCCGGTCTCTCTTGTATCTGCCTTCCCATATGTGGAATTCACCAGACTTTGTACATAGGTCCAGTCCTATGCCAAAAGTCCTCAACTGGCTTTGTGGGCTAATAGTCCTCATGGTGGTGCTACAGCAACCGTCTAAATTTTAAAACTTTGAAAATTCATAACAAATCAGCCGTACATACTTTCACTTTGCAACCACCACCAAAATGTAGCCCAGGAGGCAGGAATTATGGACTTCAAAAAAACTTTAAAACCTATTAAACCTATCTCCTCCCACATTTTTGGTCAATAACACATTAAAGTCATTTAGCTGACGCTTTTATCCAAAGTGACTTACAATAATTGCATTTAACTTAGGAAACGTCAGTGTACAGGACAGAGATGAGGCGTGACCATGTCGTTCAACCAAAGGGGCCTTGGAGTGACGGGGTAACCAGTCACCCCGAGATAGCAGAGCGTAGCGGTCGGGGTGTAGGGTTTGACCATGGCCTGGAGGTAGGAGGGAGCTGTTCCTTTCATTGCCCTGTAGGCTAGTACCAGAATTTTAAACTGGATGCGAGCTGCTACAGGGAGCCAGTGTAGAGAACAGAGAGGGAGGAGAGTGGGAGAACTTGGGGTGGTTGAACATCAGTTGAGCAGCAGCTTTCTGGACAAGTTCCAGGGGTTTAATGGCTGACACCGGGCCCCAGCAAGGAGGGAGTTGCAGTAGTCCAGGGGGAGATGACAAGGGCCTGGATCAGCACCTGCGCCATTTCAAAAGACACCACATTTGCTACTGCATCGTCAGACTATCCTCCACAAACTCTCCATTCCAGATTTTGGAAATATAAAAAATTGAGCCCACAGTGCATCACCATGTTTTACTCTAAACAGTACTGTATGCAGCTACTGCAAATTCTCACTCAATAAATCTCCCATGTTCATGAAAAAAAGACAAAGCTGTCATGACATGGTAGATGTAGTGTGAAATATGTATTATAAATTATGTCCTCGTTCTGTCCTCAGGGGCAGCACATACAGTAGCTCAGGAGGTAGAATAGCCGGCTAGGGATCATGAGGTCCTTGGTTCGGTCATTCCAGCTCCTGGCAGTGTGCCGAAGTGTCCTTGAGACAGACAATGAAACTCAAAATTGCTAGTACTGTCGCCTCACAGCAAGAATGTCTCCAGGTCTTTCTGTGCAGAGTTTGCATGTTCTCCCCATGTTCACAAGGGTTTCCTCCCAAAGAACCCAATGCAAAAAACATCCAGAAGAACAGATGCTTTTCAGACCTGTCCCTGACTAGGACTTGGACTGAATACTTGGACTTGGTCCCCGGGCACCATGAAGGATGGCTGCTCACTGCTCCTGGTTGCCCCTGGAGGAGGAAAGCCTGGATGAGGGAAATGCAGGGAACAATTTCCACTGGCGATCCCCAAAGGACCCCGCCCCGGGTTCTGTAATTTGTAATGTTTATTCTGTCCTCTCAAGCTATTGCTGTGAATGGAGAAGAAATACACTACCCACAATCCTATAGTGCAACAGCAACTTCTCATTCCTTGGTAACAGTGAGATCCACCAATCAGAGATGTCACTGTTGGCAATCCAGCCCAAAATGGCTGACCCTAGGACTACAACCTGCCAAATTGACTCTAGGGCTGCATTCCGAATGGCATACTTCTACATTTATCTACCAGTACGTACTACAACTGCCCCTAGAAAGTATGTACTTTGCACACAGTATGCATCCAATTGGGATATACTACCTTGTCATAATATCGCACTTTGAAATTTGACACATCCGTCACTGTCCATGAAGTGACATTCGTCCACAGCTGGGATTCATCACAACGCCTCCGAAGCAACTTGCACATGTGACATAATTTCTGCTGAGCACTGGTGGATTGTGGGTCAGAATAGCCAGAAAAGTGTGCTGGCTTGCATACTGCAAAATACCAGATGTAGTAGGACATCCTGGTATTTTTGCCATACTGCATGTGGCATACTATGCATTGGGACATACTACATCCATTTTTGGCATACTATATAAGAATGCGATTCGGAACACCACCCAGTGCCCAATACCAAACCAGCCCCTACCCACTCCCACTCCAATACTGAGTGTCACTCCAAATTAAGTTTCACTTGTAGCTTTGGAGGGCACTCTCAATCAAGGGAGAGGGTATAAAAATGGACAGCCAAATGTGTGATGGACTCCCCACTCCACCGGAACCAACTGGAACAGGGAAGCAGCCATCACCATGGCATGTTTAGGTGATTTATGGGAAAAAATTTCATGATTGATCAAATGATAAAAAATCAAAACGGAGATATGTTTTTTCAAATGATCTCTATATTACAATATATTGTGCACTGTCCCTGTTGAGATAAATAAATAAATAAATAAATAAATAAATAAATAAATAAATAAATAAATAAATAAATAAATAAATAAATAAATAAATAAATAAATAAATAAATAAATAAATAAATAAATAAATAAATAAATAAATAAATAAATAAATAAATAAATAAATAAATAACTTACTCCCTTGCCTCTTTCAGCATTCCTTTTTTGTGTTAAGAGGCTTGCATCTGCATGTTGCAGCCTAGAGCAGCTGCTTTGTCTGTTGCAGTCCTGGTAAATAATGGAATATATTATATAAATTTGACATAGACCTAAGCGTATTTTGATTTATTTTTATGTCAGCTATGCATGAACACAGGCTTTTAAAAGTTATGTCAAGCGATCTAGGGATAAAGTGATGCTGTTCTATTTTTGGTTTTATCTTTTGTCTTTTTGTGCGAGGCGTAAGCCGTCTCACCAAGAAAAGCAAATGCCGATTTGTGCCTCCGTCGGGTTGTTGACCTGCAGTTCTATGTTGCTACCACAAGAGGCAGTGGTCCCAGAACATCAAAACAAAAAGACTCCACAGATTTCACAGGTCAGTGGTGGCTGAGTGCATAGTGCATCTGACTTGGAAACTTCTGTTTCTGGACAAAGGTAAGGGATAAACCCAGATAACACAAGGCTAGTGGACCTACAGCGAGTCCCCGATGCATGAGTTGGCGGACCTCCGGCGGAATATAACACAAGGCTAGTGGATAGGCTACAACGGGTCCCAGATGGATGCTCCACCACCATTCCACCAGTAGTTAATTGTCTATATCCTAGGCCCATTAGCCGTGGGGTCCGTGGTGTGGTGGCGAGACTCCGCCCCCTCGCGTCATATTGGGTCGGGGGCAGTGGAGCGCTCTCTGGGCTACCCACCTGCCCCCACTGGTGAAGACTGTGTTTCTCTAGCCCTCTCAGGGGCTGATTTGTGGGGTCTGTGGCGTGGACAGTGGCATGGTGGCAAGACTCCGCCCCCTCGTGTCATATTGGGTCGGGGGCTGTGGTCCCCTCTCTGGGCTACCCACCTGCCCCCACCGGTGAAGACAAGTGTGTCTCTAGTCCACTCAGGGGCGGAGTTGTGGGATCCGTGGCGTGGATAGGGGCGTGATGGTGAGACTCTGCCCCCTCGGGTCAGAGCTGGTCGTGGACAGTGTACCTCTCTCCGGGCCATCCACCTGCCCCCACCAGTGAAGACCCTGTATCTCTAGCCCACTCGAGGGCTGAGTTGTGGGGTTCGTGGTGTGGTGGCGAGACTCCGCCCCCTCGCGTCATATTGGGTTGGGGGCAGTGGAGCGCTCTCCGGGCTACCCACCTGCCCCCACCGGTGAAGACCGTGTTTCTCTAGTTCTCTCAGGGGCTGATTTGTGGCTTCTGTGGTGTGGACAGTGGCGTGGTGGCAAGACTCCGCCCCCTCGTGTCATATTGGGTCGGGGGCTGTGGACCCCTCTCTGGGCTACCCACCTGCCCCCACCGGTTGACAAAATGCGCCCACACACTTAATTGTTTACCAACAGTAAAAGGGTCTATATATAATCGGTAATTACTGAGACACATATTGTAGGTATCATTTCAAAACAGGAAAATTTCATACGTTCAATTACTGCACATAACTTCAATAACTGACACAGAACCAACAGGTAACCGCATTTTTACATAGCTTCTATAACATCCAGTGACGAAAAACTATCCACACCACAAGTTTTGAACCCATGAGTTTTGTGGGTTTTGAAGTCACATGTTCAACATGACAGACAAGCTCCTTTAACCACTAGGTCACCAGAGATCTTGAAAATCAATGGTGTCATACTCTTTTGTTTTGATGTTCTTGGACCACTGCCTCTTGTGGTAGCAACATAGAACTGCAGGTCAACATGGGAATACATAGGGATGTATTAATTGGGAAGGGAGAGAGGGACAACCCGACATTTGCTCTCCATGCTGCACTGGCTTACAGCCACGCACCTATGGTGCGCTGGCTTTCAGCCACGCACAAAAACAAAGCTCACATAAAATTGTAGTTCCACGCACACAAAAAAAACACTCAAAAGGAAGAATATCCCACTAACAAACATTAAATATTGCATTAACAAAACTCACTGGGCTTTGTCGAGGCAGAACCGGACAACTTTTCCTCCAGTTCCTTGGTCCTTTGGTCACGTTTGTTTTGTTCTTTTAGAAGTTCTTTCTGCTTTTGTGCGTGGCTGTAAGCCAGCGCACCTAGGATAGCGTTTGTCGGGTTATCACTCCCTCTCTCCCTCCCTCTGTTGAATGTTGACCTGCATTACTCTGTTGGCACCACAAGAGGCAGTAGTCTCAGCACACCAAAATAAAGGACACCAAAATCGATTTGCCTAACCCCACTGCACAAGTAGAGTAGCGGTGAAAGCAATGGACTCCCATGCAGGAGATTGGGGTTCAAGGCCCTGGGCGGGATGATTTTATGGGACTATACAACAAACCTCCACATGTTCATCCTTTCACTCCAACCTTTACCCCTTGCCTTATAGGTCAGATCCTGTCCCAACCCAAAAAGGACAGAAAACACTAGCCTACTGCGCATGTGAGTTGGGCTACAGCATGTAAGAATTCTTTTAACTTTTTCGGCTTCATGCGCTGTGTGGGCAACTCTCATTGGAATGAATGGGAGGTGCTTCTTGCGGAGGTTCTGCCCCCAGGTGCCTCTCCGGGTGAGAGAGAGAGAGAGAGAAACACAGGGGAGCAGACAGCTCAAGCCAGGCTGCTGGGTCAAAGTGGAAGCTACGCACAGTCCTCCCTGACAGCACGTCAACATGTGCTTCTCATTTACAGTGTGTTCACAGATCCTCTATGCTGCTCATTGTGCTGCCTTTCCTCAGATTATTAAATATCTCTAGGGACACAGAGGAGTCAACGAATGACAGCAGCAAATGTCACAATGGTTTTGAGTGGGAGGCCAAAAGCGTTTGCTCTCGCTGAAATTATATTACTCCTGCAAAGTTTCTGTAGAACTTTTGGTCCTTCAAAGAATAGGCCTATCTCACTCACAGCAGGGAACCTTGAAAAACAGGGTAGCCAAACGCAACATGGTGAGATCTGAGTTCTGAGGGGAACTTCATCTGCATAGTTATTGATCTCTAAGGAGTAGTGTAGTCGACAACCAATAAATAATTTTTCCTAGCACATAATGTCAGTGAGTAATTTCATCCACAAGTGATTGAGGGTCAAAAGCCAATAACCCCACTGTTTGTTGTCGGTTACAGGCAGTTTGGTGCATGTTTTCCATACCGATATGGGAATGCAACTAAGTGCATATACGTAGTAGGCCTATGGATGTTATGTGGAGAGACATGCAGAATGGTGAACTGCTTTGCAGCTGATTTTGACCACCTATTCCATCTGCAGAATACACAAGGGTTTGGCCTTAAAAAAGGAACTTCGGTTGACTGAAACTTTTTTTTTCCATCCCCTTTTTTTGCATATACTGACTTTCATTCTATCATTAGTGAAAGTGACAAGATTTTGCATAAAGCATAGTCCTTTACTAAATATGCAATCCACAATGCAGTTCATTTCCCATCGTCATCAGCATAATAGTAATAATGGTTGTGTAACTTTAGCACCAGCTCACAGTGGTAGTAGGCTATTATCAAGGCAGGGATTCCCATGCTAGCGTGACTGTGTTGGTAGAAAAAACAAATCCTCGAATGTGCACAGACATAAATATCAGTTAGAATTATCTCTTACTCATGCCCTCTGCCTCACACAAGTATGTTTTTTTCTCCTCTATAAATGCCAGCCAATGCAAAACCATGAGATTAGGCACTCCTGACCTTTATTGGAGCTGATAGCAGCCGCCATGGATGTCAACCAGCTCCAAGCTGACACGAAACAAGGTTAGTTCACAGCAGTGAGCTAGATTACAGATCCCATGATAGCAGGTAAGAAAACATGACAGAGAAGCATTATCATAACTGACATGATAATTACTAGTGGCATCAAAAAGGTTATCCAGTTAACAAACAAATCGTCATATGCTCCAGGAAACTGCACCACAGCAATGAAGGCTGTTTGTTTATTATTCAAAATTAGAAGGAAAAAAGCCAACACTATTCAACACTCATTCACAGCACTTCAATTTGTAATGTTACAAATAACAAATTAGTTAGTTTCCCCTTCAATTAGACAAAGGCTAATTGAAACAAATAAATCCTGAAGCGGCAAATCAGACCCCCTTTTAAGATTAAGAATTATTTCATCGAAATTATCCATCATCTCTATCACAGGCTACTACAGACAGCAATGATAAATGTTGGTAGTCTTTAATGTGGGAGTAAACACCGTTGCCGTGGTGTCTTTTAACCCAGACAAAACATAGGATGTGAAAGAAAGTAGGTGATGAAAGAGTTGGGCTTGTTGAGCGCAAATATGTTACAGGTCGTTCTTTCATGCAGTCATATTGTAGCTTGCTCAGTAAGGGAAGCAGTTGTGGTATATGCAGATAAGCCATGTGAAGAGAGCTGCTGGTCTTACAGTATAGAGGAGTATAGGACAAGCTGCAGAAGCAAGTCAAACTTGTTATTAGTTTTGTTTTAGTCATTCTAAATCAAATTAACTTAACACACTTGGAGGACTGGTCAATCAATTCATTCCAACAGCAAGCAAATAGTTTTTTTTTCTTGTTGTCAGACCATAGCAGGCTACACTTCTCTCAACAGAAATACAGATTCAGTGTTGCTTGCTGCCATTTGACCTCAGTGGCATGGTGATATACTGTACAGTCTCTGCCAGGGGATGATATGGATTACACTTCCCAAACCAGCCAGCCCACCCTCTCTCAGATTCCATGACTGCACTGGAAAGGACCGTGTTAGTGCATGTTCAGCTAGCGAATCAAATACTGAAATACATATCCCATTCCCCTCTGATGATTTAGGTCACGACTCTCTACGAACAGTCGTGAGAGAACTACAACCGGGAATCCACCAGGATCTCCTCCGTGCGTCCACTGGTTATCCCTCATCAATTTCATGAACTACCACAAATCAATGAAGATACAACTACCAGTAAGTATAGCTACAGTGTGTTGTTTAGACTGGATGTGACCGCTCATTCGCTTTTGATTAGTATGTCAATTCAGAGACTGAAACTGATCTATGTTAAGGTTATCCTATACATGAGCCCCTAGGATCTGAGAGAAGCTCACCGGTCATTTGCCATCAGTATTGCAAAGCTTCCATGTTTGCTGGGGATTTTCATGTGATTGGATGTATACAGTAGTAGTAGTAATAGTAGTAGTAGTAGTACTTTCTGGGGGGAAATTGCACTGTTACAGAATCAAAACACAACAAAGTAACACAATCCAGACTATAATACAAATTTACAATACATAAAAAATATACAAAAATCCATTTGTACAAGAATGCAAATCAATAAATCAATCAATCAAAGCTTTATTTGTATAGCACATTTCATACCCAGAGGCAACACAATGCGCTTTACAGAGAACAAGGGAGGTGGGCATACGACCCACTCTCTACATATTCCAGAGGGAAGCAAAAAAACAGTAATCACCCGGGGGCCAGATAAGTGAGCTGTAAAAATTCTTCCCTGACACCTCTCAACAAGGCGATCGAGCAAGCTCCAGGAGTATGTTTGTCTACCGGCTAAGAACATTTATAAAGCAATACATTACATTAAATTACATTTCAGAGTAAGAGAGGCTAAAAAAGCATCATAGGAGAGAGGACATCCTACGGACATGCTACAACATCCACAGCAGACACGGGGGTATCTATCGGACTCCGGGGGGTCTGCTGGTGACAGTGGGGCATCCACTGGACCTGGTTAGAAGATAGGAGGGAGAGAGAGAGGCACTAGGGAGAGGGGAGGCAGAACAGGGTTAGTAGCACATAGAGCCATAAAAACCACACAGATATTTAAAACAGGCAACCTGGAGCAAGCTCCTGGAATATATTAGTCTAATGGCTAATAACATTTATAGAGCAATAAATTACATTAAATTTAATTTTCAGAGCAAGAAAGGCTAAGAGCATCAGGTCCAGGCCTAAGCCGGATGTGGACTGATGTGTGTCTGTGTGTACGTGTGTGTGTGTGTGTACTTAATACTACGACATCCACAGCTGACACGGGGGTATCTATCGGACTCATGGTGGTCTGCGGGCGACAGTAGGGCATCCACTGGACCGGGTTAGAAGGTAGGAGGGAGAGAGAGAGGCACTAGGGGAGGCAGAAAACGGTTAGTAGCACACTGAGCCATTGAAGCAACACAGCTGTCAGAACAGAACAAATAAGTGTTTAACAGTCTGTCAGTAAAACCACAGGCCATTTTTCATCATACTGTAATTGCTCAGTTAAATGCACTTCAAATATAACATTTTCCCCTGTGTGTCCTCTCAAAGTCGATTGTTATAAATCTAAATGTTGTCTTTACGTCCACTATCAGGCCCTTTCCCAATATCAAACAGTACATTGGTTCTACATTAACAGCACTAGTTGGTTCTGGTACTCATATACCCCCCAGAACCCAAGATCGGGCGCCATATAGAATGGGGAAATGTATTTTGCTCCTGAGCAAAGTCCCAACTGAATGGTGATCAATGGGTGGTTATTCTCCGTGCTTAGAATGACACCAATCGACTGCAAACTGTGCCACTGTGTAGAGAAATAGTATTGATATCGAGTGAAGACGACGAGCTGCCGGCGTAGGCACGGCCATCTTGCCTACCTCCCTGAACCCTGAGAATACAGTAACTAATTACTGGGACACAGTACGTTACGATGATTCCTGTAGCTGTTTTGCTGCTAATGCGAGTTTGATTTCGCCTCCGTTTATGCCTGAGAAGCAGAAGTTGAACCAACAGCATCAACATAATTACAGGAATCATCATTGATAACATAACATCGTAATGTTAGCTTACTGCTTTAGCCACCGACAGCTACCGTTAATGTTATGGAAGCTGCTGTCGTGAGCTAAATGGCTCTCACGGTCTTATTCTGCAACTTTACAGCTTGCTATTAGCAGACAGCACCATAGTTGACAAAACCACACTTGCACATCATTAGAATTTAAACCATTTATTTGGGATTTAATATTCAATTGAACATGAAACGGAATACTACACGATATTTCAACCTGCTGCCATCAGTGCTTGGTTTGTTTACGTAATACTGGACGCGTCTGCTTGCTTGTGTCCATTAATATCCGACGCGTTGACGTTCCATGTAGTGTCCAAAAAAGGTTTAATCGTTCCCTATGTAGTTCACTATATGGGGAACACTACATAGGGAATAAAAAGTGAGTGAACGAGTGAACGATTTCGAACACAGCTATGGAAACAACACTGAAATGAAACACTCATAATTAATATAATTAATCATAATCTAAACCTTTTAGATTTCAAAAGCAACGGTATGTGGGTTATTAAGCTGAAATTAGCTTGGTTGCCAGTTAGTGATAATATATTGAAATGTACACATCTGTATGTGAACAGAGCGTGTTGGCTCAACTTTAGTGAAGTTACTCTGCTTTGGGTTACTGTAGCTAGGTAGCTACAGTAACACTAGCTAGCTAACCTGATTAGTATTCAACTGTTGCTAGTAAGTAATGTTAGCTAGCCGTAACCATTGTTGTTGTTGTTTTTAAGCACTAGCTACCTTCACTGTTCAGCAAATGGATGATTGACTGTCTTCGATTTGGGATAGCTAGCTAGATATTCTATGCTAATATTCAATAAAAAGTTGACAAACTGGTTTGTAATATCAAACCAATTTGTTAATGTTTGAAAATATGTAATGTAAATCATCTGCACTGTAACTTTTATTCCTGTATTTTATTTTTCTTGCATTTTATTTTAAATGTCCTTTTTTACATTTCGTTTTATATGACCTTTTGTGTTTCTTGCACTTTGTCTTGATGCTTTTAATGTCTCATGCCTTGTTGCTGAAATGTGCTATACAAATAAACTTGCCTTGCCTTGCCTTGCATTGCCTTGCCATATTAACAACTACGTTAGTTAATGGCGATTCATGTAGCCTTATTGTAATGTCTTCCCAGATAGTCTTTGGTAGTCAAATCAAGGACTTTGTTCAACCCTCAATTGTCAAACTTTCAGACTGACAGCTGTTGTTCTATCAGTGATGAAGTTCTCATATGTGCAAAGATGTGGTGGACAGCCATCCCTCCATAAGTGTTCTGAATGCTGCAGTGATGTCAAATATTGTGTCTGTCTTGCAACACGTGTAATAATAATAATAATAATAATAATAATAATAAATGTGGGGGCCAAGCAGGACACGCAACCAGCGTATGAAAGACAACAAGCGAAACACGCCATAGCCGCATTCGAATCCTTATCGCAGTTTTGAAAATCGGGCATACGGTTCAGAATAAACACACTTCCAACTTTGACAGGTTGGTGGCGCTAGAGTTTGAGGTGTCGACATAGACTTGGTGAAAGGGGTCATGGGACCGTCCCCGATGAGTGTCCTTAATGTGGTTATGATACATCAAAACGTTACTGAGATATGACCACACTTCCTGTTCCTAGGGATGCACACAGGGGGCATCCTTACCAGGTGCCCCAGCCACCTCAACTGACTCCTCTCGACATGAAGGAACCGTAGCTCTACTCCAAGTCCCTCCCAGATGACTCTGTCTTCTGACCTTCTGAACTACGACAACATTCAGAATGACCGTGTCAGAAATACTCTCACAATCTTCTCTCATACAAAGACAGTTACATTATGTGAGTAATAGAGTATACATAGTTTTAACGGTATATTTATATTTCCAACATATACATACTACATATGATACAGTATAGTATGCAAGTGTATACGTTTTGTACATTAACATGTCTCCTAACCTTACAGATTTGAAATGAACTACCACAAAAGTATGGATGGGACATTATTCAAGTAATGGATTCAGCCTACAAGAGGTCTTACAAAAAAAGAACTGATCTTCCGTGTAGTCGACCCCAATCTTGCCTCTGAATCCAAAGGAGACTCTTTTTTTTTTTTTACACTATTGTGTTGCTGCTACCACTTGTCCTCCTACTCAGATTCTTCACAGCTCTGGTGTAACTACTACTGCAGGTAAATACTAATAGTAATAATAATAATAATACTCATCATCATATTTATAAAGCAATTTAGCTAACATTTTCTCTTTTTGACATATGTTCCACCAGCTGTGGCAGATACCATTCAATTCCTATTGAATCTCATTCAATTCCACCTCCTGCACCATCTGCAGACCCTTCCCCCCAGCGATGTCCCGTTCCATGTCTCCAGAGCCAACCTCTGCCACCTGGGTCCAGTCCGTCGACGCCCTCTGCCTTCACTGCTACCTTGCTGGCACTGCACCCGACCCCAACATTTCCTCCCATGAATGGTAGACCCATGAGTTGAAGATGGAAATGGTGGTGGTACTACTTTGCTTTTTCATGCCGAGCCCTGCCTCCAGGCACTTGCTGGCAGACCCTTCATCCAGACTTTGCTCCAGATATGGGCCCTGGAGATTTATTTAACCTGCTGCAACAGCTACCACTGCAACCCAACCCCGGATAAGCAGATGATGATGATGATAATGATTATTTTATTTAATTTTTAACTAGACACGCCTTTAAAGGTAATGGTAACTTTCTGCAAGTGGGCATTTCTGTAGAAGACGTATGAGTATTTATGTATTTATTTATGATAATTGCAGTCTCTGATCAAAAGGACAGCACCCGCATTTGAGTTGTGTATGCTCCCAACTGCTTCACTGAGTGTGTAGGAGGGGACTGTAAAATAAACAAAAAGCTAGCTGCATTATAGCAACCCGAACACGCCACGGCCGGTCCTGACCAGCCAGCTCCAGGTGTCACCACCCCAAGAAGAGCACCCAGCCCTCCAGCACCCTGGGCAGCGACGGGCGGCCTTGCGGCAGGTGCCCTGCATCAACCCAGCAGCACAAAAGGCACCACAGGAAAGGTGCTCGGGGTAACAGTGACAGGTAGACAGGCTGTGCGTGAGGGCTGAGTTTTGCTGTCGTACATCATAGGACTAACTCTTATCTCCCTGTGCCCCAGAACGGACCGGAGGGAGCAGAGCCCACCTGGGAGCCGCCGCGGAGGACCGGTTATATTGTATATATGTATTATATTGTATATATGTATATTTCAATATTATTGTCTTTCTGTTGTGTGTGTTGTGCACTTGGCCCCACAGAAAATAAGGTTCTCCTTCAGTTTGGCTTCCAAGTTTAAATAAAGGTTTGAAATTAAATAAAAGCATCTGCTAAATGAGAAATGTACTACAAGAACCCAGCACATGTTAATTTGAATCAGATGTGCTGATTATATACAATCAGATGCATTTTTGTTGGCCTTTCTCTCCTGAGTTTTGACCCATTGTTTGACTGGGATTTTTTTGTTGTATTTCTCCTGAGTTTATTAAATCGCCCGCTGGGTGAACCTGCCGCCTGGTCTCGTCTCTCCCCTAGGGGTCTCTGTTGCCTGTGCGCACTCTGGGTTGCCACAGCATTAACAATTACCTTTAGTTATTATTAAATGTCTCAAAGGATGTAGATGTGGGAGATACCAGAAGTGGTCAGTAATACTTGACATATTAACAGCTTTATTATTGCTTCCCACAATGAAATTGGCGTAAAGTCCTGTCTGCAGAGCACATTGTATTGCCTCTGTTCATCAACTGTGCTAATAAATCATTTAATTTTATTTTATACAATTTATATTTTTTTGTCATATCATAATATATATATAAACTTCACCTTTTAAAGATGTTGAAATCAAGCATGACAGAGTTGTAGCAGATTGTGTTATCAATGATCTTGAGTTATTAATGTTTCGAAAACTGGTGAAATTGTGCAGAAGACCAAAAGTGTTCCTTGCATTCTGCAATCAAAAAAATTAAGTAACAATGAAACCATGGGTTTTGAACTCAGCATGAGCCAGAGAATCCATTGCTACCATAATTTTGAAGATTGGACATATACAGTTCAAAGGTTACTGGCATAAATGCAACTCCAACTTTGACACGCTGGTGGCGCTAGAGTGCACGAGATGTCAACATGAGGCTTGGTGACAGATGTCATGGGTGTGTCCCGGATGAGTGTGCCAAATGTGGTTTTTATAGATTAAAACATTACTGAGATATGACCCCAGTTCCTGTTTTGCAGCTTTTCTGCCAATTTTGATTGGCTAGCACGAGTGAAGCAATGGACAATCAAAAATCCCTGGAAGCCTTTTATGGACATCGGTCTATAGATTGTGCATACTGCGTTTCGTGCAGATTGGTAAAAAAAACAAAGTAGGAGGAGATACATTTTAAGTGTTTTACACAAAGTACAAAATGGCGGGAAATCCAATATGGCGGACAATGACGTTGTGAGGTGCGTTGAACTCGGCTTGAGCCAAGGATTCTAAAGGTTTTTTGTTTTTCGTTTTTCAAAATCAGACTTACGGATCAAAAGTTGCGTGCATAAAAGTACGCAGAGGGTTAATATCACTTTTTTATGTCTATTTTGTGTAGAATTTTGAGTCAAAAAATGAACTCAATCTATTGTAGGATACTGTAAGTCTGTAACGTAATAAATGTGGAGGTGTAAGAGGTCTGCAGACTTTGCGGCTTGACTATTTATCTGTCTGTCTGTCTGTCTGTCTGTCTGTCTGTCTGTCTGTCTGTCTGTCTGTCTGTCCGTCCGTCGGTATCCGCTCCATGTGTGACAAACTGGCTGGGGTTTAAAAAGTGCTTTGGCTTGACTTGCTAATTGCAGAGCAACTGCGTTTGTGCTCAATCAGTGGCCAATCAATCAATTTGGCCGAATGTAGTCCTAGGGGTGTTGGGCAGGGTTACAACAGCGACGTGTCTGATTGGTGGTGCTGTTGCACTATAGGATTGCAGGCAGTGTAGGGGGCGGCTGTAGCTCAGGAGGTAGAGCGGATCGTCCAATGATTAACAGGTTGGCGGTTTGAATCCCGGCTCCTCCTGACGACATATCAAAGGCCCTGTCCCAATACCCACCCTATGCCCTACACCCCTCCCTGAAGTGTGCACTTGGGTGCCGTATTTCCGGAGGTGCACAAGGGCACGTCGAAGTGTGAAAGTCCGCACTTTGCGCGGCTGCTAAAAAACAGATTTGGGACACCCTTGGTAAACAGTCATCAGCTGGTGTCAGACAGAAATCGATCCTATTTGCAAGTTAATAGATGTGTAGTTACTTAGCTAGCTACCTCTCTATTAACTTGCAAATATCAACTACACCTCTTCATTGTGCCAAGAACAAGCTGTGAGTTATCCTACTCGTATCCTTGTGCGGAGGTGTTCCTCAGTCCAGTGAAGAGGTGTTCACTCTCTGACCAGAGCTTGATGAACGTGAATGTCATCTCGTCGGACCCTGTGGTTAAATAAATTGTGATATGAAATCCGACACGGTATAACATTAACCTGTACACTTGGTTGGTCATCGTTGGCTAGTGTAGCAAACATCGTTGCATCGAAAGTGAAAACTATATCCGAACTAATAACACAAATGAGTTCTGCAGCATATTACATAAATGTTTTGTTGGTTCATATGCATGATTCTAAAACCAGAAGCCTAGAACAGATGTTTTCGCTTACACTTGAACATCGCTTTTCTCCCAGCCATGTTTACTTCTTGAAACGAGCATGTCAATCGCAAAGAATTGTGGTCTATTCCCAGGCAATGACTGGCATAATATATATAATATAGCCTAAATAAATGAAATGAGACGGCCGTGGGTGAAAGACACTGCAGGTGAGTGTATGGTCGGAACAATGGGGCGTCGGAGCAATGGGTTTTGCGTTGTCGGAATAACGGGCTGTCAGACCAATGGGATGTCACACCGCAAGAGCACATCAATCATTATTAACCTTCATCACCCCTGTAATCATCCCCGCATTCGGACTCCCCCACAAACAAGTCGACCATAGTTTAGGAATTTTATTAGGTTTAGTTAGGACATTTTAGATTATGGTTAAGCTATTGACAGTGTACACAAACACCATCCACGTCGTGGACACAGGGATCAGGCTGATTAACGAGGTTGGACCCAGGAGTGGAGGACTTTGGACGGCGCTGAGTGGGCGCACTCCGCATATTGCTCAATGCTCGCTGCCCGCATGACTTGTGGCAGCTGAATGTGTATAGACCTGTTTTATCTGAAACAGTATGACACGTATCGACTGCGGTGTAGTGTTGGCGGCTACCGTGCCAAATATGAATGCTATCAGGCCGATGGTGTCCGAGGAAAATGCGGACAGACAAACGGACAGAGAGGACAGAGTTGCTCTTTTATGTGCTAGATGAATTTACACAAAGAGGATTAAACTCAGGAAATGACAATATTCTAAAAGTAGTTGAGACAAAACAGACCAAAGCCAAAACAGCATAGAGTAAGTTGATTACACAATACCTATATAGAATATGTGATCACACCAAAGTTTAATGAGCATGATGTAAGTGAGGGACAGAAAGGTTACAATAACTTTTTTTTCTTTTTCAGGATTTGCTCCCTGAATTCAACCCAATCTGGCCCATTGCTTGCCTGTGCCAGGTTGAAGTGACAGCTGGTGTGATGTAATGTCACAGCCCCCCCCCCCCCCCCCCACCCTACCCCCACTAGACAAGTTATAAAGAGCAATATCTCATTCCAAGGATTGAGATCGGCTTAGGTAGATTAATGCTCTAGGACACTGAAATGTTTGCTGTGCAAAAGCTCTGTTTATAAAACAATGTGCCATTCCTGTATTTGAAAGACTCTAATCTGGCAGATGGCCCTGGGTTCAAGAGCTGCTCCATATTAAAGGCAAGGTTTAGAGTTAAAAAAAAATATTAAAACAAATAAAAAGAGAGAAGGGCTTTCAGATTCCGCCTCATTCAAACGTATTATAAAAAGGAGAAAGAAGAGGGCAAAAGGTATTATTTCACATGCCGTTTAGTCTCTCTTTTTTTAGTGCAAATCTGAGCTGGCCCTGTGGTTTTAGCATTCATGGAAAGTGGAGCGACCAATTGCTACAATGAATGAATGCTAGAGTGCAGACGGCCTATCAGCTTAGAGAGCTATGATGCCCTGTGGACCGTTTCACTAACGTGGAGTGCGCTCAGTCGACTTCACTCACTTCAACCCTCTGCTGCCACGTTTTTTCTAGAATCATTGCCATCCTGCCTGGGAAAGCCACTGGCGGTTTCGGACACGGCGCCCTTTTGCCTTAGGGACAGCTGTGTTCGCTAAGCTCTAGATGCCACTCTTCAAGGTTTGAGCACCAAACTGACACCCATGTCTGCAAGGTCCAGCCTTGCCACGGTGTCAGACATAAGCCTGCTTCCCTTTTGCTGAACTCTGCTGAGGCAGTACAGTTCATTGAGCTCTGTGGTTGAGTCCTCTGACACCCATCTTCCCCCGACATTCCAACCCAGACCAGACCTCTTCCTCCTGAACTCTGACCACCAATCTGAAGTCCGGCTTCCGCACCACCTCCTGCATTCTAACCAAAGATCCCATCATGCCTCAGTCCTTCTAACAGAAACAAGGTGAGAATTGTTCTTGTCCATCTGTCAGCCTAGAATCTGTGTGAACGAATGACACGCACCTCTTTTTCAACCCAGTGTTTCAATCAAGCACTTGATTTAAATGAATTAAAATAAAAAGTAGAGATTGTTGTCCTTCCGTATGATATGCACTAAGATCTGCTTTAAAGACGCTGTAGGGGAACGTCAGGGGATGCAGCTGTGTTTTAGTTCACTCCACATGCAGATATTGCTGATGCCTCAATCTGTCATTCTGGAAGGAGATAATGAGTGTCGATTATCAAGGCAAGCACACCAAAGGCTTCTGCAGTGATCCTAAAATAGGTGACTATCATCATTTTGGTGTGTGTGTGTGTGTGTGCCATTCTGTCTGTTTTCATTCGAGCTGATGAAACCTAAATCTTCAAATCTAAAAAAAAATTTTTAATACAAAATTAGTCCCCACCCCACCCCTCTATGTTTTGAAACAAAGATGCTGGAGCCTGTATTAATTTTGTCTCGGTGTAACTGAGTGAATCGTCCTCATAAACCCTTGTGGATTGAGTAGTCCTCCAAGGTAGTAGTAGTGAGTAGCTGGTGAAATTCACCCCCCTGGTATAAAGGATGTGCTAACGACCCTGCCAACAGAGATAACCTTCTTGGCATAGTTGTTAGCACATCCGATTTGCGAGGGCAAGGTTGCAGGTTTGCGTCCTGTCCTGGACAATCCCTTAACATGGGTCAAACGAACAAGAAACAATGCAGAGGAGAGTACTGCCGTTACATGTGCATATTGTAATATGCAAATGAAGATTATATTATATTTAGCACAGATGGTTCTATATAGATTCACAAACTAGAGACTACACATATTTCTGTCTATAACTTTACTCATATAAATGTCACATCTGTGCATTTACAAAGACCAAGCAAATATCTGTAGCTCTTTCTCACAACTAGCAGCTGCAATCTTTACATAAGTTAAATATCAGTTACTTGCCATCCATTTCCTTGGAGGCTTGATGTGAACTGCTTAGTGGGACCCTTTCTCAATTTAAAGTGCTCCATGATTGTCAGAGAGGCTGTACCGCAGCCGCTGCAGGAGCAGCAGTGATGGTGACATGAGTTGATTTGTTTCCAGCAAACATTAACAGTGGGAGGTTTCACAGAGCTCAGGATGGAGTGTGTACCATGAAGGCTGACTGGTTTCATACTAAGCATGCCGACGGCTGGCCACCCAGAGTGCAGTTGCCATCTGTGACCCCCACACGGTCTGATTACTTGAAATTAAATCCAGATAAAAGTGACTCTTTCAAAACCTGAGACAAACCTTGGTTTGGGAGTTCACTGATGATGACATATTCATCAAAAGGGTACACTAAGAGTTATCAGAGTTAATGCTGCAGTTACAATAATTTAAAACTTCAGTATATTTTGCATAAATATCAACTTAATCTTTAAAATCTTGATGTCAATAAATATGTCAAATCAATTAAAAAAAACATCTTAAATGAGTAGTAAAGGGAAAATGCATGTTTAGCCCTGTTTTAAGGTTACTTATGATCATATACAATGGCTCAGATCAAAACGTTGACAAAACTAGCACTTTTGAGAAAGTCTGATATTGCTCTACCACCGTTTAGGTCATACAATGGATGTGGGTGGGCACCTTGAAAAATGATTCAAAAACATGTTAAACATCGATTTCAAAGACAAGATCACTCAGATTATATATGCTTGCCATGGAATTACACAAATTGGTTTTGATCACCTGCTCCCATTATAGTGTCATAGTGTTACTATGTATATGATTTGTTTCTATACTAATGTAAACAGTTACTTCAGATTCAACAGGTGGAAGGAATTTGAGACCTGCAAGTTGAGTGCCAGTGGAGTCTCATTCATGAATTTAGTATCAGATTGTGTCAATTCTTTTTTTAGGGGGCCAAGCATGAAAGTGTGAGTGTCTATTATTAGCCCGATCAAACCCAATGAGAGAGAGATGCTAGAGAGCTCATTTCTTGTTTAGGCCTAACCACCATGCTGATTTTGGTACAGTGGTAGAAGGGCATGCCTCATGGTTACTGGACAAAGATAAAGCTGATTGGCCACAGGGTGGCACGTAACAAGCTAAAATGCTTAAAAGTGGCAAAAACGCAATCGATTGCTGTGGTGCCTCCTGTGGCCAAATCAGTTTTTATATCGATATAAGCACTTTTGTGAAAAGCCACCCATCGCGCTTTTGTATTTTCATTGACTTTTTCTAAGATAACATAGCTCAAATGTGGCTATGGTGTGTTTTGCTTGTTGCCTTTCATTGCGCTTGGCCCCCGTTATTGCTGCTTGCAGCTATATTGTTGTTTTTGTTTAAAACAAATAAATATATTGTTAGTATAATTACATTCAGTAGTTAAAAAACCCTACTCACAAAATAGTACAACAATATGTCAAGATACAATACAACAATCCAGTGCAAGTTTCAGTAGAAGTACAGTACAAGATCATACAGTGGCCAAGTATCAATACTGTAGGGTCCAACCTCGAGTAATGGGTGGCTCTTAGAAAACAGACATTCTCTTCATTGTTTTGAAAGGAATCTTGGCTGAAGAGTGAAACACTGACCCACAAAGTATGACAATAGAGAGCATGATAAGTGAGAAACAACATTTCACGAAAATAAGTGGTATTCCACTTGACCATGAGTGTGTTTGCTTTTGTTCTGAGCACAAAGCATGTCAGATTAAATTAGATTTATCACTGCACATCTAAACCAAGATTACAAACAAAGAATTTGTGTATCCATTACATTTGAGGTTGAACTTGTTAAACCTGTCATTTCTCCTCTATTTATTCACTTCAATTTCAAACAAAAAGTGAATTGAAATTAGAATATGCTTTTTCATGAGTAGCTTAATGTCAGATGGGACCAAAGCAAAATATAAAAAAGTTCAATAAAAAAATAAATGAATCAAAGTTATTATCTTTAATTTGTTTATCTAATTAAAGCTGCAGTACATTTGTTCCCTCAAAATGTGAAACTGAATTGAAATGATCCCTGGTTCCCTGGTCCTGGCTGCTGAATAAACAGTCATGTGCATGACACACGCATGATAGCAATACAGAAAAGGGGATTGACTCAGAGAGAGGTTTTCGATTGGATATGATTCTTGAGAAAGGGGAGGTGCAGAGAAATAAGAGCCACTTGTTTACAGTGTGCTCTGCTCCTGGCCCACACTCTAACCTGATTTGTCTTTATAGGCTACTCACATTTCAAGATCATTTGGATTTCAGAAACATACGAGAAATACCTGTTTTTTATAAAACAGATACACTTTGTGTTTCAGATATCATGTCTTATTATGCTAGAAACAGACTATTTTGTTCATAACCATGTTATAACACAAGCCCCTTCGAGCAACTTAAAGCTCCAGCACCTTTGAGCAACTTATTTTTTCCCTGCCTCAAAACCTTGTTACTGCAGCCTCGAGCATGCGAATGCATTCAGAGCATAGACACTGCAGGCACCTTTGTAACTGAACTATCATCCACCAGATGGCACACTGGCATGGGAGCTTTAGTGGTATGCATGGAAAATTCCATCTAGTTTGACTGTGTTAGTCTGCATTCCTGATTCCAGCACCTCCCCTGGCCTCAAGAGAGCCCTGAATATACGGTTTGATTCGACTTAACTGGTCCTCATTCCTGTTGAACTACTTCACACGTCTTCCTCGTATTCCTAGTAAGCCTGGTGAACACTGGAATTCAAGAGTTGTGTCACACAAGCAGTTTGGCAACGTCAATACAAGGAGGGATACAGACTTAATTTGAAACTGGAGAAACAAGTCTAAACAACTATCACAGGCATTAACCTTATTAGTCAAACATCACAACACAATAGTTTAACAAACTCCTTTGAATCACTTGAAAGCCGTTAGTATAAGCCGTTAAAGTATAAGTTACTCATCAGTCATATTAATTTTATGATATGAAGAGAGTCAAGCCGAAAGGTGAAGTCTTCCAAGAGGTTGTCTCACAGTAGGTTTCCCAACAAGATCACATGGCGTACATGTTCTTACCCTGAGAAGGGCTTGGCATTGCTGTTGCCTCCCCATAGACACGCCTGGGCAGCCTTCTCTGGGACACCTGTGGTAGTGAGAGTAACACTGGGGATCATCCAGCAAAACCTCATCATCATTCACCTCCATAAGCAAAAGCAACAACTCTCCATTGCATCGCATGTGTTCTTCCGTGTGTTCCGTGAGTTGGAGACTGCCTCTGATGCAGCTAACGGCAAATCCTTCCCTCAAGTGAATCATTTAACAAAGCCAAAGGACTGCTCTGTGTGCTTATTTATCTGGTAGACCTCCAAGTCCTGTGGGTGAAAGATACTTGTTGCACAATGGTCATCAAACTACAATGATATGACACAAACCTTATAAAAATAATAATAATATTTTTTATTTATTTATTATTATTATTATCTAGAGAACTGGGCAGTGTATGAATTTGAAACTTGGCATTCTATTGCTTAGTGTAAGTGTAGCCCATGTGTTTCGGCATGCCCTGGGTGGGATTCAAACCCGGGTCTCCCGTGGGACAGACACGGTATTTATACTGGGTGAGTGAGTTTACGCACTACCTACTTGGGAATCACAAGGACTCTGTTTCTCTCGGTTACATACAAGAATTGCACTTATTCTAAGATAACAAAGCTAACCAGCTGTCTAATGTCCTGTGAGGATTGGCATAGAAGTAGCTAAGCTAGCTAGCACCAATTACAAAAACAGTGTAGCCTAGGCTATACGTATGTGTATTTGCTATATTGTGGGGAAACTTGGGTAACGGACATGATCTAGATATTCTATTAACTTGGTATGAATGTTTATTTTCAGGAGAAGGTTCAGAATGTGATTGTAAGTATACAAATCACAAATTGCGTTTATGCTAAACTAATGATGCTAACCAGCTGACTCGCAATGCATACTAGGAACTGGAGTTCTAATGTTGATTTTTCAAATCAATTGGTTCAAGTGGAAGAAATAATTTGGAGACAGATTAATTTCATCACTATCTGAGCCGACTATTGATCTGTCTTTTAGTCCACCATGTACCTCTAGGTGTTCAGATTATACACAGCTAGTAGGCTACTACACCATCTTCTCAAAGGGAAAAGACGGCAGAATTGACTTCTCACTTCAGTGGCTATGTGAGCTGTAGTGTGCTACAGGGCAGCTTGCTAACTGACAGTGACTAGTCTGAAAGTGACTGATAGAGAGAGAGAGACAGAGAGAGTCTGGCTTGGCGTACCCTATTATGAAACCTCCACAGGCCTACCGCTAAACACCAGCAGAGAAACAGCTCAAATGATCAAATATACCTTTAATTCGTTCATAGAACCACACCACAGATATGCACTCCTTGAGCGTTGTCACACCATAAACACAAAGAACCGGTTCCTGTTTCTCAATGGCAGAAAACAAAACTTGCTTATAATTGCTTAGCAACAATATCTTAACTCAACATACTGAGATAATGACAGTGTTACTATACATGTTCAACCGGTGTACATTGTCTCTGATTAACAATAACAAGTAATAGAACACTTAAGGACAAATGTTTTTGGGTTAATTTACAGTGCGGGTAAAATCAGTGATCTGTCACACCTTTTTGATTCCTGTAAACAAAGCTAGACCTTTTGGAAAGATGGAGCGCCAATGAAAATGTACCAGAAAACACACAAATACACGTGAGGATGCACTAACCTTTTCCATAGGATTGGAGAGATGGTGTCCATGTGACCCAATTGTTCTATGATGCAGTGAATTTAGAAGAAAAAAAATCTGATACTTATTAGCAACACAAAAGTCTTTCTTTTAAAGAGAGGAACAGAAAAGACCTCTGTGCTAACAGCGTATCTGTTTGGGATTACAGTATGGTTGCATCATGTCTCACAGAACAGAGGCGTTCTCCATACTCATATCTTTGCTGACAATGAACACTGAAGTTGGCAGAAACTTGCTGTGAAACTAGACAAAAGTGTGCAGTTTATGAAATAAATTGTGTGCGGCAAGCTCCGGGCCTCAGGCTTTTGTCAGTGGACATTTCTATCCAGTGATCTATTGTGCACCAAAATTACGTGGCAATATAGTTGTGCAGTATGTTGCACTCCGTCAAAACTTCCTATGTGTAAAATGTTTACCTGCTATCCTGATACTGAGCACTGTCAGTTTTCATCACTATCACCACTCCTCTAAAATGTAACACCATTAAAGAGTGAAACTAAGAACCAAAAATAGTCTTGTTCCCCCAGACTCTATCCTCCCCCTCAAAACCAGCAGGTACTTATAGGACAGTAATGACTGATTCCAGTTTCATTGCCCGGCTCTACGTGTGTTCAGAACAGGGTGGCAAAGAGCTAAAGAAGGTGGGTGACACTGTATGGGAGGGGGATATGGTAGGCCTAATTAGTAAAAATAATTAGAAAAAATTATCTGTTTCTGACCCACTGTTGATAACTTACTTACTATACTATTGATCACGTACCCTCTCTCCACTCCTCTTTTTCCATCTCCTACAAAGTGGGTCAATTATTTTTTTTATGTTGAGAATTGGTTGGGTAAAAGTTTGCCAAGGTTTTGCAGTAATTATCCGATCCTTGTATATCCGGACGCAGCATGGGGCCTTGGTAAATTACACTTCTCTCTCCAAACTCCTGGATAGTTTATGGCCGTGCATTATGCATAACAGAGCTGGAGCGCCTTAAACATCCCCCAAGTGGATTGAAATAAAGTTGACGCAGCTCTTTGTTTAGAGCTCGACAGTCTTTATTTGGCAGTGCTGAATCGGAGATTGTTGTAAAAGTGTGGATCTTAATGATTTTGGAGACGCTTCTCCCCCTTGGTTTGTGAACACCTGGGGTGTTTTTAGTGGGACGCCGGATGCAGATGGGTGGATACTTGGCTGATCCAGAGGGAAATGTCTTTTTTTTTACATTAGTAGTGCAGTGACCGTGCCCATTCAAAACATGCTGTTGGCTCATCCAAGCAACTTCACTCTCGACACTGTGCGTGCCTGATGGACTGCACGCGCCCGCTCAAAACATACCAGTTTAGTACGTTCTAAACCTTTTTGTATTTGTAAACAGGTTCAACGACTCATAACAAATTCCTTATAAGGGCTATTGCTGCATTGCTATGCATACTTCTTGAAACAACTCACCGTCCTTAATAGCCTTTTGAACAAATAAACTCAAGATATTTTTCCAAGTCAATTCACTCACTACCACATTCATTTCTACTGTATATCAAACATATTCCGACATTAGGACATTAGTTTTCAGTATGCATTGCGAGTTACACAAAGGACGTTAGACAACTGGTTAGCTTCATGACCTTAGCCTAAGCACAATTTGTTATTTCTATAGCTGCAATCACATTGGGAATCAATTCATGAAAATAAACAGTACCAAGTTAATATCTATATTATATCTGTTACCCAGGTTTCCCCACAATAGGCTATAGCAAATATCCATATCAAAAATGAACCGCTGATCCAAACATCACAGTCCACATTGCACTTCCTTGGGTCCTGAGCAATACACCGGCCAAATGTCAACTTCATATGCATGTAGTGCCCGCTCAAGGTAATCAGATCACAGACAGACAGACATATAGAGATTTGTGCCTTTATAGATAGATAACAGGGAACATGAAGGTTGGGGAAATCTCACAATTGCAGCATAATCCAAATCAATGAGTCGAGACTATGTTCACAGAACAAACGTGTAACCTGAGTCAAAATAGAAGTGCACAACTTGCATTCACCACAAAAGAAATAGTCAAGATCCTGATTGATACTGTAGAGTTGATAGATGACTATTTTCAAAAGTGAAACATGTCTCAAAAAAACTTTTCTCCCACAGTGAACGATCTTCAAAAATACCTAAAATATTTAATATCTGCATCTATTATTAACCCACATTATTGGTCTATGATGAAGTCAAATAAGGAGAACAGTAAAAACTTGTCAGTCAGTCATAGTAGAGGTTGATAATATCATTTTCCCCAAAGGCTTTGAAAGAATGTAGGTCATTCCCTCCCGAGCACTGAAGAAGAGTGAGCACTGAGCTCTCCTACAAAGCTCTTGTAGATTATTAAAAAGAAAAAAAAGAAAACGAGTAATCTGCATGACAGTAAGCCAACAACATTTCAGAAGATACTCCCATAAGTATTGGTAGATCTGGCCTGTAAACGTATTCACAGATGGAAAGAGCCAATCTTAATCATTTGGCAGCCTGTAACCTCTGCTCTTAAAGATGGGCCCACACATTGTGAGGCTGAGCCGCGCACAGGCAAAGTATTTTTAGAACATCTCTCTTCCTGTCTTCACTCTTTCTTACCTCAGCATTGAGCAAAGTTGTTTCAAAAAGGAAAGAACTGAAGATTCTTTGTGTCAGTTTGGGTTACATAAGTTCACGAAGAGCATCACAGCAAAACCTCTATAAGGCTTTCTAATTTCTAATTCAATTTCTTTCAAAAAAACCACAAAAAAAAACAGTCTGATGGTACATAGTTATGTGACCACCTCCCTTAACCCCAGACACACAAAGTTTCTGTATTTTCTCAGTTACATAAAACAGAACTTAACCTTTTCATTTGTAAGATCACTTTTTATTGAGCTTTTGAGGCACCCCTGAATTCAATTTACAATCAAGGTGTTGAGGCTCAAATTCAATGTTGAGGCTCAAATTCAAAACCTTATAGTAGTTCATACACATCAAAAGATACACTATATTGTATCAATGCTAATCACTATGCCTATTATGTTTTGCTTGGGTTACATTTAAACATGTCTCTACATTTTCTTCTCAGCTCAGCACATGTTTCTCCTTTGACAAGGAGTCAACAACAGGATGACAGAGGAGGGTCAATCCGGGGCAAGGAACCACCAGAAACAGAGCTTAGGTCGGTATGGGGGGCTTGCCTGATCGCACCCACTGCACTTAAACAAATCATTCAGACACTAAAACTATTGTTGTGCAAAAAGATGAGGAAGTTGAATTATGTCGTCAGTGTGACTATGGCCTTTGCACCCGATCTTTTGTTTCCTTATCGAGGGAAGTTGGCCCAGTGTCGAGTTATGATGAAAACATCACCTAACAGTGTCACAATTCATTCTCTGGCCATTTCATCAGGAGAGACTCCTGGTTCTGGACATATATACTGTAGGCAATAACATGGTTGAGGACTGCACATAAACGTCACTCGTTTGCTTCAGTCAGAAGTGAGGGAGATATTGGATACCAACTCCTCAGCTAGCCTTAAATAGGTTAGATTAGGTTATACATGTTTCCAAAATAAGACATTCCATAAGTAATGTTGATTTCTATTATTGGAAGTTATGAAATGCGTGAATGTGAATTAGACCTAGGCTACATACAAGGAAAGTATCCTTAATCTTTAATCCATGAAAATATTGTCAATAGCCTACACCTGTATTGCTAAGTGAGGGGAATGTCCTAAATCATACAATCTATGTGTCTGGTGTAAATATGCTGAAACGTACAAGTTAACTGGCAAGGGCTGGCCATTACTTGATGAGGCGCATTGCATTGCTCACAATAGGCCCTAGCCATTGACACGCGTATAAGACTGTTTATATTAATGGCTTACAGAAACATATCGTGTAGACCTAAACAAGCACTGTAATGTAGCCTAGGCTAGTGTAAGGTCTGCCTGCTAAATGTATTTCTAAAAATGTAAGATTCGATGCGAAACTATACAATTTCAGTCTTTATTGAGTGCTCATATCCTAGTCATCAGTCTTGCCATGCTCTGTGGCTCTGTTCAGTGCACCACATCGTGGGGCGATTGATGTCAAAGCTGGACCGAAATTTTACAATTTCGTTTCACATTCTCACAGGACAATGGTGGCTCTAGCTTTTGACTTTTGACCTATTTTTTTGTGATAAATAGCCTATGCCTCAGCAGTTCAGGGCCCGTGGCCTTGACTTGATATGACCACAGGAGCACATCCAGGTAAAGTTCAGTGCTTTACTGTTGCTATAGGTTAGGCAACAGACATTCGTTCATTCATCAGAACTTGAGCTGAGCAAGTCGGTATACCCTGCTACGACGAGGCAATAGTAAACTAGCCTATAATTAGGTTATTAAAGACTCACCTTATGAAAGTAGGCTAATGTTGCCGCAAATCTAGACACGATTATTAGCACAGTCCAGTTCGTTTGTAATATTGGCAGTGCGCCCTAGCTATCCTAAACTAAATCAGATGTGTTTCACTTGTTAAAAGTGACCACAAACAAAATGAATTGAAAATAAATCCAATGGGATTAGAATAATAAAGCTTTTGCGCAGCCACGAAGGTATGCTACGCATGATGTTGCTTGAATTCGATTCAAGACAGTGCTAGTCAGGGCGACAAATCTGTGATGGGCTAAGCATATTTTGTCACATATCCTACATAATGTTAGAACAGAAAACATTTTTGAAAACCACTTAACCAAATAACTACATTTCAAATGAATAGATGCCATAGAGAAGAATGTCTCTGATGTGAGCCGTTCCCAAAACAAACCCTTGGTGATTTGCCAGCAATCCACAGCGATGGAGATAGAAAACTGGAATAGCCTAATAGAGGATTCAGGAGAAACAACAACAACAAAAAAAATCAAATTATAGGCTGTATATATATATATATGTCACCTAAAGTCTAGGCAACCCGTGTCCGAGTAGGCTCCGTAATGTGTTGTGTAGAGTATGTCTGTGCGCTTAATAGAGGGAAAAGGCAACGAATAGACACTTTGCTTATGTCATTGAATAGCAAATTAGTTCTGAGAATTTAGGAGGTCGGGCTTAGGGTATTGGTTGTTCAGCCAGTTCGTCTGCCCATGTGATCGTCTGGACTGGAAGGTTCCATAAAGAGGGGGGATGTAATCCCACCAGGGAATAATTCTCTCATAATACTGGAAATAACTGTTGTTTATATTCATTATTATAAGTCTTACTTGATTCACACACGTTTTATAATTTTGACTTCATATTATCTTTTGAAATCACAATTAGAGAGGGATGGCATGTTAACTTTATGTAAAACATTGCTCTCCCTTCCCCTCTGAAAATGGTACGGTCACAGGCTCAAATTCCGAGAATTGAGCTCGACTGATTCTTAGAACTGGGGTTCTTAGAAGTGGTGATGCAAGAAGTTTCTAGGAAAGCGCTACCAGGTGATTTTTTAAATTCCTTTTTTCCTTTGTAATATGGCGCGAAGTTGTAGACTGCGCTCCCTAGCTGGTGATAATGCTGGAATGTCTGTGAATGTAGGTTATTTTAAAATGTATATCTAGGTGATCTGAAGGTGTCTGGTGGACAGTCAGAGCTGCACTGTTATTCTTAAACGGCTTGGTTTGTGACAGCGCTCTTGACAGATCCTCTGCCTTCTTTGCGGCTGTTCAGCTAGGTAGTCCGTTTGAAACGGGGGCATTATGCAGTAGCCTATGCTGCGCGCGTTTAGGAGCGAAATGAGATTAGCCTACGTTGCGCGGCAGCAATAGCTGTGTGGTGAGCTGGACTACTAATAATAAGTATAGATGTCAGTTCTTCAGAGCGCACGCTGCCCTTTCTCCATCGCCACTATGAAGTTCGGCAGTGACTTAGGTGGATAATTTCAACACGTCCACAAGTGTCAGTGCCATGTCAAAGCTGCTAAATACTATTATTCAGTAGCATATCTCAGTGGCAAATCTGTTTATCATAAACTGACAGATTTTATTGGCAACAATAAGTGTGGAGTAGGCACCATAGGCTAGTCTACGGGAATTGGCAACTTTTATTATAGTCTACTCATAATCGAAGTGTAAACTAACAAATGCTGCGCGTTGTCGAGATGATAATATTTGTCTTGCGGTATCACCCACACATCTCTGACGGAAACATTGTTGCCAGTTGTTTGCTTTCAAGCGTCCCAATTCTGCACGTTTGTACCTGCATGCTGTAGTTGCGGTGTTGGAAAACGTAAATTTAACTGTAGGCTAGATCTTGTCAGTATCTTATTGGTCCAATAAAGGTTAGGTAGCTTTTAAAGTAATGTAGGCTTGTATGTTTATAATTCGGCTATGTGCTAGTTATTGCCAACATAGTCCTATAGACTAATTAGTAAATGTAGAAAAGTAAAACGTATAAGGCTATGCATCAGATATTGCTTAAAGTTAGCATAAAGCTTAAAGTTGAGTAGCCTACGACAATATCAAGTCGATATTCTATTCTTAAAATATGTTTTGGGACGTTTGCAGTTGCAGGTTGAGCTTGACATTTAAGTGAGAGAATATGCACTGCTATTCTGAGTGGATGAAAGTCTGTTTAATAAGTTCCATAAAATGAGTAAAATTAGGTTATATATGGGAGGGAATTTGTTTGTGAAAATCATAATAAAAGAAATAGCCTTATATTGAATATTGTTAAAGGAGATCAAATGTGTATGCGCAACAATGCCACACTTGAGATGTTTAAGTGATTTCCATAAACTCTGACAGCCACCATGTGCGGAATACATGATATAACCTAGCATAGGCTACTGATGACATCTTGCGGTTGCTACAGTAGGTTACTTATGAAAAAATCAACTTTGCAGTCGAGTTAAAGCCCACTAATAACGGTGATGGTAAGAATAATACAATTACCATTAATATTGGGCTATTGTGTCAGAATTCAGCGTGGGATTACAAAGAAATGGGCTACACGTAAACGTTTGACCGATCTGAAACCTATATCCATAGAGTAGCCTATGGAAAAGGTGCCAGAAAAAGTACAACTCTTTGATTTGGATGGAAACAGAGTCACATTGCGATTGGAAACTTGCAATTCGAAAGACTTTATTCAACGAGCTATGTCTCATTAAACATGTTCGCCTCTTTATTATGGCCAATGGCCACAGTGTTAGTCAATTTGCACTACCTAATCTATTCCAGAGAAGAGTGGGTTGGGCAGTAGCCTATAACATATAGCCTATAATATAATTTGGATCGACATTATTTTATTTATTCTTTAATTTCTTTTTAATTTGTATTGGAATTCAAAATTTGTTTCATATAATTGTTATTGGAATTCAAAATTCGGTTTGTTAGGAAAATGCTTTTGGGACCAGATGGGTTCACGGATATTAAAGATGGCAAATGTTCAACTTTCTTCACTAATCAGAATGGAATGGGATGAAAAATGGAATGAATGAAAAATGGAATGGAAATTGATTTGAGTGCAGGTCTCATTTCTTTATAAATGACACTGCCCATTGGAGAGCAGGGATAAATGAATGAGAACTTGATTAGGTGGTTAGTCAAATATTGTCAATATCATTTTAAGAGTGCATTATACCACAGCCAACCAGTGATATATTATGGTTTAACACACCAGTTACAGTATCATTCAATTTGTTTTGACATCGGACATTTCACAGGTTTTACAAGAAAAAATGGGACTAATTAGTATTTTTCTTACATTTGCAGAGCTTGACAAAATGGCTTGCGCAGCAGACAGCTGCATACAATTCACACGCCATGCCAGTGACGTCCTCCTCAATCTCAATCGGCTGCGTAGCAGGGATATCCTCACAGATGTCACCATTCTGGTCAACAGACAGCAGTTTCGTGCACACAAAACCGTTCTTATGGCTTGCAGGTGTGTGACCATAGTCCTGAACTGTCTGTGTGCAAACTTTGCATTTTACTGCTCTGTGTGAGTGGAAGTGATTCTTACTCTTTTTTTCTTTATTCCTTCCGTCTCTCTACATTCATCTTCTTCTTTAGTGGTCTGTTTTATACAATCTTCACTGATTCCCTGAAATGCAACCTGAATGCCATCAGCCTGGACCCGAAGGTGGACCCAGAGGGCTTTGCAATCCTCCTGGAGTTCATGTACACCTCGCGGTTGACGCTGAAGGAGAGCCTGATCATGGCCATCATGAACACAGCCATCTACCTGCAGATGGACCACGTTGTGGACACCTGTCACAGATTCATTAAATCCAGGTACATTGATGCTGAGGAATGCTTTTATATTTTCTGTTTCATTTCTGAAGAAGTCAACTGTCGTGTTTGGATGTACGGCGTCCAACACATCCATTGATTTGATTGTTCATTATCTCCATTTTGACAGTGATCCATCTGCCAAGCTACCCAGAGATGAGTTCTTGGTCAGCCCCCTGCTTTTACCTCAGGATATGCACGCTTACCGACCCCACCATGACATAGTCGACAATCTGCCTGGCCGGGTGGCCCCATTCAGGGATGGGAGGCCCTACGGTTCGAGCATGTTCAATGGGGTCAATAGTCCAAGTAGCTATCATCTCTATGGTCAATTTCCCGTGCAAGGATTCCCTTTCCCACTCTGCAAACTGACAGATACCAAAAACGCTTTCGCCGACCTTTCAAAAAGCGGTATCCATCACAAGCACTGTTCTCTCCCTGACAACACCAGCGCCTTGAGGGTGGAGTACAGTAGGGCGGTGAGTGGGAGCTCCAGTAGCATCTGCCACGTAGCCGCCTACTCCTCCAGAGAGGCAGCGAGGGTGGAGGAGATGAGGAAGGAGAGCCAAGAGGGAGGCAGCCAGTCTGCTGTCATCGGCTCCCGGAAGCGAGGCTTCCCGGGTTCAGCTCACGAGCAGCAGCACCAGCAGCAGAAGGAGACGGGCAAGGATCACGTTCCCCAGGCAGAGGAAGACATGAGCCATCAGCACTACCCCCTGGGGATCTCCTCCACCGGACGCAAGAGCTTGATGAGCAGCCCCCAGAGCCCACTGAAGTCAGACTGCCAGCCCAACTCCCCCACAGAGTCCAGCAGCAGCAAGAACGCCGGGCTCTCTCAAGCCACCCGAGGCCAGGCCCTGCTGGGCACGCAGGACCCCAAGGCTCGCAACTGGAAGAAGTACAAGTTCATTGTGCTGAACCAGAGTGCCAAGGAGGAAGAGGCGGGACTCCGAGACACAGGCCTGCGCTCCCCCCAGTGCCCCGGGCTGCCACCTTACCTCCATCCCAGTGACTCTGAGCACCTTGACCCGCAAGCCACAGCCAAGATCAGCGAGCACGGGGAGGAAATACCTGTGCCACAAACCAGTCGCCTCAACAACATCATCAACCGGTGAGCATCCCTGTGCTTGTACGCATAAAAGGCATGTTTGTTGTAATCTTGATCACAGTGCTATCAAAACTGTACAGATAATTGTATTTGAATTATACATTACTTTTTTTTTTACCTGTTTCACCATAAATCTATCCACTGCTGAAGTGTGTTTCTTGCAACCTAATCAGTGTTAAGAGTCATCTCAGGGCTGCGTTATGTTAAAAATTCATTGGTCTTCATATTTGACTTCCAGTGGGGCGTCGACTGTCTCTGCGGCCTTTAATATGTTACACTGCGGAATGATGTCTTGACATGAAGCGTTGTTTTGTGTCTCCAGAGCACTTGAGGGATCGCAGAGGAATAGTGACAGTCACTCTTCTCTCTATATGAGACATTTAAAGTGCTCCTCCTGTGGATCCCAGTCCCCACAGCACTCTGAAGTCTGTCCCAACACCTCCACTGCCTGTTTGGTTGAGGAAATGTCAGAGCTGCATTCAGAATACTCCGACTCCAGCTGTGGTGAGATGATTTTGAGGAAGATTTAGACGCCGGGAACAAAAGCCACAAAGAAGCACATTCCACACAATTTTGTTGACAATCATTTTGAAATCTGTACCTCTAACTTCTAACTTCTACCTTCTCTTGTTCCCCATACAGAAAACGGTACTTTCTTTTGCAATGAATGCGATTCGAAGTTTGCAGAGGATGAAGCCCTGAAGCGCCACATGCTTCAGATGCACAGTGACAAGCCATACAAGTGTGATCGTTGCCAGGCGGCCTTCCGGTACAAGGGAAACCTCGCCAGCCACAAGACTGTCCACACAGGTACATGCTAGCATGTGAACAGTGCAAGGAAGCTATTTTGCAGATCTGTTCTCTAGTTTAGGTGCTTGACAACCTTTTTGTGTGTTTTCTTGTGTTCCAGGAGAAAAGCCGTATCGTTGTAATATCTGTGGTGCTCAGTTCAACAGACCAGCCAACCTCAAGACTCATACTCGCATTCACTCAGGAGAAAAGCCATACAAATGTGAGACATGTGGAGCACGTTTCGTGCAGGTGAGTCCCTTTTTAAGCAGTTGTTCCCCCCAGCGCTACCTTTTCCAAAATGTACATAAGCCTATATGTTCATACTGAAGTCTAATGAGTCATGTTGATATGTTCAGGTTGCTCATCTCCGTGCTCATGTGCTGATCCACACTGGAGAGAAGCCATATCCATGCGAGATCTGTGGAACACGCTTCCGTCACTTACAGACGCTGAAGAGCCACCTGCGCATACACACAGGAGAAAAGCCCTATCATGTAAATATACCAATATCTACACCATCATCTGGTGGTAACCATATGCACACCATCCCACATTCATTCAATTCACGAAGCACTAGGTCTAGTATAGCTGTTGTTTCATGCCACATATTAAGGTAACATTATTTTTCTTTTCAGTGTGAGAAATGCAATTTGCACTTTCGCCACAAGAGTCAGCTACGATTGCATCTTCGACAGAAGCACGGAGCAATCACCAACACAAAGATCCAGTACCGTATGTCCACTGCGGACCTACCAACCGACTTGACAAAGGCATGCTGAGCTGGAAAGGAGGATGGCCATTTGACCATGAAATTCAAAGACCCCCCCTTGTACAATCATCCGAAATTGTAGTGCCACACTGTGTTGATTTGATGGGAAAAAAATATGGGCAGTGAATGCCATGTTAAACGGGTTTCCTCAACATGTGAACATAGAGCCACCTATGGCATCTTAGTCACTTTATAGTTTCTATATAGATGTAATAAATATATAAAAATGCCAGGAGTGTTTTTAAGCTTTGAAGGTACATAATATAAAAGCTTTATTTTGTTGAGAAAAGGATGGAATGTAAACAGTTAAATACAGTTTTTGAGGATAAAGCATTTTATATCAAATAACTTACTTTTCTGAAAGTATTTGAAATTTTGATTGAAGGGTGGTGCGTATATTTTAAGGTAACGGAAATATCTGGCTGTACAAAGAATTGTCAATACATTTCTATCTACATATTATACCATGTAGAATTGCCACTTTCATGTGAAAGTAAAAACTGTGTAAACATTTGACATCTTAATTGGTATTACTAAAATTAAGAGAATGATTGCTGCTCTCTGAAGTGGAAGAAATGCATGAGGCATTACTACTGTTGCCAATAGTTAACATTCACAAAGTGGGCAACTGCTAAATATTGTGACATAATGTGTAATTATATCCATTAGATTGCTCTCTGCTGGCAGAGCCAATCTATAATTAAATGTTGAAATATGCATTTCTGCTTTGGTATGACCAAGAAGATATTTTACTTCAAAAGTATTTGTATAGATGTGATTTTGTTTTTTTAATTTCTTTTGGTAAGTGAAGGTTTACAGTTTTGACGTTGTTCTAGAGGCTACAGTGAAGTTGTATAGTCCAAAATTGTGTTTGTTCCTACACTGTGTACTCAATGTGCCTTTCTCTATGGTGACTGAATTCCTTTCCATTCTGACCAGCTATGTTAAGGTACAACTTAAGGACATCACTTGTCCAAGATTTATTTGGGTGTGTGTTTTGAGTGTATATTTTCTAAACGCTTGTCACCAACCTTAAACCATGCAAAATCATAATTGCTTGAGCTGTAAATCTTCAGGACTTGTTTTGGATTAAGCTTCTTTTTTTTTTAAACTGCATTAAACTTACTGTAAAATCTTAGATGTATGAATGTAAAATAAAGGTATTGGATTTCTATGTATAAACTTGAGTTGTTTATTTGGCGAGGAGATAAGGATCCAGCATGCAGTTGGGAGGACAGTTAAGACGAGCACAACAGGTTGTGATCAACAGTATCGTGCGATATACATTTCCATAACTTCTGTATGTATTGTCAGAAACATTGGGCATGGTCCCATCATAAGATAAGATCTTCTCACAAGTGTTAAAAATGGATCCTTTCATAATAAAAAGTTGGTTAGGTTGATCCAATCTAAACCTACCTGTTTCTCTTCTCACATCACCTGCAGATTCTACGTCTACGTTCACCTTGTTTTTTACTCTGTGGAAATAAAGAAATAAATGGAAAACACCAGAAGGCAGTATGCCATTTCTCTGTAACATACCAGAAGATAACAATTTCCCTTTGCATGTAAAGACTGATTTGATTTCACAAGGCCAAGAGCAAGTTCAGTGAATTGAAATTAATGAGGGGGCGAGGCAGAGCCACGTGGAAAGGATGGGGGGTTGGGTGCTGGGGTAATGTCATGCGGCAGGGAATGCAATTGCCAAATGAATGTTCCAAAGAAAAATGGTCTCAAAACATTTTATTTATATTAATAAACGGAACATTTAAAGGAAGCTAACAGCCAACAAACGGTCTGTGTCTACCACAAGACTTGTGAGAGCTCTAGGGTCAAATCAATTATTTGATTAGGCTACTCCATCTCTATGACTATAGCGTTATCAAAATCATACACCACAGTGTCATTGAGGTTCTCTGGTCCAAGCCTCCAGTGCCACTCTTTCCTGGTCGAAATCTGGCAAAATAATTAAGTACATTGAAGATGAGGAGATATCCAAGACGTAAACCCTATAGTGATTACTTAAACGTGCAGGAAAAACCTCTTCATCAGAGAATCCGTCCAACGTTGATCTTAAGAAAGAATCAGGGATATAGACCATCTAGAAAATAGCAAAATCCAGTTAGGCCCAGGGATTGTCATTGTATTCTGGTTTTCACCTCACACTTCTCATCTGGACTGATATGCGATTCCTGTAAGCCAGACAGTAAGGCAATTACAAACAATGAACCTTACACAAGACTACCAATATCAGTAATATAGGCACTTATGTCACTGTACTGCAGGACCTATCAAATAGTTGCTTAAGTGTCCTCCACATTACACAAGACTTGAGGAACACCTATGCTAGTAGCCAATCCATCCAGTAGTCTTACCATTGCACCATGTCAAAGTTGTCCTTCCTGCATGTAGAGTAAAGTGGTAAAGTAACCAACCTGGTGTTATGTAATTGCCATCCATTGAAATGATCTACACCTGTGCATAAGTGAGCTCATAGCCTCAGTTAGGGGGTGGCTAGGGGGTGAGCATTAAAGGGGTAGGCCTACTTCCTTAACATGCAATTGCACTCACACCATCAGTTTGATTTGATACTAGTGAAATGGTTTCAGTGAGTTCTGGGCCTGTATTCAAAAGTGTCTCAAAATAGGAGAAGCCTACTGATCTAGGATTGTCTCTTCCTGTCCATGTAATAACATTCCAAAACCACAATTAGATCACTTGTTACCAAGACGCTATATGTAAACCAGATGTCTGTCTGTCTGTCTCTCTCACACACACACACACACACACACACACACACACACACACACACACACACACACACACACACACACACACACACACACACACACACACACACACACACACACACACACACACACACACACACGGTTCATATCAACCATAAATAGAACACAAATAGCAAGAGATTAACCAAGGTTTATTTCCAGCGCATATCCAAACAATGAAACATTAATCAAAAACAACAAAAAGTCCTCAACCAAGTGACAATTGGAAATATTGAAATTCTAAATGATAGTAGCTGAAAGGTTTTACGTTAAGGGATTTGTCAACAATACAAAACTCTCCATTCCCACCCCATACCACTCCCGCCCCATCCTGTGGTCCAATCACTGCTTTTGCTGCATGTCCTCTTTGCGTGCAGCGTCTTGCAACAGCTGAGTGTCCACTTCATCTGCAGGTAGCTGAACGTACCGCACCACTGAGCCTCGGATGAAGCAATTCTTCACAGACAACTGCGGCATACGAACAACAAGGGATATTACAGTAAACACTCAGCTGGTTAGAATTACGTTGTTTTTTTTTCTCTTCGCGATAACAAAATAAAAGCCACACATCACTGCTTGCCTTAGATGTACTATAGATGAGAACAACATGCATTGTGCATAAGGTGTGGATGGGTGTATTTCCCTGTGCATTGACTGCTCACCATGTGTGGATACTTTTCTGGATCTGTGACACTGATGTCTGTGAGTTTGATATTCAGGTACTGAACAGCCAGGGAAGAAACAGACAGTAAGCTTATGGAATAAAAGAGAATAAAAAATGACAACTGAATAGGCCTAGTTTATAGATATCAAATAGCTGGCTATAGCAATTTCTGTAAACATCAATCTCACAGCTACTTTACCTGATCAACAGAGTGAAGTGTCCCACATATGCTGAAATGAATTAACAAAGACAGAATGAGTCATACCAATGAATTCTTACTTCTGGCCGCCGTAAGAATATGAATGCCTTTACTTAAAAACACCAGTTGTCATTATGGATGATTTCAAGCATTTTAGCCATAAATACCTCATATTTGGGTTATGGTTAGGGTTTAGCCTCCCCACAAAACGCAGAGCCGTAAGAATAGTGGGCGCGTCTATTCTTACGACCGTCGTGATTGTGAGGCGCCGTAAGAAGTAAAACTAGGGATACCAGTACCAGCCGTTTGTAATTTACACTTCTTATACTACTGGCTAGCCTACCCTCTTGACATCTGCACTGTAGCCGAGAATTTCATCTTAGCCTATTTTGTACATATAACAAAGTGCACATCATTGAATCCTTGAGCTGCCAAATTAACACACACCTCAAGTCATTTTTGAGTTCCACTACCACGTCCTTCCCCACCAAAGACTTGAAAAACGAGTAGAAAATCTGCAACAAAGACATTTTGAATTAATTGAATTAATTAGTCAGCTAGACAGCTAACGTTAACTATCTAACTAACGTAGCTAAGTGACTGTACTGTATGTAGCTAGCAGTAGATCGGTTGTGCCAAAGGCAGATGATGCTCCCCATAAGGCTGGCCTGCTAGGTAGCGAGCTAGCGAGATAACCTCTTAGCCAACTCACTAACATATTTTAAACTGAACATATCCCAGCTTCATGATTATAGCACTGATATAAAATGACGCCATTTAATGTTCCTAAAGCTGCTAAAAGAGAAAACTTTCCAAAGAGAAAGCATGAAATACTCTCACCATTGTCGTCGGCGATGTTTTGTCTCAGAATGAACGTGTCATCAAAGTCTATTCAAATACCCATTGGTAGATTTCGTCTTACGTCATATTTCTGAGCCAAATATAGTGTAGAGAGAAACGGATGGAGTACTGTTTCTATACAACAGGCGGCAGCATTTACCAACGATTTGTGGCCCTCACTAAAAATCCCGCCTGATTTCTCATACTACTTCATTGGTATTTTAAATTTGAGCAACAAATGCATTATGCAATGTAAAAATCTGCTGGAGATGCAAATGCCTTGGTGTTGTTTTTTGTGTCGAGGAAGATGTAATCATGAGTAGTAATGAAGAGACATGATGCAGATGCTGTAATGTGGTTTAATTGAATTTAATACATAGCAGAGAATATGCAAGACAGACACATTCAGATTGTGATTAGGAATTTAAATTATCTCTATGAGAGACTATCTGGGGATTTGTGCTTGTGCAAAAATGAATCACCTCAATGAGTCCACATATTTGTACAGTATTTTAATGACACAGGAGCCATAAAGGATTAATTCTGATCACACTTCTGGCTTATGTGTGCCAGTAATAGGAAATAAGCAAATGGTGTAATGTCTATCAAAAGCAAAAGATGTTTGCTTTGAGACTCCATGGAGTGTCAGACAGACAAGTCTGGTGTTGGATAATTCTCTTTACTGTAGCCTCCATTTAGTATCCAATGCCAGCTCCAATTCGTATAGCAGGAAGCTGTCCTAAGCACAAAGTCATCTCACTGAACGTCCCATCTTCGGCGCTTGTGTAGTCTCAGGATGCACTAGTGGTACAAGATAAGAGAGATTCATTAAATATTTCAGGAAAAAAGGCAAATACTCCCTTTAACCCATGTTCATGAAGTAAGTAGTACATTTTAAGTAAATTTGGACTAACCCTCTTTGGGAAGAGACTGGCCAGACCTGGTTGGTGGGCGCAGCTTGTTTGGCAGCTCTGAGCTATCTCTGTAGTCTCTGGGCCTCGGGTTCTGGGGCTCCGTCTGGCCTGGCCGGGACTTTACAGGCAGGGGAGGCTTGTTGGTCACCCCCCCTCCATCAGAGCGTGACGGCATCACAGTTTTCTTGGTGAAGGACATGAGGGGGCACGTGGTGGTGGAGGCTGTAGCCTGGGGTTTGGCCTCAGAGTAGGTGAAGGAGCGGAGCCTGGGGGTGGGCATCGGGGGGCGGTCGGGGTCCACATCGGTAGGTTTTGGGAAGGAGAAGATGCCATCTGGGGGTGCCAGGAGGTCCTTGCGTGGAGGTTCGTGCTCCTTGCCTCGTGCTGCTGACATCCCCATGGAACCGTAGAGAGGGTTGTCGAACATCCCTGCTGGATTTCCACCCTCCCCTCTAGAAGGCACAGATCAAGGTCATACAGAGTTCAGTTTCACACTCACAGTAGGATAGCAGTTTCTTGACTTGAGAGAATAGCGGTGTTACAAGTTAGTGACACAAAGGAGATTGTTTCAATTTCATTGCATCATTCATTTTGAAAATAATTAATTGTTAAAGGACATGGCTAACATTTTGGGAAATACGCTTGTTTTCCATTTTCCTGGGGTTAGACAAGCAGTATGAAGCATTTTCAATTCTGTGCGTGCAATATGGAGCGGTGAGACCTAGACCGATTAGCCTAGCTTAGCGGCATTCACTGGTACCAGGTTAGGCCGATTAGCCTACTTTCCAAATGTCACAAAATAACCCCCCAATACAACTCCCAAACTATTCTGTTTAGATTTTTTAATGTGTGTTTTTACCACGTTGAGTGATCACAATTTTTAATTAAACAGTTTAGTTTTCTAAGCAGAAATACTCGGAACTATTTTTTTTAGAACCAGGCGTAGGGATTACACGCATCACTCCAAACGCGTAGCATTGTGACTAGATAGGTATCGAGTTAAACAAACCTGCGTTCCAACGAGCGAAGTAAATATCATCAGCTCACACATAGTTAGATGCTACAATAGACTAGCTCGTATCTAGATACACCGTCCATAACTATATAAATGTGGTTCAGTGTGCTGTAAAGAGCTGTAATAACAGGCAGTCGAGGCCAGGGTATCACGGGTTGTTCCATAGGTTTCCAAAGCATCCGGAGCGGGCGAGGCTCAAGAGGTCCAAGTGTACATTCATGAGTGAGGAAGTGATGGCTACACCCTGTTCATGAGAAGGTGCGAGCGATTGAGGAGGCACCCACCCCATCGAATGTGACAGAGCTGAAGGCATACTTAGGATTATTGAACTACTATAACAAGTTCCTACCTAAGTCTGTCTACGGTCCTGGCTCCAATGCACAAACTGCTACAGGACTAAAGGTGGCAGTGGGGGGTGGCACAACAGGCCGCCTTTGAAAGATCAAAGAAGATGATGCTGTCAGCTGATGTGCTGGTACATTATGACCCAGAGAAGGACCTTGTGGTGTCATGTGATGCATCGCCATATGGAGTGGCGTCTCATCGCCTGCCGGACGGCCCAGAGAGGCCGATCGGGTTCACGTCACGGACACTCAATGCAGCAGAAAAAAATTACTCACAGCTGGACAAGGACGGACTAGCCGTGATGTTCGGAATTAAACGCTTCCACAAGTACAGTATGTCTACGGGTGGAAGTTCACTGTAGTGACGGATCACAAGCCCTTGTTGTCGCTTTGTAGTGAGATGCGGGCCGTTCCCCAAATGGCCTCGCCCCGGATACAACGGTGGGCTGTGACCTTGAGAGCCTACGAGTACACCATAGTGTACAAAGAAGGGAAGTACCACGGAAACACCGATGCCCTGAGCCGCCTGCCCTTACCGGAGAAGCCTGACCTGGGAGGTAGAGAGGTTCTCATGCTAGAGAGCTCTGACATCACCTTAGTGACAGCTGACCAAGTGGCAGAGTGGACGAACAGGGATCCAATTCTCTCAAGGGTGCGGGAGATGGTGCATACAGGCTGGTCATCAGAACTGAGGGGATGTGACTTTGCGCCCTACACGGTGAGGAAACATGAACTCAGCATCCTGGATGGGTGTGTGTTATGGGGGGCGAGAGTGATTGTGCAGAGGCCGGGCCAGGAGAATGTTTTGAGACAGCTTCACCAATGCCACCCGGGAGTGTCCAGAATGAAGGCATTAGCCAGGAGCTACATTTGGTGGCCAAAGATGGACAAGGATGTGGAGGACATGGTCAAGGCCTGTACAATATGTCAAGAGCACCGAAATGTCCCTGCACCTGCTCCTTTACACCCCTGGGACTGGCCCAACAAACCCTGCAGTCGTCTACATGTGGATTATGCCGGACCGTTCATGGGAAAGATGTTATTTGTGCTTATTGATTCAGCCTTGGGCCCAAGTGGATCCCAGGTATCATTGATTCTGTGACAGGACCAGTGTCATATACCGTGATGCTGGGTGATGGGAGAGTGGTGAGGAGACGTGGACCAGATTCTTGCTCAGGGATCAGACAAAGGGACTGAGAGAGGACAGATTGACATGACTCAGTTAAGTCAGGCTGCAACAGAGGAGAGGCCAGCGCTGGTCGAGGATGTTGTGCTCAGCAGTGATGGGTTGGAGGAGCCAACAGCTAGAGCTGCAGAGCCAACAGCTACAGAGACTGCCGCAGAACCAGAAACTACCCAGGTGGCAGTATCAGTCCAAGGGACTGTGTCTAATGCAAGTTCAGTGACGAGACAGTCAAAGAGGGTTACTAAGCTGCCTAGTTATCTGAAGGACTTCCAGCTCAAATAAGACTGTTAATAGGGATGTTTATGGATACCTCTTGAAAAGAAAAAAAAAAGACATTGTTAAGAAAAGAAAAAAACATTGTTGTGTTGTTCCTGTTGGGAATATGTAGAGCCTGCTTAAGGGGGGAAGGATGTGGTGAAGTGAATTCAATGTCTAGAAATTGTTTACACTAGAGGGCGCTGTACTACAGACTATATGGGAAGTGAGTGTGATCCTGTACTTCCTGTCTTGTGATATCTCCACACTGCTGTGATGGCACCATGGATGTATTAATAGAACTGGATAGGGTCACTCCATTCACTGACTGCTCGAAAGAGTGAAGCCCTATTGAACCGCGCCATCTTTGAAAAAAACGCATCACTGATACCTTTGACATGCTCAGTCAAAGGTATCAATGACGCATTCTTGTAGTCCACGAACAGACGTTCATGGTTGGAAAACTTTTTTTCTCACGCATCTTAGTTTTAACAGTATAATTGTGACTGAACATGTTTTGTTTGCTAGTAGGTGGTATTCATTCTGTTCACAACAATGCGATGTGCAGCCATGCGAAATAGCTCCAGGGGACCTGGTCCCAGGCGAGTTGAATAGCTGTCCACCCAGAGACGGGATCTCTCACTGCGGCATGAAGTTCTTGGCTAACCCGCAGAGCTCGAAACATTATGAATACCACCTACTAGCAAACAAAACATGTTCAGTCACAATTATATTGTTAAAACTAAGATGCCTGGATAAAAAAAAGTTTTCCAACGGATATATTTGACGAAAGTAGATTAATAAGCAAGCCGCTTTTCATCGCTAACTCAGAGCGGGAAGAGCAATCTGTTTGTGGACTACAAGAACGCGTCATTGATACCTTTGACTGCGCATGTCAATGGTATCGGTGACGCTTTTTTTCCAAGATGGCGCGGTTCGATAGGGCTTCACTTTAGATTTAGAATCCTGGGGGCCTGGATGGCACTCGTTGAAATAAACTTCTGAACTGATATTACCTGCGTGAGTTATAACACAGAATAGTTTTGGAGTTGTATTGGGGGATTATTTTGTGACATTTGGAAAGTAGGCTAATTGGCCTAACCTGGTACCAGTGAATGCAGCTAAGCTAGGCTAATCGGTCCAGGTCTCGCCACTCCATATTGCACGCACAGAATTGAAAATGCTTCATACTGCTTGTCTAACCCCAGGGAAGATGGAAAACAAGCCTATTTCCCAAAATGTTGGCCATGTCCTTTAACATATTTGTAAAAAATAAAAAAGAAGCTAAACGAAGGTGCCCTTACACAGGAGTTGATGCTTTTACTGGAGGGCTTCGTAAGGAGGAGTGGTCATGACCCATCTTTTTGGGTGAGAGGTTGCCAAGGTTCACATCCTTGCACATGTGGCCAGAACTTGGGCCTGTTTTGGGGGGCTTGCTGTAGCTCCAGCCCCTGTCAGCTGCGCCAGTCTTGAGGCCCACCTCCATGTAACTGGGGTTTGTGATATCAGTGGGGTGAGGAAGGGCAAATCTATCAAAGAGATCAAAATCAATCACTGAGGTCACGTGCATGATTATACTTAAAATATTGTTTCAAGTCAAGAGTGATGTCTCACTTGTTGTTGTGATCCACTCCTTTGCCTTTGTCTTCTCTCTCCACTTGGATAAAATCTGAAGATTAAAGAGTTTGGTCACAAGAGATTTCTTTTCTGGACGCTTAGGATGTCAATCAGGTGAAAGCCTACTATACTGTACACATAGTCAGACACATCCGTTGACAAACCTTTACCAGTGAGGGTGTTTATTGAAATATGTCCAATCAAACCCAGGCGTTGATCCAGGCCTTCCTGGGTTGAAATACTATTTAAAATCCTTTTGATGACTTAAGTGTTTGCTTATGCCTGCTTACACCCAAGCCAGAGTCACATAGGGCTTGTGGTTTTTCAGATGTATTTTCTTTGTCTGGCAAAAGAATGCCTCGCTAAGGCACAGATATTTCGATCCAGGTCCGCTCCTGTGTGTGAAGAGCTCGTTCAGCGTGGCAACCCTGACGGCCAGACTCACCATACAGCTTCTCTGTCTGCTTTCCCTCTGAGGTGCGTAGCTGGACACCCCCTGTCAGAGTGCCCGTCCGTTCTCCATGGTGGGTTAGAGTGACCTGGAACTCAGTGTAGGAGGTCTCAGCAGCGCGCAGGGCCACACAACCCTCTCCTGTAGATATGGCAAGACAAGGGGAAGTCTTAGCTATATCATAATGCTGTTCTTACAAAATATTTTGCTTTCAAGGCTCTGAATAGGCCTCAGTAAAACTACTCTGCCCAGGGTACTGTTGGGGTTGTGTGTCCGTGTTTCATACCATAGGATTCATCACAGTCTGTGGACTTGACACAGATCAGGATGTGCTGGTCCAGAAGATACTCCGGATCAGAGATGATGGGGATGAGCTTGAAACAGGCACCATCCAATCATGTCATTAGATTACATAAACCACACTGCTTACAACCTATTTCATGAGTGAATACCTTCTCTCTCAAGTTACCTCGACTTGGGTTCCAAACCAAACTTTTATGGACCCATTTGAGTTCTCTTGGTTCTCTCCCTCTGAGCTCTTGACAATTTCTGTAGACATGGTGTAGGCATTTAAGTATGATCCGTTTATCTGTTCTAGTTAGTACAATATAATGTAAATGTAATCCACTAGTCTTACTCTCTAAGCAGCTGGAGTGGTATTCAATGAAGAATTTGGTCTTAGACTTTGTCATGAGTGTAGCAACGCAGTTCATGAACTTGATACCACCCTGAGACACACTGTTTGGATCTGGAATGACAGAGTGTTATCTCAAAAATTTGACTGGATTAACTTTCCTTTAATTTTCTCACATATAGCCTGCATTTGAAATGAGTCAATTTAGCCTAATAGAGATTATGGAAATTTTTAATTTTACCATTCTTGGAAACAAACTGTGAGGCCACTCCAACCTCAAACGTTGCGAAAATAGGTGAATGGTCACTTGTCATGATGTCATTGGTGCACCCTACAAGTTTGTTCAAATGATCAAACAAAACTTATGTTAATGGTGAAAATAGAAGCAGGTATTTCAGCAGTTGTAATAAAAACATCTGAAATGTCATACATAAGTGTGACTATGATCTCTTAGGCTCACCATATGATTGACAGACCACATGCACCAGGGGGTAGGACTTCCGCAGGACACGGTCACACCATGAGGGTAGATTGTATTTTGTCTGCGAAAGTGAGTTCAGTACAGTCAACAACTTTTTGGATTCTCGTTTGACAGTAGAGCAACCAGTCTTTTTCCTGATTTCCCCACAGTCAACAAGCTATTACCACTTGACTGTTTTATTTGTGTGGGGCACAAAGACTCAAGGGATTCCACAGTTACATTCTCTGGTGGGTGTGAGCTTTTCGGTGAAATCACTCTGCTCATTGGTCACAACTCATATCATGTTGTAGCAAAAACACATTTTATGCACAATAGTTGATTCCCAGCTAAGATTGTATAAATACTTGAGTTGTGGACATCCACACCCAGATATTTCCTTGTTTATGTGCCTTAGAGAGGCATTCTTTTGTCAGACAAAGAAAAAACATCTGAAAAAACATAAGCCTACCCCTGTGGCTTTGGCTTTGGTGTAGGCGTACTTGTCTCGTGTGTCTCTCTCAAAGCGATATGTGGGTGCAAATGTGATCTCCTCCTCATCTGTGGAGAACGGACATGAGAAAAATTGTTATTTAGTAGGCGGCCTGTAACTGCTGACACACCTTCTTACTTTTGCTGTATGTTGAGGTCTGAGCATGTTTAACCCTTCAAAACTGCAGGGCACGATGGCGTCACATTTTATACGGAGGGCGACTAATAAAATGTGACTTATCCATGAAATGACTGTGTTGTTTACGTCTATGTCTAAGTCTCACCATAGTGTAGGAAGACTTTCCCCTCGTCCCTCTCCATGGTGAGCTGATCTTTACACAAGAGTTCCTGATACTGCTGCTGTTTGATCCTTGTCACAATGCTCTCAGCTTCCTGTAAAGAGAAACAATGCAAAGTAGTGACTCTTCCTGCAGTGATCTCAGCCGTGGCTGCGTAGAGCTGCCGGCAGAGAAGAAAGGGAACAGCGTGCTGTTTAATGCCCCGCTCACCCACATCCTTTCCCCCACACAGTATCCATGTTTGTCCTGTGGACTGCAGCACAACCATATGACATGCAGTGAACAACTGAATAGAGTAAGACAAAACGGTTCATACAGTATACAATATTTTTAACACATACTTCCTCTAATGATCGTATCAAAAACAATGGGGACAAAGCAATATATTTAGAAAAATATCTAGATTTATATATTGACTTTTTGATACAATTGCCTTCTAAAACTTTGGAAGGCTATACTCATACAACTTACTGTGGATGGCATTTCAATTCGGTAATTCAAATCCCCCAGCCAGAACAGATGGGTGAAGCGGTGAGTAATGTCAAACGGGTTCAATTTCTTGTCTCCGAGATTCAAGAAGCGTAGAATGCTGATATAATTCTGGTTGCGTCTGGAAAAAGAGCAGAGGTTACAATAGGCTACACATGCTGCACTGAATACAGTTTTAACAGTTACTACAACTGACCACAAGGGCTCTCGTCTTACAGTAGCCACATCTGGCTATTGTTGCATTATTCAATTTCAATGAAACTATTGGAGAATAAGAACAGCATGACTGAGGAAATAAAGCAAACAGCCAACAAATAATAAGAGACAGGGGCCTTGGAATAAGGCCAAATATAGATACTGAATCAGCTTAGATCAGGGAACTTGGAAGAACTGTCATACCATTTGTAAGCCTTATGTCAGAGGTGTGAGAAGATCACTATAATCACAAACACTGGTATGCAATTGGACATATTTGACATGACAGTTTGAACTGTTCTATTCATTTGGCATAGTGAGTTGAGTGATTCATGACAGTTTGAACTATTCTATTCATTCACAGTGAGTTGACTGATTCATGACAGTTTGAACTGTTCTATTCATTCACAGTGAGTTGACTGATTCATGACAGTTTGAACTGTTCTATTCATTCATAGTGAGTTGACTGATTCATGACAGTTTGAACTGTTCTATTCATTCATAGTGAGTTGACTGATTCATGACAGTTTGAACTGTTCTAGTCATTCATAGTGAGTTGAGTGATTCATGACAGTTTGAACTGTTCTATTCATTCATAGTGAGTTGACTGATTCTCTTGAGCAGCCTGTTGCTCACCTGAGCTTCTTCTCGCTCCCCGAGGTCAGGTGACTGTTGACAAACCCAAAGGCTGTGCCATTGAACATGAACGACACGCCCACTGCCCCTTTATTTCCTGAATAATGATAAACAATAACAATAACAACAACAACAATAACAACAGATAAACAGAAATGGGACATGTAGAAGAGGTAGCCTAAATATTATCTACAGTTCTACAGAAAAGGGTCTCTGTTACAGAAAAACGTCTGTGGCGAGTTGGTTGGACATACCCAGAGTGTTGGCGATCCCGGTCTTGACACTGTCAGAGAAGATATGGGAGATCCTGTTTTCATGCTCTGGTTTTGCTAACACAACAATCCGGATGTTCCACAGCGTTTGGGTGGCTATCTGAATCAAAGAGAAGAAATCACATTCATAATGGTGGACTTGACTTCAGTCCAATAAGCCATATTTGAAAGGGAGTGTTTGGCGACTGACTTGTTTGAAGCTGATGTTGGTGATGCCCCTCAGTGTGTTTTTCAACGTGTCGATCCAATCCTTCTCCCCCAGAGGATCCTCCTGGGTCCCGATGATGTAGATGTCGTGAGAGATGTGGTCGGCCGTGTCGTCTCGAGTCTTCCCCTGGCCCTTGCACTGGAACCAGGAGGAGATGTTCTGGGGCGGACCTGCGTTCCCTGGAGTCAGAGTTCATGGGTCAAATTAGAGAGAGAGAAAAAGATCCATTCTTTTACGTCTCAGATAATATTTACAGATTTATCAAGATAAATTATTTTAAAAGAAATTGAAGCATGTGTCTTTGGTGTATTAGCCTAATTGGAGGATACAGTATCCTAGTTCTTTTTACCCATGTTCCAGGTGCCAACAAACACGGTGATCATATCTGGCTCAGCTTTGCCAGAGTGATTGTTTTTCATCTGCTGAAGGAGCTGGCAAAACCCCTCTCTCTTCTGGAACAATAAAATACAGAAGAACAGAAGATCTGAACATGTACATGAAAGCACACAAGGGTTTATGGTGCCTTCTTTGAGATCTTTACCTTTGAGTCCTCAAAGACAAACTCTTTGCGCAGAACTTTCTCCTTTTCTGTCTCCACCACTATGACCAGTTTGGGACCATTCTGGGACTTCACCAACTGCAAGACTAGATCATCGCATCCACCATTCATTTAAGTAATAAACCACGAGAGGCCGTGTGTTATAGTGATTTTATAACAGCTAGGGGGCGTTGTTAGGCACGACGCGAAGCGGAGCTGTTATAAAATCACTACAACACACGGCCTCGAGTGGTTTATTGCTTTTATACAACGGTTACTACAGGTATTAGTGTAAAATAAACACACAGCAATGTAAAATATTAACATTTATTCAAAACGAAGCATCATTCCCTCAATTCCGCCGAGCAAAATAGTTCCCCTAACAAAAGGGTTGCCAAGCAACAACAACAACTAAAATGCATTGGATCAAATGGAAGGCGCATTAATACTGAAAATGGAATGATATGCGGTCCCAGGTGTGTGTTAAAAAGTATTTTAACACGGCTTCCAGCCAATCAGAATCAAGAACCAGAACTAACCGTTGTATAATCATAATTTCAGCACCAGTTGAAAGAATACAAACTACATTACATAAAACCTTTGTGTCAATGTACTTCACTTACTTTTGTTGTGAACAAAGTATTTGTCTTCAGGACCCTCTCTTGACTTCTTGAAGTAGACCTTCCCACTTTCGACATCCACCTTGAGGCACATCCTGTTTGATATGCCGAGAGACTCTGACTTGACCTGTGAAAACCAAGAGCTCACATTAAAATGTATGCCAGTCAGCAGGTGGCCAAACTAATTACTCTCATATGAATACACTGTAGTGATTCTCTTTGTGTGTAACAAAGAACAAGTTTCATTTACTGTACCTCAAAATAAACAGGTGGTATGAGAGACTTCCTGTGACCTCCATCATATCCAACAGACTCAAACACTGTGTTTTTGGCCTGAAATATAAACATATAGGACTATGAACTGGACAGCACTGCTCTGCGCAAATGTATGTTTTGGTAAAAATGTTACAGGATTTCTACAGAGAATTTCACTAGTGGCACGGAGATGATTTACAGCTGTGAAACCTCATAGCATAGAGTGTATGAGTCAGTGATAAAGTTCAGGGCCGATGGTGACACAGGTAATTCAAATTATATCAAACATTACCTTCTCCTCAAGGGAATAGAGCAGTTTGGTCAGCTGCTCAAGCCTAAAGGACACTGACTGACCACAGTCAGTGGAAATCTACAATTGGAAGCAAGAAGAGAATGCAAAATGTCACTGTTCCCGGGCTTGTCTCAAACACATATGATGTGGGAGTTAACAAAACTGGACAGAGGCATACTAGTTTCACTTTATCTTCTTTTTGGGAGTTGTAGATGACCATGCATGTGACTGGTCCCAATAGACAAAACACCAGGCAAAACTAGCATTGTGAATCAAAAGAAATGGCAGATATGAGCTTGCTGATGACCACTCACTGTCCTGTGTCGGCCAATCCCTGGGGAGAGCTGCTGGTCCCATAGTCTGTGGAAGGCCTCCAGGGTTGGCATGGTGCGGGAGATCTCACTGTCACCAAATGCAGTCAGAGGTGTTCAATGGTCAGTCTTATGAACACATTACAATGACTGTAGATATTACTGAGATCAGATTTATAGTAAATGTACCTGTTTAAGTGCTTGCAGATGCCCATAATAAGCTTCTTTAGATAGGGCATGTTGGGGTTTCCATTCTGCACTTGTTCAGCATCCAGGCAGAGTGACGTCCTGAAGTACTCTTGGATGGCTTTCTGGTGGTCCTCTGGCACACTGGAATACAGGATCCAAGATCAATTACATTCTTCACTTCTCAATAAAGATTGCACCAAACTTCACAGAATAACTTGTTAATGAAACCTGTTTTTTTTCAGAGAATGTGAGCGTACTGTGACGTGTCCATATGTTGCAGTCTCTGTAGGTAGATGTCTGTGAGGGACAAAGACGCCTGCTCAGAGCCTTTGGAGTCTTCTTTCGTCTCAGTGGCTCCACTAAAGTTCCTTGGCGGTAGCTGAGGAGGCTGGGTACCAGGTTCTGAGGGCCATAGACCAGAGCAGGGATTACCTCAATACAAAAATAATGTGTTAAAAATAGTGTCATTGATGCAGATATGTAAATGGGCTGCATTTATTGTAGATGGACTACACTTATAGCACTCCAAGGTGCTTTACAATTCACCCATTCACACATCAATGGCGGCAGCTAACATGTAGCAGGTTCAGTGTCTTGCCCAAAGATACATGTGGACAGGAGGAGCCGGGATTTCAACTGCCGACCCTTCGATCATTGGACAACCTGCTCTACTTCCTGAGCCACATTCGTATGTAAATGGCCTGGTTATGTCCTATCGTATGCCGCCACTTCGTAGAGTGCCCCAAAAGTTTGAGGTATCCCACCACTCCGCCGTGCACTGAGTGCGACTGCGATGCAATTACGGCTACGATGAGATAGTAAGTGAGTATTGCATGGAGGCATTCATTACATCGTTCATTACATCAAGTCGACACTTTCATGGACTCTAAATCGAGACGTACAAATGTCATTTTGACATATAGGCTAATTTACCAAAATAATAAATTATTTTCAACAAAGCTTTATTTACATCAAATCGACACTTTCATGGACTCGTGGGAATATGCATGCAAATAAATAATGTGCAACACCGATGAGAAGTGCTGGAATTATTTGCAGTTTCAGGGATGATTTCAGAATTCAAATGACACAGCAGCTGCCACAGTATATAGGCCATATAGCCGACTAGACCACAATGGTTTATTCTCTATCATTCAGTGTATTTATAGGCCTACACAATGAACCTCGTTAAACATGTGAGAGCAGATTAATGCTGAATATTGAATGTATTTATTAGGAGTAGGAGCACCCAAGGCGTGCCTATTTGGTGTAATATTCTAGCCTATATCTTAAGGACAGATGATATTGCCATGATCTATAATGTATGTACGACTATAGATATGCACGTTGTCTGCGCGCATTTCCCGTGGCCAAGTAGCATTGTCAGAATTTTTTTCTGTTTGTAAATATTAGGTTATTTAAACCTGTAGGAATATTACTTTAAAAGAAAAAAGAAAAAAAGGTAGGCTATCGAATAGGCCTATAGTCTATCAATTAAATAATTCATTGGATAATATATCCGGTAACATTTTACAGACATTGTTCTGGAGGGCTATTGTTGAAAATGCATATATAATTGTCATGCATATTTTAGTAGCCTATTTTGGATGGCTAGACCTACATTGTTGAAAAAGTGTAAGTACAGTAAGGGTAAGTAAAGTAAGGGCAAAAGTTGTTAGAATTCATGAAATGTAAATTAGGCCCTAAATAAAGCATTGTTGAAAATGTCTTTCTTCATATTTTGGTAGGCTATAGGCAAAATGACTTTAACATTTCTACATTTCCATGAAAGTGTCGACTTGATGTAGCTCCGAATGATGAAAGTGTCGACTCGATGTAAATGTCTGTCTGTCTGTCTGTCTGTCTGTCTGTCTGTCTGTCTGTCTGTCTGTCTGTCTGTCTGTCTGTCTATCTATCTATCTATCTATCTATCTGTCTGTCTGTCTGTCTGTCTGTCTGTCTGTCTGTCTGTCTATCCGTCCGTCCGTCCGTCCGTCCGTCCACCTATCTATCCTAAACTAATGTAATGTAGCTATGTAAACATAGTCGCAGCAGAGGAAGGTCAGGTCAGGTCTAACCTGGCTCATCCTCTGGCTCCTCCTCCTTGGGGACGGGATATTGAAGGTGTGTCACCAGACCCATGTTCTGGCTGTAGTAGGCCTCCACCAGCTCCGACAGCACAGAGAAGAACTGGATGGGAACACCCTCAGAGGCCTGTGGATGGACAGAGCAACACAGCAGCCAGTCACATGCTGAACACTCACTCTGAACTCTCTCCTCTCACAGGCTCCTATTTCCTCCTGAATGTTTACTCTGTGACTTTGGGTCACGTTGGGTAGCCTAAATAGGTAGGCCTACGGCACCCATAAGCTTATATGCTACCGCTACATTCCAAAGGTTTTTAAGCGCATTAATGAATTAATCTCTTTTAACCTCTTATACCCCAGCATAACCTCTGTAGCAAAATGTTGCTCTGGTCATTTATTTAAAAAAGATGTATTTTAGTTTTACACTTCCTTCGTCATTTTGGAAGTTGACAACCTGAATAAATGGCACAGCTTTTCAGGCCAACTACATTAACATTTGAACTCATTTAACTCGTTGGACTCGTTGGACATATTAGGGATGCACCGAGAGTTATTCGGATAGAAATCGGAAATGGGCGTGGTTTATACAGGAAGTTGTATTTCTAACCTAATATTCATTGGTAATGCAATTAACAATGAATATTACCAATGGATTTTTGACCCTTCAAAGCATCACATTGATTTAATATTGGCATATAAGTAGCTCTGAAATGTACTTCCACATTCTCAAACTGTACTTTTAGACTCTGGCCTAAAGAAAAAGGATAATTTTAGCCACAACGCAAAACTTTTTTCAGCTGAAAAAAAGAAGCCAAGCCCACTGCCCTGGCACTATAGTGCTAAAGATTTAAGCCTTTTTGGACAGCCATTGTGTGTACAGTAGGCTACACAATACGTTCATTAGATTTTGGACTACACCCCACAATGGCAGACATGCTAGCCTACAAAATGGAAAGATCACCTCACCACTCTATGAATGAAATTAACACATATGCTAGCCTATAATTAAAACTACAGATTCTAAGACTAACTACAGATTCTAAGATTTTAACTACAGATTTTAACTGTGACTCCAGAGGCAAGGGATATGATGAGTTCGCAATTAACTGTCTGTCGTTCTGTCTCTCTCCTTCTCATCTCCCTCTCTCAGTGTCAGTCAGAAATGATTGACAGGCCGTGGTCCCAACTTCCACACATTTGTTGTTTGTAATCATGGATGTATTAGTTTGTAACCATAGTTACCTCGACACCAGGAAGTGTGCAGGCATTTACAAAGTCCTTAAAGGTATAATATGTTATATGTGGATTAAAATAAAAATAATAATAAAAATAATACATCCATAGGGCTTTGCGAAGGCTGCAGAGTAAAAGTATTGCTTTTCCATAAAAAATTATATTTTGTCTGAAATGATTACATTATGAAATTTTGACGTCCCGACAATGACACTCTGTTGATATCATACCAGCCAATAGTATTACAGCATTGGTACTGCGCGCTGGGTTGCCAGGTACTATTCTAGCTTCACCACTGTGAGATTAGCAGTAGCCAGCAAACGTTATACTTCCATGAATTAGCAGCATTATAGATGTTGTTTAGCATCAAGTGTGTGTGCGACTATAAAACGGCAGCTTTTCCGACCACTTCTGCTCACTCTTTTCAGCTAAACGTTTGGTAAAATGGTTGAGTTTTGTCGTCCTGCTTCTCCACCTGAGCCCCGGCGAACCGTGCAATACAAATCTCAAAAGCTCAGTGACCGAAGAAGGAGCAAAAGTCAGATAAATATCGGGCCAGCCTTTGCTCGTTGGACGGAGTTTCATGGGATAAAGTCTCATGGTGACATGGCTACTTTTCTACTAGACCGGTAAGCTAGCTAACTAGCTATCGTTATCTTTCTTGGAATCTGCATAGCCAGACCTAACGTTATCTCCACACTACAGCATCTAACGTAACTTATTACAGGCACTCTGAAATACTTGATTGTGATTACTGATTAGTGTAACATTATGTTCCTCTCGGAGTGAAGATCTTATCACAGTATGACTGAAACAGTGCATTCTCTGGCATTTTGGCAACCAATACGTTGTGCTGTTGCAGTTCTTATCTTTAGACACTAGATGGGGGAAATAATCCACATACTACATATTATACCTTTAATATAAGAAACGTAAGATGTCACACACTACCTTTTAACCCCCAAACATTATAAAGATACACACTACCTAGCAGGCCATATCCTTGAATTTGCATTATTTGGAAAAAGTACGATAAAGTTATAACGATGGTGCGTCTCCCCCGCGACACCGAGGAAAAGCACCCTGCAGCCGGCCAGGCAAGCTTGGAGGCTTGGGCTATTACACTAACATTATAGCTTTCAGCCAGCTACGAACAGTATAGACCTAGTTAGTCAAATAATTGCAACTGTGGGTCTTACCAAAAGACAGATCATTTGCGCTGTGAAACCGACATAAAATCTGCAACAGAAGAGGGTGCTGTGCTATCATTTCAGATGCCAGCTGTCACATGAATAGCAACGTTCCCTCTCACAGAGTCAGGCGACAACATGAAGTAAGCAAAACGGTGTTTGGACATGAATGAAGAGCATTGCTAAATGTGCAATGCAGTACGACAATGCAGGCAGTACATAGGCTACGTTCTAAACATCCACAAGCCACATTTCGTTTACGACTGAGTGCGTTTTTTTTTTTAGTTTACAATAAGGTTACTTTTATCTAACGCTATGGCTCTAGCCATGTTTTTCCCCCATAACGTTACTGCAATGGATATGAAGTCTGCCGGTGGAATGCTCTTTCAAATCCATACCTACTGAAATGGAATGACCAGCTAACATTAGCTGAATTAAGAAACTTGCTGCTTGACCTTTCAACTTTATCTGGCAATGAGTGAAAATGTGTCTTTCTTACCACCTTTGCCAGTGGTCTCTTCAGTGGCGATTGCTCCTATAAACCAGGGTAGGTCTGGCTTACCCATACAAATCCAAATAAAACTTTTAGACTGTTTATTTATTTATTTTTTTAAAACTGTATTCTGCCATATCGCTTCATTTTCATCCGTGTTTGGCGTTTTGGTAGTGCTCTGTCTTCGGTTGATTTAGTTGATAACTATTAACTAGGCTATATCCATTAAGATATGCCTACTATAGGCTATAGCTCAAACTCGTAAATCATCTGTTAGATTTGTATAATATGAATTATATTTCTTTTCGGCTTTACAAATGTTTACATACACACCATATTCCTGTAGCCTATCAATATTCCGGTTGGGCAAGAGTCATATAAACACGTGCCGAACCCGATTAAGGCCATATTCCGATTGGAGAATATTCCGAATAAGACCCCTGGCATATGCCTGTTTGAATCTACACCTTAAAGCTCAATGAGATACATTTTTTATGGTACAATATTCACCTTTACTTGCTATTAGTTTATGAATTGGCCTTAGCAAGACCCCAAGAACCATTTTTGTGACATGAGACTGCATGGGACCCTGTGAATTTATGGTGCGTTCGTTTATAACTGGGAGGTGGCAAATTGCGACTTGCTACTAGGAATGATTAAATAAAACGCCTCATGAACGCAAACTTCCTCGTCACAAATTCGGATATGTTTCTCAGCCCCTAGTTGCCGGCTGATGTCAATATCATATCATATCATCATCAACTCATTCGCTACAGCTCGAATGCACACAGGTCGGAGGTAGGTATTTTGCCACTTGCGACTTGCCAGCTCCGACCACAAACGAATGCTCCATTATTATTTTAGAATTTCGGTGTACTGGCTACACTGGCGGGAAATCTTGTGGTGGAAACGGAAGTGACACGTTTTGCGTGTCACAATATCAGGAAGACAACAAACACTCGTCCCGTGAAACGAAATCTACATGCACATAAAAGAAAGAAGACCGGTATTTACCTGCATTGAAGCCATCCTTCCAGAAAGTAGCTACAATCTTCCAATCCAGTCTGCGCCACGCATGTTTGTTATCATTTTTTCCCATCATTACAGTGAGTGAGTGGGGCATTGTGGGAAGTGTGGTTCTTAAAGGAGAATGCTCTTTTTCGACAACCTGGACCTTATTTACGGCATATTATAAGACGTTTGACTCACCGTGATAACTTTGGTGTAATTCGGAGGCCTGCGCGAGCCAAGTATATCCATGTAATGGCGGCGGAAGGGGCACCGAGAATGCAGCTTCTAAAAATGTATTTTCTGCCGGGAAACGGTTGTTTTCATCAATCTATTTTTATGAAACGCTAGTTGTGCTTCCATGGAGTGAGGGCTTGTTGTAGTTTTCACATGCCTCTGTAATATAATCTTTAGAAACGTCTTTAGAAATGAACTAAAGCTTCCCCACTTGCTCCAGCACGCATGCGCACAGCGCGCAGACTGGCTATTCTCAGTCTGTAGGCAAAACTCGTGGCTCACATTCTCTACTCTACAATCGGCTTCCATCATATTCTAAGTCATATTCTATATCCTCAAAATCTGATAAATATTCAGCCATATTGAAGACAATATTCCAGGCACCAACAAGCCGATTGTAGCATAGAGAATGTGAGCCGCAAGTTAGCCCATGGTAAATGTGTGACACAAAATCTGCAGGGTAAGAGAATATAGACAGTGTGGTTACACTGGGGCATGTGGGGTGAGAGGGCCCAAAGAAAGAACAGGCCCTCCAACGATGTGGTGGGTGGAGAACGGGCGCTTGTGAGTAACAGCTCCTCAGAATCACGCCTGCACAGTGAACTTGCGTTAAATTGAAAACAATGCCAATTGCTATATATATGCCATGTAAAGGCTTTCCCCATCATGGTTTTCTTTGTTTTCCAATAAAATAGTTTGTAGTAATCTAGAACAAAATTATACGCTTATTAATGAACTTACAAAGCATTGGAGCAAGTTAATAAAAAGTCCACAGAACAGCACATAGGCTATCTGATGATTCTCTCAAGGATTCCTGACAATATTGCTGTATGTTATTTGTAAAATGCCACTACTTTGTCTAAGAGTCCTACAGAAAGGCCTGAGCTATTTTAGACAAGGATATATCCGCAAGATTTGGATTTCGGACGGAGCAGGTGACAGCATACGAGTTGATACTAGGTGTTGGCAATGTATGCGGAAGGCACAGACGCCTCACAAACTCCAGATTGAAATTCATCAGGACAAAATTGTGGAGTCTAACTGCAGGGTGAATAAGTTAGTGGCATCTATTCTTAGAAAATAAGCCTGTGAGAATGATCTGTTAACTACTAGCTACGGGTTAATACGCTACTGTGCATCAAGCACATAACGTAGATATGATAGTACTGTATCTTCGTAGCTTTTTGTATTGGCACTGCTGTAAACTGATGTGTGGGGGGAGGCGTGGAGTAATCATGCAGATTGTTTTCTTATAACATTATGGTACAGCAGGTTTTCTGTAAGTTTTAAGAACCATTTTCTTCAAACTAATGTCTAATCTATGAACAAGAGGGCGTGGGAAGCTTTGTTTGTGGGACATCAGAGGCGTGGTCTTAAGAAATCAAGTAGCCTTATTGGTTATTATTCTCCGCATGATTGACAGGTCAGAAAGGTCTATTCTATAGCAGGCTGGCACAAGGTAATAGTTCATTGTTTGTATCACAACAGTCACACAAATTTTTGGGCAGAGCTGCAGCTCTTTGCAGCTGATGAGCAGGCAAAATGATTCGAGAGCAGGCTGGCACGAGATAATAGTTCAGTGTTTGTATCAGGGCAGCCACACAAATTTTGGGCAAAGCTGCAGCTCCTTGCAGATGATGAGTAGGCTAGATAATTCTATACTGTAGTAGGCAGCTGGAACGCGGATGGCGGAGTTCTATTCAAGAGCAGTATTTCTGGTGGCTCGGATCAGTATTTTATATTAAAACTAGCCAAAACGTAAATTAATTACAAATCCAGCCCTGTCATGGTCTGTCTGGGATACCTGCCATATATTGCCCCTACCGTACCAAATAGGAATACTGTCAGGCCAACTGTGTGTGAAGAAAGTACAGATAGTGGGACATGTATATAGGCTCATATTAGTGAACATACTATGTATGTATGTTTACTTTTTTTCTCTCCCTTTGCTAATGAACACTGTTTTCGGTGACTAAAATGTAGAAAACTCTGCCCACTCTCATTACAAACGCAGAGATAATTTTTGTGTCACAACCTCTCAACAGCCAGAAGGAAACAGTTACCTCACCTGGACAGTAACAACTAAAACTTCAGTCCCGTATTTCGGATGAGATGGAAAATAAAAGCAGAAGTTTGATGACTGGTGCATGAGAGATTGAAAGCCTTGAAATAGCTTCCTTGAGCACTCAGCACCTGTGAGGGGTGACTCCATCAGACAGACAGAGTGGGTCAGAAGTGAGAAATCCAAGATACGTTTGCAGAACTGCAGTATAATCTCCTATGACCCACCTGGACAGAGAGCTTCTTTTCCTCATTTGGTAAAATTCTGTATGTGTATACGCAGTTCTGGAACCTACAAACACGGAAGAGACATGAATCAACTGAGCTTGATGAACATTAACAGAGACAGTTGTTTATTTGTCAGGCATTCAGTACCATACTATCATATCTTCATAGATTATGTAGTCTATTTTGTAGCAACTTTAATTTTGTAACAAACAAACAGGTCACAGAGTCACTCAAGTACAACTTCAACGAGAACATATTATTCAAATGAAGGCTGACAGCAGTAACATGAGGCTTGAGTTTGGCATAGTGTTGAAAACAGCATGAAGAGAGATAGGGAAGCTATGATATAACTAGGTAAAATTTAGGCCTATACTATTTGCGGTGAGGTTTATGATATTGTCTATAAAATATCTACAGTGGGGTGTTACAATTGATACATTACATAACAATAAAAAACAATAATTTATCAAGTTGATAAATGTATCAGATGTATTTGATTCAAGTTATAAAAATGGACAAGACAGAACAACATATATGCTTCTGCTAAAATGACTTTTGATATGATTGAAGATCATTGTATATGATTGGATAATTGACACATTTACAAATTGACATATTTACAAATTAACACATTTTGATTACAGCTATGGTTTCTATAGGAATATTGGATCAAAGTTTGCTGCTCTGTTACTTTCACAGAATAAGGAACAAATGCTCAAAACAGGATCTACCACCCCACTGTCATCTTTATCTAGATGTACCAATCCAACAGTGAATACTGAGTATGCATGGGTTTACTTACAGCACACAGAGGGCATAGGCTCCTTGTATGGATTCACTATCCCGGAGGAGGAAGCTTCCATCTCTGCCAGCTATGGAAAGGAGATCCTCAGCTTTGGTGCGTGTAATATTGCCATGGTGCCATGGCTGATAAGAAGACATCCTGTTTCTCTCTGAAGAGACTAAAGGTCAAGTGTTTCGCATCTGCTCTTAAAATGGGCAACCACACATCCGGGTAGATTCAAGGTCTCTTGCTGGTCATGTTCATCTTTCTAACTGTGTGCCGCTGTGTCCTTTCTCACTCTCTCTTGTTCACTCGCTGTCTCTTCCTGTTAGAAGGGCGAAAGCTGCAAAAAGGAAGCTGCTACCAACACGACTGAACTTCCTCATTTGAAAAGTCAAAGAGGAGGGCCCAAGAGCCTTCCTTCCACTGTGAATCTAACACCACACAGCAAGAAGCAGAAAAATGTGACTGCTGGTCAGAGACCTTTATCACTTTGTTTCAATAATTAACTAAGACACACAGAAAAAAAAAATTAATCTCTTAACCACTGTCTGTCATTGTCCAGTGGAAATAATAATTTAGCTAGATTTTATAATGTTAACATATAATAATTTGAAGTTCTGGAGAACTGGGTTGAAAAAGGAAAAAATGCAAAAGGTTGACATTCTTACATGTTGCTTTGAAACAAACCACCAAACTAGAGTTCATATTAGTGAATGAACACAAAACTATGTTTTAATCTTTGGCCTTGTCAACCTCAACATCCTTTTCAAACATTCATACACAGTGAATTGAAACAGATCTTTATCGCTGAACTGATCCTTTTCTTAGCTGAGTTGTACAGTAAAAGCAAGGCTAAGCTGCCTACACTGTCTACTGATACTAACTCAACAGACTTCAGTTTAGAGGAGTGGTTTGCCATGCTCAGGCGGTGGTCAGGAAATGTTGCAAAAAAGAAAAGAAGAAAAAAAAAGAAAAAAGATCCGCTAGCAAACCACAGTTTAAGTCACATGACTAAAAAAGAGAACTCTGCACTGTGACAAGTGAGTACAAGCCAGGAGGTTTCATCCTGTCTGTCCATGCAAATGTGTGGCTGTTACTCCCTGAGAGAGAGAATTCAGATGAGCCAATAGCAGAAGACATCAGAAGTTACATTTAGCAGATTTCAGAAGTGAAAACAGTTTGCATAAGTTGGAAAACCACAAAGACACAAAGCTTCTTACATCAATGTTTATTTACAGTATACTGGCAATATATATAATTTGAATAAATAAGAAAATCAAAGTATACTAAATACAATTAAACTTGATAAAAGGTGGGAGACTGTGTTAGTATTTGAAGCACTATAGTGGCTCCTTGTCCGCAACAGCACCCTGGTTACAACATCACCCTGTCAAACGTCAACCGATTTGTCTTCAGCAGAAACAAAGTACACTTCTTCTCTTGAGCCTTGATCAGGGTTATAGCAGACAGAGAATGCAACCCAAGCCCAGAAACAAAACATGTTTAAACTCATCATGATAATACAGAAAACTGTGTACTGTATTGTACATCAGTACCACATATACTGCAGTACTGCTGAAACGGAAAATGATTAGTTAATTTTTGGCATAGTATAACACAGGACATGGGAAAAGATATATACATGCTTAACATAATTTTTATATTCAAAACAGGGAGACAGAATAAGTTGATAAAAGTTGTAGAATTATGTTGCATTATTTGTCATCATGAAATGCATTTCCCTTTAGAAGATATTAAGTGCTACTTCTAACAAATTATTATTTATTTAGAAGATAATAAGAGCTACTACTAACAAATTATTTTCATCATTATACTAGGAACACTTAGTTTATATATATATATATATAAACATTTGAAATACAGTTAAGTTCTTTTTCAAATATACAGCTGCATAAAAAAAGAGGTCCATGTAATTCAGTTCAGAATCTGTCCAAAACGCGTCAGAACTCAGACTTAGCGCTGAGGGAACTATCGTGCGTTGCCTTCAGCTCCCCGCTGGTGGCGCCAGACCCCTGTGATTTATCCCTGCACAGGAGCTTTGTCACGCTGCCTCGGAACTTCTCCGCCCCGAACAGGTAGACCAGGGGGTCCAGGGCTCCGTTGAGGCAGGTGAGTGAGGAGGTCAGGCGGTTGGCCAACGCCAGGCCCCTTCTTGTCTCACAGGAGGCCTCTGGGTGTCCGTGGCCCAGGATGAAGGTGGCCCTGCTGGCGTGGTAGGGCAGGAAGCACACCACGTAGATCAGCAGGACCAGCCCAATGGTACGAAGGGCCCGGAGCTTGAGGGCCGGTTCCAGCCTCGAGCCCCTACGCAGGCTGTGGATGATGAGCAGGTAGCAGGAGAGGGTGGCCAGGAAGGGAGGGGTGAAGGCCACGGCGAGGGAGACGAGGGCGCGACGGGAGGCCTTCTCGCGGTACAGCTGCAGGCACACGGTCGCGCCGTCCACCTCCACGGTCTGCCGGGTGACCAGCAGGGGCGCCATGGAGACGGCGACCAGCGCCCACAGAGAGAAGCTAGCGAGATGCGCGTAGCGGGCGCGGCGGACCTTCAGCGACCTCACGGCGTGGACCACGGCCAGGTAGCGGTCGCCGGCCACGCAGGCTAGGAAGTAAAGGCTGGCGTACATGTTGACGTAGAACAGAAAGCCTGCCACCCTGCAGGGCACCTCGCCGAAGGGCCAGTGACTGCCCGTCAGGTGGTAGGTGGCTCTCAGCGGGAGGATGACCACGTAGGACAGGTCGGCCACGGCCAGGTGAGACAGGAAGACGTTGGCCGGGGAGGAAGTGCCTCGCTGCCGGGAGAAGATCCAGAGGGCCAGGCTGTTGCCGCTGAGAGCCAGAAGGAAGACCAGGATGTAGTAGCCTCCGAACAACATGTCCTCCACGGTGTTGTCCACCGCTGGACAGACGACCGAGGATGCGTTGGACAGCAGAGAGGGGACAGGGACCTCCAGGGTGGTGGACTCCATTGTCATGGCTGGGGAAACAGGCGGAGTATTATAAATAATTATATGCACTAAATTTTATACATGGTAAGAAAATGAGTATTCAGTTGGCTTAGGTTGTGGGTGAGTTTTGATATATTGAATTGTCATTCATATAGCAATGCTTTTAGAGTACAGTGATAGTGATGAAAATAAGCAGTGGAGAGGACATAAGGCTCGGTAACAGTAAAGTCACTGCAGGTCCCACTCTCTTGGTGAATGTTAAACCTTCAAAGGAAGTGTCCTTATCTAACATCGGTAGCTGACTGTGCAGCTGTGAGAATGAGTGCCTATATTGAGTCCATGGCTTGGCCCCTACAAGAAACTATATACGCAGCCGTAGTCAGTCGCAGTCCAAAGAGAGAGAGGTGGAGGAGGGAGGGGTGTGTTTTGGCTCTTTGTCAGATATAGTAGGTAATAGGAGATAACTGTCTTGGGAGAATGTACAAAAGCCCCCAGAGCAGTTGACTACCCACTCTCCACTCTCCTAAAACTTCCCTTCCAACCCTTCTATCCTCCCCTGCTCCCCTCCCCCCTCAATCAATCAATCAATCAAAGCTTTATTTGTATAGCGCATTTCATACCCAGAGGCAACACAATGCGCTTTACAGAGAACAAGGGAGGTGGGCAGACGTCCCACCCCTACATATTCCAGAGGGAAGCAAAAAAACAGTAATCACCCGGGGGCCAGATAAGTACCCCCTCCTCTCCTCCCTCTCCCTCACTCCTCTCTTCCATCCCTCCATCCCCTCCTCCGTCTCCCTTACAATTCCCCTGTTCCCTACTTTCCTCCCACTCCTCCCTCCAGGCAGCCACACCTAGTTATGTGATGCCACGCCTTGCTGTCTTTTTCCAGCCTGGCCCAGCTGTCTGATTAGTCACATGATTGATGACACTCTAAATCTCTCTACTCTGAAGGAAGGGGCCAACCATCTGAAGCAATGTTACTGCCACACGCCGGTCCAATAACTTGGTCTATTTATAATCGAGACCGGAAGCAGATGTAATTATTGGTTTCCTTGAGATTAAGACCTTTTTGATTGATTTGATTGCAGTCAGTGGCATCACACACGGTATCTTGTTGTTGGCCATCTAAGAAGAACCTTTTCATTTTGCAGTACATTTGTAGACTCTGTTTTGTTCTGAAACTAGAACAACAAACATGCAAGCTTGAAAACTCCCTCAAATGTATAGCCTATATATTATTTATATATATACTTTTAGTATAAAATCAAGCCAGACTTCCAGAGACACCCCAAAGGACATCTGTAGGAGGTCAGCTAAATATTGAAATATAAAACACCCTCATTTTAAGAACATCCAAGAAAAATACAAAAGAGGTGTGACAGGGAGGGCCTTGTTCATCCCACAGCTGTTAGAACAGAGGGGAGTATTCATTGGGGATTTAAAAGCATACAATATACTATAAACCATGCACCGCTGATTAAAGTCACATTTCATATTGAAGTTATGAGACTTCCCAACAAAAACAGACTTGCACCCCCCAGACCATTCCTGGCGTTGAGGAGAGCTTCAAAACATCCTTTGTCCATCTGAGATGCAGCCCTTTCGCCCATGCCCCCTGTCCAGAGCCACTGGCCACATAAGGATTCAGCCAGATGTAGCAAGATGGCTCTTTTCCATGTGTGTAAATAGTGTTAAATGGGGCTGTGGGACTACCAGGGAAGGGCTTTGGTTTAGGGTTAGGGCTCATGCAACCCCTCCTGACTTCCAGCATTCAGGGGCACAAGCCCCCCCAAAGGAAAGGCAGCTGTCCCTCTAGGGATAACAAACCAGGAGCAGCACGCTCGAAAGCAAAAGCTTCTGCAAATACCAAATACACCCCCAGCTTTAATCCTACAGAGAGCCAATCCCCCCAAATTCCTCCATCACTGAGATCTGCTGGTGCAAATCTGTAAGCGTTCACATGTCAAGAGTGCCACCCAAACACAAAGAGCAGAGTGAGCTTTTTTTTTTTTTTCTGAGGCAGCCTTTTCAGAGATTAGCCAAAGCTGATCACTGTGGGGAAATGTGACTGCTGTGCTGCCAGCTATGCAAAGCCCTCATCCCCAGACAAGCACTTCTCTCAGTTACCATCATAGGGTGAAAAGGAGATGGTGGATTAGGCTAAATTGACTATGCCAAAAAGGAAACAGGCATATCTACTCTGCTAGAGAATCTACCTGATAATGGTCAGTTATGCACTAAGAGCACTCAACAGAAGAAAGCTCTCACATACTGAACCACAGTCTGTTGCTCAAACACACAGTGATGACCTTAACATGTCTTCCTTATAACAAGTTGGGTTCATAATAAAAAAATCGACCTATCTGTTAATCTCCAGTGACCTTTAAAAATCTAGTGAGGAAGTGAGGGAGTTTACAATTCTCCATATAGCATCCCCTACATAACTACCACAAGCTAACACAAAGACAAGCAAACTTCTACAGGTTGTCGTTCTGTTGGTACCAGACGTGTCTTTGGAGATAGCAGGGTAACCACAAACATCTAACCCCTCAAGACCAGAGAGAAAGAGAGACTCACCTCACTTTGTCCAGAGCTCCTCACAGAGTGCACTGCTTGAAGGAGGGAAGGTTACCCACAGAGAGAGGGATAGAGAGAGAGAGAGAGAGAGAGAGAGAGAGAGTTCAGCTGGCGGGCTGGCTGGCTGACAAGGCTCTGACAACTGTTGGTGCAGCAGAAGGATCAGCAGAGGCTCCTCACCCTGTGCGTATCTGGAGCAAAGTGAAGACCGGGAGGCTCCCCAGCCAGAGCGAGTGCTGTAGGACCAGGGTCACAGACAGGAGGAATGTTGTCCTCTCACCCCCTCTTCTCCCCACTGGGATGCGCTCGGGAACGAGACTGTGGCTCTTTTTGTGTCTCAGACAAATTTGATATCAGAAAAGGATCCCCAATGGGAGGCTTTCGTTTGAACTTTGACCCCACCCTTTCTTCACCATACCCTCTTGTCTGAGGGCCACTTGTGCTCCCAACAATAGTCCAAGTCAGGAGAAGTGGCACATTTCAGCGGCGGAGATAAAGAATGGGGTGCCTTAGTTGCAGTGAGTTGCCAGGCATAACTCCATGGAAACGAGCCCTAATGGTTCACCACATGCCTTTTTTTCCATAAAGCCCCCAACCCCCCTCCCAATCAATAGATAGAAGATACACTGTGCAGTTAATAGAGCACTTTATGAGTGAGGTCTTAGAGATGTTCCTTTGTCTACCGTCTGAAGTTGTAAAGAGGCACACCCCTACCCCCGACCCCCCCCACACCCCCTCCTTACCCCCAGGACAGAGCCAGTGAAAAACAAGCGAAGTGTGGGGGGGGGGGGCAGGCTGAGGAGGAGACAGGGGCCCTTGTTGGTTTTTGCCCTGCTGGCGACATCTTGAATTGGGCTGCCCAAGATGATCAGTCATGTGCCCATCAGACAGATGTGGACAGGGTCATTGGGGAGCCCCACATGATGGGGAGGATAATATTTCTTTCATACACGGAGCTCCCATGAGTCCCAGCTGTGTGTCAGACACATCGTCCCTTTCTGCTCCCGCAGGCATGGAGCATCGATATGCTAATAGCCCTCTCTCTCCAACGTGAAAGAGAACCCTATACTGCTGGGACTGTGGAGAAGCTCTGGCATCACTTTCTCTTGAGCGTCTTCTGCCAACTCCTAATTGGGACGACCCCCGCTTTTGTTATAGTTGTTTTCTGTCATCATCGTTGTGTATGGCTCTTCTCTGCAGCAAAAACAGTGAAACTGTGTAACTATTGTAAAGTTATTAACTTATTATTCCTCCCACTGCTGTGAAGAAAATACTGATGTTAAATATGTTACATTAAGGCAATTATCGTGTGACACATCAACAGACTTAAAGTATATGTTCATGGTTGATGTCGAGCTAAAGACGAAAAATCCCCATCAACTCCACCCTGCAGTCCTACTAGGCAAGACTTGAGGTGGGACATATTTTTATTGGTACATTTTGTTGGCAAATTACAGCATTACTCATGAGCGGACACTTCATGTTGCCAATACAGACATCAGTCCCTTGATAACTCACAGCACACTTCACAGCATGAGCATACAGTAGTAGACAAGACTTGTTGAAGCAGAATATATAAGACCTACAAGACACATGGCAGGATTATGGTAATGGCAGGATTATTGTATACATTACATCAGTGATAAGTTAAATTGGTTGGTAAATTGTTTTGCCATCTCTTCTGTCTCAGAAGGCTAAAACTTACAGTCTGTATTTCTTGTATTTCCTGTACACCAAATAAATTAAGTAAGACAAGCAAGGATGGTGACTTCTGCATGTAGTTCACAATTCATTATTTAGACAACAGTAAACCTCATCTGAACAAACAATCACTATAACATCAAGTTAAATGGTATGGATCCACTTTCATCATAAGCAATTTGAGGATAATTTTGTTCTCTGTGATCTTTCAACCTGTATATGTGACAGCTGTGTGTGTATGTGTGTGTGTGTGTGTGTGTGTGTGTGTGTGTGTGTGTTTGTGCTTGCATGCATGCATGCGTGTTTCATGCCATGATCATGCTGAAGGCCTCAGTTGTAGCGTTGGTTCCTGGCCCTCAATGCTTTCCGCTCATTCAGGTACATGTTGACGTAGGAGGTGAGGAGGTCGTCCATTTTATAGCCCTGGCGGACAGATATTGAAAGAAGATGAACAACCTCCCATCTGAATTTTCCTAATAAAACATTGTCAGTCAAGTCTTGTCAAATGCCGTTTCTCTCTTTAGTCATGTCTTACCAGGGAAGTCTCACAGAGGATTTTGCTCCCCTTGACCAGGTTGCCCACCGTCATGTGAAAGTAGGTGCTCCCACTGCACCAGTTAGCTATGCGGTTGTATGGGTGTGTTGCTAGAATATCCTTGGGGAAAGAAGAGATGTCATCAGATTCTGACTCTAGACAGGGTCGCTGTAGCATGAAGAATCCCACAGCCGAGATACATTAACCACCCTCAGGGAGCAGCAGCCCAATGTGCCGCTCCCCTCTGGGATCTGGCCATACTCAGATCTGGCGAGACCAGGGCGCGAACACCGCTATGTATTGATACTTTCATAATGTACATATTGTATGTATTGATACTTTCAGTGTTAAATCTTCTCATTCAAAACTATTTCACCTTCGTTTTCGGATGGATAATTGTGACTCCTTGCTTGCTGATAGCAATTCTCACAATATCTGGAAAGTTTGGGTCCGATGTTTGCTGAAAAAATAGAGCCAAAAATGTAGCTTGTTGAAATGGATTGAGCGATTGTCTGTGTTTTCCCTGTAACTGTGTACGCTGATATTTTGGCAAGGCTCTCTTAGAATATCATTTATGAAAAATCTCAACAGGACTGTACCTTCACTTCGAAGAATGCACAACCAAACGTCGGCCACCTGCAGACCACCTTGAGGAATGCCACCATAGCCTCCTGCACGGTCATCCCAGCCTGCTTGTTGTAGGTAGCAATGATATTCTGAAAAAGGAGATGGAGAGAAATATGAATATCTTATTTTCAGATTCATAAAGAGATAACATAACAGAATCCACCTTCATTAAATAAAAACATTTCATGTGACCCATTCAGACCCTGAAAACATAAAGAGAGTTTGGGGATTACCAGGAGTTCTGGTTAGTGCAGGAAACAGACACTCATTGTGCTGCTGATGGGGGTCCCTCAGCTCTCAATGAGGAAATGTACAGATGCTAGTGATGAGAAAGCCATCCCTGGATCTGAGGCTATAGGAACAAGGAGAGGGGCCCTGTCTCCTACCTTCTTCCACTCATCTGCAGACATGGCCTTCAGTTGGTCACCAGGGACCAGCTCCTTCAGCATCTTGGGGATCATGACGAACTGGGACTTGTCGTTGTTGGCCTTCACTCTGAACAGCAGAGCCCCGATGTTGACCATGTCCTCCTTGGTGCACAGGTGGTAACCTCTCATGTACTTTGGCAACTCCTGGAGGGAAAAGAGAGAGAGGAGGGCTGGTCAAGATCATGGGTCACTGATGCCGATCATATCCATATACAGACAGAAACTGTTTGACTAAACCTAGCCTGGACTATTCTCCATGTTATAGCAGCATGATTGAGGGCCACAGTGAGGCACCTGATGGTTGGGGCTAGGGCCAGGGCTAGGGCAGGGCTAGGGCTAGTGCTAGTCGGCTAGGGCTAGTGAGCCAGGGCTAGGGGGTCAGGGCTAGGGCTAGGGTTGTTATGGCAGCATGACTGAGAGACATAAACCCTTTATACACATAGGTCCCTGTACATTACTGTGATATCCTACCCAGGGCTACTAGTGATTTTCGGCATTCATACATGAGCCAAATGCCACGACATTCCCGTGTTGCGTCTTTACAAACATGCCTATCCCGAGATAGAATGCGCAAGGCATAGTCCAGCAGATGGTCTAGGCCAAGCAATCACAAAGCTTAAATACTATAATGAATAATTTATGCTGAATAACTTAGTTACTGAATAATCAGCCAATTTTGGGTAACATTTAAGAATAACTACCCCTTATAAATAGTTAATAGATCATCCACAAACTGTTAGTTAATGAGTTATTAATGATGTGTTAAATGCTTGTTAATAGTCAGTTAATGATTTACAACTATCCCTTATAAATAGTTAATAGATCATCCACAAACTGTTAGTTAATGATTTATTAATGACTAAATGTTTGTTAATAGTTAATGAACTGTGACTTATAAATAGTTAATAGATCATGAACAAGTGATTAGTAAACTACTTACTAATTACTTATATATAAATATAACACAACATTTATAAGCATTAGCAAATGAGGAATAGTTAAAACTTTAGAATAACGTCCCACTAAGGTCTATAAACTATTGACATGGTATTAACAAATATACTTACTAACCTTAACATAATTGTGACCTTGACACAAGAAATTTGTTGTGCAGATTTCCCTAAAATCCCATTCATACATGCTCCCTAACAGGTCAATTCCCTAGAATTGAATGGAAAAGCATTTATATGTGAATGGGGTTATAGTGAAGCACCTGTGGGTAGTGGAAGATGAGGTCTGCTTCCATGTCTTTCCCTGGGATCACGTTGAACCATAGCTTCCTCATGAAGAACACAAGGTAGACCATGTTCGTGGGTCCTCCAGCTGTCACACACACACACACACACACACACACACACACACACACACACACACACACACACACACACACACAAACACACACATGCACGCACGCACGCACACACTCATATACACAAACACACAGAGGGATTGTTCAGGGGTCAGTTCACTTGGTCATTAGTATTAACCATGACATTCCAATGGCATGATGTAGGCAAATCTTACCATCCTTGACACCCTTGGCTTTCTTAGACCAGTCAGTGATCTGCCTCAGACTGTCAAAAAAGTAGTCTGTTTCATTCAGACTGAGAACCTGATAGGAAGTTTCAAAAAGCAAAATTAGATGTTAGTGACACATGAGACATTTTTCTAAATTTTTACAGTATTCAAAGTAAAATCTGACCTTGTCGGGTGTTTTCACGAAGAGGCTGAAGCCATCTGCTGAGACCAGCATGAGCTTATTGGCGATGGTCTGGACCAGGTCCTTGATCCTGGTGCTGGTCGTCACCTCAAAGACCTGAGGGAAAAAGGGTCAGCATACCGGTCAGCATACCAGTGGACTGAAAACACAGAGGACTATAATACTTGTAGTACAATACAGTATGTACTGTATGTACAGTAAGATGTATGTAAGATACACTGTATGTCTGTGACCTATTCTGAAATGTAGGGTATCTAGAAAGTTCTACATGTAGGGGATCTCCAAGACAGTGTCTGGACTCTTCATCAGGGGCCTTAGTAACTATTTGTTTTGAGGGGCTCCTAATAGATGTTTTATAGATGCTTTTATAGATGCTTAACTAACTACTAACAAACATTCAGCTAACTATCAATGAACCCTAATCCGAACCCTAACCAGATGTATTATCAACAGAGTTGCAGTTGATTGTTTGCTGATTAGGTATGTTAGTTGTTGAGCGTCCGTAGACGATCGATAGGGCCACTCAAAGCATGATCCCTCTTACCTCCTCTGTGTCGTTGGGAAAGTGGACTTTGTGGAAGATCTGGGTGCTGTTCTGCTGGATGGCCTCTACCTCCACCTGGTGAGGAGGAAGTTTCCGGGGTTCCATCCTGCACCACCACCCCACAAACACACAGCACAACTGTTCACAACTATTCAGTTGCACCTGTTATCACAGTAGCTCCTAGTGATAAAGTTATAAAGGCAAATACATCCTTGGGAACCTATGTGAAGAGCATAGCTAGGACTCCACAAGGACCTTTGAAAGACAAGGCCTCAGACCCATTGAGAGTTTCTTTTTCCAAACCATGTGTGTACTGTATGAGTGGTGTGTGTTTATGTGTGTGTGTGTGTGTGTGTGTGTGTGTGTGAGTGTGTGTGTGTGTGTGTGTGTGTGTGTGTGTGTGTGTGTGTGAGAGAGAGAGAGAGAGAGAGAGAGAGAGAGAGAGAGACTCTGGGCCAGGGTGTGTGGGCTACAGCTGGGCACCATTTGCTGCTCTATCTATCAAGATGTCACTGTTCTGGCACAGATCCTCCACTGATCCAGTTATACCAGAGAGGAGGATGGCAGGGCTCTCCGGAGGCCTTCATACCCTCACTTCCCCCTCAACCTGCCTCAGAAACAAACCCAACAGCACAGAAATGCTGTTCACAGGGCTGGCACAGTGCATCTGGAAATTTATTTTTTCTCAAAAATCGACACACAATACCCCATAATGGTGAAATGAAAAAAGGTGTAAAGAATTTTTGCAAATGTATAAAAAATAAAAAATAAATAAAATATCACATGTACATAAGTATTCACTCCCTTTGCTATGACACTCAAAATTGAGCTTAGGTGCATGCTGTTTCCACTCATGGTTTTTTGCTTCCCTCTGGAATGTGTGGGGGTGGGACCTATGCCCACCTCCCCATTGCTCTCTGTGAAGCACATTGTGTTGCCTCTGGGTATGAAATGCGCTATACAAATAAAGTTTGGTTTGATTTGATTTGATCATCCTTGTGATGTTTCTACAACTTGATTGGAGTCCACCTGTGGTAAAGTTAATTGATTGGACATGATTTCGAAAGGCACACACCTGTCTATATAAGCTGACAGTGCATGTCAGAGCAGAAACCAAGCCATGAAGTCAAAGCAATTGTCTGTAGACCTCCGAGACAGGATTGTATCGAGGCACAGATCTGGGGAAGGGTACAAAAAATTCTGCGGCATTGAAGGTCTTGAAGAGCACAGTGGTCTCCATCATTCGTAAATGGAAGAAGTTTGGAACCACCAGGACTCTTCCTAGAGTTGGCCGCCCAGCCAATCTGAGTAGACGGGGGGGAAGGGCCTTGGTCAGGGAGGTGACCAAGAACCCAATGGTCACTCTGACAGAGCTCCAGCCTTCCTCTGTGGAGATGGGAGAACCTTCCAGAAGGACAACCATCTCTGCAGCACTCCACCAATCAGGCCTTTATGGTAGAGTAGCCAGACAGAAGCCTCTCCTCTGTAAGGAGTTTGCCAAAAGGCACCTCAGACCATGAGAAACAAGATCTGGCTGAAACCAAGATTGAACTCTCTGGCCTGATTGCCAAGCGTTACCTCTGGAGGAAACCAGGCACTGCTCATCACCTTTGCTCATACCATCCCTACGTTGAAGTATGGTGGTGACAGGATGTTTCTCAGTGGCAGAAACTGGGAGACTAGTCAGGATAAAAGGAAAGATGAACGGAGCAAAGTACAGAGAGATCCTTGATGAAAACCTGCTCTAGAGCGCTCAGGACCTCAGACTGGGGCGAAGGTTTGCAGTACCCTCAGCACAAAGCCAAGACAACGAAGGAGTGGCTTCAGGACAAGTCTGTGAATGTCCTTGAGTGGCCCAGCCAGAGCCCAGACTTGAACCCGATTGAACATCTAACCTGACAGAGCTTGAGAGGATCTGCAGAGAAGAATGTGAGAAATACTCCAAATACTGGTGTGCCAAGCTTGTAGCGTCATACCCAGGAAGACTTGAAGCTGTAATCGCTGCCAAAGGTGCCTCAACAAAGAGTAAAGAGTACGAATATTGTGATATGTGATATTTCTTTCGTTTTTTTTCTGTATAAATTTGCAAAAATGTCTAAAGCTTTTTCATGTTGTCATTATGGAATATTGTGTGTAGATTTTTGAGGATTTTTTTTTAATCCATTGTGGAATAAGGCTGTAACATAACGCAATGTGGAAAAAGTGAAGAGGTATGACTACTTTCCGGACGCACTGTATTAGCCCAGACTAAATGCTACTTATCTTAAGACAACCCATGGACACGCTGCTCTGAAGCTTTATCTCTTGGTATAATGCCACAGGGTCCAGTACACGAAGGTCATGTGTTCACCTGAGGGAACCCTGTAGCCGCTGCAGACAGTCGGAAGCCAGCGGCTCACGCCGGCGCGACTCCAGGAAGCGCTGGGTGTGTTTGAGCAGGGACTGGCTGGGGGGGAAGAGGCCGCAGCACAGCCACAGCAGCTGCCAGCCCTGCTCCAGGCTGAACCTGGAGGACAGGAGAGAGACACCACAGCAGCATGGGCATTGGGCGAAAGACGGACGGACACAGCTGCTCAACGCAGACACACAGGCACATTTTCTCTTTCATTCATCCTCTAAAAAGATCATTATGAAACCATGATCCGACTGGTAGGACGCATGCCTGTGTAACCTCCCCTTGGTTTATTGCCCTTATTCGCCTTATTCACCTCAGCTGCCATATTGGTCAGTCTGACGTAATGAGGGGTGCGGATGCGGAAGTGCCCGTTGCCTTCAATGTTAAAAGTTTGCTGTAAAAACACCACTTCAAGAACCGAAATAGTCAAAATAGTCACGGCGACGCCATGGATCATGATCTGATCAGTACCTGTTGTTATTGCTGGTCATTTGCTTCATGATCTGGCAGTAGATCTCGTCCCTGAGGGCCTCGTTGTGTGTGGCGGGGCCAAAGATTTGGTCGGTGAGCTCCAGACGGCTCTGCATCTGCTTGGTGGGATAATCTCCCATGTACTTCAGGAGAGGTGGACAACGGTCAAGGAAACGGAACGGACACATGTTCATCTCCAAACGGTCTGGTGGATCGATATTCCCACCAAACCGGCAAGAGGCTCACCGGTCTCTCCCCCCCACACACACACTGTTTTTCCAGGCCGCCTGTTGGGTTGTTTTGGTCTAAACACTGCATAATGTCAATGAGCACCATCTGGTGCCCTGTTGGCTGTGATTGCAAAAATTGCTGAGTAGATGACAATATCAGCATATATGCTATATTCAAAACCTGCAGAGCAGTACTAAGAGAAATGTTGTTTGTTCAGATGTACTTTGAACATCTGGAATGGCCCTATAGACAGTATATACACGCAACGCATCATATCACTATCATCATTATTATTAGTAGAGGCTCAGTGTGCAGAGGATATCAGTGAAGGCCAGGCAGGCTCTGTGGCTGAGCTCGGCGTTGCCTGCCAGTCTCCTCAGCAGGGGCTGCCGGAGGGGCTCCCTGGTGTGGAGCCACAGCCTCTCAGGAGCCGCACCTTTAGAGATCACCTGGCGGTTGACATCCTTAGTGGGCTGCCTGGACACACAAAACAAAACAGAGTTCACACCGCGGTACCAAAGATTAGACCCAACCACGTCCGGAGACAGCTCTTTTACCATGACCAGTTCTGACCAAGCAATCTGATCTGCCTCTTTACGTGTTCTCTTGGTAGTACCAAATATGCACGGTGTTTCTTTTTGACAGACATTCCTTATGGGACAGAGAAGAGGTTCCAGGTACCTAAAGTACTCGAAGGAGTACTCCTTGAGGCTGACGGGGGCCACCCTCTCCACGGTGCCCATCTCTTTCTGGTTATCCAGCATGATGCTCCGTCTCTGGTCAGGAGACAGGTTCAGAAGGCTCTGGAGAGAGGAACCACAAACACACTTCCTCAGGTACTGTAATACTACCCTCACCTGACACCTTCCTCAGGTACTGTAATACTACCCTCACCTGACACCTTCCTCAGGTACTGTAATACTACCCTCACCTGACACCTTCCTGAGGTACTGTAATACTACCCTCACCTGACACCTTCCTCAGGTACTGTAATACTACCCTCACCTGACACCTTCCTAAGGTACTGTAATACTACCCTCACCTGACACCTTCCTAAGGTACTGTAATACTACCCTCACCTGACACCTTCCTAAGGTACTGTATTACTACCCTCACCTGACAGAACATGAATTTGCATGAAGACGGCACTGTACCATGACTTCATTGCTGGGCTTGCTGAGGGTGGGCAGGATGAGGATGCCGTCAGTGGGCACCGCCCCTGTCTGCTTAGTGCGTTCGTTTTGACCCTTGATCCATCCTCGGTCTGAGGAGAAGTCATCATCTTGGATAATGACAATGAGCTCTCCTTTCTTGAACTTCAGGAATGTAGGGTCATCTATATGAGATAATAAACATGAGACAAAATCCATTCAACAGTTTTACTCTCATGAACTAAAAAATAATAATGATGATAATAATAATAATAATAATAATAATAAATTATATTTATAAATCACTTTTCATTGGGAAAACAATCTCAACGTGCTGAAACATTCACAAAGTCAATAAGAAAACGAGTAAATATGATGAAAATTACATCTCCCAGTGTATATGCGTGTGTGCGTGTGTATGTATGTGTGTGTGTGTGTGTGTATGTATGTGTGTGCATGTGTGTGTGTGTGTGTCTGTGTGTGTGTATGTATGTGATGTGTGTGTATGTATGTGTGTGTGTGTGTGTGTGTGTGTGTGTGTGTGTGTGTGTGTGTGTGTGTGTGTGTGTGTGTGACACACGTGTGTGCGTGCGTGTGTGCCTCTGACCTTGGCTACTGGCATCCTGCAGGGCCACAGCATACTGGGAGCGCTCTCTCAGGCCCCCTAGGAACATGTGCACCAGTTCGGCTATGTTCGTCGCCATGGGCCCGCTCAGGGTGAAGTCTCCCTTCAGCGTCAGGAGGGACACAGACTGGCCGAAGGCCTTGGCCTCTCTGGGGGGGCAAAATAGGAGACCGGAGGATCAACAACACAGGGAACAACAATACCATTTAGGAAGGTTAGCATATCAGCTAACTTAAATACCTTCATCATACTGTAAGGTTCACCTTATAATATATGCTAAATGCTATAAGCTAAATGCTCAACCCACTCAACTGCCAACTCCCAATGGCTACGCACACAGAATGATCCCCTGTTTTCAAGGCACATGATTGTCAGTACCTCACAGTGTTGACCCCAGTGACCTCTGGGTAGGAGAGCTGCAGCAGCCTCCTCTCCCGCTCGTCCAGGAACGTGATGCCAGTCCAGTTGATGGCCACGATGAACTTGTTTTTGGGCAGAGGGGGACCTGTGCATATTCATAAACAAGGCAGAATAACAACTCAATAAGTCATGGGACACTGTGTGTGAGATAACGTTCTCATTCAGAGATAAGTGCTCTTTGCACTTCCTGTGTGTATCCTTTAAGCCAGGCTAGAGGGGGAAGTAGAAAGCAGCTCTAATGCCAGCAAGAGGCTGAGTCATTCAACCGTGCTCTCACTCCTTACACAACTAACTATACATGCCAACAGCTTATTTCATCCCCAAGGAGACCAATTCCATAAATGTGGCCAAAGGATGGAGGGGGAAGTGTGTGTGTGTGTGTGGGGGGGGGGGGCACAATTATGAGTGTGGTTTAAAGCCATCAAGCCTGGGCTGAGCTGAGCTGAGTGGAGCTGACTTCCTGTATCTGAGACGACAGTGCTCTCCCAGCAGACCAGGCCAGGTACTGCAGGAGGTGTATTATGAACAGGATCACCTGACAGCTTGGCAACCTCGAAGAACCTGGAGAAGAACATGGGCCACTTCTGCCGGGCGTAGTCCACCACCTCCGCCTTCACGTTGCTAGACTTCTGTCTGGAGTTTATGTACGGGCCCTGATTGAAGGTAAAGAGACAAGGAGAAGGTTTTTATATGGAGTTCACTTCAAGCATCATGCTTTGTGCACAGTGACTCAATGACTACGGTCAGGGCATACACCTACCTCACAATGCTGCACAGCACACAAGAGACTCGTGACTCACCTGGGCATGGGCAGTGCTGACCACCTGCAGCCACTTGTCCTCTGACTTGGCCTCCAGTAGAGTGCTGTTGATACAGTCCTGGACCACGGCCTTGGTGTTCTCAGGGCTGCAGTCTGGCCCATACTGGACATAGTAGTGCTTGGCAGCAAGCTCAACAAAATCATCCTCCTGGACGAAGAGAGAGTGTGAATCGATTATACATCTTACTGATAAGTAGTGAGTTAATCAATAATCAGCTATTTCAATAATCTGTCCAGAAAACGATAATATATTACATTTGATAATGATGTATTGTATATTACAGGAGACCCGGGAGCCGTAACACAGGAAGAGCCTCACCTTTTCACACCGGTACTCTCCGAAACGGAGCCCCCTGATGACCTGCCTGTAGATGAGGTCGGTGCTGACTGAGTCCTCCTTGCAGTCGTGCCAGGGGGTGAAGATCTCCTTGCGGAAGTAGAGTCGCCAGGGAGCGTGCTGCTCCTGCCCTCCCTTCCTCTTTAACTCCTGTTCGCACTGGGAGACGGCGTCCATCACATGCTCACGCCCGTTGCCCAGCGACCACACCTAGGGAAGGGGAGGGAGAGGGGACGAGACATACCTTTACCCCGCCGCAACCACCGCTCTGGGGTTCAGAGGTCAGCGTGGAGGATTGCTGAGCAATAGTACAGTTAGTCCAATTAATCTTCATCCCTTTCGTTACCTTCTCATAAAAGGCCACATAGAGAGAAAAGCCAAAGTTGTCCTTGAGTTTGATCTTCTGGGAGAGAACCTGGCAGATCTCCTTGGAGGTGGTGGCCGAGTCCACAGGCAGACTTATGGTGCGGCCGTCCATCAGGGTCACAGACATCGCAATAGGCTTCTTGGACTTGGTCGCCTAGCAGGACGTGATGATAAGGTTAATGGAGAATTTAAGAACTACACAGTCTGTATATGTATATGGTCAATAGAATCTGCTTGTAGTGCTACTGGTACACATACATACCTGTAGTTCTAACCAGCTTGGAGGCTCTCCACGGACTCCATTCATGACAGTTCGTTTCAGTCTCTCAGCACAATAAGGGGCGTAGCCCACCGGGCCAAAGCGAATGAAACTTTGGAGGAACTGCAGAGTCAAGAAACAGAGAGTGAGTGCTTTTGTAACCTGACAGGGATTGAACTCCAATCAAACCTCACATTTCTACTATACATGTACTTTTTGATCTAAACGAAAAATAAAAAAAGGTCCAAGTCATGCATTGGATAAGCCTGAGAAGGGGTGGGGCTACAGCACCCACTTTGATGAATTTCATTGGATAAGGCTGAGGAGGGGTGGAGCTACAGCACCCACATTGATGAATTTCATTGGATAAGCCTGAGAAGGGGTGGGGCTACAGCACCCACCTTGATGAATTTCGCGGTTGGGGGAAAGATTCCCAGACAGATGGAAAGGAGGATCCAGCCACGGAAGAAGCTGTTGCGGTTTGCGTTCTCCTGCAGCTGCTTGCAGATCTGACAGTAGATCTCATCTCTGTGCAAAACAGGGAAAATAAAAAGATTCAGTAGTAAAAATGTACCTTTTTAGATATATTATTTGGTATCATTATCCATTGTCGAGATGGTGATTCTGCTACTGTAGGTCCTACCTGAGGTCTCTTCTGACGATGGCATATCCCACAATGATGTGGAGTTTTTCAAGAGATGTCATCGGTCGATCCAGGGTGGGTCCCTCTCCAATCATAATTTCATCCTCCTCACTCACAGTCTGCATGGTGGGCAGTTTGGGCGCATCAGCCTGGTCCTCGGGCTGTATGGAACACAATATGTACAGTACAGTAGGTCGATCACAGCAGCCAAATAGATGTAGGTGTACTGAGGTGGAAGAAAAAGACCACAGCAGCACCACTCACTGAATTATCAGGGTAATCTCCAGATGATGAAGCTAACATATTTGTAATGTTTGTTACATAAAGTACATCTAGAATATGTCAGGCCATGATATGATCCCAAAACACACACACAAAAAAAAGAAAATGATGACCATGATAATATAATACATCAAAACTCTATTGGTGTGTGTATCATCATGTGGGGCAACAACTGGACAGCCTGGAGGCTGTGGTGAAGAGGAGGATGAGAGACAAGCTGAAGTCCATGCTGGACAACCTCTCTCATTCCCTCCATGATGAGTTGTAGCAGATGGGGAGCACCTTCAGCCACAGGCTCATCCCACCCAGGTGCAATACTCAGCGGTTCAGGCACTCCTTTGTGCCAGCGGCCATCAGACTCTAACAGTGCCTGAGTGTTCCTGAATGTTGAGAATGTATGTATGTATGTATGTATGTATGTATGTATGTATGTATGTATGTATGTATGTATGTATGTATGTATGTATGTATGTATGTATATTTGGGTATTATTATCTATACAGACTGTATATATGTATGTATGTATATATCCCATATTTATGCATACTGCATTTTTTGTTTGTCACTTGTAATTTAATTTAATCTATTATGTATATTATTTATGTATATTCTCTATCTATTCCACTGTATTTTTTTCCCACTGCTGCTGTACTTTTTTCACTGCTGAAACTCCAAATTTCCCCCATGGCATTATTAAAGTATCGTATTCATCATCAGAAGAAAACATGGTGGACACTGGTCCGTCTGAGCCTGACCTCTTCCGGGATCACAGAAGGCTTTCTGTTCTTTGGGGGCAGTTCTGGGATGGTGGAGATCTTTCTGCTCCTGGTCAGCAGGTCTGTGAAGGTGGAGGACTTCCTATTCCTGACGGCCTCTTGGATCGTGGAAGACTTCCTGTTCAGGATGACCTCGTCAGGGACGGACGAAGCCTTCCTGTTCCTTGTCAGCAGATCTGTGAAGGTGGAGGACTTCCTGGTTTGTGGTGCCCCCTCTGGGATTGTGGAAACCTTTCTATTCTTATTCCTCAGCACCCTCTGCAAAAGAGATAGACAGCTCTATATAGTCCCATGGGAGTGTTGAATAAAACAACAAACTTATAGTATGTCCTGCAAATCTACTAGACTTCATGCAAGGATATTGAAATGAATATGCAGATCAGAATAGAGGGCTTGTGTGTGCTCACCTGATCCAGGCCCACCATGTGGCTGAGCCTCCTGTCCTGTCTGGCGGCCAGGTCCTGCTGCAGGGAGCGGTCAGCCATGGACTCATCCCTCTTGGACCGGACCTGCTGCTGCTTGGGCTCTGGGAGGTCCCCCATGAACCTCAGGATGATCCACCACACCGTCACAGAGGCCTAGAGAAAGGGAAGGGGGGGGGTGGGGGTGGAGTTGAAGGTGACAGAGATAGATAGATAGATAGATAGATAGATAGATAGATAGATAGATAGATAGATAGATAGATAGATACATACATACATACATACATACATACATACATACATAGATAGATAGATAGATAGATAGATAGATAGATAGACAGACAGACAGACAGACAGACAGACAGACAGACAGACAGACAGACAGACAGACAGACAGACAGGTAGATAGATAGATAGATAGATAGATAGATAGACAGACAGACAGACAGACAGACAGACAGACAGACAGGTAGATAGATAGATAGATAGATAGATAGATAGATAGATAGATAGACAGACAGACAGACAGACAGACAGACAGACAGACAGACAGACAGACAGACAGACAGACAGGTAGATAGAGGAGAGGAGAGGAGAGGAGAGAGAGAGAAAAGGGGGGGGGCAAAACATTAGCCTTAAACAGTAGATAGCTTCTATTCTATGAATCATTTGCCACTGTGTTTTAGGGTTGGGGTTAGGGTTAGGATTAGATACATGTAGGGCAAGGGTTAGATAAGGCTAGGGTTAGTGTTAGTTAGAAACGGTTAGAAAAGAGCTAGGTTTAGATCAGATAGAGTGCTGTTGGTGTTAGGTACCAGGACATCCCCCTCGTCCTCGTGGTAGAGGAGGGGCTGGCGGAGTCTCTGCCGGATGTACGTGGACGTGGCTGCGCCCTGGAAGTACATTGAGGCGAACTTGGAGAAGGAGTACTCATCCAGGTCATCGTAGTCCTCCTCTGGGAGGTCCTCCATGATGGGGATGTCATCCAGATCCACTTCCTCAACCCCCATCCTCCTGCTCTCTAAGTCCTGGGGACAGACAGTGTGTCAGGCAGTGCTTTATAGCCTAGTTGTCCACCACTGTAATGATAATGAGGTTATTATAGAAGTTATTGAAGTAATGGAATGATATGAAATGCTACGGTGATAATCAAGTTAATACGATCGTTATCATCAGACAACGTGGCATAGAGGATGTGTGATGCAATCATCACTAGAGTGTGTGACTCAGTGTGTGACTCATCAGCCTGTTGTTCCAACGTCTCAAAAAACATTTCTTTCAACTTATCCGTCAGCTCCCTAACCTCAAATCCCATAGGTGCCTGTCCTTCATGCCCTCCGACCATGTTGGGCAGGAAGTCAAAGATGGTGTCCACCATTTCCTGATCAGTGATGGATGCTGATTGGTTGATGGTCTCTGCCTTCTGCCGTAGAACTTCCTCCAGTCGTCTCTGTCTCTCCAACTTATCTAGCTCCTCCTCTCGCCTCTCTTTGGCAGACAGGAACGCCTAAGAGAGGAATGAGAGTCCATGAGGACAGGAACAGAGCCTACATACATACATACATACATACATACATACATACATACATACATACATACATGCATGCATGCATGCATACATACATACATACATACATACATACATACATACATACATACATACATACATACATACATTCATACATACATACACACACACACACACACACACACACACATACATTCATACATACATACATACATACATACATACATACATACATACATACAGTACACACACACACACACACACACACACACATACATTCATACATACATACAGTACACACACACACACACACACACACACACACACACACACACACACACACACACACACACACACACACACACACACACAGATATAACAGCATATCAAACCTACATCTCTCTTCATCTTCTTGACAGTTTTCCTAGCCAGCATGCCCCTGATGTTGGCCTGTAGCAAAATCACAGCAGCTCTCTTGCGCCTCCAGTCTTTCCTGGCCAGGAGGCCCCGAACCTGGGCCTGGAGAACCAGAGCTGCAGCCCGCCTCTGCTGGTACTGGTGCTGGAGCTGGCGAGCTCGTACCTTCGCCTGCAGACGAGCAAAGCCCAACTGGACCTGGAGAGAAAATGGTGAGCAGGGTGAACTTTCATTTATTTTATCATGTTGAGAAGGATTAGTTAGAATGGGTAAACCATCCTGCATAAATCCTGTAAATTAATGTTCAGTGACCAAATCATGATTCACCCACCACTTTGTACAGTTTTCTGCCTTGGTAGCCTCTCCAGTGTTTCTGAATGGTCAGCGCAGCAGCCTTTTTCCTCAGGAAGCCCCTCCTGCAAGTGACCAACAGGAAATGTGTCACTGGGCTCCCAAAGACACATAGGCCCATGGTATAAAGACCACTGTAAAGCTGTCTTGTCTGTGGACCCTACCTGAACCTGTAGCCTCGCAGCACCCTCTGGATCAGCAAGGCTTTCACATTCAGCTCCTTCATTCTCTCCAGTTCCAGCATGGTGTCATGGTGGTCCTGAGAGGGGGAGAGCAGAGAAAGGTCAGTTTACAATGTAAAGCCAACAACAACAACAACAACAACAACAGCAGCAGCAGTTTGTGAGAAGTCTATTCTTATTGATGGTGCTATATGAACAGAGATACCTTGAGGAATATCTTTGTCTTGCCAGTCTTCCACCAGTCACCCTCTCCCTTGAGAGCCGTCTCGCAAATACTTTCACAGCATTTCTGTGGAGTTTCCTGGTGTAGAAAGAACACACACTCTCAACACAGAAACAAACAACAAAGAAGCAGCAGTGGTTCAGTCAAAAAAAAATGATGCTTCCATTTTTTGTCTGAATTGTATGTTGGCTTACCCAGTGGTATAACAAAACAGGTTTTGACACTTTGACATTTCTCACCGTTTTGGGGTCGCAAAGGGAGGATTTGAGCAGGACGCGGTACCGCTCAAGGAACTCGCTGAAGGTGTAGCGTATGGGATACCCAGCCTTCCGGATCCTGATGGTCTCCATCATCCCTGAGTAGCGCAGCTGACGAATGCACAGCTCTCTGTCAAACAACTGACGTAAATAAAGAGAGACATTGTGAACTATTTGCTAAAGAATCATTTCAAATTGAAATCAACAGTACTAGACGACCATCACAACTTTATGGACTTGTGTTGCAAATAACATTTCATTCCAAGACTCCAACGTTTTCACGGTGTAAGGTAATTCTATTGATACTTCCTGACTAACCATGGGCTTCTTGAAGTCGTTGGGTTTGATGCAGCGTATGAAGTACGGCTGGCAGACAGTCAAAGTCTTCATCAGGGCATCCAGAGACTGGCGGAACTGACCACTCAATGTAGGCACACGCTTCTTAGAAGCATCAGCTACTTGCTAGAGAGAGAGAGAGAGAAAGAAAGAAAGAAAGAGAGACAAGCAAGATGTAGTAAGATGTTAGGTACACAACACATCACTATGAATACTGTTATTATTAATGTAACTGAATATAGGTCTAAGTCTTGCGCTCAAGCTCCAGATCTCACTAACCCTCAGGGAGTTTTTGGGTGTGATCATCATCATCTTGGGGTTGGCACTGCTGGTGTGTATGTTTGAGGTGAGCTCGTTCTTGAAGGCCTGTTTCAGCAACTTGTTGGAGGACGTCTCCACCAGATGGATGAGGTCAGAGCTGAGAGCGTCTCTGTTCTTCTCCAGGAAACCTGAATTCAGGGCCACAGAGGTAGGAAGTGAAAATGTCTTTCCAGTCTAAAACACACATTTTGGAAAATATCTATGTCTAATGTCTGTTACACCTGAAGATCTTCATGATAAAGAACAATTTAATTATTTTTATAGTTATAGTTATTATCTTAGCAAATATCCTAAAATTGCAAATGTAATCCAAAATAGTCTATATAGAGTTCACATCTTTTGCCAACAATGGTTTTACAGATCATTAATTGTTCTAATGGTGAATATGGCATTTTGGAATGAAACCCTGCACTTCACCCCAGACACCAGGACTGTCATAACACATCCTCTTCTCATAGAATACCTTTTGAATCATAGTGAACCACTCCAGCAAAATGTTGAATTCCAAACTGAGTGTCATGGTTGTTCTTGGGCGGTAAGTAGATGTCCCCTTTACCATGGACCTGGTTCATCTTGTTCAGCATGGTGACATCTGTTCCCTAATCACACAAAGAAGAGCATGGTTAAAACCTCCACTCAGTCAGTGTGTCAAGTTTAACTTAGCAGTGCATGATAGGCTGGCTTGCGACCTTAGGGAAGAGGCTCTCTTCATCAATGAGTGCCAGGATGTTGAGGGACTTGATGGCCAACACGTCCAGAGTGCGCTGGTTGTCGTTGTACTCGATGTGCTTCCAGATGATGTTCTCGCGCGCGTACTCTTCCTGCTCCAGCTTGAAGACGTGCTTCACGAAGAACTGCTGCAGCTGCTCGTTGGCAAAGTTTATGCACAGCTGCTCGAAGCTGCACCATAGAGGAAAGGCCGATGCAAGATAAAGAGAACGGTTCACAGATTAGTTCCCTCAGTAACGTCAAACAGACCTGCTATATGACGATGATGACATCTGATGTGTTTTCCCCTTAAAAATGTCAGAAATGCAAACCTGTTCTGTTTGAAGTTCTCAAAGCCAAAGATGTCCAGCAAGCCTATTGACTGCCGAACATATTTGGAGTCCTCAGGTGGGGGCTTGAAGATGGCCGTGTTGATCTTGTCCACGACCCAAATGAACAACCTCCCATAGATGGCCTGGTTGAGAAAAAAGCCTGTAACTACTCAAAGCCTCTAAATCTAGTAGTATCCATTTCTAAAAGTAGTAGTATCCATTAGGAATGTACTCTAAGTCTTTGTAAGAGATACATGTGATCGGTGTACTACCTTGACAAAGGCGTCCCGGCCGTCCATGGCCTGGGCGGAGGTGAGGGCTTTGGTCACACTCTCCCTGGTGGTCATGAAGGATCGCTTGGTCAGACTGCTCTCCAGGGCCTTGGGGTCCACCTGAACACACAGACCAACACCAGCACGGTCAGTCACAGGCTTGGTGGTACAATACAGACTTATAAAAGGCCCATTTCGACTCTTCAGCACCCCAGAAAAGATAGGTGGGAAAAAATGATATATATATACCTCCAGTAGTTTGCTGGCTGTGTTGAAATGAGATGATGAGAGGATTTCACAGGATTCCATATTATTCAATATGGTAGCTGAAATAATGGGTGAAAATTGAGGTTACAGTAGCTCTCCATTTAAGTAGAGAAGTGCAGCTCTTTTTTTTTACCCACGGAAAGAAAATATCATAACTAACCTTCAAAGTCCACGTTGCCCAGGTGAAGAATGGCAGCTAGTAGCTTGGAGATTTCCCACAAGTCATTATCTGAGAACATGAGGATCTTCATGGCGGAGCAGAAGTGAGCGTACTCCATGATGTCATCTCGCCCCTCACAGCTGGTGCACTTTCCCTGTCAACACAATCACACGGCTCTAACAAGCTACAGTACTGATGCATCTCTGGCCTGACCTCCACCCATCTCTATGATTGTAGCCATCATAGGTAAATCAAATACTGGGATTGTGATGGTACCATTGTCAGATAATTGTACTCTGAGGCGTTCCCCAGTGAGAGCATCTTCTTCTGCTCAGCTGACATGCCTATCAACATGTAATAGAAGATGTGGTAGTTTCTCTCCTCTGGGGCCTGCACAACAAGACGCATTACAATATCAGTAATTAAGTTGTACCAATGTAAGTTGAACATTAGGTCAACCATATTTCCATAGAAATGTATAACTGTTGATTGGGGCCCCTTACCTGACGACAGACGCGTGACTTCTCCAGGAGGTACTGGTCTATGCGGGCCCCCTCGATGGCCCCAGCCTTGGTGAAATTGATATCAATGTACTTTCCAAAGCGACTAGAGTTGTCATTGCGAATGGTCTTGGCATTACCAAAGGCTGTCAGAATAGATGTACAGAGCATTCAAAGGAAGTACAAAAATCACACCAAGGTGGTGTAGTAAGCGGTGCTGGAGGTTTATGAGCAATCTCTACTGCCCTCTGCTGGTTGATTGGTGTAAATCTCATGCAACAAACATGAACATGCACACAGACGGATGGACACACGTCACATATAGAAGTGTCTGCACCGCTTAAAAATAACACAAACCATGTTGACTGCAGGTGCAGGTACAGACCCATAGCTACAGTAGCTGTGGTGCAACAGGCATACAGGTACAGTATGTCAGGTATCCCCAATGAGGCCATATTGAATTCTATAACCACACCCCTTGTGCTGAGGCCTAGAAGTCACTAACTCAACTACAATTATGACTGCAACTCATAAGCTGGCCCCAGATAACCAAGGTTCAAATGCAGATAATCCCCAGCCATATTATCAAAGAAGTTGGCCTGTTTTAATGAAGATACAGGTCCCTTACCCTCCAAGATGGGGTTGGCCTCCAGGATCTGCTGCTCAATCCAGCTGTGCTGGCCGCTCACGGCCGCCAGGAACTGTAGCATCAGCTTAGTACTCTCTGTCTTCCCTGCCCCGGACTCCCCACTGCAATGAGAAGACACACACTGCAAATACAGGCGACCCTGTCTTCTGTGGTTTACATCTCTGCTTCTTGGTGATTAAAACATTGCATCTCTTGTGAACGTTTTCATACAGTCCCATTGAACACATTGATTTTGAACTGTTTTGAAAAGTCCCAAAGAAGTCCTGTTGAACTCCAGAGGTTTGTGTCCTGTTTCTCAAATCTAACCTCACATACTACAACACATTCTTGTCACCAGAACGGCCATGTGACAGAGGGGGGGGGGGGGTGGGGGGTGATGAGGGGGGGGGGGGGGGGTTGGATTGGCTGACCTAATGACGCAGCACTGGTCCTTGCGGTTGCGGCGCATGTTGAAGAAGCAGCTGTCGGCAATGGCGAACACGTGTGGCGGCAGCTCTCCCAGCCGGCGGTCGGTGTACAAATGCACCTGCTCGGTGGTGTAGAGCGGCAGCAGCTGGTAGGGGTTGACCGCCACCAGAATGGAGCCTGTGTAGGTCTGAGCACAGAGACGGGTGTTATCTGCCACACTGCAGCACTGGTGGCAAGTGTGTGGGCCTGCAGTCCATCAATAACAGACACATTACTAACACGCTGTCAGCCCTGTGACGTGCGGTTTTGGTAACGGCAGGAGAGGAGTCATGACTGGATATGCATTCAGGGTGACAAAATGTTGGTTCACCATGTTACTATGATTTGTAATGGATTGTGGGGCATAGTATACTGAATATTACATGTTTTATGCCCCCTGTGTGAATATTTGTTTCTGAGCTGTTTCACTGATGTGTTCTGGGGGCTTGGCAGGGAAACAGTGGGATGTTCTCTTCAAACAGAGCCTCATTGGTCTCTATGGAGACAAGCAACACAGTGATAATCTACAGGGCAAAGTCTATTCTTCGACAGGGAACCAATTGACTGAATTGAAAGGAATAGGTTTCGAACTATGCAGCACGCCCAAACAGCCCGCCACAAACATACTTACTGTAGAAATTATCAAGAGAACAACATTTGCTTCATATATTGTAAACGAAGATAAACGGTCTGTTTCCATAAAACAAGGTGATTCCACACTGTGGCACATTTAACAAACCACTGGTATATATTTGATCTTCCCATGCACTGTATACAATATATTGGACTTCAGATCAATTCAAATTAGTAGGGACCTACATAGATGAGGCCTTCCTTGTGGCGCACCAGAAGGTTCCGGAGAAGCCCAGCCTCGTTCAGGTCACCCAACCTGATCATATCTTCTACGCCGTTCAAAGAGGTGGGGTGCATGGGCCGCATGGCGTCCTCTTTCTTCTTGTTGATTTTGTGTTCCTAGTACAAGGATATTGGGAGACGATCAGCATTCACAGCAATAGTAGCTTGTCTTTCATTGAATATGTACTGTGAGACCTGACACTGATATTAAAACCAGCATTTCATTAATAGCACATTTTGAACACAAGTCCCTGTCCCACAACACATTTTATCGATCTCTGATGAAGCACTGTACCTTTCCTTCATCGTCGATCAGCTGCAGCTCTCCCTTGTCTGTCAGCTTGACCTCTGCCCCAATAGGCACCCCGATGCTAGAGTCCACCCAAACGAAATCACCCTGGAGGACAGTACTGGACTCAATAGGGGCATAGTTTTGAAATTCAGATACAGTACATCATAAACATTAATGTCATCCCAGTTCTTGCCTTACAGGTTTCTAAATAAATTACACAACTACAATTTCTGCAAAAATGGTACAAATGTGAGTATCTTACCTTCCTCAAAACCACCATGACTGAAGTCTTGTATCCAGTCTACATATGAGACAGGGAAATGTTATATATAATAATTGTGATATATCTCAGATGAAAATGGCTGCCAGGCCACTCCCTTTACGATAAATACTCACAAAGAAACCTGATGGTTCATGTGATCTGTACTTGAACTAGAGAACACGATTCAGGTTTAAAAAACAATTTTCGTGTACAATTCAAATCATTTAAAGGACACAAACCCCATATGCTCACCCTTGGGAAATGTTACTGTACCATTAAAATGAGTGTGAAGTCATTAAACAGATACATTTGTGTAGATCATGAAACATGTACAGTACAACCACAAATATACATATCAATGTAGACACTCGCAAGGGCGAAAAAACTGGTAGATAAAACTGGATGGCATTATATAGCAATATTATAAGAATCTCAAATCCCTTGTGTTAAACAGATTTGAGATTCTTATAATACTGCTATATACTGTCATCTAGTTTTACCTTCAATTACTTTTTTAGCCCTTGGGGCCTAAAGCTCAATACAAGGCAAACTCAGATAAAACCTTTTTTGTGTTTTTACCTATGGTGTTATTTTCTTTGACAGTCCCCCTGGTCCCCTCGCCAGTGTGAGCTCCAGTCACAGTCACAAGTCGACTCCTGAGTCGCTGTGAACCAGGAAGCTCCGCCAACATAGCACCCATTTATGGCCTTTTGACTTTGCTCCCTCACAGGGCAGAGCCACCCAACCCAGGTCCACCCTGAGAGGTACGGGGTTAGGGCCTGGGGACCAAGTGAGGGAGCTTTCCTGTACATACAAGACTCCCGTCTCCAAGATCACATCTCCAGACTATTATCCCCAACTCTCCATTTAAGCACATCGACTGACGATGACATATTTCAAACCTTCCCTACTGGTGGCTTGTGAAATGGATTTTTAAGCTACCTTTTTCAAGTAATTTAACTAGCATTTGCCTAACCTTTGGACTTTCATATCACTGAGGGGTTATAAACTAAAGCTTTCCTTCCAGCACAAGCATTCCCTCCAGCAATTATGCTGTAAATAACTAGAGGGTGGGCTAAAAATGACCGGCCTATAAAACCACTCTCTAGTAGTGTTGGTAGATTTGTTTACATTACAGGAACTCAGCATGAAACCCATAGCTGTAAATGAAAACAGATCTACTGTATTTCACTGGACACACCATGTATGTGTGAATCTATTCACCTGACAATGTGAGGATGAGTATCCACAAACGGCATATCAATGACCAGATATGGTCATTAAATGGATTTAAGTGGATCAAAAGAATTGAGTACACAAGCGAATCTGGGGAGGCGATATACGGTAGCATGACATCTGTAAACACTAACAGGAAGTGTAGGTGTTGATTAGTACTGGTCTCATAATAGTCAGTCTGTTCTTCACAAGAACTCAACTGATACTGTTATCTTCTGTGCATATTTACTGAGACCACAACCTGTATTCCAGGCACCACCAATACCCATAGCTACATGTCCTAGAGTTACAGCAGATAGAGGGGATGATTCTGCAGTAAACTCAGTCATAACAGGTGTGGAAGTGAGACGCCAACGCCAAGTTTCCTTGACAGTGAGATCATGGTGTACTTACTTCCTTTGCAGATCAATTATGATCAAAATAAACAATGTGCATCGTGGTTGGGGTCAACTCCATTTAAATTCAGTTCAGTAAAGTCAGATCAAATCAAAATGTTAACGATACACAATACATACTGTATTAACCTTCTATTAAAATCAAACAAAAATATTTGAAATGATTCTCATTACTTAAATTATGAGATTGTTATTTCAGTTAAAATTCTGCATTGATGGAATTGAAACTGAATTGACCGCAACCTTGCCATATACAGTACTACACCAATTCAGCACTCCGTGAGGATGAACCGGCACTAGCCCCTAACCCCCCAATCCATGGAACATATCAACCCCCTTGAAGGCCTTTGCTGTATTCATGAATTGACTTGCTTTATTGTAGTTACACAGACAAACAATGTACAATAGCTAGACGTTGCAGAGCCCATTCGTCTCATAAAACATCTTTTCTTTACAGTCTGGAAAATGAAGTGCCACAACACACAGCACAAAATGTTTCATGAAGTACAAAACTTTGAAAAAGCCCCTGTCTATGGCAAAAAAACAAAAACAAAAAACAAATGCACATTTACAGCATTTTACATTTAAACACCAACAGATTCTTGCATTCTAATTACACAAGCACACCCTTTCAAGTACTGCATCTTTTCTTTTAACCAAATAAAATGCACTTCAATCAATCAGTCTGTGATATCCATTGTGATTGCTAGAGAAGCAGTTTTAATGTAAAAGGTATCCCTCCATTCTGGACACGGTATGTTCTCATTATCATACAAATATCTGCAGACACAACACTTTGTGAACAAATGCTTATAGGTAATTCATATCATCGTTCATATTATAATTTCAGTTCTGAGAGGGACCAGAGACTTCTCTATCATCCATAACGCTGTGGAACATCTTTCAAAACTACGACATGCAGCTGATCACTTGCAGCTGATTGTTACATCATTTTACAAATGGGCAAGTAAGTCCACTGGACACATTTTAATCGGGACGAGGTGTTCAAAATAAATACAGGGTAAATAACAAAGGGGAGAAAAATATCAGCTCTATTTACCTTGCCACAGAACTCCTATCTGTGTGATGTTTACATGGATGGTGCACAGTCCAGAGTGAGGGTAGCATTCACACTTTAGGTAGATCACACTTTAGGTAGACCAAGACAATGAAGGCACAGAACTGTGTTAAGGGTCAAATATGTCCCACATTTACCATGTTACTATATATATATATATATATATATAGGATTTGTTTTTCAATTGTTCCTGATCTTTTAACCTACATTGAAATAACCCCCCCCCTCCTCCCCTCCCTCCTCCTCCTCCCCCTCACACAGGCTGAGGTGGGACTGTGTGAGATATAGTTCTGACCAAATGTCTTTTCATTTGACCCTGTGAAAATAAAGAAAAGGCAACAATAGCAAAATAAATTTCAAATAACTACAAATGAAGTCTCCCTTGGGTCATAAAAATAAAACAAATCTAAGGGTTTGGCCAATCAGCCGGTCCAATATCAGCCATGACTCTTCCCACTCTGGCTGAGTATTGTGTCTCCATGGGAAACTGTTCCCAGGGTTACATCTGCCTGTGAACCCCTGGACCCTCCTGCTGCTGTTTCCCGTTTCTGTCCGGTCTCAGGCAGACAGACAGATCGATACGGATGGCGATTGTGCGCAGCAAATCTTAGCACCGAGTTCTGAGCAGCTCTTATCATTCCATCCATCCTCCCGGCCCCCAGCACGAGAGGTCAGGGGGTGATGGAGAGGTCAGGGGGTGATGGTGGTGGCCATTAAGGAGACCCGAGGACCCGCTCTAGGCCCGCTCTTTGCGCTTCAGTTTGGAGGACTTCTTGACAGCCCCGTTCTTGTTGAGCAGCTTCAGGACCTTCTCTTTGTGGTCCAGCACCTTCATCATGGTATCCCGGGCCTCGGTCACCTGGTCCATCACCAGCTTACAGCGCTGCATGTTCCCCTGTGGAGTCACACCAGCACCAACAACTTAGCCAGCTGCACACAGTGGTTAGTGTGTAGATGTGGAGTAGAAGCTCCAGTGTCTAAGCGGAGAGTCTTGGGAGACGGTTACCTGTATGAGCTCATTGATGCGGTGCAGGTCGTCGTCGGCCCCTGCTCTCTTCTTGGGGATCAAGCCCTCCTGGAGCGTGGTGAGGCGGCTGTATACGTCGTGCTCCAGACCCGACTAGGGTCACAGTGACAAGAGGGGGGTCAGGGAGACGAGGGTTAACCGCAAAACACTTTCTTTTAAGGGTTAAACCGACTATGGCAAGACAGGTGTAATCATCTCATCACATTTGTCATGCTCCTTTATCTTTTTCATTAGCGCAGGGAAAATGAAAGATCTGGATCCACAAGGCCTGCCGGGGTGTGTGTGTGTGTGTGACCCCTGGCCTGTCTGCGTCTCCACCTCAAGTACTCACCAGCTGTCTGAGCTGAGCGGCACACAGGTGAATCTTCCAACCCTGTGCTCGGCACGCCACTCCCCTCTGATTGGCCATGTCCTGCAACGAGCCCTTCTTCTCCTCTGAAAAGGCAGCAGGGTTGGTCATTCATTTGTTTGTTTAAAAGGATCCCTGTTAGCCGTTACCTGTGAGCTGCAACTAATCTTCCTGAGGTCCAGACAAAAAATATAAAAGTTGACACTGCCACGACATTGTCTGGGTGGCAAGCAGCTAACTGTTACAGCCAACTGCGGAATAACTTTAACCTTAATGAACAAATTCACCATTCAAGACGTTGAAGAGAGATCAAGATGGATTACCAGGCGAAGAGGCGGTGGTTCTTTTCAGCCAGTGGAAATGTACTGACCTTTGACCCGGATGTCAGTGTGTCTCTGGAAGTGGTGATAGGCAGCTTTCCAAGGGTTGCGGTAGTGACGGAGCAGGGTGACCGGTGGCCGCGGGCGGACTGGCACGTAGCGGACGCCTTCCTCATCTGGGTAGGACCCCACGGACCCACGCACCCGATTAAATAGAGCAGTCACCGGTTTACACAACACCAGTCACAACAGCTGGACTTAAAACTTAAAAGAGTTGCTGATGATCATGTGTGATATTCAGCATCACTGTTCCCTTTCCACCTTTAAATAATCATTTCAACCTTTTGTAAAATGCGCTGGGCACCACGTCGTCCGATGCGCTTTAAGCCGTAATAAACTTGAAAGCCAGAGGATGTACGTACCCACATACTCCCTGGGAGGGGACTCCCTCCTCTCGGCCCGGCCGCTCAGGGTCCTGCCTGTGGCTCTCTCCTCGTCAGTGCTGTTGGTCTCCACCATCTCCGTCTCCTCGGTGGAGATGATGTGCTGCTGCTTACGGGGCTTCTTCCTGGGGGACGCCCCCGGGATCAGGTCTCCTGACGGGGGGGCGTTCAGGGACGAGGCATGGGCGCTGAGGCCTGGGGCTGAGGTCATGGACCCGCTGGACACTTGGGGTTGGGGGGGGGGGGCACAGACATGTTTCAGTTTCATCTCCCTGGCAGCTGTCCATAGGTCAGCTAACCATCTAACCATTTTCGCTTATCTATCAATGTAGCTATGGATGATGGGAGATGTAGTCCATACCTGGCTGAGCGGTGTCCATAGGCTCGACCTCCTGCTTAATCTTCACCTCCGGCAAGGCGGAGCTCCCGGCGCACGCCGCCGTGCTACTGGCTGCCGGCTGCGTGGGGGAGGCGACTGTGTTGGCCATGGAGGCGGGGACGGGGGGGGTGACGGCCATGGCGGCGGGGAGGGCGGAGAGCACCGTGGTGGCCTGCGAGGGGGGCGCAGGGCCCTGGGGGGCCAGCAGGGTGGGGATGGCCTGGGAGAGGTGCTGGACGGGGGAGGACACAGCCTGCTGCTCCCCGCCCTGGGGGGGCAGGGCCTCCACGGTAGCCATCACTGGAGGGGCCATGGACATGTGCACCTCCACTTTGGGTTTCACTCTGAGAGAGAGAGAGAGAGAGAGAGAGAGAGAGAGAGAGAGAGAGATGGAGAGAGAGTGTGTGTGGGGGGGGGGGGAGCAGAAAGAGAAGAGAGAGAACAAGGAAGATAAGGTTCATGTTCTAGATACACAGCATGCGTATTACAACAGGATGTACGGTACTACAACAGTAATACTACAGTAATGCAACATAGCCCCACCCTGCAGGCCGGGGAGATCCTGCTGCTCTCACGCCAGCCTCCACTCTGCCACTGCTCGGCTCGCTGGCCTGGGCTGGTATCAGGTTCTTACGGACACAACTGAAACAAAACACACAAACGACAACATTGGTTATGTTTTAGGTCAACTCTGTGCAAGGCTCAAACCAGTTTATTTCACGCAAGCAACCTTATTTGGCAGTCTGGACTCAAAGCCACGCTAACCTCTCATTGGCAGGCTTCTTGCGGAGGATGCTGGGACGGGGGGAGGAGACCAGTGTGGGGGCTCCGCCCACTCCGCCCTGGGGGTGTGTCTGCACCATGGTGGCGACGGGCTGCGCGCCACTGAACGTGTTGCCGATGGGGCCGGCCACGAACGTGGACCCGTCCGTCAAGACCACACCTGAACAGCACAGAACACACATTCAGTCAAGAGGAAATTCACAACCTTTCATCCAAAATGGCCACTCATTCCTGGCTATTAATGATCACCTGGAGGTTTGGCATCGGACTGCGACTGCTGCTGGGCAGAGATTGGCGCCTGCTGAATCCCCTGTGTGGTGATAGGGGCAGAGGTATGCAGGCTCTGCACTCCGATTGGTGCAGGCTGAATGCCCTGGGCTGTCATTGGTGCAGGCTGGATCCCCTGGGTGCTGATCTGTGCGGACTGCATGCTAATTCTGTCCACAGCCATCAGCATGGGGTTCAGGTGGACAGTAGTGGCTACACCCACTCCAGCAGGGTTGGGCAGTGCCGAGCTGGGGGCTTGGGGGGTCACTGCACACAGAGAAAGATATTATATTGAGACATGTGTACTGCCTGGGTTAAGGATGTGCACGTAGTAGGGATGCACGACATATCAGCAATCATATCGGTATCTGCCGATGACATTTTTTTATATATCCTTATTGGTCTGATGTGCAAAACAGGGCTGATGTGAACAGCCCATAATTATTTCTGTCTAGCTGCGGTTGTGTGTAGTTGTTGAGAGGAAACAATGAGGTCTATGATTTATCGGCTTTTCCAAATATTTTGATAATAGAGACAGTGTTTCCATGTGTTTTTCAGTATGTATAACATTTGATTATCATAGAAGCTTGTTTTTATACAGATCATATCGACATCGCTAAATATAGGTTATCGGCCATGACAGCAATGTTCATATTTGTTATGGGTAAAGGCTGAAATGTTCATATCGGTGCATCCCTAAAACAGTCATCTAGAGATGACGGCCTGACCTTGCGCACAGGTGTGGTTTCTTACCTGGGTACTGGCGGATGGTGGACACAGAGCTGGTGATGGGGGTGTAGGTGTGTGTCAGGGGGTACGGTGACGAGGAGTAGGCGGGCAGGAAGTACTGAAACTGGACCGGCACGGACGGCCTGGAGGGAGGAACGACCAGTCACAGATTATACCCACATTCTTCTCCCAATCTCCTTTCAGTGGTGTGCCGATACAGCGGTAAAGACCCGTGAGTCTTATAATCCCCACCACCGTGGATTAATAATCTGAGTTTTTTTTATAACAATGAAGCTCTATATTAAAAACTATTGAACTCTGAACCCTCACAGAGGTACAGTCACAGCAGCCCTGGGGGAGCAGGCGCCCGCTCACCTGTTGTCACTTCTGGTCTCCATGGCGACGGGGTTGGGGGAGGACCGGTGGCCGGAGATGGAGATGATGTTGGTCCTCTCTCCGGGGTAGTCGGGCTGGACCCGGGGGGAGGTGTGGGCTATGGGCTGGGGGACCACTTTGGCTGTGGGCCAGCAACACACACACACACACACACACACAAACACACACAGACGAGACATTAACAATTTCCCCTTGAGGATGAATAAAGTACCCATCTATTAGATCCATCAATGCCTTTGTCCAAGGGTGTTTCTGCACATCGATGGCATGCCTGTTCTGAATATGAATTACGCTAAATGAGAGGGGTCGCTGCACACTTTGGTGCTGATGTAAAATGTTTCAGTTATTTGGGCTGTTCTCACCAACAGGAATGGCAGAGGTGGTCACCGCTGTAGCATGGGAGGAGTGAGAGGGCATCGTCATGGTGACAATAGTGCTGCTTGTCATCTGGGTGTGTGGTACTGTGCCTAGGAGGAGGAGGAGGAGGAGGAAGAAGAGGAAGAAGAAGAAGAAGAAGAAGAAGCATTAGAGAAAATAAATGTTTGGCTTTCACTTCCCTCACATCTGTCAGAACCGAAGGTTTTACCTGTGGTGGTGGTCGACGGCACAGTGTTGGTGGCAACGATTGGAGCCACTGTAGCTGCAGCCACGGGCGTCACAGTGCTGAAGATAGATTTCTGTGGACAGAAATAGGGGTTCAGTATTTAACAAACCCCAGTTTCCTATGTGATCTGCGGAGTCCCATGGAGGAGCGCTACAGCGAGCTGGCGAGCCCTCTGACCTGAGTCATGTGAGGGGGCTGGGGCTTCTGAGCTCCGATGGCAGGGTGCGAGGGCAGGGTGATGCGCGTGGCCGTGTCGCGGGGAGTCTGGGGCCTCTGGATACTGATGGTGGCCGGAGGTGGGTGGATGGTCAGTCCCGGGCGCCTGAAAAGTTCAGAGTTCGGGGGAAAGACCTCATTTTGCGACCTAGCCATTCATCCAGAGGGAACCTGGATAGCGGAACTCCGGTGGGAACAGATGCCGGTGTTCCAAGCCGGAAGAACACGTGGGTGCCCTTCACTAACGTAAGAGCTGTTCCTCTGTCAGATAAACTCTTAAAAATCCTAGTGAAGGAGCTGCTTACCCGTGCACCATCTCAGAGTGTGTGGCGGTCGGGCTGATCACGGGAGACTGGGTGCGGGTGGCGGAGATGGGGGCCACCACTGTAGGAAGCACGGCTGTGGAGGTGGTGACTGCGGTGCGGGACTGTGGAGACACGGGGGCAGGGAGAGGGCGTTAAAAATCGTCGTCGGGTCAGCAGTTCCCCCGCCCCACATCGTCAGTCTCATTTGGCTTTTTTGATTTATTTACTCTTTGAACTTGTATTATTGTATGCATTGTTAGGCGACCTTGGGTGTCCGGAAAGGCGTCCTCAAATAAAATGTATTATCACAAGGCCGCTCGTGCTGAAACGAGATCTGGGGCACCTGCATGGTCTGGTGGATGATGTGCTGGACCGTGGGCTGGCCAGGCCCGGCGCCCGCCCCTGACGCCGGCCGGAGGACAGTGGGCCCTTTAGAGCTCGACATAACAGCTGCAGCAGCTGCCCCTGGAGGCCACATACAACATCATAGATCAGAAAACAAGGCATAGGAAAAAATAAGGCAAAAGGCTTTTTTTTTGTTTATTAGGGTTCCCTCTCTTAACGGGGTAGTACCTCTTGGTAGGTGGGAGGTGAAGGTCTGTGGGGGTACTGCGGGGGTCCCTATTTGTAAAGCAGGGGCCGCACTCCTGATGATCTGGATGTTAGCGGGCATCAGGTGATGAAGGTTACTGGAGTGTCCCTGGAATTAAAAATGATAAAAAAAAGAGCTCAAACGTTAGCCACCGGAAAAAATCTGATAAAACGCATACAGGCAGAGTCAAGGAACAGAGCAGTCACCTGCTGGCTACTGATGGTTGCCACAGGTATGGAGGGAGTCGGAGCAATGCTACTGTCCAAGGTGACAGTGATGTGTCCGGGCACCTTCGGGGTGTTAGGGAGATGCCCCTGGTTAGAGGCTGGCGCTGGGGCGATGAGGCGACTGGGCATAGGCGACTTCAGGACAGCCTTGAAAAAGTACCCCGAAAAAACGTATATAAACGTTTCAGAGTGGTGATGTTATTTATTGACTAGTAAGGGGAGAAAGCTAAGGCTTACCTTCATTTGCCCCTCGGTGAGCGCCGTGGTCTGGCCTGCCACCTGGGGGAGGTGGATGGGAGCAGCAGACACAGTCACAGGGGGACCAGGCTGGATGGGCACCTGCTGGGGTAGACCTGGAGGCTGCCCATGAGCCTGGATCTGTGGGTAGGGCCTGACCATCACCGGCATCTCCTGCTTGTCTTCCCTGTAGGACAGGACAGCTCCTCCTCCACCACCGCTGGGAGGGTGATCCTGGAGCCCATGATCTGCATCACGGCCACCCTCAGCATCTCCCCCAGCTGAGAAAAATATGATTTTTTAACTATATTTGTCATATAAATAATACTACTTGCTACTGCAATTCTGTCTAACTGTTGGCTAGCTAATGTCGTTCTTGCTGACCAAGTTAACAAGCTAGTAAGGTTAGCTAGCTAGTCAACGGTACTGCACCTGGTAGGTTCGATGACTGGTTCACAGGGACCAGGTTGGACATCTGAGGAGCTCCTCCACCCGTCGCAGGCATGCCATGTCTCGGGAACTGCTGAGAACTCATCTTGTTATTCCACAACCTCTGTCCTAGAGAAGGAAAGACCAGATGACTGATTAGCTGGCTAGCAAGGTACCTAGCTGCTCAGTGAGTGAGTGGTGAATGCACCACTAAGACCGGAGGAGGCGATGCGACCGAGACTGGCAACTTTTCGTGCTGTAGTTTCCCCTTAACGTGACATTTATTTTAATCTCGTTTCGGTTGGATTTGGCATCCACAAGCGTTGCGAATGAGCTGGCATCCAAAGTAACAAGATGATGGTGATAGAAGGGGGTGGTGGTAGCTGGAGAGCTAGTGCTAGCTAACGGTACACATGAGCGAACTGGCTAGCATTAGCATTGAGCTAGCCACTTCAATTGAGATCCGTAGCAAATTAAATTACATTTAGCTAGCTGGCTGGTTAACTAGACTGGTGGAAGATTTGACTAGCATCCGCACATCTCTCTCTAGCGTTTTGACACGTTTGAGAGCAATCGACAGTGTGCTCGCTGCACCCCACACAGAAGCAGCTTGCTGGGGATCTACTAGCTAGCTAGCAATCGGTTAGCTAACGTAGCTAACTAGCTAGCTAGATAAACAATACTGGTGCACAACGCTTGCTAGCTAACTTAATTTCTTGCATTTTTAAAACATGACTATCACGCAGCTGATCGTCGTTTTCACGAGTGTGTATAACTGACACGCTAGACATTTTCACGACAAACTTTAAGAAAATAGAGTACCTTATTCGCAGAGTTACAATTTTTCCATTCGTCTTTTTCTTTTCAACAACACACAGCTAAGCCGGAAGAATGCAGATCTCACAAATGGACCTCCCTGCTTTTCGTCCAATCACTAAAAGGAACTGCAAATCCTCGACCAACCACTGGCAGGGGTTGAACCATGGTGGAAGCAGCTCGGTGATTGGAGCCCAGCAGCTCCTTTTCCGCGCGGGTGGATTCGAGCGGTGGTGGCGGGCCGGCTCGAAATTGTCCTAAGAATTGCAATACCTTCAGGTGGCCACCGGAGAGCAGTAGTAGGCTACCTCATCACATAAACCAGACATGCCACAGCCACAACAGAGGGCTACCAAGCTCTGATCTCAGTATCAGTATCTGCTGAAAGAGTTGGTGTTGATAGTATCATATCAGTTCATATATAAAAGTATACATTTTCAGAGAATTCAAGCTGGGTCATGATATGCTGCAATGTAATGACCAAAATCATAGTTTAGGCTACTCCTGTGGACTGGTTGAAAATTCCATTATCACCGATTTTCACAGTCACTTATGTCAGTTTTTTTTCTAGAAAGCAGACTTGATTTGAGCTTGTTCTCACATTTAGGAGACATTATAAAACATCAACATTTGAGAACACAAAGGTTTATGGCATAATGAGGTACAGATACCCATAGTGAATTTCATCTGATTTCTCAAACAATGCCACAAATGTTTCAGGTTTCCTGTCTGGCTTCAGTCCACATTTCATTCCAAGGGGCTAATTCAATATTTAGATAAGAAATTCCTCTCCAACTTGGAGAGGAGATCTATACTTCACTTTTAAAGCTGACATTCCAAAAATGCTGAGCCCTGGCTCAAATAACTTTTCCAGTGCTATAATGTATGTCTAAATTAATGCCATATACATTCTCTGGATTTGACCCATTAAAACAGCCTGTCTGTGAGAAGATAAAGAATTCTTTCCTGGCACATTTCCCTTGAATCCCCTTCCCTCCCCGATAATACATATGGTTAAATACCAATAAGAACTGTTTGCTTGAGAAACTGTGCTGAAAACATACTGTAGATACTTTATTGATCTGCCCAGGGGGAAATTTGACATTTCAGCAGTTGAAAATTACAGCAAGGCTGGAAAGAAAAGAAACACTAGATACAGGGTAACAAAAAAGACACTCCATCCATATGTACAGTAACTGTTCAGTATAGAATATATTAGGATACTATATATATGTACCTAAATACATTCAGTCAGTATAAATATAACTATACAGGTAGATAAGTCAAGGAGTATGCCTACATACCTAAATACATACATACATACATACATACATACATACATACATACATACATACATACATACATCCTGGCTGTCTAGATATATCTAGTAATACAAAAGTATTCAAATCAAATATGAATTATTAACCATGGGGCCTCCAGGAAAGCAGGACTGACCATTTTGGACATGAAAAGCCTGCTTGCAGAGACGACAGTCCCAGGCGTTTAGCATCAGGTTACTGCCACATTCTAGGGGCCATTACATCACCCGGATACCTTGGATGCTTGGCCCGGCTCTGTGTGTGATCCTGCAGGCCACGGCTATTTTTCCAAGGTGGTATGTGTTATTCCTGTCACTCCGCCTTACGAAAGGTCTCTGTTTGCCCAAAGCATGTGATGGGATTGCTGGTTGAAGAGCTGAAGAGGCTCCTGTGCTTCTGTGCCCTTCATCACAACTAATAAGGCTGCTCTATGTATTTGGCACAGACAACATGTAATATTTGCTGTTAGATACATATAATACTTAAACTCCTTAGTATTTTTCACACCCTCTGAAAGAGGCCATCATTTATATTGTATGACCTCATTCTGTAGCTTGCTGTGGCTAGAATAGGCCTATAGTCTCATGGACACAAGAGCTGGTCTTCAGAGAGAAAAAAGGACGCTCCCAAAGTGCCACACCATTGTGGGAATTCAACCTTTAAACCTCGCAGGCTCCATCCTCCCAAATAGTACAAATTCTTAGGGAGGCTTAGAGGTTCAAGCTTGCTTGGCCCCCAGGAAGAAAAATATACGATAGAACAGTCTCGATGTTGTCTGCAACAAAACACATAAATAACATTCACCCCTCTGACAGAATGTGAGTACAGCATGCCGCCCTTCTGAGTGCATGCCAGTCGTTCCTGAATCCCACAGAGGGCCGACCCATGACGACCAGAGGTCTTTTCATCTGGATAAACATGGGATCATGGAGAGGTTATATAAAAGCTTCCTTCGGGTTTTTGCATGTTGACGTGGGAGCACCATATTTTCCAGCTGTGTCCTTCCACCTGTGTCCTCTCACCTGTGGTCATATACCTTGTGAAATCAACATAGCGAGCACTCCCTGGACATATAATCCCCCATGGTTGAGAAACTAATCTCTGTCATCTTTAGGGAGTGTTGTTTCATAGGAAATATAATTCACAAGTCCAGACGGGAGGACAGACAGGTACATTTCTGGATGAGTCTTTAAATAAAACGACTGGCCTGAAAGTTCATCTCGGTGGCAGAAATAGTAAAGTGCATCACAGCCGCAGGTCCAGTCGATCCCAGCGTAGCTGTGAATGGGTAATGTAATGCAAGGCATGTCAGCTGTAGCATTGCAGATGAGGCCATGTTTATGCACTTATTCTAGGCTACGGGGTCTAATAGGCTATGTATAATAAAGCCCAACATATGACTGGAATTTCTCCTCACACCTACATACCTACTGGTTAATGCCTCACCTTAACGATCTGTTGTTGACTCACGGGGCTTTTGTCTAACACTGGCCTAAATACCACACTCAGCAATACCTCTCTAACGTCACAGCTCAAACGGGATGACTCCCATCGGCAGTCTCAGACACACTAACGGTTTGATTCATGCAACCACTTCCTGTGCCTACTTCTGGCAAGCGGAGGCTCAGTCTGTGAGCCAGCCCTCACAGGACTCCACTCTTCCACTGACTCACTGGAGACTCTAGACAGAATAGTAGAGCCATGATGAATCCATCTCTACTGCAGACAGGGTCATCTGAACTTGACATGACAAATAATGGTTGGGTGCCACTGAAAGCTTCCTGGGAAGATATTAATGGCATTAGATACCATACTAGTTTTCCTGGGGTAAGGGTGAAGACCCTGATGCCTTCACCCCCCTCACTCTCAAATGTGAAAACAGAGAGGAAAGGAGCTTTCGCTCCACCACAATGGCAGACCTAAATTTAGAGGACATTGACCTGATTTATGTGGAAAAGTGAAGGGGGGGGCGGGGTACATTCCATGGCTGCTCCAGGCAGGAAGTTTCGGAATCTCCATGGAAATTAAGACAAAACACAGCACTATTTTTCCAAGTTGTTTTGGGGGCAAAAATGCATCCAAAAGCCAGCAGTGAGGGGCCAATACTTCGCTCACTAGGTGTTCTGGTCTCAAAATCAGCTTGACACACTAAATTTAAGGCAACATAAATGGTCAATTAAGTACACTCAAAACAGATGTTACTTCAGTAGGGGTGAAAATAAGCAGTACTGCAAAAACCGATACTAACAGGCATATTATACACTTGTTGCCAAAAGAATATGATGAATCTTTAGTAATCTTGTATCACATCAGTTATAAATGGCATGTCTCCTTTTTGATCAATCAATATGAGATGGTCTACTGATATTCTATTACTAGAGAACACATACAAAACTCCCCACTATCTACTCTTTGTTATGTCCTAAAAAAAACAGTCACGCGTGATGTCGCACTGATATGATCATAGATAGCTCTGACACAGGTACATGGCGGCCAAACTACCATCATAGTTCTAGGAAAACTCCAGATGTCTCTGGAATGTTCTCTCCGTCACACGGCCCCTGGCCGAGCTGGGGGGCCGAGCTGGGGGTGGAGGTGGGGGGGGGGGGGGGGTGGAGGACGTTCAGCTAGCTGGAGCAAGCACAGCCTGGAATGAGTCCCCTCCTGGGAGGCTGTGGGAGCCTAGGGAACACAGATGTTCAAACTTGGCTCAGCGCTCAGTCACATAATCACAACCTTTCACCTACAGAGTCGCCGGCATCACCCCCGAGGTATGTGTGTGTGTGTGTGTGTGTGTGTGTGTGAGGCCACGGAGGCTCACAAAGTCACTAACACATCAGGTATGATTCCAGTTCATCAATTCACAGAACAGCCAATAGCCCAGGAAGAGGTCTAAAGCCTGGCCATTGAATTCACCTCCACATAGAAAACTGAATCAAACTATTGTACATTTGATTCAAATCTCCCTGCAGTTGACTGTGGAAGATGACGCAGATGAGGTGATGAGCCAAACCATGGAGCATGCTGGGTGACACTTGTCCTGCTTGACAGAGACAAGTGTGAGACATTCAACAGATGCCAGTCTACCCTACAGAGAAAGGTTGCACTGATCTGCCACCAGTAAACCCAGCAGGATAGAGGCTTGTGAGGCATTTATGGAATGCCATCTTACTCCTACCAGAGGGAGCAAGCAAGGCAAAATATTTACACTGAGAGCCAAAGCTGACTGAAAAAACCTTCATTACAACCGCAGCAGGTATATGTCTTTTAGAAAGAGCTGTGCTTGGTTATTGAGGCCAACCAACATACTATGATTGGCTGCCTTCATGACCAATGGTGAAATGTCTACTGAATGGTTGAAATTCTATCATCGTCTCATGGTCTTGACATCTCAAAGACACAGAGAATATTGTAACAAAGACACAGGATGCTAACCGCAAATCTGCTTCAAGTTACCAGTCCATATCAACCATTTTCCATAAGAGACAAGACCAGGGCTTCAAAATGTCAGTCACATTCCAGGGATATTCCAAGAATGTGCTCTGCAGAGAAAGAGGGATTCACTTCCTCAACACAGAGAGGAGGGAGGACACAAAATATGTTCATAGGTTAATTCTGACCATAAATCACACGAGGGTCTTCGTTCCCGAAACTATGCGAAAACAAGAAGTCAGGTAAAAGCTCTGAGTGATGGGCTGGCTGCAGAGCAGTAATGGTGGCCTCATGAGAGCATAATGGACACATGGCTGAATGTTCTAAATGCTCTTGTCTGTGTGGAATGAGTTTCACTGCAGCCCGTTGGGCCTTCTCTGCACCGGGAGGGCACATTCCAAAAATGTTCCTCAATTGCTGAGTTGCTCAACCGTGAGTCACTTTTCAGCTGCGCAGAATGCCGCGGGCGTTCTTCTGAGGTGAGAGGTTTGTTTGAATAAGAATAATGAAAAGCAGACTGTTAGTAATGTTGTACCCAGTCGGGAAAGGTAAAATGGCATGTACCATGCAGATGGCTTGGAGAAAATGTGGAGTATACAAGTCCAGTGCATGCATGCCAGGTGGCAGGGACAATTAGGCCTTTCATTATAGAAGGAATCTAAGCCCCAACTTATAAATCAACTGCATGTCTTCTATCTGAGAGCATGTATGGTCAATTAACCACATTGTTTGTCATAAAGGAATAGATTAGCGAGACGAGCCTCTTCAAACGTTGCTACATTTACCAGCTATGTCTATTGAAAGCCAAAAGTGTTGCGACAGACAGCCCAGCTGAGAGTGAAGAGAGCCTCTTTGTTTTACCATTTGTGGTAAAGAACATACTTTGCATTCACTCTGGGCTCAAGGCTCGATTGGGGCCCTGTATGGAATGTGCCAATGGTGTTTTGTGATGCAGGTTGCTTGCCAACACCACAAGCAGGTGGCAGAGTTGTTTTTCTTCACTCAATGAAGTGGCCTTCTCTCCTGATGAATGGGAGATAGCATGTGTGCTTGCTCATGGACTCTGATAAGAGAGGCTTGTACAAGCTTGCATTTGTAATTTATGTCAGTATGGCAACCCCAGTCCCCCAACCCCCCATCTCATCAGCCTGGCTGATGTGTCAGAGATGTCACTGATAAGTCAGTGTGTGCAAGCTCAGCATACTGTATACAGTACTTTAGTTAGCTTGCTAGTTAGCCAGTTAGTCTCTGTGTTGTTTTTGTTCTGGTCTCTTTTGTCACTATGTAAAGCATCCTTGGGTCTCAAGAAAAGCTCCATATACATATATTCATTATTATTATTATTATTATTAAAAGAAAAACAACAGCAAACGCTTCAAGATATGTATATATTAAAGTCTTTATTCTATTAATGAAATGTTAATGACATTCAAAAATTCCCCATTTTAGAAGTTCACAGCAACATCAAGATGGGTCAACCGACTAGAGCAAGGCCATCTACACAAACCTTGCAGTTTTATATACCGAGTTATAACTTAAAAGTAATGCAAATCTTTGGCATTATGTTCTCATCACTGAATACTAAAAAGAAAAACATAATACAAAATATATTAACTTCTCTTCAGTTCAAAACAACGCTTTATGTAAACCAAATAGTGAAAAGGCATTTAAAAAGCAAATGGTTCTCACACAGATCATTGACCAGCAAATACACTGTGAGAGAAATTACATTAAAAAAGCATTTGAAGAAGGTGAAAGACTGTCGAGTATAGTACAAAAGTAAATCCTCCCACATTCCAGTTCAAAACAGTCATACATACTTCTGCATTTACACAAAGAAGGAACTACATTCAGCAAGTGTTTCCTGATCCTACCCCGTGTGCGGCAAAGTTTAATTTAAGGTTCCATGTAAAAGACATTCTGACCTCAGAAATGTGAGATACTTGGGCAATGAAGAAAATAGCTTACTTCAATGTAACACTTAGCGTCAACGAATAGGATGGAGGATGGGGGCCAAATATGGCTGGCTGTTTCCATGCTGCTGTATATATATCTGTTCATCGACATAGATGCTCATGGTAGAAACCAGCTACCAAGGGCTTAGAAATAAATAGACCCCCAAAAAAGAATTGTGTACAGAATGCAGACCGTTTTAACAGGGGCATGGGGTCAGATTGAAGATAGCCTTTTCCTCAGAGCGGGAGCATTCCACCAGGAAGGAATGTGAGAAGATTAGCTCCAGCTTGTCAGCGGAGGGGAGCGGCATCCTGGGTTGTGGCCGTCTGGGGCCCAAAAAATGATAACCCGGCATCTTAAAAATTAGGCCCATGTGAAACGAAAGCACTTGCCCCTCACAGGCAGTTCTATAAGAGTGGACGTGCCCTCCGAACTCCACCCTGAAAAGGGGGCTTTGAAATCCCCTGTTGAGCTGTGAGCAGGGCCCCAACCGCCTCTTAGAGTGAGAGCACCAACTGCATAGTTAATTTAGGTGGGGAATGCTGTAGTTGGGTTAATCAGTATTTACTCAAGCACACTGTGGAATGGAGTAATCCAAGGACATGGTGCGTAAACAGGGAGAGAGTATACCGCAACTGGCTTCCCTAAGCCAACCCATTAGTTTAACAATAGTGTAGTAGGAAGATGTGTTACCATGGACAGTTTCTGTACTGCATCCGGGAATGTGGGTTATCTGACTTGATACACGGCACTTGCAAAGAAGAGAGGAAACAGTATTGCAGCAGAGGTGTAGAACCAGTGGGAGTGAAGACAGACATTAGACATCTTCCTCTTCTTTCTTAAAAAAGCCAAACAACACTCCACACCAAATATCACATCACACTATGAGCAGCAGTTATAAATATAAATACATTGCTAAAAAAAAGAAAACAAAAAAAACATACATTACATATACACAATACACAATATATGCAGTTACAGTCTGGTGTCTAATCCCATCCAAGTACCTTGAAGGATTTTGACTTGCATCTGACAGACTTGTAAGAGAACATAGCCGACAATATCTCAACTTTTTTCGTGTGCAGGAACACCGAGGGAAAGCTCAGCTCTCCTCTCTGGACTGCTGCACACACTTCTGGATAGTCCTTTCCAGAAATAGTCCTGACTCTCCATGAATATGTCAGTTTGAAGCTCTGTCCGACAAGGACAGATCTCTTCCTCAGAGGTGGGCTGTGAAGGATGGCCTTCCAGTCTTCCACCTTCTTGATAATGTCCACTATGAATCTTGCACCTTGTTAAATAAGGATTTCTACCACTTCTGCGTCAGGGCTGCTGATGTTCTTGTACGTGTTGAGCGGTGCCTTGGGCTGCTCTGAGATATCTGTATTGAAAAAAAGAAAAAGGCCTTATCAGAACGATTTTGTAGGAGTTGCAGTTGAACGACAGTGACATCAAGTTCAGTAGGTCGCAAGGTTAAAGCAAATGAGGCTGCAACATGCACACACGTGCATGTGCTTACACGCATATACACTAACACACGCGCGCGCACACATACACACACAGTCAAGGTTACAAACACACATACACACACACACACACAATCAAGGTTTCACAAACAAAGGTCTACATTGTATGAATGGCTCCATTTACTCTTAGCGGCATAACCCTGGATCTGGTTACTCTTTAACTAGCAGAGATCAAAAGGACGTCCTCCAACATAAATCTGCAACTAAAGATGAAAATCTAAGCCTATTGTGACATCAATGGAGTTGTCATTCATTTGAGTAAGAGAGAGTGTGAGAGAGTGTGTGTGTGAGAGAGAGAGAGAGAGAGAGAGAGAGAGAGACAGAGACAGAGACAGAGACAGAGACAGAGATAGAGTACACACCTGAGACAGGTGCTGAGGTTAGTTCAGGGGCCGCTGGCAGGCTGAGCTCCTCTGGGGCCACATCACACTGGGTGCTGGAGTCCCTGCTCTGGGTCCTGGGGAGGGCGCTGCGGTGGGGGGGCAGCGAGGCCGAGGCAGCCGTCTGGTCATCCGAGAGGCTCTTCCCTACGAGCGCAGACAAAAAGAGGAAGCTGGTTAATTACCGGATCACAAACATCTGCTCGGGGAGAACTGCCTCCCACGCCTATTCTGAGGCTGCTATTCCGGAGCCGGGAGACGGCACGCATTCCGATTTCAAAAAGACGTCTATTTGAGGGACACCCCTCGCGGTTCAGCCGCCATCTCCCTCCCGGGTTTTTTTTAGGGAGCACGCATTCTGCCCGGCGACGCGGGGCCAGCCGCCAGTTGTCGGCCGACAGCCCCGTTTGTCGCTTTAGATCCGACATTCCGCCAGGCGTCTGCGCAGGCCGTGAGTCCCCCCCCCCCCCCTCCGGTGCCCCCATGCTCACCTTTCCCCCGGACGGCGAGGTCCGCGGCGCCGGGGACGGAGCCGGCGGCCACGGTGTTGATAGAGGGTACGGACCGGGCCAGCCTCAGGCCCTGCTGCTCCAGGCGGCCCTGCTCTCGTCTGGAGCGCTGCTGAAGGACCCGGATCACGGCGTCCTTCTCCAGGAGCTGGGCGTGGAGGGCTCGGATTCTACACACACACAGAGAGCAATACAGATTAAGTACACGTGCAGACTCGTCCGGATTGCTACCCGAATACAGTCAGCCGCCGATGTATTTTGCGGAACGTGAGCAGAGAAAGTGTGTACCTGTTCTCCATCTCCTGGTGTCTGTAACTGGACAACGGCAGGTCGTCGTTGAAGCTGTTGTTGGGCGAGTGGCGCGGGGAGTGCTTAATGATGGTTGTATCTCTGTAAAAAGAAATAAAGAAATAAACGAAGTCTGTTAGGACAATGGCCTTCATAATATCCATGTGTTCAATGACGTGACCCTGGGTGACGACACACACACAACACACACACACCTCTGAGCTGCGGCGGTGGCGGCTGCGTCCATGGCGAACTGTCTCATGGTGCTCTCCTCCAGGTACTTTTGCTCCCACCTGGTGATGTCGGCCTCCAGGGCCAGGATCCTCTCTTCCCTCTCCCTCAGCTGCAGAGATGAGGAGCTCCGCTCCGAGGACAGGGGGCTCTGGGACTGCCACTGTAACGGGGTGGGGGCAGTGGTTAGCTCAATTAGCCTAATAATGTAAGCGGGAGTTGTGTTGTAGACTTGGGGGAGAGAGGGGGGTTAGGGGACGCCAAGCTTGTGCGGGTCTCCTTCATACCTGCTGGGCCCTCAGGCTCTTGAGCTCCTGCTCCAGCCGCGTGCGCAGACGCAGCTCCAGGGCCTCCCTCTTCTCGCAGGCGGCCTGCAGCTGGGCCAGCGCGCTCTGCAGACGCTCCACCTTCTCCACGTAGGCCCTCTTCCTCCGCAGCTCCTCCTCCAGCTGCTGGTTGCGGGTCTGCGCCGAGCCCAGCGCCTGCTCCAGCACCTCCCGTCGCCGGAGCCAATCCTCCCCGGAGGAGCGCAGACGCTGCAGCTCCCTCTCCAGGCGCTCGCGTTCCCGCTGCTGCTCCTCGTCTGAGGAGAAGAGAGAGACATGGAGAGGGGGGGGGGGGGGTTAGAAAGGAAATGTGCTGCTTAATAAGGGCAGGTCACATGGCTACTAAAACTAAGGCAAGTTAAAGTTAATGACTCAAGGAGGCAATGAAAACATTTGTCTTCTCAACCCCCTGAGGGATTCTAGTGTGAAGACCACAGGAATGCGGTTACATGACTGGCCTATTCAGATGCTGTTAGAGGGGTCAATCGAGCGGCCACAGAGCTAAAGATCACTAGGGGAACTGTCTTCAAAGTGGGATGTGGAGTGAAACAGGCCGTCAGAGATGTATGAAGGTCTCTGACCTGCGACCTCCTAGTGGGTCACTGTAGAGTTTGCATAAAAACATGTAACCTACGCCGTCATGGTTTGTGCCACATACCATTCGGAACAAACTGCATTCAAACACAAATCGTCCGACTAATTTCATATTATCTTTTCGTACAGCATTACATCTCAGGGATGAGGAAAGGGCTAGTAAGTGAAACAGTTGGTCGCCCTGACCACTTACATCAGGCGCTGATTACTCAACAGCCAGTGACTGTGGGGCGAATGAAGACTTCCTCTTATCCTCTTGTGCTCACAGGCAGAGCTTTGTACTTGGGAAAGCCCTGGAATGCCTCGAAGGCTAAGTAGTAAACAACTAAAGAATGTCCAAAAGACTCTAAACTCCAGAGCTCCCTACTAGTGGGATAACTGCTTTCTGACACATTAACTTCAGTCTCAACAAGCCTATCAACTTCTGTATTTGCGTAAAATGTCCTTGAAATGGGGGGAAGGGCAAACATTCCGATAGGGTAGTGTTAAGCTGTCTGGGCACTGTGATTTGGTTACGCAACTGCAAACTAAGGCTGAGTTGAAGTACTGTAGATAATAAAAAACCACAGACAGCAAGTTCTGAACTTATTCATCACGACTGACCCTGAGGTAAAGAAATGCCCTAACAAGGAGAGCTAGCCAGCCTGGGGTCATCCTGAGTTGGGAGTGGATAGCCCACAGCCGCAGTCTAATTAGTTCCCCTTGAGGAGAGGTCCCAGGCATTGTGCAGCCTGGCAAAGGGGGGAGTTAGGCATTCCCCATGCACAGCACAGCCTGAAATACCTGAAAAAATCCCAGGAATCCAGGCCACATTTACTGCCGCTGTGAATAATGGCTGACGTTCAAGTGCCAAGAGCAGCTCTTAGCATTGGAGCTGGAGAAGATTGAGTTCCCCTAGCAGCTACCCCCCCCCCCCCCACACACACACACACCCCCGGCCCAACTCCCAGCCTCCCACCGCAACACAACAGACCACCTCAATGTGCCATCAAAAATGTCACAGGACAACTCTGCTTCTGGCAGTGTAGATAATGTTTCACAGTGCTGCGTGACTTGTAGAAACAGTTCTCATGATTGGGTCCTAAACTTTTCTCTGCCTCCCTCCTACAGTACAATTCATACAAGCGCTTATGAAAGAAATTCAGCGACCTAATCGATCTTTCCCCTCAACAAAGTTTGAGACATCATTGGTTAAGTTTGTGGTAAATCTAGAGCATCAAAACTTACTTTGTTCGAGGAGTTTGGCAAAAACGTGATGTTTCTGGTCTGCTGATTCAACTTCCTTTGCCACACGCTGTTTGGTAGCAGTGTCAAGACGGTCTGCAATTCAAAGACACAAGATTTTAAAAAATTAAGGATTTCTATTGCTCACCGGGTAAATAAATAACTTGTTTTATCTCAAAGAGTCCTGTAAGCCTTAGTAAAATCAGTTATGAAGTACACCAGTGTGTATGTCCAAGTTATTAAACATAGATGTGAATCAGTCTTTACCCCTCAGGTCTCTGTTGAAGTCATGTAGCCTCTTGATCTCTCCCTCTAGTTTGTTCCTCATCGTCTTCTCCAGGGTCTCTCTCTTGGCAGAGCCTTTCATCAGCGTCTCATAGGCCTCAGATATCCTCTGGATCTCCAGCTCCAGCTAAAAGGAAAACACATTAACTATCTGTAATCATTCTCTCAAAACACACATTACACAGGCATTACTGAGCCTCCCCAGTGTTCAATGAAAGGCTGGTTTATGTAGCAACATCTGAGTGTAGAAGACGAGCCAGACATGAAATGCCTGGCTGGCTTGTTCATTGTGTGTGTGCACCTACAGGGAGATGACTCTCCTGTGAAAACTGGGAATCAACATTCCTCAGCGAACTCTTATGAGTCCCAGGTGTCAGTGCATTCAGCTCCCTTCTTGGAAGTCTGCCATGGTGGCGGGGAGGACAAAGGATCTAGACGCGTTGGTGGCATTCCTATTCACCGAAACGGGAACATTTTGCTTTCAACTGTGTGTGTGTGTGTGTGTGTGTGTGGAGAGTAGACACATAACAGGTAACAGGTAGAGTGTATACGAATACTTCCCACGAATTGAAAGTTGTGAGGTAAACATTTGCTTCCGTGTGATTTGGTTATTCATGTTGTAATTACAAAAAAAAAGTCACCCAGTCACAAATAGCCAGACGGAGGGTTTGTTTTAACTCAACATTAACATACGGAAACAAATAGCTACCGTTGAACAGCCGTTCTCTCTCATTCTCAGCTCTGGCAAACAGAGCATCAAGGGGGGGTTCCTTCTCACCTTCTGCAGCCTGGCTGCCTTCTCGCTGTAGCCCTCCAGCTCCTTCCTCAGCCTCTCATTCTCCCTCACCAGCAGGTCCATCTGAGACGCGGCGTTGCTGCCGGGGTTGCTGGGAGTCGTAGTGAACAACTCTGGGCCAGCAGAGCTCACTGTGGAGTAGAGGCTGTGACGGACCACCTGGGCCTCAACAGGCACAAACCTAAGGAGAGGAGAGGAGATGGAGTCATTCATTAATTTGATGAAACAGATCTACAATACTGAATAAATATTAGTAAGTATAACAAAAGGGATAGCGAGTGTAAACGGGTATGGGTCACTGAGGTCAATCCAATTCATCAGCATCTGCCCTGACTATGGTAGCCTGCTGGCTGGAGGCCCTGAGTGAATTTACCTGTGGTGCTGGGAGTGGAACGGAGGTGGGGGCTCTTTGTAGTACTGTCCATGGCCGTGCTCCTGGGAGTGGCTGAGCATATATCCAGGAGCCCTGACTAAGGGATAGTCCGGAGGAGGGCCTCGCTGGTCTGGGCACTGGAAGGCCCCTGGTCCCTCGTATGCAGCAGGGCCAGCGTAGTTAGCGTAGTTATTGGACAGCTGCGGGTCGCTGTGTGAAGAGCTCATGGGAAGGCCGTTTCTGGGTCCGCTCCTCTCCAGAGAGAGTTGCATGAGGCGCTCGCTGAGGGAGCGGGCGTGCTCCCGCTTCAAGTCCCATTGGCCCTCGCCATGGCTACCCATGACCTCCAGGTCCAGCTGCCCCCTCTGCGAGGCAAGGTACTGGGAGTGGGCCTTGGCCTCCTCATAGGTGGGAAGCTCCTCCCCGTGGAGCTGATACAGGTGACACACGGGGCTCTCTGAGTGCTGGTAGTCCCCCTGGTGCTCCTGGCCTTGGGGCTCCTGACGCGCGGACATCTGGACGAACTGGGTCTCCTCCTGGGTGAGGCTCTCCAGGGAGGAGCGCGGACTGCAGGCACTACCACCGCGCAGCGCCTGTTGCTGGATGGCCAGGAGGCTGCGGGTGTCGGTGGGGTTGCCGTAGCGGAGCTGCTCCTGGATGAGGCGGTGCAGGACCGTGCCGGACGACTCCTCAGCCGTTCTCATCTCAGTGAATGGGCTACGAGTGAAGAGCTGTGTGGGTTTGAATGGGGAGGAGACCGCAGATCTGGTAAAAAAAAAAAGAAGGGGGACATGATCAAAGAATGCACTGTGGATATATCAACATCCGAAAATATTGACATTTTCAAGCTGTTCTGTTCTTAGCTTAGTACTAGTGGAAAGACAATTTTCCTAAAAAAGAAAAATTCCAGTGGTGAGCTTTCCAGTTCAACATGCCTCATGCCTTAGAGCCTATTCCCATAGTAACACCACATTGCTTATAAATACCACTGAAAGTGTTCCTCCAAAGCTCTGAGCTCACAGAAAAAAGGAGTATCACAGCAACATCCATTCCATCTCCACCCACCTAACATTTCATATCATATTATTTCGTAGTGAGAAGACTATCGAGTTGACAATTCCTGGAAACATGTTTTAACGGGTAAGACACTTTAGACATTAGATACCAATATTGCATCAGTAATTTATCGTTGCTAGATTCCATTCCATTGCTTAATCACTATGTAAAATGTGTTCCATGGTCATGAACACGTAGGACGTGTGCAAAGACAAACAATGAGTGTATATTTAAATAGATAAAGAGCCTACTACGGAGACCACAGCATCTAGTATAAAAAGCTTTTCTGGTTCTAAATGAGTATAAATACGAATAAAATGTCTCCAGTGCCAACATAATTGTATTTCAAACAAAGGGACAGACATAATCAATAACAACAAACCACCTAATATTTCTAACTAAAATCCGTAATTTGATGGAAAGGCAATTTATCATGATTTAAGTAGAAATAGCCAAGCTTCGCTGGCAGGATTGAATCCACCGACCATGTGTATAACGTTACCAAACACACACAAAACATTCAAAATAACATCTAGTCAGCTAACACTTACCAATTTATAATTTCATCACGTGCACAATCAAGGACGGTATTTTTTGTTAATGTTGATCAGCTTGACGAAAGTAATCCCAAACGTTTTTTTCGCGTAAAGTGTATGGAGAACCCTGGTTCCTTACTCTCAGCGCACCGTGTGCTTGTGCGCTGGCGACGCTCTTTCAACAGACTGAGCGAGAGGGAGCGAGCTCTGCACTAATAAATAACTGAGGGCCGATTGTTCGCTGTGACTGGAATGCCTGGAATGCTAGGGCCCAAGTCCCTCTGGGATCAAAAGCAGAACCGCGGAGCGCATAGGAATAAAGGGGGCAGGGCAAAAAGAATCTGATTGGGAACTGCACCAGTAGCTCCGGCCAGCCGGTTGCCAGGTTTTGTCTGTAATATCAGTTTCTATATCCATAACATTGAGGAGTGCTGTGTTTAACTTTTAAAGAGAGAGACAATGTTGTGAGACAGATTATTTCTTAAATCCTAATTTTAGTTGCACATAACTCTGGTCATACATTTGCAATATGTCACATCCTTCCCCAGTCTCATGTAGCTACATTACAAGATTCAGTAGGAAACCGTTTATAATATGATAATTATTTGATATTAGGGTGTACTAATATCAAATATTCACACATCTAACATGGATGCAGTACGGACCAACCAGAGATGTGCATCACTCATTACACAGAAGCGTCAAGCATCATTATTCTCATTAAGGGCCTTTTGTTTGCATGTGCCTGGTAAATATTTAAGCCAAGGCCCGTGCCAGTTAATTGCAGAGTGTGTGTCTGTGTGGACACGGAGGGAGAGGGGCTGGGTAGTGGGGGGGCGAGGCACGCTGCCTGCCAGCTGTCCTGGGAGTGAAATCCCCTTCCCCTCCTTAATCAGATCTGTGAGAGATGCATTGTTCTCCACACAGCAGACATGACGAAGACTGCCCTGCCATCTGCTGCATCTCTCCCCTCCATCTCCACCAGCACCAGCAGCCCCAACACTGACCACGCAGACCCAACCTCCTGTCCCAGTCCCAGCCCCAACACTGACCACACAGACCCAACCCCCTGTCCCAGTCCCAGCCCCAACACTGACCACACAGACCCAACTCCCTGTCCCTGTCCCAGCCCCAACACTGACCACACAGACCCAACTCCCTGTCCCTGTCCCAGCCCCAACACTGACCACACAGACCCAACTCCCTGTCCCTTTCCCAGCCCCAACACTGACCACACAGACCCAACTCCCTGTCCCAGCCCCAACACTGACCACGCAGACCCAACCCCCTGTCCCAGTCCCAGCCCCAACACTGACCACACAGACCCAACCCCCTGTCCCAGTCCCAGCCCCAACACTGACCACGCAGACCCAACCCCCTGTCCCAGTCCCAGCCCCAACACTGACCACACAGACCAAACCCCCTGTCCCTGTCCCAGCCCCAACACTGACCACACAGACCCAACTCCCTGTCCCTGTCCCAACACTGACCACACAGACCCAACTCACTGTCCCTGTCCCAGCCCCAACACTGACCACACAGACCCAACTCCCTGTCCCAGTCCCAACACTGACCACACAGACCCAACTGCCTGTCCCAGTCCCAACACTGAACACACAGACCCAACCCCCTGTCCCAGTCCCAGCCCCAACACTGACCACACAGACCCAACTCCCTGTCCCTGTCCCAGCCCCAACACTGACCACACAGACCCAACTCCCTGTCCCAGTCCCAACACTGACCACACAGACCCAACTCCCTGTCCCAACACTGACCACACAGACCCAACTGCCTGTCCCAGTCCCAACACTGACCACACAGATCCAACTCCCTGTCCCAGTCCCAACACTGACCACGCAGACCCAACCCCCTGTCCCAGTCCCAGCCCCAACACTGACCACACAGACCCAACTCCCTGTCCCAGTCCCAGCCCCAACACTGACCACACAGACCCAACTCCCTGTCCCAGTCCCAACACTGACCATGCAGACCCAGCTCTAACCCCCTGGCCTGGCCTGCATTCTTCACATATACTTGGGGGAAATGTGGGATCAGCTGGCCATGGGGGATGGACACGTTGGGGAGAAGTGAGTGACGGTACTATCAAGTTGTACCTGGGGTGGCAAAAGGTTGGCAGGGGTTCCAGCTGGGGAGGCAGAGGTTATCTCCCCCATACACATTTAAACATCAAATATGGCAACTGGGATGGCAAGGCTTTTTCAGGGGCGGCATCTGCCACCCTTTGCCACCCCCTAGAATCACCAGTGAGCAAGGAATACGGAATATGAGTCTTTAGATAATCCTTCTTTGGGCTCTTTTTGGAAAGAGTCGATCACAAAGGTTGTGGATTTGTTGCACTTGTAGAGAGTAGCAAGTCTCCACTTGTCATACAACAAACCAGGGATAGGGTTGGTCTCTGTTTCTCAGACCCCCACATCCTGAAAGTCAAAGTACCTCCTGGTTATTTGCATGGCAGGTGAGGCCCAACTGTTGTGTAAATGACTGGTGTAACTGCCAACAGCTGCTTCAATGGCGGATGTTAACTGTAAACACCACAGTCAGACTAGTTCATAGCACTGATTAGTACCAAAACATATATACTGTATATCATTTACTGGGATGGTTCACACAAAAATATATTATTTTACAATAACTTTTGTTAATAGGAGTCCATGTCATTTCAAAACAATACAGCATCTATTTTCCATGATTTAGCCTATGTGGGAATGATCTGGGAACAATAAAAGCATGTATTGCATTGTATGTCACTGTAACATATCAAAATTAGCTCAGATAAAGCCACCTGACTCTTCCCCTCACCGTGTGGAAAAACACAATGAATGTACTGTGTAATATTGGAGATGATGGGCCCTCAGAACATGTGGATTGGACAAGGCCATCGAACTTGCTAACGATCCTGGCCTGTGAGCACAATGCGGTGTGTGAGCTGGAAGCACTGGGAGGGACCGGCCTTGTTCTGGGAGGTGGGACAGGCTAGGCGCTTCAGCCACGACTCCTTTTGTTTTCCTGCAAAGGAGGAAATGGCTGCATTCCTCACATTACCATGTCCATGGGGGCTGATTGAGCCTCTGGCCTGCCGTTGTCAGGGGAGAGGGGAGGACTACTGGCAGCCGCCGGCGACATTTTCTATGTAATGGGGGCTTTGCCTAATGAACAATACTGCTGCATGCCTGCTCTAATCCATAAGCACAACTCCCTCTTTGAATGGAGACAATAGCTGTAATTTATATATGTTTAAATAGATATGGCACCTGATAAAATAGGTTGTGTAACAGTTTACATGTACACTTTACATGTTGTTCATTTCCTAAGTGTTCACTCCGCCACAGGGAAGGCTGTGATGTACTATAGTGGTATAAACAAGCCATAGCTTACATGCTGGGTTAAGAATGTCCCAACTAGTGAATCCTCCCTATTAAGGTATTTGCAAAAGACACGTAGGGCAATCCATAAGTCTCATGCACAGCATATTAATCATCTGTTACGTACAAAAACAGAAATATGAAACTAATCCACAAATTACTGGATTGCGTCTGCCCATGACTATAACAATATGCATACTCTGTTTTACCCCCCAAGTACAGTTGTAATTGCTTAGATGTGTTTGAAAGCATCTCATTGTTGTGTGAGAGTGGTATGTCTGTTGGTCAACCACTCTGGAAAACTAAACAAATAAAAACCTGCTTTGAGGACACCGTCAAACAGTTGGAGCTGAACAACATTTACACAAGTCAGTTCAACTGACAAGAGGTCTACAACACTTGTCGACACAAGGAATTCCACACTTAACTATAAAGTGCAAACAAGTCATGCAAAGCCTGAAGAGCAAACATGAGACAGCTTTTCTACAGGGGGTCCTCTCTCGATTATAATGTTTACACACAGGGCAGGGATACACATTTGCATCATGGGGTCCTTCACCTAATTTGAGTACCTACTAATTGCTTTGGGCTTGTGCCCCCAACGCTACTATTTGATTACCGTTAGTCAAGTAAATCACTGTCAACCATAATCACGACACCGTATTTGCATTAAACCCAATTTGTCCAGCTCTGTCAGTCACGATGTGGCCCAAGGCTGCCTGTCCACTGGTCTGGCCAGAGGTCAGAGAGCAGCTGCTGTGGTGATAGCCATCTCTGCAGCCGTTTATTACTAGCCTGCAGCAGGCCTCTCATTTGCCTAACCAAATCTGAAATCTCCATCCAGGACAGTGGGCCAAGAGGCTTTGTTGACGGCCAGAGCCAAGGGTCTGGCATGCTCCTCCCACAGCAGCTGCACCTTCTTGGGTTACATTCAACATGTATGATTGTCTGTGACCGTCTTCATAGCCATATGTCACCTCCCAGGCCAGCTCCACTCGGCCATCAGGAGATCACCAGGTGTCTAAAAAGAGCTATGCCTATTTAACAATGATATACCAGTCTTGAATCCAATGTTTATGTTTCCTGAACTGGATGAATGTAAAGTTGGAGTGACTGAGACGGCACATTCTTGATCTAGTTGTAATCCTCTTCAGGGTGATTTAGAATGGTATTCTAGCACAGGAGGACATTGATTAAAAAAAAGAGAAGCAGCTAAAAATAGTCCTAGTCAGCCAGGTGTGCGGTGCATCACAGCCTGAAACCCCCATTCTATGGTTCTCCTCTGACGCATGGTCTCTTAATTGAACACAAAATGTCTCTCTGACAGCAGCCTTCAAAGGCAGTCTACAATTTTCTCTTCTGTCGCACAAAAAACAATAGGAGCTTTGGAGCCAGGAAGAGCATCAGTGTGTCCAGACAAAGAACAAAGACCTGCTCTGTGTCGGAGAGGTGAGGACGACACTGGAGCCCCTTGATGCTGCTGCTGACCAAATGGCATTTCACTGGGGAAAAAAAGTTGTAATCCCCCTTTAATCTGAGAAACGAATCAAAACCATGATTGATACATATGTAAACTGACAACATTTTTATATATAGAAGATAAACTGGCGTTAGGAATACATAAAACATTTAAAGTTTGAAACTGCGGTGGAGAAAACCAGCCTGTATGTTGGAGATCAACAACAGAGTGATTTGATAGCAGGGATAGAAGAGGTTTGCTGTGTCAGGATCCTTTCACTGGCTGCTGAGGGAAAAACATTCCTTGATGGCAGTGTTGCAGAAAAGTATTTTGAGGTTCCAGGCCCAATTTCACCCATTTCAGGAAAAATAAACAAGTTTTGTTTGCCCAAAACAACATTGTTTAGTGATTGAGCTATTCTAAGTTTCAGTCTGTTATGCATTTTTGTTTGTTTTACATAGCCTTTATCTCAAACAATGTTGTGGAAACAAAAATGTCCTCCAAAGTATTGCATTGTGTTTGCAAAAATAAATGAGAGCTTTTTGCTGCTGTAGTTTGGCATTACAGTATTAAAGGATAAAATCTCTCTGTCTGTTGGTTTATTCCTACAAGGACATTTACTAAACAAGTAGTGGAACCAAATTGTACTGTAGGCTGTTTCCCTGACTTCCCCTAAGTTCTATGGATTCAAGCCAGCAGCTGTACAGTATAAATATTTTAAGTAAGGAATTATTTAAGAAAGGAGATGGATGTGTAGTCCACTGAATGGATCCACTGAATGGGTGTTGTATGCATATATATATATATATATATATATATATATATATATATATATATATATATATATATATACAACATCCATTCAGTGCAGTATCAGATAATGTGCTACCAGCCAGGGAACTAGTGTTTGGGGTAAACAAAGGCATATCTCCTGCCTTGGGGTTTACTGGCAGATGCACCTGTCAGTCCCCCCGCCATATGGCACGCCTGCAGAGAGAGCAGAACAAGCTATACACACACACACACACACACACACACACACACACACACACACACACACACACACACACACACACACACACACACACACACACACACCTAAAGCACCACAATACACAGACAAGTATACAGTGCTAACAGACAGTGTATGTACAAGTGCACACATGCGCACACATGCACTCAAGCACACACACACAACCACGCACACCCACGCACACCCACACACACACACACGCACACACACACCATTTCAGTGTTTTCAAAATGGGATAATAAGCATGTAAGTTTAACCTTGTGCTCACCATGTAACCACCACCTGCTCCGCTAGCTGAGGACCTGGGAGGGTTGGCTCTCACTTTCCCCTGTGTGCATTCCTAAGGCCATTATCCACAGAGCAGGTGGGGTGAACCCTTTAATGACGCATCAGCTGCAGTCAATCCAAAGTTCTCAACAAACAGAGAAGAGAAAGAGGACTCCAGCCATACAGACAAGCCCCTAGTGAGAAAAGTATGTGTGTAAATCCAGTCAATCTAACTAAACATTTTGGCTTGCTTCAGAACGATAGACAATACACCAGTGAACAATGGAGCTCAGGTTACACCCATGTGTAGCTCCCCTGTCTGCCCCCATGGCGGCCCTGAGCTCAGGAGCCAGATGGCAGGGTGAGCCACCCCCCCCCCCCATCCCGTGATAAAGACATTTCCCTGGGCCATGCTGACTGGAGCGCCCCTGGCTCTGCTCATCAGCCATTGAAATGAGATGGATGCTTCTCCGCCTGCAGCCTAGTGACAGCACACTCCGCCATAGAGGGGCCAGGTGGCAGACCTCCGGAGGGTGGAGGTGTCGGGGGGGTGAATACCTCTGTCGCCAGATACTGGGAAGCAAGGGTTAAACTGGGAGAAAGGCGGGGGGCGGGGGGCGGGGGGGGGGGGGTCACACAAGGCAAAAAGGAAAGGAAGAGTGAAAACATATAGGAGCAAATTCAGAAATCTTAAGCACACATAGTAGTAACGCTCCGGTTAAATCATTGCCAAATCATGTATGAAATATGACCTCTTGATAATAAAAAGCGTATGTTTATGAATACTTCTCTGTTTATGAATACTTCTCTAAGTCGTACAGCAGTAGTCGGTCTCTCTGTGTGCCTAAGGAGTGGAGTTGTGTTAGCACTAGAAGCTCAACAGGATATCCCTGGGAAAGCTATGTGTAGCTAGTGTTCTGTACAGGGGGCCCAGGCCTGGCCTCTGTCTGTAAAATAACAATGTTGTAACAACATTGTATGAACATGTAAGAAAAACATTGATTTGATGACGCTTTGTGGAGTAGGAGTAATTTTGATAGTACCGGTCCGGTAGATAATGTACACAACTCCCTACTCCACATGTGTCAGAGCCACCCCAGTAATTAGAACCTCATTAAACAAGCACTACTGTAGACCAACTGTGGAAGAGTAGCCTTAAAATGCAACCCTGCTGATTTGTACAGATTCCACTGTAATGACTGAGTCCCAGCCAGCCCTAGCCACCGTGTAGGCCTGGCCCCTGGACTTGCTGTGGGCCCTGGACCTGCCCTGGGCCCTGTGTAGGCCTGACCCCTGGACCTGCCCTAGCCCCTGGACCTGCCGTGGGCCCTGGACCTGCCCTGGGCCCTGTGTAGTCCTGACCCCTGGACCTGCCCTGGGCCCTGTGTAGGCCTGGCCCCTGGACCTGCCCTGGGCCCTGTGTAGGCCTGGCCCCTGGACCTGCCCTGGGCCCTGTGTAGGCCTGGCCCCTGGACCTGCCCTGGACCCTGTGTAGGCCTGGCCCCTGGACCTGCCCTGGGCCCTGTGTAGGCCTGGCCCCTGGACCTGCCCTGGGCGATGTGGCTGGACGGACCCAGCAGTTTGTAAAAGCTTGGACTGACACAGTTTCCCCTGTGCGCCCCCCACCTCTGTCCTGATAGTCTGACTACATGTTTCTGGCAATTTGCTCCCATTGTGCAGCACTTCCTGATAGGAGGTGCCCTGGAAGACTGGGCTCAGTCAACTGCAAAGGAATGCGGATGGGCCTTTTCTAAAATTACGGATGTTTCTTTGGATTTCTGAGGCCAATTCCTGCCATTTTGACAGTGGTGTCTGGGGGTGAGCTTTTCCGGCCGTATACACATAAAGCAGACTGCATAAAGAGCCCAACTTCCTCTTGGCATTTGTTCTACTTCGTGGAATGCAAGGGACAGAGACGTATTTTCTCTAGTAATAAGAGGTTCAAGTTGATCACCTGGCCACATAGACACATTTGCTATTGAGGAATAAACTTCAACCCATACTGAATAGTGAATAGTCTTCAATCATAAAGACTCAAAGTGTCATATTTCTTAATGACACGACAGCAATTACCATTTTGTCAACATGAGGGAAATACACTGTCTTACACGTGGGCTGTTCTAAACCACTGAAGCCGTTACTCTACAATGAGATATGATTCACCTGAACAGCCTCAGTGGAAAATCCCGGATCAAAAAGAGGAACTCGAACAACGAACACTGAATCCGAACCCCATCTGTCAGTCATGTCTTCCCTGCTGCATCTATCCTGACACCTGTCAAAACAACGGGTCAGACAACAAGAGACACAGCCTTCCTGTTTCATCCCCCCTGTTGATATACGAGTCTAGCCTTTCCCCTACACATTCACACTGCTTAGTGGCAGGTTAATATACAACGCCAGCAGACATAATGTAGCCAAGTCATCACACTGTGAGCAGGCAGCTGCAGGTAGTCAGACACACATGCCTGGACTTTCCCTTGCCAAAACCAGAACATCCTCATTCCTCTCCCCACTAATATCTCTCCCATAAAAACACGTGAATACCCTGAGAAAAAAAAACTTTATCCAGTGAAGCCAATCATGAGAGGGAAAACAAACACTACTGACCTCTAGCAGTAGCTGGCATATCATGGTCTGTGGTGCCAGGATGTTTCAGATCCTTACACCCTGACTGTTGTCCGATTTTTCCACAAGTTATTGTGGACAGGATTCTAATTTGGTATATTCCCCTGTGCCATTACCCAGATGAAAGAGGGGTCAGACAGACAGACAGACAGACAGACAGACAGACAGACAAACAGACAGGAAGGCAGGCAGAGAGACCGACAGACCGACCGACCGACCGACCGACTGACCGACCGACCGACCGACCGACCGACCGACCGACCGACAGACAGACAGACAGTCAGACAGACAGACAGACAGACAGACAGAGAGAGAGAGAGAGCTTAATGTGACTGGGGAACGCAGGCCATGTTGTTTACAGAGTTGCTCCAGGGCAGGGGGTATAAGTTTGTCAGCAGCAGTCTTTAGATGACCAGAATTCCATACCAACAGACAGGGGCACACACAGCACCGAGGGGAGGGGTGTGGGTGCAGGTTCAGCTAGGCTCTATGTCTGGTATGATGGCAGGCAGGAGTCTCTGAGATCCATTTACATTACCTCAATGAGGGAATAATATAGTGCATGAGAAGCCACTTTTTTATAGTTATTTTTTTGGAGGGCATTTCCGCATTATTGTATAGGACAGTATGGTGACAGGAAAGGTGGGAGAGAGGAGGTTGGTTGGGTTGGAGAGAAAGAGGGGAGGACATGCAGGAAAGGGCCCAGGCTGGGTTATAACCTGCGCTGCTGTGGTAAGGACGAGCCATTTTACACGCTACGCCCCTTAACTTGGCGAGCCACCGGGGCGCCCCAGGCAGCCACGTTTGGAGAAGACATCCAAGAGGACTGCTGTTCCAGCCAGAGGGTAATGTATGGGTAACTCATGCTAAGGAAAACACTGTCTCTTCCCAAAACACAACGCTGCTTGAAGGGCTCTGGTTCTCCCCAACAAAGACAACGACCTGTTAATATCAATTAAACGGACCCCCATCTCCTCCACTGGAGAAAGCTTAAGCAAACATGGGCAAGGCTGAACAAACACCTCACAACAAGCTCCGGGAACGCTTGGGTGACCCCACCCCCCTCGACCCTCACCCCCACCGTCCTCCACTAGAGACGGAAGAGGGGGTGGGAGACAGAGGAGTGGTCGGCCGGCCAAAATTGAGGAAATCCCGCCCTGGCCACGCCAGACAGAGGTCAGGAAACACTAACGTTTGGACACAGGTCCAGCGCCCGTCAAAGCAGCGCAGCACAAGATGGCGGAGGCTGTGGGGTCGTGAGAGCAGACCTGCGCTCGACTGATAGCGCATCGTCAGGCAGCCGGCGGAGTGTGTGATGACATCCGCAGACCCAGAAAGTCCCAAGGCAGACAGAGGGAGAGGGGGGGGAGATAAGGCACCCCAACAAAACAGCCCCATCACAGGAAGGTCTGTGCATCTCGCCCTGAAACACATGGCCCGAAAACTCACTGATAAGAGGCCATGGGAACCAAGAGGTGAGAAACCAAGAGTGAGAAAGTACTATTCAGAATTCTAATCCTGAATGTTTTGACGGGATTTGCTCTAAATATACACATCAACACTTCACAAAAGGTACCCTACAGTGTATACTCAAATAGTAATGAATACTGTTCCCCATCTAACTATGAACGTTTGCTAAATCTTACAGACTTCATTGGCTTTTAGCACAATATAAACTGAACATGATACCTGTAAACTACTCTATAAAGTACCTGTGTAAACACCACTCTCACACCTATCGACTCCAATCATGCTTGTATAATGCATTCCAAACATTCCCGAGCCTCTCCCTGTGGATTTGTCTGAGGTTAATCTTGGTCATTTCCTTCTTGTAGATCAATGAGATACAGGTATGTGTGACCCCAAATAATCAATTTTCCCATTCCAAACTAAAGATAAGGTAAATTGATATAGTCAGTTACTTCTGTTTTGTAAATGCTATCTATACTGTCGACTATTTGTACTAGCTTAACTTGGAACCATCTTAATGATCAAACAGCGTATAATTTGTCAGATCAAACTGTGTGAACTGCAGCAGTGGCATCCTGCTAATTTATGAGTCAGTCTCCAGGAGGAGTGAGCACCACAGGTGACGACGCTCGTCTCTCTGATCTCCTCAAACACGGACAATTTTATGGCCCGTATAATTAAGGCCTCAAAACACAGCAGTAAGACCAAAGCATACTTACACATTGTGGGGGAAATGGCTAAAACCCCTTAGGCAAATCTCCAAGGGTTTCCAATGTGATTCCAACTAGGAGGAAAGCTTTGAGCAGCAACTAATAAACAGCAGAGATTATGCTGGTGAGTTTTTTTCTAGTATTTTTCTGAGGATGTCTTAGTTGTGCTGTCAGTGAGCACAGGGCAAGCCGTGGCAGGAAATGCTGACTCCAGAGAAAGTTGACTGTTATGAAATTGGAAATGATAAAGGGTGTCTTTACCAACAAATTTCTGAATTAAGAACTTAATAATAAAAACATGCCCGGCTGTTAAATGTCAATACCCCCCAAAATACTGTAAGCCACCATGCCTTTAGGCAATCCATGACAGTATCCCAGCATGCCATGTCACTGACATGTTTACAGTCCTCAGCTTCCATTCTGCCTTATCAGCTTTGGCACATACAGCTCACAAACTTGTAATTCTTCCCTTTTTAATGGCTATTTTGCTTCTACTCAAATGCAGCAGGCTATGCAACAAATTGATTCACCCAACATGTTATTAATAAGGGCCACTGTGCTTTAGCCTTAACTACCTGTACATTTTCATCTCATTTTAGATTAATTGGTCACTCTTGTTCTTCGCTATGAAACCACATTGATTCAGAATGGAAAATACTATTTAAAGAGGATAGTTTATGAAGTGCCCTTAGCATTTAATTATTTGGAATTACTCTGTAGCTCACTCCACAATCTTGCGACACAAAACACTGCACAAAGGTCAGTGTAAACCCTGGCTCGCTGTTACATAAGAGGTGAAAATGCCAGAGGACAGAAAACGAAAGAGAGAGAAAGAGAGGGAGAGAGAGGGGGAGAGACAGAGAAAGAGAGACAGAAAGAGAGAGAGGGGGGAGACAGAGAGAGGGAGACAGAGAAAGAGGGAGGGGGGGACAGAGAGAGGGAGAGACAGAGAGAGAAAGAGAGAGAGGGGGGCAGAGAGAGAGGGAGACAGAGAAAGAGAGAGAGAGGGGGCAGAGGGAGAGAGGGAGAGGGGAAGGGAGAAAGAGAGAGAGGGGGCAGAGAGAGGGAGAGAGGAAGGGAGAAAGAGAGAGAGAGGGGGGCAGAGAGAGAGAGGGAGAGAGGAAGGGAGAAAGAGAGAGAGAGGGGGGCAGAGAGAGAGAGGGAGAGAGGAAGGGAGAAAGAGAGAGAGAGGGGGCAGAGAGAGAGAGGGAGAGAGGAAGGGAGAAAGAGAGAGAGAGGGGGGCAGAGAGAGAGAGGGAGAGAGGAAGGGAGAAAGAGAGAGAGAGGGGGCAGAGAGAGAGAGGGAGAGAGGAAGGGAGAAAGATACATAGAAAGAGAGAGAGAGAGAGGGGGAGAGAGAGAGATTGCGGGGGTCAGCCTAGGATGCCAGTGTTGACAGGACAACTCCAAACTAATTAAGAATGAAGTTCCCAATGGCCGGCCTCGTTAGCAGAGGACAGGGACAGAAACAGAAAGCAGTTTTTATGTAACAGTGTCAGATTCAAAGACCTCCTCCAAAAGGACCCAGCAGATGAAACCAATGGGAAGGTGCTCTACTTTGTACGCTTTGTTGTCAAACTGACATCTCTCGGTATCTGGTATCAAATGATGGCAAATGATACCACTCTCATGCACTTGCGTATATGAGCCGTTTGGTGTCAACTGTCCATATAGGAAATCATTATTGACCTGGAATAGTGATAAGGACGGGGAGGAGCCTATAGAATCCCCTGACCAATGACCCTGACAGGGTGGCAGTGAACCAACAGATCACTCGCCAGCGAGACAGCCTATGAAAACACAAGGTTCCACATGGCTAAGGTCTGGCGGTCAAGAGTCACTGCGTTCTGGCAGCACTCGGGCACAGTCCCAGCCACGCCGCAGCCCCCCCCCCCACTACACACGCAGGCCGATAAGAACGCGCCCCTCTGTCTCTCCAGCATTCCAAGCATCCTGTGGCGGGTGTCTGGAGTGCTGAAGCACAAGGCTGGTCTGGCCAACCTGCTGACCGCCCCCCCCCCCCGCTCCCCGCCCTGTCCTCAGCCTTATGAACAATGAGACATTCCCATCAGACGAGGGGCCGTGGTCGGAGCGGGAAGTGGGACACGGACAGACGCAAGCACGACAGGCATGCTCTCAGAGGGCCCTGCCACGGAATGTGCGATAAAGAATGCATGCAGGCAGCAACAATCGTGGGAAAGTCGCCGGCGTTGCTTATCTCGTTTAGGAATTTCAGGCGTTTGACAGAGAAACATGTCTTTTTTGGTTCAGTGAAGGTGGAAAAAGTATGGGCACACAGAGGCTCATCTCTGTCAGTGAAAACATAAACAGTACTGATAGTGAGGAGTATTTACTTCACAGAGAGATGGCAGCTTTGACAGGCGGCCTATCCTTCAAAAAAAGAGAAAATATCCCTGTCGCTGGGTTATGAAAGGTATGTCAGTTGATTGACAAATTCCTATTGCCCAATAGTCTACATAAAGGACCACCAGAACTAATTATTGCAGGTGTAAAGAACAGAGGCATGCCAAAACCCTGACCACTCCTAGCACCTGCCTCGTGATACGTCCATTTGTTTTGGTTACAACATTCCTTTATCCCTTGGAGCATCAAGGGATGGAGCGTCTTTCCTTCCCATGGTCTGGAATCCCCTGATAGTCTATTAGCACTTCTCTGGCCAGCCCCTAGCCTTAGCCTCATGCAGCTACTAACCCCAGCGCCAAGCCCCAGCCCGTAGGCTCAGCCACTATCCTCAGTCCCAGGCCCAAGCCCTAGCCTCAGCCATTATCCCCAGATATGCCCAATCCCAGGCGTAGCCTCTATCCCCAGCCCCAGCCTCTATCCCAAACCCCAGCCTCTATCCCCAGCCCCTATCCCCAGCTCCAGCATCTACTCAGCTACTTAAGGCCCGTATCTTCTCAGCAGACCTCAGGAGTGGAACATATCTGACCAGCAGGGAAATTACTTGTTTAATCTATCTTCACTCTGCCTGTCCGCATGACTTGTGATCTTGAAGATCGGGAGGACAATCCTTATACTTAAATACCATAGATCCTCCTTCTCCCTCTGTCCAAATGCGGATTACTCATAGTTTAGGAATGTTTCTTTCTTCTGTGAATTCAGCCCACAAAAAAATAGGGCAGTTAAGATGCCCCATAAATGATTTAACGATTGTTCAAGGTATTTCAGGCATCAGCCAAGTATATGAATGTGATGTGGGTGTCCGTCCACAATGCAACTCTGATCTTCATCCATAAAGAAAGAGGCATGCACATTTGCACAAGACAATCGCCTGTACTGACCCACAGGACTGTGTGTTTTGCACACTGTTGTTCTTGGCAGACTAGCTCCAATGTCAGCGTCCACATACTCCAGGGGAGGAAGGTGACACACTCTAGTCAAGCAGGTCTGAGAGGCCTAAAAGTGACTATAAGCTTGTCTGAGAAAGCTGAAGAGATGTGTCTAAGGGACAGGGTTTTCACCTTAGTCCAAATTACCCTGAGTAAGCTCAGCGGGTATGTACTGTAGGACTATTTAACAGAATGTCAAACATTTTCCACTGACGTAAGCAAACTAGCTCCACAGAATGTGAGCTATGAGGCTGGACCTCAGAAACCGCTATGGTGAGTTAGGTGAGACAGTTCACAAACAGCTATGGTATGGTGAGTTAGGTGGTGAGACAGTTCACAAACAGCTATGGTATGGTGAGTTAGGTGGAGACAGGAGCTCAAAAGCAGTATGGTGAGTTAGACACCGAGTTAGGCACTGAGACAGCTCCTCACTCAGTGAATGCAATGCAATCTTTTTTACTTAAAAAAAAAAACAAGTCAGTGAAAAATGCCAGAATCTGCACTTGTGGCATTTTGTCACAAGACTGGTGTGTTAGCTAGGCATTATTCATCATGTTTGCCCTTATGTTCTTTATCATTATCCAACATTTTGGTACACCCCACCACATCCTCAATATCAGTAGCCTACTAGGTTATATCAAGGTAACATGACCACTTGGAACTGCCATTCTCACCCTGAGGATCATTCATTGCTGAGCAGAGGTGGAGGTCATCATAGCGCCCTCTGCTGCTTGTTGTAGGAATGGTAGTTCAGACTACTGAGGACATCATGACTTCCTTGGCCCCTGTTTTAAACACTCTAAAAAGCCTTCTTTCCTCCCTTCCTTGATAAAATCTCATATCTGTCATGTCTGGGTAGGTGACAACGTGTTGCTCTTCAGTTACCAATCCTGTCATATAATAAAGTACCTACCTACCTATATCTGATTTTCCAGGAAGGCAAGGAAAAAGAGAGGTGTTTTTAGATGATGGGGGGGGGGGGGGGGGGAGTGGCAGGTGTGAGTAATTAAATGACTATTTTGTTGGAATTGCAACAAACTGTCCAATCCAGTAGGCTTAATTTTTCTCCTAGCCATAATCTTCCATTAGGTCAACTATATCAATTTGGTTCCCTCCACACAGTTTCCCTCCAAAATATTAATATCAATGTTCAAACAGGCTATGAAGCCAGTCTCTGTCTAATTCTTGTTTTAAAGCATCTTCAAGAACCCCGACAGATGTTGTCCACAGCTGTCGCAGGTTGCTAGACTGTATATTCTTCCTTAAGGTCATACAAATGATGGTCTGCATCTGTATCCCCTCCAAACATGCCCAGGGCACTTCATCAGCTTTCCCGGTCCTTCCTCAGTGAAGGCCCCTCAGAAGAATCTCCACAAATCAAAACCTCCTCTCGCTGCTCCGTAGAGAGTAGAAGGTCTCTCTTGCCAAATTCCTCACGACTGTTTGTTGGGCCTCGCTGAGCCGGTAACCACGGTTACAAAATACCTATCTTTAAAAAAATGCTGGACCAAGGAGCCGGCCAAACATCTTTCCAGGAGTCCTGAATCTAGAGACGGATAGAAAAAAAAAACTAACAAAAAAAACACATTCTTTGAGAAATTGGATTTCAGAATATATTTGGTTCTTTATTTCACATTCCAACACCCAGTCCCTCAAGTCCCGGACCAGGACATCAGTAAAATACAGGCTGTGCTTCTCCCTGGCCAAGTGGCCATTCAGCCTGGCTGAGGCCCAGCGTCCCACATGGATGATATTAACATTCCACCAGCTTTCTCATGATGAACTAGAGGTGGGTGTGAGGTGGGCTGGTGGGCGGGGGGGCATGACAGCATTGGCACAGCGCTCACATTCCTGCAGAGAGACTTTGTTGGACAGGCAGGAGGGGAGGGGGGAGAGAGCTGGAGGGGATTTAGGGGGCAGCCAGCAGGGTGGATGGGAAGGGGATGAGAGCCATGAGCAGAGAAACGGTCCCTCCCCTCTCTCCCTCCCTTCTGTCCTGTGACACACACACACACGCACACGCACACACACACTCACACACAAAACATCAAACTAGGCCTGCATATGTGGCACTGGACGATGGAAACACCAAATGGGCTACATCAGATCTATTCCATAGCAGAGGGCTGATAGCACAAGACCAACACGAACACTCCTCCAATGCAAAAACACTTGGAACCGTGGAAACATATCGCAATTAATTATGAAATCAAGACAATTACGTAGATAAAATTGAACCCAGTCAGAAAGACATATTCTATAAATAAGGAGGACAGGGAGAGGGGATGATACTGAGGGATCTGAACAGTATGAAAGACAATACAATACACGCAAATCCAACCAACCTGGACCGATCCAAAACACACAAACACGGAAAGATGTCGGCTCTCGCATCAGCAGATCCAGACGAGTGGTTGCCGGGCGGTTTCCAGTATTCCAGGTCCTCACCCAGGGAGAGCTCACAGACTGCCCCACCCAAACCCTGCCTAGTGCAAATGGATTACAAGAGTAGTCAATGCTACCTTCCTCATACATAACGTCTGTAGCGTCCCACGACTTGGTCACTGGCCGTTCCCGGGCGCTCTCTGGTCGAGGGGAGGGCCAGAGTCGGGCGCCCCCGCGGCCGCGCCCAGGTACTTGCACACGGTCTTGGCGTTGTCCTCCCTCATGCCCTGGATGTGGGCGTCCAGCCGGAGGAGCAGCTCTTGGGAGCGCACGGCCTCCTCCTCCAGGAAGCGTGAGGCTGCAGAGTCCACCGGAGAGGCTGCACCGAGATCCTGGAGGGGGACGCATCAAACACACCAACACCAACATATATATATATATATATATATATATATATATATATACACCAGGACTACCAGGCTGATTAGCAGCTAATTCCATACTCTTCGCTCATTTTTGGTCATGTATATTCAATGTTTATCAAAGGTGTGTGTATACCGTTAGTGTAGAGCTGTTGGTAAAGAAGAAATGACTGCTGTAAAAGCTACCTCTTCCTGACTAGACTTGCACGGGACCTGAAATGAGATGAGATTAGATAGAGATTTTGAGTGAAGGTGAGTCTCACCATCGGCAGGAACTCCTCGCTGGTCAGCAGGTGCAGAGCGTCCTCAGAGCTGGAGCACTGGCCCTCAGAACCAGGAGCAGGGCCAGAATAAAGACCAGGAGCAGAACCAGGACCAGGAGCAGGGCCAGAATAAAGACCAGGAGCAGAACCAGGACCAGGAGCAGGGCCAGAATAAAGACCAGGAGCAGAACCAGGACCAGGGCCAGAATGAAGACCAGGAGCAGAACCAGGACCAGGAGCCGCAGCAGGGCCAGGACCAGTAGCAGGGCCAGGAGCAGAGCCAGGAGCTTTAGAAGCAGCGTGGGGCACTGCCTCTCTCCCCCTGGCCAGTTTTCTCTCTGCAGTACTGGAAGAGGAGGAGGAGGTGGTGGAGGAGGAGGAGGAGGAGGCGGAGAGCGAGCTGGGCCGGTGGTCCAGGGCTGGGCTCCGGGGCCGGTGCCTGGAGGAGTGGGAGAGCTCCTCCAGTTGCCTGAGAAGCCTCTGGATCTCCCCCTCGTACCGGGAGCTGTTCTCCTGCAGCTTGGCCTCCATGGCCTGGATCTCCTTCCTGTCTTGGAGCTGGGCGCCACCCTCGCTCCTGGGAAGATTACAAATATATTTCTCACCACCGTGCTATAAAACCTGTGTGTGTGTGTGTGTGTGTGTGTGAGCGCGTACCTACCTGTCCTGTGCAGGCGGTGCCTGGCCCGGCCTGTTCTGGCTGTGCTGCAGGGCTCTCTCGTACTTGTCCTGCCAGGTCTGGGCGTTGGCCTCCAGGCGAGCGCGCACCTCGGCCAGCTCCTGCCTCAGCTGCCCGTTCTCCTGCTCCAGGCTGCTCAGCGACGTGACGTAGCTCTCCCTCAAAGACGCCAGAGAGGACTCCGCCTTCTGGGGGAGAGTGATGGGGAGGGGCGGGGTAAGAGAGAGGGAGTGGGAAATGAGTAGTCTTGTCAGACCAACCTGATCTGTTTGTGCCCAAGTGAATTTTACTCGGCCAATCAGCAGTCTTATGAGGTGGCTACGGGCGTGATTTCTGTATGACGACAGCAAGAAGCGACTGGTTGGTTGATCTGATTGGTTGAAGTTAGCCTGTGATAGACAGATGGTTCATCCAATCACCAGCCAAGTATTTTTGAAAGAAACTGCCCTTTTCCAAACGGTTTCCAACAAAGCTTTCCCAGATGGTTGTGTGGAACACACCATCTGGCGCGTCAGGTTAGGAAATAGGAAGCATGAGGATAAATTGAGCAGTCCAGTAAACAGCAACTAAGTGAAATCTGGACACATCTTTACTACGCAACGATTGTAAATCAAATTCGAAAGAAGTCCACACCTTAGGCGACCTGGACTCAACTCTCTCCAGTAGATCGTTCAGGTGCTGGTTCTCAATCTTCAAGGTCTCCAGCTGCACCTGAGTCACCTGCCACCGCCAGAGCAACAGAACCACAGCGTTAGGACACCCAGAACCACAGCATTAGGACACCCAGAACCACAGCGTTAGGACACCCAGAACCACAGCGTTAGGACACCCAGAACCACAGCGTTAGGACACCCAGAACCACAGCGTTAGGATAACCCAGAATCACAGCGTTAGGACACCCAGAACCAAAGCGTTAGGACACCCAGAACCACAGCGTTAGGAGGACACCCAGAACCCCCCAGGCTCCCAGCTGATCACGTCTCCGCCCCGGTTCCGGCCTCGTCGTCCTCACCTTCAGCTCGCCGGTCCGGCGCTCCGCCCGCTCCACCTCGCCGCGCAGCTGGCGCTCCACGCTGGAGGCGGAGCCGCTGAGCATGGCGATGGTGATGTCGCGCTGGTGCAGCTGGCTGGTCAGGTGGGACACCTCCTTCCTCATTCCCTCCACCTCTCCGCTACGCTTCTGCTCCGCCCGCTGAAGCTCCTCGCGCAGCTGGGGGACAGTAAGTAAGGGTCACGGCTAGGGACAATCGGCGCGCTGGGGGAGAAGAGACTGATCGAACGGCCGTGGGAACACACACCGAGCCAAGGGAGGCAGACGGCTCCCAGGAAGAGGGGTCAGTCTTGCTCTCTAAAGCTTAATTCATACTCAGTCGACAAGTGTCGTACGACAACTGTCTGTCGCCAGAAAAAAAATGTTGACCGACATTTAGCATTTATACTTCAGCGAAGTGTCTGATCACCCCCATGGTAACTTGCAGACGTGTGGCTGATTGATCCATGGCAACGAACGCGCCTTCTATCTAGCTATCCAATCACAGCTGTGCGATGAATGTGATGGAGTCTGCGACATTAGAATGTTTGTCCGACATAAAAAAGTGTTGACAATGATGTCATTTCTGTCTGTCGACACTTTCAAAAGTGTCGTATGACGAAGTATAAATTGGCCTTTACCCTTCTGACTTCAGCGGCGGCGCGGCCGCGCTCCTCTCCGCCGATCGCCTGCTCTCTCCTGGACAGCTCTCCTCTCTGCTTCGTCACCGTCTCCAGTCTGGGGGGGCGGGGGGAAGAGCAGAGATCACCATGTTGAATAATACCAGCAGGTTTATCCATCAACCCAAGACAATATACTTTATACTGTACTTGAACAGTACAGTACATAACTCAAATTTGAACAAATTTCAGTGTGATTTCCATTTCAGCTTTACCATTTTAGTATGTTTGTAATTTTAAAAGGGAGTGTTCTAAGGACAGGCCAGTGTGTGTGTAAGTGAAAGCAGTCACCTGTCTCGGAGTCGGGCCACTTCGGTCTTCAGGTGCGCCTCGCACGCCTGGGCAGAGTGCAGCTTGGTCGTGGTCCTCTCCAGGTCCTGGCAGAGGGTTCCGACACCCTCACACGTCCCCTGGGCCCCGAGGCAATCCTCCAGAGAACTGGACAAACACACACACACACAAACATATAAACACACATAAACACACACATAAAAGGTGCACCCGGACAAACAGTACTGGTAAAACTGGTGTATACACACTCACTGTTTCAAGTTCACTTATGAGAGCATCTCCCATACCTACCGGATGACTTGTTCTTTGGCTTGCAGTGCGTGTGTGAGCCTGGACACCTCGTTGTGTAGCCGCTGCAGCTCCCCATCCTGAACAAGCACAAGACCCCCTGCTGTCAGTCAGGCTCTCCCGACGTTCCGTTTGAATCGCACCCGACTTCCCGAACTAAACCACACATTCCGACATTCTCCGATGCTCACTCCGCCGGTCTATTCCTGACTCGGCACGACGGCAGCCCAATAACGTGAGCTGCTCCTGGCAGCGTTGTTCCGGCGTTCGCTGCCAATGACCTGCCCCGATGTGCCAACTGGCCCAGGCTCTCTCCCTCTCTCTCTGCCCCTCCCCCCTTCTGCCCCTCTCTCCCTATCCCTCTCTCTCCCTCTCTCACCCCCTCTGCCACTCTCCACCCTCCCCGGCTTCCTGTCCTCCCAGCCCTGGCCGGGTTCCTACCATTCCGCCGACCTGCTGCTCCCTCTGGGACTCTCCCGGCTGCTCCTGGACCAGGCGGAGGCGCTCCAGCTCCAGCTCCTGGGAGTGCAGGGTGTCCTGAGCCCTCTCCAGCTGAGTACGCAGGCGCTGCTGCAGCTCCGCCCGGCCGGCCCACTCCCCCTGCTCAGGCTCCTGCGGCCAGGCCGGCTGGGACTGTGGCGAGGTGACACGTCACACGCAGTCAAGACGGTGTAACCAAAGTTGCCTTTCACACAACTGCTCGGATCACTCTTGCCCTTGTAAAGGTTCCTTGGTCATAAGGACCACATTTCGTTTTTGTGGTAAGTTACATGTTCAAGTATTTGGGCGAGATTGTTATTTTATGACAATTGGTGTAGGGTAGAGCCCTCTTCCTTAATTGCCATTTGGTGTTATATATACATCGTACAGAGGCTAAAAGGTTATTGTCTGTTACCTTAATGCGAGTGAACTGCTCAGCCAGGCTCTTCCTCTGAGCCTCCAGGGATGCCACCTGTTTCTGGTACTGCACTCTCTGCTGCTCCCACTCTGCTGAGTGCTGGCGAAACTCCTGCAAGACACACACTAGGTCAAGGAGAATGGCAGTACCGCAAATGCCCAGCAGATGGGGCTAAGAGACAGACCTAGGGCTGCACAGCATTTTTTTTTAAACACTGGTCCAGCAGCATGGAACCTTGGAGAACGAAGTGGTAAAGGTGGAGAAACATACTGCACCTCGAGCTTTCCATTGAGGCGGGAGACCTCTGACCGGTCCTCGTCTCGACTCTTCGCTCCCTCGCGGGCCTCCTTCAGCTGCTTACTCTGAAGCTTCTGGTAGCTGCGCTTCAATTTGGACAACTGCAGAGACAAGAGGGTTTGGGACAACAACAGGGTTGGGAGTGAATTATGATGAAATACTATCGCTGCTTATTACTCTCTCCGACCTGCTCTAAAGGTCAAGACAAACAAGCTTATTATTTTGACTCAGACTTGTGTGGTTTTTCAGTTGGTCTCAGAATCAGAATTTGTGTATTGCCATGTAGTTTTGCAACTTTCTAGGAATTTGCGTCGGTCAATGGTGCATAACATGGAGACAGCATTGGACAAGGTGCAGGGATGAGACGGGACAGTGCTAGGACAGGACAGTGTACAGAGCAGTACAAAATATGAATGCAAAATCTCTCACCTCATCGCAAACATGCTGTAGTTGCTCCTCGTACTTGGTAACTAGTTCTTGCCTCCCAGCCTGAACCTCCTCAAGCTGCTCGCGGAGAGACCTAACCTGTGGAGGGGTCAGGGAGCTACTGTGAGCAGGTCTCACAGCCAGGGATATAGTGAGGAGGGTTTACCTCTTAGGCCTACATATTTCACTGGAATTAAAAGTACAACACTGCCATGCTGTTTTTGTTTTTTTAGCACATACTGTAGCAACTTGTCCCAGGCTTCAAACATGCATCTCCATAAGTGCAAGATCTTCATTCAGTCCTAACATGTGCCTTAAAGATAATGTTGTAATTATTTGTTTACCTGTGTTTCTGTTTATTTAGAATTCATGTTTCCAGCTCCACACTTTTAGTTAATGGGAAACACATGCATGAAGCAGAAAAGCTCGCTTCACACACTGCAAAGTCTAAGCAGCTTGTTCACCTGGAACAGTTTCTTCTCCACTACCACTCTCAACATCCGAAAGCCAGACCCCTGGAGGTCTAACAGAGAGAATACAGCTTCTCTCACTCTGAACATCTTTCAGGATCAGGGCAAGGAGTCAGACATCAAGAGTTAAAGGATCGCTGTGCTGATGACAATTACATCACTGCTTAACATAAACAGGAGGGTGGAAGAACGAGAGCTCAATGTACCTCAGAGTTCCTCTGGTCTAGAAGGTTTCTAGCTGACAGGAGTTCCTCTTCACCTCTCTGCAAACGCACCTCCATGGCCCGAATCTCTGCCTCCCACTCATTCTTCTTATGGTTGACCATGATGTCAATCTGCCTCATAAGCTCCTGCAGCTCTGGCTCACACGATGACAGCACAGAGCTACCACACCAAGGAGGAAGAGCATATTCTAAATACTAGCTGCATGACCTAACGTTAGCTAATTTAACTAAGTATTGTGCTTCTAGCTAACGTTAGCTATATCAGGATTATACAGCCAGCATTTACATGTATTATACCAATCTCACTTACCTAACGTCATGGTCTTGTAAAGACCCCAAAAATGCCTGCGCCATCTCCGAATCGAGGGAAAATGTTCCCCACTAGTGCACCACGATTTGATAGTAACGTAGTTACTAACTGCTTGATGATGCTAGCTTCTGCTAACGCTAGCCAGCTAGCTAACGTTAAACTTGTAAGACAGAAGTCATGAAATTAGCTTGAAGCGATCTTACTTCTACTAAATCCAGCGAAAGTTGCTCCTCTATAACATTATATGTCTAGCTAGCTAACTAATTTAACGCGTCACCTTTATTAATCTCCCATGCAACCTAGTTAGCTAACTTTAATGTACCCACCCAGAAAAGGCTAGCATCTCAAGCCACTTGTGTTTACAGTTGTTTTAGCACACAACAGTAATGCGCAGAGCATTGTGGGACTTCTCCATGTACGCCAATTTGAAATTAGCAAGAAGCTAAGAGGCTAGTCGTTGAAGCTAACCAATCTAATATATCTACTAATGCAGTCCACGCACAAACGTATTGTTTCAACGTTGACTATTCGCTTAGCTAAAGTAGATTTCTATTAAATATCAGAGCTGAAGTAAGACTCCTAGTGTGAAGATTGGCAAATTTATAAGTCGGCGACAAGAGAATTTGTGCACGTGGCTCGTTGGTCTAGGGGTATGATTCTCGCTTCGGGTGCGAGAGGTCCCGGGTTCAAATCCCGGACGAGCCCAAAATTTTCAACTTTGACAGTGTAAAGTTAGAGGTTTCTGGATGTATTAATTAATGTTCTTGCAAATAGTGAACAAAAAAATGTTGCCCAAATTATTCAAATATTCAATATTCAATTCATGTCTTCATTGACTGTGATTACTCAGTTTTCCTGAGGAGGGCAGTATGTATTGTACTTGTAGAACAGTAACATGAACTTAACAACAGTTCAGTATTATTATTGAGTATTATCTGATTTGAACCAAACGGCTGTTATCTTGTGTCTGGGAGCCCTCAGCCCTGTTGTTGGTTTTACATATATCAATGCTTGCATGCACTTTCCATTCCACCCCCTTCCCCTTTCTCCACCTGTCCCCTGTCAAACACTAAACAAAGAGCTTCAGCTCCTAGCCAGTTAGAGCCAGTGACACAGAGCCCAGTCACCCCCCTCTGTGCCTGGGAGTGTGTCTTTGCACTGTCCCCGGCCATCCCTCTGCCTCCACAGCTGTTGCATTAGTTGGGCCTGGCCTGGGAGAAGAGAGGAGGGACAGCTCTGTTCCGCCCCCACAACACAGAGACGCTTTTAACAGGCGGCAGGCAGCAGAGCTGGCTCTTTATCTGTCTCCATTTCCACCGTGTATGCTGGCAAACAATTGCTTTCTTTGGAATAGATCTGTGGTGCCATCACATTTAGACCTGGAATAGACTCTTTATTGTAAGTATATACATCTGTTTTTTTCTTGTTTTACAACCATCTAATTGATTGGAATGATTCCAGTAAATGTGTATCAATTTGTTAAACAAAATGTTGATTATATTGCTCTGATATTGGACTGATTGTCAAGTGAAAACCTGTTTCTCATAAACGTTCTCTCTAACTTCCAGTCCTATACATTCTTAGCTCACAATATATATTGAACTTCAGAATCATCTTATTCCATCAAATACATAATTTGGGAATTGAATTACGAGGTTATTCACTCTCAAATCACCAGTAAATCCCTTTGCCATTTCAGCCTGATTGATGAGAGCAAAGCTGTTGACGCCTTTCTCTTTTTAACCTCCATTCACCTACATCTTTATTTTGATGCTTTAACGTTGATTGTCACTGATATCTATCTCTGATATTTAATACAGAGAACCGCCAGCCTGGGACTGGGAGGAACCAACTCATTCCTGCCTAAATTCCTACAATCATCACCTGAGGTTCCTCCCCAGAAACCTCCAGCACACAGAGAGTCACCTTCCAGCACAGTTGACAGGTGCAGTCCTCATCCAGGACATCCTCTTTCTTCCCCCAGCCAGGAGACATCTTGCTGGGTGTCCACTGTCCAGTGCTCCAACCCTGCTCCGCTGCTGCCCCCGCACCCCCCCCCTCAGTCTCCACCAGGTTCTCCCAGCTCAGCCCGGCCATGGTTCTCTGTGAGGATAGGGAGTGTGGTGTGTGCTACCAGCCCTACTCACGGCAGGAGCGGATCCCAAGGGTGCTCCACTGTAGACATACCTTCTGTGCACCCTGCCTGGAGACCATGTCCCAGCCCAAGAGTGGCATGCTGACGGTCACCTGCCCCCTGTGCCGGCAGATGACCTGCGTGGGCAAGGGTCTCGGCCTGCAGGAGGCCCTGTGGGTCAACAGCAGAATGTGGGACCTGATAGAAGAGAGCCCCGATGAAGAGGAGGAGGAGGAAGAAGAGGAGGAGGCAGTGAAAGAGGAGGTTGAAGAGGAGAGGATAGAGGCTAATGGACAGACGCAGCACTCTCTGCAGGCACAATGGTGGGTCTTTTTTGATTGCGGGCGAGGCACCTTAATTAGGGTGGCCCCATGTGGTGTCTGCCCTATCACATCATACCATGACGCAGACTTCTTATGTTTTTTTTCTTCTGTTTTCTCAGCCCCTCTTCGAAGTGCCACAGAACAAAGCTCAAGTTTCCAGCCTTCTTGAGGAAATTTAGTCTGACCAAACAGCCCCAGGAGAGGATTGTGCCTGACAGCAATGTGTAAGTTCTGACTTGTTATGAGTGACCAATTGTGTCATCACTGTCATTACTGTATATGAGGTGAGGTGGGTGGTGTTGCATAACTGAGACACATTTCACCACCCAAACAGAAAGAGACATACAAACAGACATACAAAACATATTGCAAAATCATACAAGGAGGAATTTCTCCATAATATGATTGGATATCTTTATGCACGTCCTCATGTTCATATTCGTACTGTATGTTTATGCATCATGTTTATCATCACAAAAACATCCCAGTTTTCGTTCCAATGTATTACTTTGTGTATTCATATAAAGATCACATGCAAATAGTAATAGTAGTATGTCAGCTTCTGTAGGCCCTACAGATACTACTTCTGTAGGCCCTACTGGTACGTTAATAGTTGTTTGTTTCTGTTTCACAGGGAGATGAAATCTTGGCGGAGGCTTCCAGCTGATGAGACTTTCTAGGAAGTAAATTGGCCCTGAGTTCTATATTCACAACATTGGGGCAATATTCACTTCCCATTCTGGATGAAAAACATTTTCTGAACATGGCGTCGGTTACTAGTGGATCTCAGTCAACCATGACCCCTGGAAGAAAGGGCTCAGGGACAGTTAGTATGAAGCACCCTTCCATGTGTCTCTGACAGGGCCAGCTTTATTGTTGAGAGGCAGTGAAACTTGCACCGTTGTCCTGTCCCCCAATTAGATATGCTAGCCTTAATTCCCCTCAGCTGTCCTAACAGAGGAGTCTCAGAGGAATCCTGGACCCCCTCAACAGATGGCCTCCTGGGGATGCCCCCCCCCCCCCTACACACACACACTTCCAAAACCCCAGGGTCTGCAAACAGAACATTTAATTTATTATAAGCTTTTGTATTTATGCCAGTTCTTAAATTATTTTCAATAAAAAAAATTCTGTTTGAAAGTAATAATAACTGTGTGCTTGTTGTTGATCTTGACTTTGGTTATGCGCTGCGTCAGTGGGTCTCTTTCAAGTTCTTTTCACGAATCCAACCCTGTTCCTCATATGTACTGCAGGTAAATGCTATAAATGTATGGGTGTAGTTCTGAACGTAACATTACTTCAAAAGTAAACCAAAATATACAGTCCCCACACTTTCTGACCTACTTTTTTTTTTTTTTTTTACTGAAAATGTTCTTAACAAACGCTTTGGGTCATTTTGCAATGCAAATATGGAGCTAATTCAAATGTGATCTCAGTTCAAGCCTTCTCAAGCAGGCTGATCTACTTTATTCACCAAGCCCTACTTTGCACATCATTTAACATTAAAGGGACTGAAAATACAAGTGATGCAAGCGAGAGATTTCTCAAAGCAATTTATACGGTCAAGATTAATTTGGTGGGCATGATACAGAACAATAACCAATCCCAAAGGACTCACTCACCCATGTTAAATGGATTATGAGTTCTTTTCATTTGGCATCTGTCAAGTATTACATACTAAGAGATATTAGACCAAAGAATCGGATCATCTCCCTATTCAAATGAGCTTTCCCCTGTTAAAGTATTATGCTTTACACATAAACACACTCATCACAGTCACAGTCATCATCCATTGCACACGTGCTGACCTGGTAAGGACGAAGACGGTTGATTACTTTAGGACAAAATACGTTAATGTCTGGATTAGGGACAGCAAGTAAACAGAATATTGAAACTGCAGGGTCACTATGCATGGGTAAAGGTCCTTACACTGTTACCCGTCATGAGCACTTCTAGAAGACTGAGGTTTCTTGACGTGTTGGTTTACAGTTGGTGGTGAGCAGGTTGGGACAGGTTGAGTATCACCTGTGTTCTTGGGAAAAGAGAATGTACCAACAGAGCTGGTGGTGTTAGGATGTACCAACAGGGTCGTCTCAACCAGATGCCCTCAGATGTTTGATCCCGATGTCTCAACCAGAGCTGCTGCATATCCAGGTGCACCATGAAGTCTGTGATGAACCACATCGGAATATGTGTAATCAATGCATATCCTACAACATTAATCAGTCCCGCTTTAGATTAGATGCAGCTTACAAAGGCCTCATAAAGCTTCTATAACCGCTACGTAAATGAGTCACATAGCATGTATAACCCATATGTCATGCTTTATAAAGTGTTCATAAATGTGGCATTATTTTATGACATACTGACACACAGTAATGATACATTTATGAACCCTTTGTAAAGCACCGTTTTACATGCTTTGTGACACATTTGAGTAGTGCTTATTTAAGCTTTATGAAGGCTTAATTAATTATGTCTTCATAAGCTGCATTTTCTCTGAAGAGGGATCCATTATTCATGTCGTGTGGTCTTCAATCGGAATGATTGTGTCGTTACATACACCAAGCCTGTCGGTTCGTCTGTTGTTGTGATGTGCTTCTTTGCCACAGCCCTTCCCATCTGTCCGGAAGACCAAAGTGATCCGGTTCTTTATCTAAGGGCCTGCAGCCGGCCATGGCTGTGCTGGCTCACAGTGACCTCTCACAAGCGGCCTGGGGGGGGCAGGGGCTGAGAGTGACTTACAAGTTAAGAGTAGCCAGAGGGAAAACACTCACAGTCAAAAGACATCCCAAGGACCATCCATGCAGGCCCACGTTGAGTAAGTTGCAGCCAGAAGATGCACCAATAAAGCCAAAAGACACACAGGTAATACAAATAGCCCTCAGGCAGCTGCCCTTGCTTTGGGTACAGGAAAGCAGGGATGTAGGTGGAAAGCCCTTGAGCATCACAATAATGATGGTGGGTTCCACATGTGTTTGCACTGGTGCTCATAGCATCCTGACAAGTAGCCTATATTTGTGTATTCCTCAGACCATTGTTTGTCAGTAAATAAAATGCACTCAGATCTTAGTAATGGTATTCTAATCTACACAGTTTGAAGGTTAGCTACAGGTGTTTAGTATGGAGGTGAAGCCATGGCAAGACTGATGCTGATTCCCAGCATGAGAGCTGTATGAGAACTGGAAACTCCAGTTCAAAACTCCAGGTCGATCTGTCACTATATCACACCAGAAACCAGTTAGCTTTTAGTCACTCTACCAGGGCTTGCCATAACATGTCGGACCTAGCCTACAGACTGATTTATGCTGATACAATATAAGACTATATAGGGATACTAAATTATTAGTTATGTGTGAATGGAACACAAATATGACCACATACAATTTATTTAACAGAGCTCAGTATGCTTGGCAACAGTGTTTCACAAAAAGAAAAAAACATGATGTTTTCATCAAAAGAAGAATCATCCACTAGGGTTTTGGTAATAAGACATCTTTATTGATCATTTGGACAGACATGCTAGACCTCTTTACAGTGCGAATGGAGAGCCAGCTCTGAAAGACCCAGGTCTGCTCCAAAGAGCTATGACAGAACCCGCACACACACACACACCTTCAGGGTACGCGGTCTCCTCAGCCCTCAGCAGCTCATGGCATGGCCTCAGAGCTTATGGGGGTGTGGCTGCATCATTCAAACATCCTTCTGTTTCAGGAATGTTACTATGGTCCTAATTAGATGGGACAGGAGGGTGCTCTACTCAGATCAGAGGGAATAACATAAAACAAAACAAAAAGATCAAGTATAGGCCTCTATGGCAATCCATCAATCATCGCATCCTCAACTAATAAATACCCCCCTCCCCCTTTAGAAACAAAAGCATCATACTGATTCTATGAGTTAAGAGGAGCAATACATTCTTCAGGATAAGGGTAATAAATAACTACACAGAAATGTATCATAAAGGTGACGATGCGGCAGTCTGGCGCATGGCATCACACCCACTCTCTTTTTTGGTGCAGGTGGGGGGCCTCAGTGGGTACGTTTAACAGTGTGAAATTTTGAGTTTATCTACTTGATTACGCATCCTAATTGGCTGACTATTATATTGTGTTTTATCTACCCCTCCCTTTCTAATGATATTCTGTAGACTTCAAAGTTTACAGAATATCATTTGAATGAGGAATTATTTCACAGAATAACTGCTGCCAAAAAGAGTGATGAGGGTGTATTTTTAGGCACCCATCTTCAGAGAGTTGCAAGTTTCAGTCAGTGACTTCCATATATACCACCAGCATACCACTTCTCAGGGAGTTTCCCTCTGACGTCCGCATCGGAGATTCAACCTCAGCCTCGACATTCCTTCCTAAACCCATGGATGGAGAGCTGTGCTTCAGCAAAGCCCTCTCCCCCTCAGCCCAGCTCTGATCCCCCTACCCCACTAGCTGGGTCAGGATCATCAGTATTCACACGAGAGCTTCTCTTTTGGAAATGTGTAAAGAGTCACAGATGATTACCTCTACACTAACCTTTATGACACAGTACCCCGAATGTTATGAAGTCTAGATAATGATAATTATACAGTGTAAGACTTTAGGACTACGTTTTTCACTAAGTCTAAAATACGTTGTTAAAAAGTGCATTAATGTCTCACTTTAAAGACATTTAAAATAAAAGTAGTGTTTTGATCACTGGCTGACCATAGTACCAGCATGTTGGCTCTAAAAACAGGACCAGGTTCAGTTAAATCCACATCCACTGTGAAACCTATAAACTGCCAACGTTGCATAATGCTAATTTCAGTAGTAGTAGCTTCAACACAGGCAGCAAAGTAAATCACCACTGTTGGGCACACATCATTTGACAATCGAGCAGGTCTTGAATTAGGTGGCTGTATATTTACAATGAAGCGCTTCACAACTTCATAACCTGAAAGGTCTACATGTGCAAATTAGTCTTTTTTTTTCTTTGTTGACTGCTCACCATGAACAGCTATGATGGGCACCAGACTGGAGGGTGCTCTGCCCTTTTAACTATTTTATGATAGGACAGTCAGCTGTCAACAGAACATGAAGTATAGAGAATCACACAGATGGGCTGGGAGTTCCTAAACAGTTCCTCTAGTAGGCATGACCAGGGGCATGGATTCTACAGTCCTGCTGTCCACTGGTCACATACAGTTGATGGACTAACCTAACTAAGCACAATTACACACATAGTACACAACACAGCATCGCCAGGTGTCATGTGATAGTTAGTGGGGAAAGCCTGTGAAACACCTCACAAAAAGGGGTAAACCTATATCAGTTATCATGGCAAGAAGATGGGGCTCTGGAATGACACAGCTTGGCAGTGACTCTCTATTCTTGCCTTCTAAAGCTGCCTATATAGAAAGCTTACATTTACACACACGCGCTTGACAATGGTGGGTGGTTCCAAACTCAAGAATACAGGAAAAGTCCAGTGTCACAGAATTGTGAAGCGAAAAACAAAGAAATGACAAGACATTTTCAGAGAGTGCATTAAGCCACAGGTGTAGGTTAAGCATTTACATCATCAAACTTGTGTACACGCCAGTAGACAGTGTGTACACACCATGTACCTACAGTATGCTTAAAAACACTATGTTTGCATGCATTAGACACTCAGTAGCTACTGCTCAGTTTGGACTGCCTGTCCCAATCCAGCTCCTTCCTTCACAAGTGTAGTCTGCTTCATTTCAGAGCTTTTCCTCCAATATACAAAAATACAAAAGAAAAAAAGAAAACCTATCATTCGACTTTTTTTCTCCAAAAAAGTATACACGTTTAGGATTTTGGGACTTTTTTGTTTGTGGTTTTCTCATTTTTGAATTTTTAAGACTTTTTGGCAATTTCGTTAACAAAGTACACTATTTTACAACTCAAATGTATAATGTAACGCTGTTTCCAACCAATGACCAATATTCAGATGAAGAGGCCAAATTCCAATCTGAGAACTCAACTGGAGGCTAACCAATAGGAAGCAACACAATAAGCATGTGGTGAAGATAAATGTGCCCAATCGGATGTTAGTACTAACAGGAACAGCCGCCTTCAGTGGTCGGAGGCTCCTGTGGTTTGTCCAGCTTGATGTCAATCACTGGTGGACATAGTTGAGGAAAACATTTCAAACAAAACAACACGAAGAATGAATGAATGTAATGGAACAACTACATTTTGCAATACAGGAAACAGGGCTATATGTTCATATTTCACTTTTCACCAGTTTGAATTGGCTGAATAGGCCAAAGGCATGCAATCGTAGGACCACATTAGTTCAAATCCCATTTACAGACAAAGGAGAGAGAATATAGCCATTATTGTGTGAATTAGAAGGGTGTAACATCGCTGCCCCCTGCAGTCACTGCCTGGTACTTTTTTTTAACAGGGAGCCTGCAGTATGTTATCTCCTCCACTAGATGATGCTGTTGTTTGTAGCTTTACTACTGCACTCTTCTCAAGGCAACGATCCATTATGTGGGCGTCAACACAAATTCTGTATTCTCCTCCATTCTCATGTGTAATATTCAGAGTAAAATTCTAAAATGTGTTGGTAATGAGTTCAGGTTTGAGAGGAGGTAGAAACCCTGGCTCCCATGTGAGAAATACCACCCAGACATACAAAATAAACCAAACTGGATGATTGTTAATAATTGAAATGTTCTCAATGATGATCTCATTGCCACCTGCCCGAGCATAACACACACACACACACACACACACACACACACACACACACACACACACACACACACACACACACACACAGCAACCCCCACCCATGGCATGTACACACACACACACACGCACACACATGCACACACGCACACACACACACACACACACACACACACACACACACACACACACACACACACACACACACTATATAATTTACACACCTCCCCTGAGACTTGGGGAATGTTAAGGCAAATGAGGTTTCCAAGGACATGTCACCTGTCAAATAGCCTGTGTGTGTGTGTGTGTGTTTGTGCGTGTGCATGTGTGTTTTTGTCCATATGCGGCTGTGCGTGTGTGAGCACATACACACACACCCATGCGCAAGTGTTTGTCATTGGCCCCGACCACACCGCCATAGCAAGTGTCACCTGAAGGACTTCCTACCACACACGGCCAAGTATTCCCTTACGCAAGTCCCCCCAGGACCCCCAACCCCAGCTGCACACATCACCAAACCAAATGAGCTCCAGGACGCCCCCTGGCCCAGCAGGAGAGGACTAATGGTCCAGGAGGGGCCTTGTCCTCCAGGTGGTGAGACAGAAGCCCCTTCGCCCCCTCTGACCACAGCGACAGGATGAGTGCGCGATGGGGGGTGGGGGGTGGGGGGGGGGGTTAGAGTGTCACTCCTCCCATATTGTAAAGCAATACCAAAGCTGAGGGTTCTCTTTCCCGGTGGGCCACCGAGCAGCCTGGCTGCATGGGTTGACCTCATACCAGCCTCTGTGTGTGATTCCCTAATGAGGCCGTCTGCAGAGCACCGCACCGCAGGCAGCGTCTCAGAACCTCCAGAAAAGGGATGAAAAACGATCCCTCTGTTCCGCTAGCGAGACTGTTAGTTGCTTTTGTGTTGAGGTTCTGCTGAGAGGACAATGTGTTCCGGAATGTTTTGTTGTTCTCGGTATAGATGGCAGTTTCTCAAACGGGGCGGTTGTGATTCACCGGTAAACAGGTCAGAGAGGTGGTAAAAAGGTCAGGGCAGATGAGTCTCCGGCCTTTAACATGGCTGACCCCTCTCTGGCCACGAAGCAGGCCTCAAGCCCGACCGTCCCCCGCCCCTCCACCCCGCCGCGTCGTGGCGCCGGAGACTGCACCGAGAGGAGGAACTCGCCCCAAAAGACCTTGACACGCGGCAATAAATCAGCCAGTCCCCAGCCCCAACCTGCCCAGCAGACCCCATTTGAAACAGGCAATTACCAGAGAAGCTCCTCGTAAATACTGCCTAAATATCTGTCCCCGCTCCCCATCTCCACCCCGAACTGCATCACGGGGGAGGTGGGGGGTGGAGGGACGGGGGCGCGGGGTTCACCCTCCAGCATAAACAAGAGGAGAGCAGTGACATGGGAGCAGTCAGCTAACACCTGACATGCCGTAAACACCAGTGTGTGTCCTCATTTCAAACATCCCGCGTGTGTGTGTGTGTGTGTGTGTGTGTGTGTGTGTGTGTGTGTGTGCATACGTGTGCTTTAACTACAAACCCCCATGGGGATTGTTAGAGAAAAACAGCAGAGCTGGCTTGCTACATTTGATATAACAGAGAGAAACACACGCACACACACAAGTGTTTGTGCGTGCACGGTCTTATGTTTGTGCACGCACATACTGTATGTGTGTGCGTGCGCACGTGTGGGTGCGTAACTAGGGCCCTCCTAGGGAGATCAATACTGGCCAGAGTGCAATAACAACACTGGCTCTGCTCCATTAAGCCAGAATGTGAGTCTGTCAGACACAGAGGGGATAGAAGAACTGTCACCAGTCTCCATCCATCACCCTGATGCCTGTCATAAACCATCACTGCAGTACCGCCCCCCCCCCCTCCCCAGCACCCCACCATCACCTTCATTAGGCCTCATTAAAACCTGGATAAAGCACGGCCAGAGACATCAGGCTAATTGGCTGAACCAGGAATGGGCCCTTCCAGATGGAGAAAATTGGTGTACTGCAGTGAAACTCCTACCTCGCTCGCCAACAGAGGTGTGTTTGATTGTCTTCCGTAGAGGGGGACGGGGGTGGGGGACGGGGACTGAACAAGACTGTGAAACAAGACTAGGTGCTCGCTTCGTCAAATCAAACGAACGCGGGGGGGAGAATCAGATATGACAGCCCCCAGAAAGACAAACACCATTGCGTTGTCATCCACACAGGTGAATGAAATATAGTGATAGTCTAGTGATAGCTGCAGAGAGTGTCAGCGCGCTCGCATTCCCCCGACACTTCAGAGCGCCTTCCTACCCCCCCGGGGGGCACCTCGTCAGACAGCTTCACGTGGGAAAATTAATGAGAGAGCAGGATGCACGTGTTGAAATGAAAGACATTTTCATAAATCACCCACAGTTACCATAGAGATGGCGCCTCTCCTCTGGTACAGCAGTGACTGGAGCTGTCATCCACGGGTGCGTGTCAGCAGCAGCAGCGGAGTATGGAAGAGGAAGAACATTCTCTACCCAGTTGGTCTACGCAATATAAAAGGGAAAGCAGAACCAGAATGCATCCACCATGAACTTACTCTCTATTGTACTAATAGGGCCTTGAACACACTGAGGGGTGCTTGACACTGTGCTCCACACTAGGGTTGGGGAGCTGGGGGTCTGTAGGGGATGGGGGCTTAGAGCAACCAGCCAGCCCCAGAGCCAAGAGGGTTAAATGGGGCTCAGGCTGGGGGCGCCCCGGTAGCTCACCGGGTAAGAAGGCTTAGTCCTTCGCACGGCGGACCCGGGTTCGATTCCTGGCTCGGGTCCTGTGCCGCATGTCCTCCCCTCTCTCTATCTCCCACGTTTCCTGTCTCTCTCAACTGTCCTGTCCGATTTAAGCTGAAAAGCCCTAAAAAATATATATATATAAATGGGGCTCAGGCTGTACAACACCAGCCTGTCTGGTTTGTTTGTGATTCCACCATGTCCTGGCTGGAATATCGCTGTTTAACACAAGAGTGAGGGATAAAGTGTTTCCATGACCATTAAAGCACAGCATCCAGGATAACACGAACACAGTCCCAGAGCAAAGATGGAGGTCCCCAGACCACAGCTTTGCTGACAGTTGTTTGTGAAGCATTACTAGCCTCTAGCCCCGTAGTAACTGCCCAATGAGGCAGAAATTCCCAGCACACACGCTCTGCTCTGTCCGTCTTCCGCAGGGGCTTGGTATCAACACCAAAGCACATTAAAGACTCAATGAGTGCTGAGTGCCGCTCAAAGGGCCCTGACAGCCCTGGGGTGTCACTTCCACCAGAGACCGATATTAAATGGTGGCTTTTACACAATGTGATTGAGCACCACTGCCCTTCTACCTGCTTGCTTGTGTGCAAGGGGGGAGAAACCGCCTTCTCATGCGGCATGTATTCCTCTGGCACTGCACGGAAAGACTAAGAGCACGCTGAACGCGTACGTTCTAATAATGCAGGTGCTAGAGTCTACTACAGTTTATAGAAACATGAGACTTTGTTGTATTTCATTCTCATTCTTGATTCTGACAGACTACTGGCTCTCGGCTTCCCTCAGAACGAGGCAGCGGCGTGTCGGGCGCCGCATGGTCGGCGCGGGCGGATTTACAGTAAAAGCAGCCAAAACGGAGAAACCCAGCCATCCCTGGCGTGGCGCCACTTTCATATCCGTCCCGTGACATCCGCGGCTCGGCATCGGTGCCATGCCGCGGCGGCCTGACTGATGACGGTGGGCGGACAACTCCTGTCACTGCATTAAATCAGCTGGCGGAACGAGGCCTGGCCGTCATCCACGGGTGGTGGCGTGCGCCCCCCCCCCCCCCGCTGATGAAACCCTACTCTCGCCCCCGTGTCTGTCAGGCTCTGTTGCTCGAACACAGCTTGTAGGAACCTCGTTTATTTAGACTTGTAGCAGAGTGATCCTGTTATTCGGCCTTCGTTCCTGGAGGACAGCAGACTTATCTGGGAGCACAGAGTTCACTCGCAGTATACTGGACTGAGACATAAATAGGTCAGGTAGCTGTTTCTGAACAGGGGCTGCAGCCAAGATATCTGTCCCTAATGCAAAGGTTTCCAGAGTGTTTGTCTTTGAGCGCGTTGCTGTGCTTCTCGAGGCCTAAGTGCCTGTGCAGTAAAAGGATACTTCCCTCTTTGCTCGTCTCCTGCATGCTCTCCATCCCGGGGAGGGCAGCTGCCACACGTCGAAACAGCTGGAGGAAAAGAGGGAGGGAGAGAAAGAGAGAGAGGTAGAGGAAGAGAAAGAGAGAGAGAGAAAGTGAAAGGGGGGTAGAGAGAAAGAGAGAGAAAGAGTGTGTGTGTGTGTGTGTGTGTGTGTGTGTGTGTGTGTGTGTGTGTGTGTGTGTGTGTGTGTGTGTGTGTGTGTGTGTGTGTGTGTGTGAGAGACGGGGGGCAGAGGAGGAGGGGAAGGTGGAGGGGGTAGAGAGTGTGTGTAAGAGAGAGAGAGAGAGAGAGAGAGAGAGAGAGAGAGAGAGAGAGAGAGAGAGAGAGAAAGGATCAGTACACTTTAACTCATGTCCAGAACCAAGGAGGGACATCTCATCATTTCATGCATCCCCCATCCACCTGCCGTCAAGTCAGCCCCCTCAGACAGCAGGGCTCCCAGCATGCAGTAGGGTCTTCTTGAAACAAATCTGGATGTGTTGGCTGACAGCCAGGCTGACATACCGTAGCCCCTCCGTCACACCACTTAAGACCGGCGTGCCGCTCTCAGCTCTGCTGCCCATCTCATTACATCCAGGTCAATTACAAGCACATCTCCAGCACTACAGCCACAAGAAGGATGGGCTATTATAGGTGGTGAATGAGTGCCCCCTTCCTCCCGGCAGTGCCCTCACATGCTTGTTAGGGAAGAGCTCCTCCCAGGGCGTGACGGATCACCTGACACTGGCAAAGGTTACATCAAGGAAGAAAGAGCCCAGAAAAAATGTCAGAAGGGCCATTTAATGTTGTGTTTGGTGTGGGTGGTTGTTAGCTGTGTCTCAACAAGCCATTCATCAGCTCTTCCTGCCATGACCTTCGCGGATCTGGGAATAGCTGTGATTTAGAATTGTACTGAAATGAAAACAAAACCACAAAGAGATGTGATTATTTGCCTCATAATTTACTTAACATTTTACAGTATTACATTTTATTTTGGGTAGGATTTAAAACAAAACAAAGAAAAATGCTACAATGTACCAAGTGCCCTGGTGGTCTAGTGCTCCGTCAAACTTTCATTGATTTGTGGCAAAATGTCTGTTTTTTTCCGAGCGGTTTTCCGCCCTGGGTAGATGGGGCTCCAGTAACACGCTAACGGCCTCATTGCCATTCCCTGAGCCTAGTCTCTTAATGGCAACCAACAGCACACACCCACATCCCAGGCCTCGCTAGCCTCCCTCTGGATCATAAAGCACAGCAGTCTGGCCATGAATACATGGAACAGGGAGCTATTAGAGCAGGAACAGAAGAAAAGAGGGTAATTTTGTTAAATGCCTTCCAGTTATTGTTTCTGACAGTGGCAGACAAAGAGCTCCATAAAGCACAAGCTCTAAAGAGGTTGGGTCCAGTAAGAAGACCCAAAATGTAATACCTCTGAAATTGACTGATTGTACTATATACACATAATTTGATAGTTTGTATGTGGTGTAAGCCCATGTCACAAGTTAAAGTGTTTAGTGAAAGACATGCTGGGTAAAATGCTTCTAAGCACAGCATATGAACAGGGGATAACTGCTATTCTGCTATTATGAAAGACAGCTGACTGTCAAGGGTTGATCAAGTCCCATCCCTGATGTTGATTGAAAAAAAGGTGACAGGGTCTCTGGAGCCGGCACCGCCGAGCACAGTTGACACTGGAGGAGGTAAGTCCACAGCCTTTGTGAGAGATGTGATTCGTTGTGGTCTGTTCTGCCCTGTTCCCTGTTACCACATTTTCCCATTCATCTCCAGCGGTGCTTAAGTGAGGGGGAGAATGGGCCCTGTGTTTGAATGGGAATGACAATGGCCTGGGTGAGAACATCCGTCTGCGAGGTCGTTGGTGTCTGGCTCCCTTCATTTAACACTGACATCATATATTACTGTGCTGCTGGTTCATCTACCTGTCTTAAGCTTACAATTTACGATACACAGAGAGAGAGAGAGATAGAGAGAGAGAGAGAGAGAGAGAGAGAGAGACCTCAACATAGACTTCCAACTTACTTCCACTCCCACTGAACCAATCTTAGCCATATATTTAATGATTATTTCACATTCACACATCAAATTCTTGCAATGCAGTCAGCTGTGTGTCCTTAATCAGCTTTGTACAGCCCACAGTCCTGCATTACTGCCCCAGTACCGGTTAAAAAGTGGTAAAATCTGAGTAAACCCCAGTCTCTCAAAAACACGCCATGCTTTTAAACCCTTCACTATTCTCCTCCTACAGTATGATTTAGCAAAATCACTGGTGCTACTCTCTGTCATTCTCTGTCTCTATCTTTTTCTCTCTCTCTCCTTCTCTGATTGTCTCTCTCTTTACGTCTCTCTCTCTCTCTCTCTCTCTCTCTCTCTCTCTCTCTCTCTCACACACACACACACACACGAACAACACACACTCTCTTCAGGGCTGAGGAGAAAGCTCTCACCTGTTTGACGTTGTACCCGGTCTTGGCGCTGGTCTCGATGAACATGACACTCAGCTCCTTGGCCCTCTGCTCCCCTTCCTCAATGGTGATTTGCCTGTTAAGTCCACATAACAGCACTGACCATTAGCTCACTGCAAGTAATTAGGATTCCATCAACATTCACACATACTGTAACAGTTGGCTCTGTTGGCTGGTAAGAGGGTTTAGTAGCCCCTACAGACTACAGAATCCAAGACAATCGCAACATTTACTGCTGCTCTCACACAGGTTCCCTAATAAACATCAATTAATTGATGGAAAAACTAAGTAATTACAACGTGGTGAGATAAATTAATTACAGCCCGTTTGTACGACACCATTCTGGGATCCCGGGGGAGGGAGGAAGGGAGAGAGACAGCTGTCTAATATTCCCAACAGGCTGTGAAAAGGAAAGAGAGAGAGAGAGAGAGAGAGAGAAGGAGAGAGACAGACAGACAGACAGACAGACAGACAGACAGAGAGAGACAGACAGACAGACAGACAGACAGACAGACAGACAGACAGACAGACAGACAGACAGACAGACAGACAGACTGTGCAATTCAGCCCAGCCCTATCCAGCCAACCAGCCACGCCTCAGCCCAGCCAGCCTGCCAACTAGCCAGGCGGAGAGCTGAGTCTTGTTATTGTAACACAACTGTGCTGGACTGCCAGAGCCAGTGGTCCTGAGGGAGAGAGAGAGAGGGAGAGAGAGAGAGAGAGAGAGAGAGAGAGAGGGAGAGAGAGAGAGAGAGAGAGAGGGAGAGAGAGAGAGAGAGGGAGAGGCAGGCAGGCATGATGATGTAACCAGTCTGGCTGCTTTGTTCTCCTCTCTGCAGCACAGGGACCATCTAAACTGTTACCTCCTCCATCCTATTGATTTACACTCACACCCATTATCTAAAGGGCTGCCAGTGCATTCCAACAAAAGATCACTCTGGTAAAAAGTATATTTTCCAGTGCATGGTGACACACTGTGTACTGTAGTCTAGGGCCTGGCTTAGATATGTATGCACTTAATTTAGGAGAGAATTTCTGAACTGTTATAGACTAATATGACCCTAATATGAAGGAGCAATGTGGGATGTGTACATGGTTCTCTATCCAGGATGAAAAATCCTAAAATGACCACGCCCCTTTAAAAAAGAAAAAAAGAGTAGCATTGCTAATTCATATTTTATGGAGGAAATACTCAATCGCAAGCATACTTTGTGGCGATTTAAAAAAACAAAAAACAGAACATCAACGGACACCAGTGACCACTCCCTGAGTTTCCTGTCTTTGAAAACGAGAGTTTATGGTGTTTTTGAGGGAATTTTTCTATGCACCTATGGATCCATTGGGTGTGTTAGCGGCGACGAGCTACATCTCGAGAGTGCACCATTTGACAAAACTTTCATATTGCCGGCTGTACATGCTTTATAACATGACTTATAATGCTAAATTCCTGTCCTGTCATTTAAAGACAGGTGCATGAAGGAGTTGATGTGTTTTAGAAGGGAGCGACAGAAGGAAGAGAGAGAGAGGACACAGGCACAGATCTGAGGCTGTATTTACACAGGCTAACGGAGGAGCCTGCCTGGCAGTGGCTATTTATGGGAACATGCAGGGCAGGCCACACCTCTGGGCCACCGTGCTTTATTCATCATACTGCATAACCTCCCCTGGCAAGTCTACTGCATTATGAATACAAGCGTCCACACTCAACAATATGTGGGCCTCCACTTCGAGAAGTCTGTGGCTGTGTGTTCTGAGACAGGGAGTTTCCTTCTCCCTACATGGCAGCCGTACACACACACACACACACACACACACACAGGCAGGACACACACACACACACAAAAACACGTACACACACTTTTGAATAGGACACACACACACCACACATACACACACACACACACACACACACACACACACACACACACACACACACACACACACACACACACCAACATCTGTGGTAGTTGGATGTTCCCATTGGTTGAGCAATCGACAGTAAAAGAAGTATAACTCCCCTTAAGAGTTCAGGTTCATCTCTCGAAGCCATTGGGTTCTTGCTAAGATGCCTCCAAACAGCAAATAGCTTTGACTTGCTAGCTGCCATTCCGTATCAACTTCTATACCCTTCAAGAAGCCTCAATGCAGTGGACTGGAGAACGAACGCCCCCTCACTCATCGGCACGTTGCACTGAGCCAGAGTTCTGTGTGCTGTAGCTTTGTGTCATCATAGGTTCCCACAGGGAAGCTTAAAAGTGGCAGCGTAATTGGAAAGGAGATATATGAGCTACAGAGCACTACGAATAATGTGTCTTTGTCTTATTTAAATGCTTCATGGTAACTGCCGTCCACAAGCCAAATGAAAAAACAAAACAACACAAGGGAAACGGACTGAATGGAAAGAGTTCTATGATAGCCTAGTAAAGGTTCTTTTCTATTCTAGAGCTGAACAACGCAATAAAATCAGGTTATGTTCTGGGGTGCTGTCAGACCACATGTCCGGTCATGTCTATGCAGAACACAGAGCCACTATTGCTCAGTGTTTGGATGGAGAAAGTGGGTGTGGGTGACAGTAATGACCCAGTGAGAGCCTTAGAACTCTATTCATCTAAGAGTCTTTCTGCCTTCACAGATTGTATGCAAATCGAGTTCTCATCTATCAATCAATCAATCAAAGCTTTATTTGTATAGCGCATTTCATACCCAGAGGCAACACAATGCGCTTTACAGAGAACAAGGGAGGTGGGCATACGACCCACTCTCTACATATTCCAGAGTCCCAATCTACACTCTCTCTCTCTCTCTCTCTCTCTCTTTCTCTTTTTCTCTTTCTTTTTGTGTGTTAGCTGTAAGCTGACACACCAAGAAGAGGGAATCCTATTTGTCGCTCCCTTCCTCTTTCTTGTTGTTGTTGACCTGCAGTGCTATGTTGCTACCACAAGAGGCAGTGGTCCCAGAACATCAAAACAAAAAGACTCCACAGAAATCCAAGGTCAGCGGTGGCTGAGTGGATAGTGCGCTGCCTATCACCGCGAAGGTTGTGAGTTCAATTCTTGGTGTGGACATACCAAGGTACCATGGCATATTTTATCACTGGATGTTATAGAAGTTATGTAACGAGCATGGGTCATATTTGTTAATTATAGACCCTTTTACAGCCTAGACAGCACAAGTATGCGTGCGCATTCTTGAAACAGTAGCAGAGGAAGACAGACGAAATCGCCATTATTAAGCGTACGGACTGGACTGAGGAAATCATCAGAAATGCCTGCGTTTGCGGTGTCCATTTTATATCAGGTAAGTTATTTTGACTACCTGGTTTCACTGGAATGTCTGGTTGAAATGTAGCCCTTCTCTGTCCCGTTGTCGCATTCCGCTCGCTCATGCCAGACAACAGTCCTTTGCTGGTCCATTCACTTTGCCGTCAAAATAATTTCACTCGGACAGAACGCGTCTAAATAAGTTATTTATTGGTAGCGCCGAGGCTTCAAACCCCAGCATTTGTTAAAATAGAGCGTGGGTCATATTTGTTCATTATAGACCCAGCTATGTATGCGCGTGCATTCTTGAAACAGAAGCAGGGGAAAACAGACGAGTTCAGAGCGAGCCGTATTTTAGTGCAAAGACTAGTATTTTATATACCATCAATATGTCTGGCTGTTGCGTCTACGGGTGTAGGCTACAAATCGGCGCTCTAGTGGCAAACTTTATTCATTTCAAGAGGAAACCGGCCTTTTCAGAACTGGAGTCGCCTGTGGCTACAAGCCATTAAGCGTAGCCTACGGACTGGACTGAGGACATAATCAGAAATGCCCGCGTTTGCGGTGCCCATTTTATATCAGGTGAGTTATTTTCTCGTCCCTATAGCGCCCTAAAATACAGCTTGTCGGTGGATACGCAACCGTATGCATTTCAGATTGATCATGTTGGCAATGTGTGTGAATTTGCTGCTATGTGAGAGATAAGGACCTGTTGTCGCATGTCGTTGACAAGCTTCCCCTTATGGTGTCAGAACGATGGCTTATGAATGCGATGTTATTATGTTAAATACAGTAGCCCAGAGATGGTTAGCACTGGCAGGGCTATTTCAGTTTGATAAAAGGCGTTGTGATGTTTGAGCATGAGTTGTCGTAGCCTAATGGACTTCGTTTTGCTGTGGAATTATAGTTGTTTACGTTTTGATAGGAACAATTAAATTGTCCCAATTGTTGCAAATTATTGGTACCCCTACCAGTGGCGATTGCTCCTATAAGCCAGGGTAAGCCTGGCTTATCCATACAAATCCAAATAAAACTTGATTTGAAAACTTGATCATAAGCCATCGTTCTGACACCATAAGGGGAAGCCTGAAATCGACTTTCAGACTGTTTTTGACTTAAATGCGTCTTGTATTCTGCCATGTCGCTTCATTTTCATCCGTGTTTAGCATTTTGGTAGTGCTCCGTCGCTCCCTACAGTCCTCATGAAAATACAGTCCACGTTACGGTCCGTTGACACCGGTCTTACTAGCTAGTTATTCACTTAACATTGTAGGCCAGATAAAATGATTCTAGCTTACGGAAGTCAAGACCAAATCAAATCAAGACCAAATCAAGACCTGGAGCGGTGGGCTAATACGCCTAGTAGCCTAGTAGGCTAGTAGCCTAAACACTGATCAGTGAAGTAGGGGAGTAGGCTATTGAGTGCTGTGTCCTAAGGGGGTGTATTTTATCGTCCTGTCATTCTCTTCGTGGTGCTTGGCCATTGTTGTCATATAATGGCTCTGTAGTTTATTTAGTGTGTCCCTAAAAGCTTGGTTGTTTCGGCCTAAATATTGCCCTCTTATTCGCTCGCTCTCAAATTATTGGCCTTTGTTGATGTGTTTAAAAAAACATAAGTAGCCTAGGCTACTATAGTTTTCCTGTATGTTTATACATATAAATGCCAATGCTCAGCGCTCTTCTGGTGTTGTTAAACCCATCAGGGCATGCTTTGACAGCACACCCCCCAAAAAATCGTGCGCGCTGCGTGTGCGTGCGTGCTTCGTTAGTCATGGCTTACCCGGTTCTAGGACCCACCAGACTCCACTGACCCCTACGTGTGTAGTTTCTTTCCCTATCTGCGTGTGTGTACGGGGTGTGTGGGCGGGGGGGAGGTTGGGGGGCATTGGGAGTAATAACAATGTCGGAAAAGACCCTGTGCAAGACCCCACGGTACGCTACTGCATTATAGACAGACAGTCCTCATTACAATAGGAGTAGGACACTTCAAATCCTATAGTAATTCATTTTTGTATAGGATGTGATGCACCAGTCGCTCTACGCCTATGTGGTTTATTTTCAGTGATTACACTGACTGTTGACTGGCACAGCTTTAGGTGGTGATGGAGAAATGAGCTTAATGTATTGATGCTTTTTTGTGCGTGGCTGTAAGCCAGCGCACCTAGTATAGCGTTTGTCCGGTTATCACTCCCTCCCTCCCTCCCTCCGTTACTGCGGACAATGTTGGCCTGCATTTCTCTGTTGGCACCACAAGAGGCAGTAGTCCCAGCACACCAAAATCAAGAGGACACCAAAATCAACCCGCCGATCTCCACTGCACAAGTAGAGTAGTGGTGAGAGCATTGGACTTCCACCCTGGAGACTGGGGTTGAAGACCCGGTGGGGATGACTTTATGGGACTATACCCCAAACCTCCACATGTTCATCCTTTCACTCCAACCTTTACCCCTTGCCTTATAGATCAGATCCTGTCCAAATCCCAACCCATAT